>NC_042523.1:6242922-6903994 GCF_900963305.1 Echeneis naucrates | reverse complement strand
TTTAATTCAGTCCTGAAAATCTTGTACCACTCAGCTGAGAATCTGTCTGGTGCCGGTGACCTATTAGTTTCCAGCCTGGAAATGGCTTTGTTTAGCTCTTCTTCTGTTATTTCTGCCATTAATTTATTGTTTTGTTCCTCCGCTAAAGTGGGCAAATTGAAGCAATTTAGAAACTTTCTACTATTTTGTTCAATTGCGGTTGAGAGTATAGTTGACTGTAATATTTTTGGAAGGCTGTTTGTATTTTCTCTCTTTTATATACTGAGGTCTTTGTAGTTGGGTCTCTGATTTTGTAAATAGCATTGTTTATAGTTTTATTTCGTTTTTTGTTTTTCTCGCCAGGAATTTAGCAAATTTAGAACCAACCTCATAATATTTTTGTCTTGTGTAAATGATCTTTTTTTGCGTTTCTTTACTATAAAGATTATTTACATCCTTCTGGATTTCCTTTAATCTTAATGCAACCTTTGAGTTTAAATCTGTTGTGTGTTCTGTCTCAAGTTCCCCCAGTTCCTTGGTAAGTTTTACAAGTCTCTCGTGTCTTATTCTCTTCTTATTAGCACAGCAAGATATTATATTCCTGCTTAGCTGAGTTTTAAATTGTGTATTGTTAACTGAACAGCCGGCATGGTCAGAGACAATATTACTGTGCACACACTGATGTACTCTATAGCGGTCTCTTTTAGAAATTAAAAAAAAAAAAATCAATCAATATACGTCATGAGGATGAGACTAAGGTGTTTAATCCCAAATCTCTCCAGAGATCTATCACTCCTGGTTCTGAACTGGGGAGCTTAAATTTTTTATGAGCTGAAGTTTGCGTCAACATTTTTGAGGAGTCTAACTTTGGATTAATTCGTATGTTCCAGTCTCCTCCGGATATGAGGATTCCTGTTGCTTCAGACATCAGGCCAAATATTTTAGATGCTATGATGTCTTATATGTCTTCCCTGAAACTAGTACATACCTTCCTTCTCGGTCCTTTATCTCTAAGGTCTAAATGGACACTTCTCTTCTATGGTTTGATTTATAAGACGAGTGGAATCCTTTTGAAAATCCCATCCTTTCCAATTTTCCATGTTCAATTGACTTTAGAAGTGTTTCCTGTAATAATGCAAGGTGTACTTTTTCTTTTTTCCAATTTACTCAGGATCTTGTTTCTTTTTATTGGATTAAGGATTCCACTTATATTGTGAGACACAATCTTAAGATTTTAGTTGTCTGTCATAACCTTTTTATAGTGTCTGTGTGATCTGTCTCCCTATGTTGTGCTATTTTTAAACTGTAACTGTATAAAACTCAAAAACACTCATGAACTTTATGAACAAAACTATGTACAAGTGTAGGACAGACGTAAATCTAGTTAAGTCCTCTATATCTGCTGCAGCATCTATTGCTTCCAACAATGAGGCCTGATCGAATCGAGCCTTTCTGCTGCATGTGATGTTAAAGCACTCCACGAGGGAAATTCCTCTCGTCATTGAGAGGGTGGCCCTATCGGACGGATGCACATCATTGATTGTCATATCCATTGAATGTATGCGTGCCAGTTATGTTAAGTAGTTCTCAGATTTAGTTTAACTTTTTTTTTTTTTTTAACTCAAAATAAACCGGTTTCTTGCAGCCCTTATAGCTCAGGTTAGGAAATAGTGTATGTGGTGCTTAAAAACTTCACTTTCCTCCGATTAGACTTTCCAAGCAGCAGGGGGAGATGACTACAAACCAATACCTGAGTAAGCTACTAAAATAGTTCACAGTCGCACAATTTCTGTAAGGCTGTTCTGCCTTCGCCTGTTACTTTGAGCCTAAATGGTAAATTTTAATGATGTTCAATATCCCGCACTGGACTGCTAATGCCAAGTGAGTTTTTTGTGCTCATTGTTAATCCATATATTTATTACATGCTGCATAATGAAGGGTAAAAGTTTGCCTCACAACATACGCCGACTTGTTCTCTTTTTCTGAAAAGGCGTAACAGTCAAGAGGAGCACATGTTCTTTCCATTGTTGTTTTCTGAGAGAGATAGCCTGTGGTTTTCTGGAACAATCAGCTCCTGCAGATTTCAGTACCTGGGATGCTCAGTATGGGACCTGATCCTTTTAAGACCAGCTAGCTGTATTTTTCCAGGGCGGTATGACACAGTCCTCAGTAGTATTATGGTCGTCAGTATGATAAAGTACGGCCAAAGGCTTCATTGTTCTGAGCCATGATGAATTTCTGCCTCCTGAATTTTAGCGCCATGTTGGGAACGCCAAAGGGTCCAACAGGAGGAATGACAGTTATGAGGAAATTGGCAGGTATCAGCAGAAACATCTTTTAAAGCTCAAGTAGTTTTTGGAGTTCCCCGTATTTTTGCCTCTCATGGAACACAAGTGACAGAACTTAGCAGCATTTTACCTGAAAAGCAAATCCATGCTGATCTTTAGAAACACCAGAAAAAGCAGTTTAATAAGACCAATCACTGTTCTGAGGGTAAAAGCAGAGGTCTGGGTTTGGTGCCATTTTATACTAAAATATCAACAGGCACAATACAAACCAATCTAAGTTTGTGATTTCACTTGTACATTCTGGGAATACACATGCATAGCCATCTTTGTTTGGATACGGAAAACGTATACTAACTTGGGAAACAGATAAGAAAAGCTATTTGTGTATTGTGGAATAATGGATAAAAGATTATTATTTTTCTTGACTATCAACAGGTGTTATTTGTCAGAAAAAGAAATGATGATTAGGTCTGTAACTCAACTGTAATGGGAATACTTTACAGACACAAACAGTGACTAATTTTGGAATTGTTATACAAATATATTTTTTCTTTTGACAGAGGCTACAAACAGGAACGAAGCGATGTGATCAAGATGAAACTCATGTCACTCATCTGTCATTCCTTCTTCTAAGGGAAAAATATATTTTCTTGGCATGATAAGGAACAAGTGAATTTATCATAAAAAAAAAAAGGAAAGAAACATAAGTATTTCCTAAATGTCATTGAGAGGGAAAGGCAGATATAAGTGATTTGATTCTTTCCTTTTTAATGTGATTGAAATGATTGTTAAGATCACTGGTTCCTGGCAGTCCAGACAGTCTTACCGAAGCGCTCGGCAATCAGTGCGGCAGAGGGGGGAGATCAATGTGTGTGATGGGACCGTTGTCGGGCCCAGCAGAGTGCAGTGTGTGCTGTTACTCCTTTTGTCACCACGTTCGCTTTTTCATCCTATGCCGAGCGCTGCCAGAGACTGCTTCCAATGCAGATCTCTGGGACCTAAAGTGCCACTTGTTTTTCTATTGTACAAGGTAATTAACCACATTCTCCTGGTGTCTCGTGTCTATTCAGACCTCATTAAACAGCTTGAAAGAAAACCATCAGTTCTCCAGGTCCCGAGAACCAGAGCTGGGAAAGGCCAGCATGCCTGCAGCATGAGCTGCATTAACACAGAATCACCCATAACTGCCTGTTTATGAAAGTGGTCAAGATGAGTCCATGAGGTAGGAAAAGATTAGCCAGAAATGAAGAGATACTATATCTAAAAAAAAAAAAGAAAAGAAAAAAAAAAGTGGGGCGAGGATGGAAGAATGCGGCAATATCAGGAGAGAGGGAACGTGAACGTACTCCTTATGCAGGAATTCCATCTCCTGTGGGAATCGCATTACCTCTAAATCCCCTAAGAGCACTGGCTCCCATTTATCAAGGCGATCCACAATTGGCCCACAGGGTGAGCGGCAGTCAACCGTAAATCTAGAAATGTCAGGCAAGGCAGCGTACACAGCACTTCTGTTACCAATTATGTCTTAGCAAGCTTTGATGCATGTAGTAGTTATAGTCAAAGCAAAGAAGGGGATCATGAAGCAGCCGATCCCCATCTGATCTCAGCAACACTCTGCAGGAAGTTTCAGCGAGGCCTTCAAGAGGGTGGATGGAGATGGAGGAGGCACTCTCTCCATCGGGGTATTGGATGGAGGTCTGGGAATACTGCTGCAACACTGCTGTATATTCAACAATCCCAAATCCTGGTCCGACCCGCCACGGTGCTGGACTGGTCGACCAGCGTTGGTTCTCACGTGCTAATGTGGATGCTTTGTTGAAGTGGGGCGTTGTGTGTGTGTGTGTGCGTGTGTATGTGTGGGAGGGGGGGGGGGGGGTGACAAGATGGCACAAAGTGATACTGAGCCAAATTTAAAATTAAGACATGACTACTGGGGGCACTGTGTTGTGTCTGATCTGGATCCAGGATGCCTTAAGGAAACACACAGGAGGAGCCTGGGTGGGTGGGGAGGAGGAAGGGAGGGGAGTGGGGGGGGCATTTGCTTGTAAAGAGCGACACCTGAAGGTTTCTGCTGGGTCTTACAGGAAACATTTGTAACCTGATATTTTTTTTTTATTTTTTTTTTTATAGTAAGGGTGGAGTCTCGCCCAAACCGCAGGGTTATACCTCGTTCCTAAACTTACTCAAAGAATCGTCAGATGGAGGCGTCTCATGTGGTCATTGTTTACAGCTGAAACAGCTCAAATACACAGACAGACTGCAGCTGCAACTTCTCCTCCTCCCCCCCCTTTTTTTTTGTGTGTGTGTGTTTTTTTTTTTAGCCGCGCTATCGGAGAGAATCAAGGTAAGGCGTCTAAAAGTTTAACAGCGATGCTTTTAATTTGAAATCGAAGTCGATCCTGGGCAATCTTGTTACATTGTATTTTTTTTTTTTGTGGGTGGGGGGGGTTTCGGGTGTTTGTCAGAGAGGAGAAAGTGGGAGAGAATAAAGAAACAGCGGTAATAGTAGTGATTGAAATAAAGGGAAAATGAAGGGCGCGACAACGTGGTGCACACGGCGCACATGGTCCGAAGGAAGCAGGATGAATCCGGCTGATGCAACCGGACGCCGCTGTCCTCTGTGGCCGATCAGTGGGAGGAAAAAAGGAGCATTTTCAGTATCACTGTTTGGATGTTGGCAGATTACACACACACAAAAAAAAGTGGGGGCCACCAAGTGGGAGCAGGAGAGGAAACATTACCTTTTATAGCTCAGTGCGGCTGAACTCACATGAACCTTCGCTGCAAATCAGTCAAACTGCTGTAGTCCTACGATCTGAACACGGGAAGGGCTTTTTGAGTTTAATGGGCTTAAACAAACGTGCAGATGATGACGATTTAGCTCAGACTTCTGTCCTAACGCTGCTTCTTCTCAGGTTGTTTTCAGTAAAATCAGGTTTTAGCTCAGTTTTCCACTCATCTAGGCCAATACAGCTCTCGCAGTTTGTCTGTGTGTGTCTTTCAAATCATCTGTTAACAAAACCTGTGTTTTGAATTAGTTGATCATTAATCTGGTTTCAAAAGAAATCAAATAAATATGATCAGATCTACCTTATGAATATGTGCACTGAGAAGGGCCAAGTTCGTTTCATATTAATTCAAAATGTCATGCAGTTTACACAGGTAAAGGGACATTTTTCACGCCAGGAGCCAGGAAATATGATCCCTTCCGGTCTAAGAGATGTGGGATCCTACAGGATAGACATGCTGTATAATATGTGGCATAGTGTCATTGTGTATATTTCACTTTTCTTTGTTTTTTGTTTTTGTAGAAGTTAATTTGAGGCCTCAGAATTCTCAGTCAGTGAAACAGGTCATTCTTAGCATTCGGTGCCATTTTAGTCTCTTCGGCATAAAATCGTATATTTTGTGTGAAAATTTGCTAATGCTTCTTATACATGGTTATCTCGCTTCTACTATGGAACCGAATGACGTGCAGGTTTGATTAGATTTAAAATAATGGCTATTTTTAGCAATAGTAGGAAAACCATATCCAAAATCATGTTTCCTGAACTTTAAGTAATTTATGCATTTGCCATTATTGTTGTAAAGCCTTCTTTATAATTATGCATTGTTAATGCTTATTTTTTCTAAATATCTTGGGTCCCTGTGTCAACTTTGCCCATGTTACTTCCCCTGTTGAACATTCTTATCCACCATTACTCGAGTCACATGACTTAGGGAATAGTCAAGTAGGAAATCTTTTATCAGATTGATGTCTTTGGCGGTGTTGTAATCCATGTACATAAAGCACAGCAACAAAAGTAGGCAAAATTAGATTTAAAAATCAAAAGGAGAGGAGTTCTGTTCTGTTCTTAAGAGATTTGATCCCCAGTAGTTTTAATGTAAATTCACAGAAATTGCTGAAACGTAGAGAAATGGACAGAGAAAAGTGTGTTATCATTAGAAGCTGAGCAGAGTAAAACATACTGCACACTAATCCCCTTATAGCCGCAGAGCTGATAATTGACTCCGATGTAAAATTTCACACCCCAGGTTTGATCCCAGAAAGGTCATTACTGCATCCAGTCAGTTCATCCACCGGCCTGAATGACGCACCGGGCTCGGGTGTATTTTATATCTGCTGCACTCTTTCCTGACGAAATAACAAGCAGACAAAAGGTCTGTAAAGGACTACGGCGAACATTAAAGGCTAATGCTGACTGTGTGTGGAAACTCTTCCCTGTATGTTGATCCCCAGTGTGATGCCATTCCGTCAGAGAGTCTGACTGGCTGTTGAAGAATATTTGCATTGGTGTCAGACGTCTGTTTAAAATAGCTGAATGTCTGTGATTAATGTAGCAAAAAAAAAAAAAAGTGAAAAAACAAAAGTGGATTCATTTGAAGTAGTGGTCATTGTTCATTGGCTTTCAGCTGGGTTCAACAGTTATTTCTGCAGAAAAGTTTTAGAAATTAGAAGTTTACAGCATGTCAGCCGATCACACAATTTTCTCAAATCGTATGCAAATGATTTCAAAGAAGTCCTTTTTTTTTATTATTATTATTAATCAGCAGTCTTACCACGTGCTATATGTGAAGTTTTTTGTTTTGTTTTTTTTTTCTCTTTTTTTCGTAGCAATACTGCAGATGCCAGAGACTGATCCTGCAATTCAGGGACGCCATAACTATAAACACACCGAAGCATTATAGCTGATCATATGTAAATGCATAGTTACTGAAATGCCATTTAGAGATCTTGTGGGGGTCAGTGCTTTCTTTAGTGTCATTCTGACATTCATAACGTCATCTAAAATCCCTGAACCATGAGCCTGGCACTGAATGTAAACACTGCCTCTGAGGAGCAAGCAAGGACATGCCAGTGGAGCTCGGACAACCGGATTGGGGGGGGGACTGTTTTTGACACAGCACCTGGCTTTAAACCAGGGTGTCAACATCTCACAGTGTACATCACACACAATACTATTATTGGCTGCTCTGCCTGCGTGTGAGAAGTGCTGTAGATTCTACACACTGTACGTTAGCAATCGTCGGATCGGCATTAGGATTAACATCTTTAAATGTCATTTTCATTGAAAAAGAAAGGCAGAATGCGGCTTTAGTTGGACTCCATTGCGGTCTCAATCTTTTATGTAATACATAGCTATGCACAGCATGTGGTGGCATCCAGTAATGGGCAAAATACATGCGGGGCCTCCGTGGACATGAATCTCTGTGTTTCATGTACACAAAACTGAGAATTGCTTAAGTTTGGAAGTTTAAATGATTCATCAGTCATAACTTTTTCCCTTCTTCCCTCCACAAGGGCAATAAACTACTGAGCTTTTAAAGCGTGACTTTGAGGCTTCTGCATGTGAAGGTATGAACATGACAGTAAAAGTTGGGAAATGGTGAAGCTGTTGTATCTTTTCCAATGGATGCTGTTGATTAGTTTTGTCCTTGGTGGCTTTGATTTTTACAAGGTCAGCGTGGCCCTCGAGGTGGCTCTGGGGGGCCTGCATCCCCAGAAGGGAAAGTTTGTTTGACTTGTGTAAGCTGTCTGTTTAATGATCGCCCTCACATGGGACTTTGTTTGCTCCATCCGCGGTTACACCACAAGGGCAGGTGGGCTTTTTGAAGTGCCGGTAAATACCCCTCGCATGCCAAGTGGGGAGGCGGCAGGTCTCCAATTTGGCCATGTGCCATCGCAATCGCCTTTCAAATTCATACGGGAAAAATTGTAATCGAAGATGAGTCAACGTTCCTCGAATTCATGCTCAAAAAATGTCAAGTCGCAGACTCAAGTCTTTAGATAATGTGTTTTTCCAGATACAGCTGCTTCTGCAGGTGTCTGGGTGTTTGTTGTATGTGGCATCATTGGAATTCAGCCAACACGGACATCAGTGCTACACTGAGTGAACGCTGTATATTTTCAAAGTGTCATGTAAAAGCCACACAAATGCTTCACAAACACAAGCACAAAGTTTCTCTGTGCATTGAGGTCAAACTGAATTTAAAATTTGACCTCAGTTGTGTCTTCCATGTATTATTTCTGACTTCTGTTGACGGTCTTGATGTGACTGTTGCTTCCTTGTGTGTCACAGTAAATAAACAATGTCACAGCCAACTTGAAAGGCATTTGAGGGAGTAAAACTATTTCATCAACGGACAAATAGTGAAGAACATGTGACTGCCTGCTGTTCCAAATTCACCCTCATGCCTGTGTGTGTGTCATGAGCAGATGGTGAGCTCGGTGATTGGCTGAGAAGAGGGCAGGGCCCTTTTCTGCCCACCCTCCTTTTTTTAGCTCAGGGGCTAGTGTCACGTCATGGGCATGCTACAAAGTATTTGCAGTGAGTCCTGAACCTCTGGCTGTTCTCGCCCTTTTTTGCCCAGGCTGTGATAAATGATAAATGCTCTTGTGCAATGTTTTACGACCTTTTTTTTTTTCCACTCGCTGCTTTTGTTGACATTTTTGACAAGTGACAAATGCTTACAGATGCTGGTTTTTGCTCTCAGCTTCCAAGATAGATTCATTCACAACAGTTGTTTTGGTTTCTATAAGTTTGACTAATCAAACTTTGATTGAGGCAGGGAGATGTCTGGGAACAGCTTTCCGGGCTGTAATAACCTGGACAGCCAGCACACAAACCACAGCCGTGTCTGAAATATTCACTGAATCTCATTGTGTTTGCTGTAGAAAATTTGCCTTCATGTGTCTCATTTGATTATATATCCAAATGACAACCTAACTTCAAGTAAAGTGGCTGCAGTTCTGCTACAAAAGCACATAGTCGAGCCACAATTTCCGAGCCCTTTTGTGCTCACGAAATGGAATATGGCTGTCGTCACAGCTGCCGTGAGGGTCTAAGTCCTGAGGCCATGTGATGTGTCACTGTTCTATTTGTGAGCCGAACACCTGTATGAGTTGTACACTAAGAGGCGTCTGCGTCACATGCAGCAGTTGGAGTGTGTATGATCTTTCTCGCCAGACCGCAGCTTTAGACCCGGAGAAATTGGTTTGAGATTTGGATCAATAAAATAAAAAGTAGAGTAACTGAGTTCATCAGTGAAGACAGAAGACCCCGCTTTGTGTTGTGAAAGTGAGTACTCGTTTGTATTGCCGGGCTGATCTATATCTTGCCTGTGCTGTTGGGGAAGAAGCTTTGAAATTGGATCTAGCACAGCAACAATTATGAGCACAATGTCATTGATTTAATAGATACTGCTGTTGTGAGTGAAATGAGTGGCTTCTTTGTGGCATTTTGCACTTTATTTTTTATTTTTTTTCCCCCCAATACATATAGTGAGCTACAAAGTGTAACAGGTGTGCCTTTATCTGGAAAAAAAAAAAGGGGAAATTGCTCCTGGGGAATATTTCATTCTAAACTAAAACAAACAATAACAGATGATTGTGAGTAAGAGAACAATATGTTATTGCAAAATTACACCTCACAGTAGGCTTGATGTCCAATCGGGAGATCTCTGGTGTGAACCCGCAGTACTTTACAAGTAGAACTTGTTTACAAATTCTGTTCCAGTGAATGTCACACTGCTCAACACCACCTCCGATGTAAAACACTCCACAGCACCTGACATCTGCAAATTTTAACGTGCAGTGTGTGGCTGGTAGTTTGAGTTAAATAAACTAAAATGATTTTTTTCAGATGTATGTCCGGCGGGACTAATGCGCTCCAGTTGTATCGAACGGAATGCGGTATTCTCTTTGAGCTATTAATATGCACCGGATCTACCGGTAATCTTATGGCCTAACAATTAGGCACAGCTATTAGAGCACTTCCCTGGTGACATCTCTTTGTAAATACTCAATGTTGCATTCGCATTAGAAGTTCAGAAAATTCCTCCTTTTTTATGAATATGACAATGATTCCACTGTATTTGGATTCCATAATGTCTCGAATGTCATCTCACCCACATTTTTTACACGATGCCTTTGCATTCTGTTGTCATCCTTAACAAGACTCCTTTTTTTTTTTTCTTCTTCTTTTTTTATAAAGCTCTCAGACTGGTCCACGTGTCCTGTTGCAGCTTGCAGTGTAATCTGTGGCTTATGTTAATGCCAGCCTGACACTTTTTCAGTAAATTACTTTGTATCTTTCACATGGGTGAGTGAGGGCCAGTAAGCTTGTGCATTACAATGGGCCCAGCACGCGAAGGCTCATGTTACCACGTCTTATGTCTCTGGATAGGAAGCTTGAGGACTAAAAAGGAATTGGGAGTGCCTCTGTAGTGCCAGTGGCTCAGGTTGTGGAATAACTTGGCAACCCACGATGCACCAGTTCGGGTACCTTGTATAAAACTTAGACCAAGGAAATGTCACATTTGTCACATCGCCACTTTGTTGTTGCTTTATTGATATTTATCAGCACATCAGAACATCAACTCAAATATCAATTAGAAGTTATAAATAACTGAAGCAGCACCATGTTTTGTTTTTTTTTTTTGTTTTGTTTTGTTTTGTTTTGCGAAGTGAACGCCTTACAAACATTCCTGTCTTGTTGCGTTAACAGGTGAAAACTATTCACTGTAGAGCTTTCTGTTCAGCGCCCCAGCCAGGATGATTGTGGCAACGTTAAAAGGCATCGGCAAGCAGCTCCTGCGGGTGAAAGTTGTGGACTGTAACACAGAAGAGTCGCGCTTGTGCCGATGCCTCAACACGTTTGACTTGGTCGCCCTGGGTGTTGGCAGCACGCTGGGTGCCGGTGTCTATGTGCTCGCCGGCGCCGTCGCCCGAAGCAGCTCTGGACCCGCCATTGTCCTCTCCTTCCTCATCGCCGCCCTTGCATCCGTCCTGGCCGGCCTGTGCTACGCGGAGTTTGGAGCCCGCGTCCCCAAAACTGGCTCGGCATACCTCTACAGCTATGTGACGGTTGGAGAACTGTGGGCCTTCATCACCGGCTGGAACCTCATCCTCTCTTATGTCATCGGTGAGCCGCTTCAAATAAGGAAGGGAAGGAGTTAGCTGCTGTGCCAGATACTGCCCAGTTTACAGAAATGCTCTCCTCCGCAGGAACTTCAAGTGTAGCCAGAGCGTGGAGCGCAACCTTTGATGAGCTGATTGGGAGGCACATTGAAGGCTTTTGCAGACAATACATGACCATGAACGCCCCGGGTGTCCTGGCAGAATATCCAGACATATTTGCTGTCGTCATCATACTCACTCTGACAGGTCAGGGGAAATTCGGATGTCTGGCTTGCGTTTGTTTCTTTGTATTTGAAATTACAGGCACATTAAATCACATTCTCTTTCGTGACTGCTTGCAGGGCTGCTGGTGTTTGGAGTGAAGGAGTCAGCCTTAGTAAATAAAATATTCACCTGCATCAATGTGCTGGTGTTGCTCTTTGTGATCATCTCTGGCTTGGTCAAAGGAAACCTAAAAAACTGGAGCATTAACCCCGAAGAAATCCTCAATGTCACCACCAACGCTAGCTTCAAGTGGGTTAAATGAATAGCTTGTTCCCAAAATGATGATTCCTAATGATTCGATAGAGTTTCAAAACAATTCAAAATTTTGTTCTCACCTTCTCTTTCAGTGCGTCTGATTTGTTGCTATCGAAAGAAACTCTTGGCGAAGGCGGTTTCATGCCATTTGGTTTTTCTGGAGTCCTCTCTGGGGCCGCCACCTGTTTTTACGCCTTTGTTGGATTTGACTGCATTGCCACTACAGGTGAGAGCAAACACGCTGAACTGGTAGCCAGCACAAATGAGTCCTATCCGCTGACATTTATGTTTTTTCTCCTCAGGAGAGGAGGTGAAGAATCCCCAGAGAGCCATCCCTGTTGGGATTGTGGCGTCACTCCTCATCTGTTTTGTGGCATATTTCGGCGTGTCCGCGGCCCTCACTGTGATGATGCCTTACTACATGCTGGACAAGAACAGCCCTCTGCCTGTGGCCTTTAAGTATGTGGGCTGGGAGGGAGCCACTTATGCTGTGGCAGTTGGCTCTTTATGTGCCTTGTCGACCAGGTAAGAGGCTCTTCTGCCGCCTCTCAGCACGAGAAGTTGTAGAGGACGGTATAATTATTCTGCATGCATGTTTTGGAGTGAATAATTCATGTCCAGTACACCGAGAGTACATATTTTTTGCGCATTCTCTTCTCTTTAATTTTGTTTTAATATTAGAAGTAGGAGGCAAAACCCTTCACAGGTTTTTGTGGGGGGCAGATGCTCTGCTGCGAGTGACTTTTGCTTGCATTTTCTTTGAAGTAGAAACACATAGTTAGTCATGGAAGTGCAGCACAATTGATGTTATTAACTGCTTTTACTTAAAGGCGCCCCGTGGAGTTTCTTTTTACACCTTGTTTGTATTTACTCGGCAAAACTGAGTGAATTCATGACAAAAAAATACACAGTCCCTTCCTTAAACACAAAATATTTGCAAAAAAGCAGTTTGAAACTTCCGTTGCTTACATTCATTCAGTCCTGCTTGCAGTCATCTTCTCTTGCTCCTGTATTGCGGTGTTTTTAGATGCACTGCTGTAGGACAGCCTATGGAGTGTGTGCAGGTCACCGTATCACCTGCATACACGTGGATAAGAAACCGTCTAGGCCAGCACTGAATACTTCATCTCCACCACTCAGAATGTATATACCAGCGCTAAACACTTGCAAGTGCATGCGTATTATCATGCAAATACAGCATATGCCAACAGGCATGTACATACGTACACATACTATATAGAAATTTAGTTTATTATTTATTATTATTTATGTATAATGTATGTGACTGTAGGTGATTAGCTCATGGCCTACATGGTTCTTATGCATGTGAGTAAACTGGGTAACCGCACATTAAAACAATTAATTCAGCTGCTTACCTTTTCATGTTTTCAGGACAACTTTTAGTTGCTTTACATACTGTAACAAAAATAAATGAAGAATAATTACAGAATAATAAGATCATTTACTTTGCTTCAGAGGATGTTTTGGTTAGGGCTACGTAGACGCCGTTGTTTTTTGCCTTTTGGAAACAATATTTTATGCAGTCGTTTGCTTCCAGCTTTGTGGTAAATTTTACAGGGCTGATTTAGGGTCCTTTTACTTTTTCAACATGACACAAAGCATTATTATCTATTTAACAGTCAGTGTAGAAGAACTTGATCTTCAGAGATCTCTGACCTCATCCCCATCTGAGACCATCAGAAGGAATTAGTGTGCTGATGAATGCACAGCACAACATTAGTGACTGCTTTTATAACTGAGAGAGTGAATCTAATAATTCCACTTTTATTGGCTGTGCAGTGTATATATTGTACATATAAAAATCAATTGCTGTGTTTTTGTTTTTTTTGCTTTGTATATTTAATTCTGTTCACCGTTCTAACTGTGTGCGTTCCCTTGCATGGCATGCTTTTTCTCTCTCTTCCCTACTAGTTTACTAGGCTCCATGTTCCCAATGCCCAGAGTGATCTGGGCCATGGCAGAGGATGGCCTTCTCTTCAAATCCTTGGCAAAAATCAGCCAGCGCACAAAAGCCCCTATAACAGCAACGTTAACATCAGGCGTTGTGGCAGGTGAGGTCACTATCTAAACCTACTAATGTGTGTTGGGTTCTAGGTTGAACCTGACAACCCTCTTGGCGCACATGGCCTCAACACAAGCGCAAAACGCGGTCACATTGCAAAAAGACAAAAGATGTATTATTTTTTTAGGTAAAAAGGCAAACGCTGTGTTGTTGATCAGGACGTCAGACAGCTGCAGTTGAGGTCCTGTGTGAGAAACCGGAGTTCAGGGACCTTTTTTTTTTTTTTGAGTTATAATTTTCTGCCTCCTCCTCCTCCTCCTCCTCCTTTCTTCATCCTGGGCTTAGTCTCCTTGGCTCCATGTTTCCGCTCCCACGCATTATCTATGCTATGGCTCGCGACGGCCTGCTCTTCTCGTTTCTGGCACATGTCAGTGAGAGGAAGACACCCATCATCTCCACCTTGGTGGCAGGGCTCTTGTCTGGTAGGTAGCAGAGATGAGGCCAAAGGCAACAGTGCCCCCTTGTGGGAGGAGGAAGGTGTGGAATAGTAAAGAAACAGCTATTTTAAAATTGCTTATTTTCTAAAAATAAAAAACCTGAAAATAAAATGATCAGCATTATATTGTGAAGAATGTACCTACTTAAATTTTAACTGCTGGATTAATTTGGAAAAGTCTTATTGTCTTGCTGATCTGTATTTTTTTTTTTTCCTTGTGTGTTTTGCAGCCTTGATGGCATTCCTGTTTGACTTGAAAGACCTGGTCGACCTCATGTCCATTGGCACTTTGCTGGCCTATACTCTGGTTGCCGCCTGCGTGCTCGTCCTCAGGTAGTCCTCGTATCTCAGTTTGTATACCCATCCTATGCTTGACAGGCCACTGGAGAATTACCAGGCTGAACAAAACTATACTCATCCTCAGAGCTAAATCCCCTGCCAGAGGCCATTCAGACCAAGTTGTCTAAATGGGTTTCAGTTTTGTTACAAGATGACTGATCCAACTTGTTGGCAATATCACACTAAAATTACAAAAATGTATCGACCCAAACTATAAACCATTATTTTCTACCATGTGCATTTCAGGAGATTCCAGTGATGAATCACATAAAACATTTGCAGCATAGTTACATGAAACATCAGTGCCGGGAGTTCAGGTTTTGACTGTTATTCCGTTTTGCCATCCGAAGGTACCAACCTGAACAGCCCAACATGGCGTATGAGATGGCCAACACTCAAGACGAAGCTGAAATGACAGAGTCCTTAAGCGAGGGCAACACTGACATCCTCCCACAGCCAGAGGACCATTTCACCATCAAGAATCTCCTCTGCCCCTCCAACACAGAGCCCTCCGTCCTCTCTGGCTTCGCTGTCAACATTTGCACCAGCATACTCGGTGAGAGACACGGCCCAGAAAACAACTGGATGATACAGTATAAAGCACCTGGTCACTGAAACAGTAAATCCTCTGATGTTCTGCCTGTGATTTCATTTTTTTGCTTTCAGGTGTTCTGGTGTGTGTCTTCAGTGTTATAGCTGTTCAGGGAGGGCTGGCATCCTGGTCAGTGGCTACCCTGACTGTTATCATGTTGAGCTGTCTGATTCTCACCTTCATTGTGTGGAGACAGCCACAAAGCAAGACAAAGCTTGCCTTCAAGGTAGAGTGCGTTTAAAAAAAAAAAAGAAGTTTTTTTTTAGTTTTCAGTTTGGTTCAGCTCAAATCAATATTGAAATCAAACAGCTCGAACCTGAGACTTTCCTGAATTTGATATACTTTCATAGTGAACACTCCAATGGCTTGTTTCTCAATGGCATCAAGACGCAAAGTCATGAAATTAATAGAACCTAAAAGCTTCCGGGAATATGTGAAATAATCTTAAATGTATATCAGGCTTTTGACAATTTTTGGAAAAAATGCTCATGCTCATTGGCTTCAACCAAATAAAAATGGCTGACTAAATGCATTCTCGTGCTCTCCTCACAGGTTCCACTGCTGCCCATTCTCCCCATCATCAGTATGTTTGTCAATGTGTACCTGATGATGCAGCTCGACAGAGGAACCTGGCTGCGCTTCAGCATCTGGATGGCCTTAGGTACTTTGGATTTTTGCCCAATGAAATTTGATGTTACTATGTTGTTTACATGAGATCACCTTGGTTTATTATTGTTTCCCCACCACCCGTAGGTTTCGTTATCTACTTTAGCTATGGCATCCGAAACAGCACAGAGGCGGCGTTGACCAGGTCAGACGCCTACAATCCACCCTGCGTGATCAAAGGAGAGCCCATGGGGACAGAGAAGGAGGCTTTCCTCCACGACACGCAAAACGCCAACGGCGACAACGATGAGGAAGATCCCTGAGGAAATAGGAGGTTCACTTTTCCAGTCTGGTTCCAAACATTGGCCTGTTGAAAGCATAGCAAAGCCAGGACATATGGAGACTCATTGATCCTTTCATTCAGATCATTGAGTTGTTTCACAATTATTGTCCAATGTATTGTCAAATTTGGTAAAAGACACAAAAAAAAGGATAATATGAATCGGCATGTGTAAGGAAACCAAAATTTTGGTTTTTAGGGAACATTAGTTTCTAGACCAAATCTTAATTATTATTATTTTTTAAATTTTTTGATTTATTATTTGATACAGTTTCACCCAAACAAAGCTGTGGAGGTCTAACCATTTTTTAAGGGTACAGACAAGACGTACATCGATCTGAAGTGGAACTATTTGGAAGTTAAACATTTGTTACTGCTCTCTTAACTTGAAATTGCTCAACATTTTTAAGTCTGGCTGTCTACAGGAAAGACCCAGCTGAATTACTAAAGCTGTTTCATGGAACAAGGCTCATGTCTGGCAGATTCGCCTGTGTTTGGCAGATTTCCTGGTAAATGTTTGTCACTCGTCTTGCTGCATTAGTAGGCACGGTGCCGGCTACTGTGTCCAAATCCCATGAAATATTATTTTTTGAATCCATATTCTTTTATTTCACACTTTTAATTAATTGCGCTCATTAGGAAATCTGCAAATAGGAATCATTCAACCAAGCGGAGAATTAAACTGTATCTTGAGTGGCCTTTTTCAAACGCCACACAGTCGTAAGGTGGAAACTGTTACTGAGGAAAGATTTATTTTATACATTGAGTACATGGCTCACATTATTCAAAGAAACACAGTATAGCATTATAAATAAGGGTATCTTCATGATAAGCATTCACCAGCGATGCTTCACATACACCAGCATTGTCTTCAACAGGGAAAATGCACTTTTTTACAGCCAAAGACGGAAAAAAGAAAGCTGCTAATGTGAATCGAATTTTCAAGATACTTCAGAGGATGTATTGCAAGGGCCTATATCCCAAATGAATGTTAAACTGTTAGGGGTGTTTCTCCACAACCAGCGGTAGTTGTGGAATATATATTCTGTATTTTCTGTATATAATGTAAACTTTGGAATTTTAAAAGCCTATATTTATAAAACGTGAGAGAATTTTAAAATTTTTGCCGTTTAGCATTCACACATGTGTACGGGGTGAAGCACAGTCAGGTGGTGAAGCCAAACACCAGACTCACTCGCTACTGTTGGGCTCACTTTCATTTTGAAAAGCCAAGAACTTATTGCACCAACAGTAACAATGTACCTCAAGCAGTAATATATCTGAAAATGCCTCTGTCAGTTCTTCGCTGATTATGGCGATGGGAGCCGATTGTGAGTGTGCGCTGGTTCCCGGGGCAGCTAAAATCTGAAAGCAACACATCGAGGCATGTGTGTTCACTAAAGGCTGGAAGTGCATTATGAAAACTGATTGCTATCTATTCTGGTCACGCGGAGGGAGGTGGCCGATGTCACCTGAAGCGAAATTGTTCTCCATATAATTGGGTTATGTATTGAAACAATGAATCTGTTCGTTGACAGAGATGCTTTCTGTTTTACTAAACAGTTGAACTCCCAACTTTTAAATATTAGTGGCTATGTAAATAAACTCTGTTTCATTTTCAGTTGCTGTAGGAGCATTGTCATATCAGGTTGAGCTGCATTGATTTAGATTTTCCATGCACTACTTCAAAATTAGAACATGCAAGATTTGTTCTTTATGAGAAAATCACGTGGCTTGCTAATTTCCACCTTCTACTTTGTTTTTGTTTTTGTAAATACAGTTTTCCTTTTGCCCGCTCACATTGCAGCTTTTGCCTTTTTGTAGCCAGTTCACCCGACAGCTTTGATCTGTAAAATCATGTGAGGTAAATACACTGATATAAACTGTGCCAACAGTATTGGAGCTGTTAGTGGTAATATGATGGAAAGTATTTGTTCGAAAAGAAGAATTATTCATCATGTGAACATCATCCTTCTTTTGAGTCGCACAGTTTCACTGACGCTGCCTTTGTCTTTTGGTGCTGCAGTTACATGAAAACTTGTGTCAAGCTTCATCCAGGGCCAGCAAAACCACAAATAGTTCCAACTTTTTAGTGCACTTGTTTTTTGATCAATCGCATGCTGAGCTAAAGTATTTAAAGCAGGAATTGAGCTGCTGAGTTGTTTTTAAAAAAAGAAAAAAACTACCAGAGCAGCGTTGCTTTGATACTGGTTGCAGTTTCGTATAGTTCCTGCTGTAAATAAAACATGCTGAGAGTAAAAACTGATCTCTGTCTCTGACTGCTGAGTACCTACACAGAATCTTCTCTATGTATTTGTGCTGATTTGCTCATTTAAGTTTTTTCCTCAAAAATTGAATTAAACTCGCCACGACTTTGTTAGTGAATTGTGACTTCATGAGAGAAAAAAAACCCCAAAAAAACAAACAAAAAAAAAAAAACCCTCCTTACGAAAGGTTAGTTTGGATTGACTGAAAATGAAAAGTCTCTTTTAATGTTGTGAATTGTGCATAACCTGACAACAGTGATAGCAACAACAACAGTCATGTTATTAGAAGAATAGAGGGATGTCATTTCACTGGAAGTTTTCACCCTCTACTGCAGATATTTATTGCTCCCGCGTTTGTCTTCTCTGTCAAGAACATCTGGATTTTTCCTCATCTCCTCTGCACGTCATCGCCTCGCAGGAATGAGTGATGCATGATTTGTCCTGCAGGGGGCGACGTCAGCGCACGGTAACATGGGCGTTGAGTCTCCTCTCCTGCCTCCTCTCCTCCCTGCTTTCCTGCGATGCTGCAGACTGTGTCCTCTCCATCAGGACTAGAACCGTGTCCCTCCTCCTCCTCCTCCTCCTTGTCCAGCTCCTCTCCGGCGGATCACCTGAATCTGAACGGTAAGGACTCACCTTTTGTCACACGCTTGTTTTTGTGGGATCGCTGGATTTCTTGCTGCATCTGGCGGACAAACTGCGGACCATCCTGTTATGTCAGCTGTTTGTATGGGTGCTGTTATTTTATTATTGCCTCCTTTTGGGTCAAACAAATCTAACAGAGCGGTTGCAGGCTGTGCTGAAAAAGGCAGGATCACCTACTTCTAGTGTGTGTCTGTGTGTGTGTGTGTGTGTTATTGGGTAAGACTCTAGGTTGCACACCATAATTCACCTGGATCTCATGTTTGTTTATCAGTGTCTGCAACAAAGATTATCCTCTTTTCTTTTTTCCCCCTCCCTTTTCCTGCTGGTAAATGTTTTTCACATTTAAAGGCCAAGACAAGGAAGTGTGATCTGAATGAGTGGACATGAGTGACCACATTCATCCACAAGGCCTGAGTCTGATTACATAATGTAAGATAAGAGCGTGAACACCATGTGTGCAGCACCCACAGCCACCCGGGCCTCAGTTATCCAACGACGGTAGCTGGGTGATGACACTAATTTGACACAAAGGACGTTGATGGAATGGTTGGTTGGAAATGGCCACACTCGCGTGTCACACTAAGGTGGTTTTCTGGCACCTGTGTCGCTTCTGTGCCAAGTTCTGCTTTCACAGCCTTTCAGAGGCAGCACACACCTCTTTGCTACACTTTTCCACCTTCACAACACCGGATGATCTCCTGTGAGCTGTGCTGGGCCACACAGAGAAGTCAGGGTCACTGGAGCGTTCAGATTGGAGGGAGACTGGTGCTTCCAGTTTCATTCATTGCTCAATATTTCATGAGGATTCCTGTTGAAGCATCGAGTGAAGCCTGGTGGCTCAATGGGGGAGGAAAACTGTGATCTGTGCTCTGCCTCAAATTTATTGTATTACTGCAAAAAAAAAAAAAAAGGCAACAGAGGTTTAGTTTCCCTGAGGGGGAAAAAAAAAAATCTAATCATATCCGCGCGCAATCGCAACGAGGAGGGGTAGGTTTCATTTGAGGGGCCCCGATCTTGCCATCATGTCACATATCAGGAGGCAGGTGGCAGGGTGAGCTGCTGAACAATGGGGGGATGGGGAAACATGCTCAAGGAGGCATCTTGTATGGGCAAATACATTTCCTTAATCTCCCTCTGCTATGATGGTGTCACCACAGAAACACAATCAGCTGTTGTAGCAGCAGGAGAAACCATGTGAGGAAAACACTCAGGAAATGTGTGTTATAAAGCAAAGGGATGGAAGTGATGGTGCCAATTTAGAAAGCAGCCTGCATGCACAGTAAGACTGTCAGAAATCAGAAATTCCTTTTTTGCAAAGGAAGTCGATCAGGACACTCGGGCTGCACTTTTCTCAGTCAGCCAGGCTAACAGCATCCTGCTCCTCAGCCCTCGAGAGATTTGTGCTAGCAAAAATAGGCTGAGATAAATTAAAAAGTTTAATCATCTCTGTAATGATTTTAATTCATCCAGCATGAGAGACAGCGGAGCAGAAAGTAATCAAAGTCTCATTTTGGTTGTTCTGCAAGATAGAAACAAAAACATAGTTTCAAAGTTAAAAACAGATGAGGCACATTCAGGATTCCACCACAGTGCCGAGGAATCTTATTTGAGGTATTGCTGTGTCTGTGCTGTGTCCTGCACTGCATTGGTTTGGAGTTGGAAATCAATTAAAGTGAAGGAGAAGCAATCATTGCAGCAGCAGAAACAGCCCTGTTACCGATCCTGCCTCCCTCTCTCTCTGACACAGGACTTCATTTATCCTGTCATCTCCTGTCATCCCTGTCAGGAAACTTGCTTTCCATAGGAATTCTTATCAGAGCTTTATCACATGTTTGGTTGCCAGTTGTGTTTTTCTTTCTTTATTTATTTTGCCCTTATCTGGCTGAAAAGTATCAGTGTCACCATGCAGCGCTGTGAATGACCCGGTAGGGAGACAGGGGAATCTGATTTATTGGGCTCTCTGTTCTGCAGTGCAGATGCTGAGACAGCATTTAGTGTAGTGTGTTATCTATGCTGCAAACGGACACTTCTGTCTTCAGAGCCAGTTTGTTTTCCATGTTAAGCACACTTCCAGGAATGCAAAGATGAGGAAACAAGGAAACTTAGTATATATAGCCTGTAGCTGTTATGTAGTGATTTATTACCCCCCTCGTGCTAGAAAAACTATTTTCAGACAGACAGCATCTATTTTCATGAGAAGGACAAAAGAGAATCAGTTTTCTGCCACGTGTGTCAGTTTATCAGCACAAAATTGGAGCAAAGAAATGAGGTTGAGCAGCAGTCAGTGAGGTTTCGGGCTAATCATCTGAGTTAAACATGGACAAACAGAAAACTCACCAGTAATTATTCTTTTTGTAACTGATGACTTCCCTTTCAGCTAGAAAGAAATTCTGCATACCAGAATCCGTATTTATAGATGCTTTTGTTAGAGAGCTGCTTTTAAGGATGGGTGAGTCTGCCGATGCGCCCTCGACTGAATGAGAGTCCACTGAGAGCTTTTTGCTGAAGAGGTGTCAGGAAAAAACTAGATCAGACCACCGCTGAGCTCCCCTGATTTAAAGGTTGACTTTAAACCTTCTGTGCTGAATATCTGAATTAATGAACACACCTGCTGGCTGATAGTAACTGCCAACAATTAGTAAATTAGTTTTTGTTTTATGTTTTTTTGTTGTTGTTTTTTTAACCCATTAATGAGCTGCAATGTTGTTGTGCAAGTGTACAAAGACCCCAAAACTGATTTTGACAGTCATAAGATCTTTGAAGGACTTAAAAAGCTTCCTCCTAATGATCTCAGCTGGGCAATGTTTTTTTTCTAGCCTGGAGCTAGGCATCAGTTTAATTTAGATTGACTTTGACGAGTTCTTTCCGTGGTGTGCAGAGATCATGGGATCTCTGACACATTTAGCAGCCTGTTAAATTATAGCAGGGATATCATAGTAGGAACATTGTAGGGACAGCTCAGAAACTACTTCAGAATGGAAATGTACCTTTTATGACAGACGTGCCTGAAAAATCCTAAAATATAACAATGCATGCTTCCCCACAAGCTGCGTTATAACACCTTCAAGTCACATGTGTTCCCTTTCTGCTGGCAGGAAGTGTCCACATACAACTGACATCATCCACCTGTGCTGCTTCCTAGAGAGAGATTCAGTTTGTGCAATTTTGTGGACTTTTTTAAAGACAGTTCAATCAATTTTGTTCTGAATTATTTTATTTCTGCAGCTGTTTTTTTTTTTTTTTTCTCTCCTGAAAGGTCAGTGTGTTTCTTAGTTGCTTTCTTTTGCTCTTGTTAAACTTGTTGACCTATATTGAAATTAGTGCTTCACTTGAGTGAGCAGAATGTAAGTGGGCTTTGTGATTGACCTCAGCGGTGAACGCGGTCTTGTTTGCATTCTCCTCTCCTGTCTTCTCTTGACAAACGATGTTGTACATTTCTGGTTTTCTTCTTGTATAATGGGGTCAGCTTTCAGTCAGCGAGGAAAAGCATTCTGACAAATGACAAACCACTGGTAGGGTTTGTCCTATTTTAAGGTTTTTCTTGGTTCACAGCTGTGCATTTATAGCTGCCACATCTGTTGGAGAAGGTGTTACATTGCTCACAGTGATATACTGAATATTATTTACTTGTTGAGTATAAAAATCTGTTCATAAAAACACTTCAAATGAGTAAAAATACATTTATGAAATTACCCTGACAGGCTCAGGCTCCAAAAATAAATACAGTTATTTTCTGACTTATTAATTCAGAATGATGTATTGAAGAGGACTGAACTGATATTTGCTGTTTTTATGCAGGATACAGAGTCCAGATGTCATCAAGATCCATCCTCCAAATTCAACATGATATTTAATGTTGCAATTACTGGCACACCGGAAAGGAATGCAAAGATCTGCTCTTGGCTCTTGCTGTGCTAAAACTCTTTGATGGGAAGGCAGGGCAGACTTTTTCCTAACTGATGTCATGGATGATTGATTTTTAAAGTGCTCTTGAGGGTGCTGTAAACTCAGAGCTGTATCAAAATGTGCGAGCGTGGCGAGCCCTTCAGTGGAGGGGGGTTGAGGAATAACAACCATCAGGGAGGTGTCCTGGCTGACGGTGATGCAAACGCTAATGATATACGGACAGAGGATGCTGGGAGGACGGCAGATACAGCCACTCTGCTGGGGCCGGTGACTGAAACGGCAGAGCAGGACAAAGTCATCATCTGGGGAACAGGCTCGCAGTGTGACGACCCAGAACTGGCTGAGTTTGAGATGCTGGAGTGTCAGGAGCTGGAGGCATACCTTGTGGAGGATGGAGAGGACTTTGTCGGCCTTGCCGACCGGAGGGCGCTTCCTGAACAGCCGTCATCATGCAGCAGAGCCATAGCGGAACCAACACTCAATAATAAGAGCAAGGGAGAGAGGAAATCCTTTCTGCATGATGCCAGTGAGAGGGAATCCAACCCCTCTCATTTCTTAGAGGAAAGAGAGACGTCCAGGACTGAGTTAAGCTCTGAAACTGATGTATTTGTGTCCTGTCTGTCCACCTTTTCAAGCATGGCCACCGCTATGGACACTGTTGGCAGGACCCAGACAACAGACTCCTGGCACATCGCCTCTGGCCCGTACTCAACCATCTCAGAAGACCTGACTCTGGCTTCCCAAACCTGCAACACCATCTCTGAGAGAGGCACCGCCTCTCAAGCAGCTGATTGTCTTTCCCCCTCCTCGAGAAAAAGCACAATTATTCAGAAAGATGTGGACATAAACTTGAATTCAACTGTTCACTCAGATGAGGTTGCACCAAAGGCACAAGTGAGTAATGGATTTGCTCCATGTATGGATGTTGTTGATGAGCACAACAAGAACAGTAACCTGATGAATGAGTTAGACAGCGCTGTTTCAGGGAGTGATTGTGATCAAGGGAGAAGTACTAAGCACAAGGTTTTACCTGCCACACAGGATGAAGAAAGCAACACTAAAATGGATAAAAGCACACAGGCTGATGAGGCCCCTGATGTGAACCACAGTCTACCCAAAACAGCTTCAAAGGAGGCTCAGTCATCCATTCCATCTAAATCTATAAAGAAACAAGGATCATTTGATAACGCGCTGAAAAAGCAAAACTCTTTTGACAAGTCTTTTAAAAAGCAGCCTTCGTCTGAGAATACTTTAAAGAAGCAGCTCTCTTTTGATAACTCCTTAAAAAAGCAGGGCTCTTTTGAGAACACTGTCAACTCCGGGTCTTCAAGTCTGGAGAGGAGGAAGCCATGGGGAAGCCCTAGTCGACCAGCAACTCCCACTTCCTCCAAAACTACCTCCTGTTCACCCAAGAGACGGCCGCCTGGTTCTCCAGCCAAGGTCCAAGGCATCAGGGCACTGAGCCTGGAACGCAGCGACTCCCCTCAGAGAGGTTTAACTCAAACAGTCAAGCCACCAGGTAAGATGTTATTGAGCAGTGGCATCCCCAAACCTGTCCTGCCTTCGCAAAAAGAACATGAACCCAGGAGGTCCTCCTCTCCCCAGAAGCCCAAAAATGTCCGACCTAAAATCATCACCTATGTCCGGGCGAGTCCTCAGTCAAAACCTCAAGTCGCAGATGCGCCACACGATGGGTCTGCACATCCAATGAGATTATCTTCTTATTCCAGCCCACCAGCTCATAAAGATCCAAGGGCTGGTCTTCAAACTAAATCCATGCCGGTGCTATGTTCCTCCAACCTGCTGTTTGACAAATACAGACAGGAGATGCAGAAGGCAGGCTACCACCCTCCAGGCGCAGCCGCCACAGGGGCAAAGCCTCCAGGCAGCAACATCTGTCAAAGGCCAGGCGGCAAGTTGGACAGCTGTCACGAGGAAGTGCCAGAGGTGAGAAGCTGACTTTTAATTTAACACATGAAAATGGCACAGTGGAGGGAGGAGACCTGTTCGACTTCCCTGAGAAACTGACCTCTCTGCCTGCATTAATCCAGGTCTATCAGAGGGTCCGACATATAGAGATATACACCCATTCATAGTTCCGCTAATGCCTGTGAGTGGATGTAGTTCCACTTTTCTTATAAGCCTCACGGGTGCTGCACATACCCTCACAGTGTGGCTACACCTCCTAATATACCAAAGACATCATAGAACAGCAATGTTTGTTGCTTTACCCAGTACAGCACATCCAAAAACATTAAGTCAGCACAGACAAAGTTTGAAGATGCTTGATATCATCTTCAAGCCCATAAGGAGGAAAGCAAATAGTTGTAACCGAGGCTGACTCCGACTTCACCTCCAGGTCTCGCAAGAAAGCGGCAGCGTCTACCGCTCCCCCAGATCTCTGAGGCCTCAGCTGGGGTTAGGGGCCGTCACCAGGCAGCCTGCAGCCAAGACCAGAGTTCAACAAACAGGCCAAAGATCAACTCAGGCCTCAAGCCAGTCCGGAGTATCCAGCCAGGACTCTGCAGGTGAGACTGTGATCAGGTAGCATAAAACTGAAATGCAGTGAATTCACATACATCACATACATATAAAATTTATCAGCGTTCATTAGGAAATAAGAGTTTAATAGTTATTTCAGTCAGATTAAGAGATTCACATAAGAGAACACTGGAGCGTGTTCGACGTGCCGCATGTTTCTGTGCCAATGCAGTAAAACGTAGACTGTTTTTTAGCTATTTAGACAATTGTGGGGAAATAATTAAATGAGAGCTTCCTCCTTTCTCTGCATTTGCTATTCTGAGAACATCAGTGTGAGAAAGTTTTTTTTTTGTTGTTTTTTTTCTCCAGCTCATTTGATTATGGATGAGGCCGCTAAACTCTTTGAAGTGCAAAGCATATGATAGCAATGCCACTCAAACTCCGTATTTCCACTTCCTCAAATTATAAGTCTTCTTCCACACGAGGCTCTCTCAGACTTTTTACGTGCCATGTCATCACTCCATAAGGTTGTCAGAGATCAGTCATTAGTAATAGAGAGATTAGACATTAGTGACTTTAGTGAAAGTGACAGATCCATTGTTTTTTAATCAGAGCAGATGTTATCCAGGCTGTTGCTGTCATCGTTTCTATCAGAGTAAACCCACTAATATTGTGTGTCTCCAGTCTCAGTGGCTCTCGGATATTCACTCACAGATATTGTCAGATTGCATATTTTAACCTTTCTCTCCCCCCCCAGCAGAGCAAAAGAGGTCAGGTCCAGAAACTGCCCCCAAGAGCTTCCTCCTCAAACCAGGCCAGTCTGGTCTCCGTCCACCAGGCTTCTCTGCCCTCCCACCCGCCCGTCTGGCCGCCTTCGGCTTCGTCCGGAGTTCCAGCGTCTCGTCTGTCTCCAGCAACCAGTCTAATGACAGCTGTCACAGCGATCCCTGTCGGCCCTCTCAGCGTGAGTCACTCTCCGCACACATCTTATATGAATAAGCTTGAGACGGTTTCTGCTACTTCATCTCACGCTGACTTGCTGAAAACGGCATCAGACGTCACGCAGCGTTCAAGTTGATGAAACAGATATCATGTTCATGTTTCATCATATCTACACCAACTTATTAGTCCACCAGCAGCTCTGGCTCTGGCCCTGCCATCCCTAGTTACTATGGTAACAACCACTGGCTTTGTTTCATTTTTCAATCATTGATCACAAGTAGGCGCTGAGAGCTGCTTTCACCACAGAGGTAATAATGGAGGAATCTTAAAGTCGCCCTCTCTTCAGCTCGTGAGCTGCAGCATTTCATCATGGCACCACCTCTCCAGAACATCCCACAGCTGTCATTTAGAGAAATCATTGCCACTAAAATTCATTTGACAAGCCGGGAATGTCTGCGCGTGGCGGAGAAAAGAAAATATAAAATATGCCATAACAAGCAGAGAACTTGTCAGTTGTGGCTTATTTTTTATTTATCATAGAGAAAGCCTAAACTGAATCCAGTATCAGCAGTGTGTGTGTGTGTGTGTGTGCATGCACGCGCTGAGCACCATTGTGGAGATTCATATTTTCCCCGTGCTTGTGAACAAATGACATACTGTTCTCTCCTCTGCAGGTTCTTATCAAGACAAAGTTACTTTTACTTTGCCGCTTACTCTATAATATTTGTATGAAATGAATTCAAGCCAGCCAAAAGTGGCTTTGCTGAGGCACAAGTGTGACGACGGCTTATAGCTGTCCTCTGCTCAAGTGTCACTACACTTGTTCCACTCTTAGACAGCTGACTGCTGCCGTTCCCTGATCACTACTTTTACTGTCTTCTTCTGACTGGCCGGATTCAAGGGATTCCTCGAACACTGCTGATGCAGACCGGGGGCGTAAAAAAACTAGAAAACAGCTGTTGTCTCATGCCGGCCCCCCCCCCCCCCAAAGCCTTGAACACTTGAACACAGTAACTGCTTCACATGTTTGTGGCAGTCCTGTCTCCCTATTTATAATCCCTGAAACGAGAAAGTGGTGCCTGCGGCTGTAGTGTGTGTAAAAACAGAGAGTCGGGTGTGGTATGACAGAACAATCTGTGAATCTGTTTTTACCCCAGACGCCTCTGGTCCACTTCTTTTCTCGCCTTATAATCTTCACTAAGTTTCACCGCAGTGAGGCCAGATAATGGTCTCTCTCCCCGCCTTCCACAGCATCCTTCCTAAGAGGCTCCAATGTACACTTTGCTGGGTTACTTTGTACCATTTTTAACCCTCATTCTTCAGAAAACAATCACAGCTCCTCGAGATGGCAACCTGCAGTCATGTAAGTGTCCTATTCTCTCTGTTATTGACGTTGTTGTCTTTCTTTGTGGAGCTGTTCATAAATACGTGAGGCACCCGCAGCGAAAACAGATGTGTAATCCTACTGTTGCTGTAGTGAATAGATGGGCGTCTATCGGAGGGTGATATGTCTGGGACTAGTTCTCCATACAGCGTATATGCGACTGTCAGCTTGCACGGCAGTGTTTCCCTTCAGGCAGTTGGCTCACACAGCTCTATTAGAACGGCCGTACGTCCCGCCTGCAGCCACATTTCAGCCGCCGTGCACTCCAGCAAAACACTCTGACTGGGAGTGAGTTCATCCTCTCCGATGCCGTAATGAACACGAGGCTGCTGGTGACATATCGAATTTATCTGTCCTGCTCAGCGGGAACACACAATGTGCTCATGTGTCATCTGTTGATTTGCAGGAAACAAGTCATTATCAAGCAAAAAGGAACATTGTGCATGGCGTGTTTGGGTATCTGCTGTTTTCCTCCGCTGGCTGGACAGAACAGGCTGTTTGAATGTCGCCTTCATCCCTATTTTGTGACATGTTATCAACATGATGTAGCTCCCAGTGACTGCATACTTGACAATCCAGCTTTAAGCTTTGCATATCAGTTCCAAGTGAGACTTCACAGCAATTTAAGCAGCTCAAATCTCTCCGGCATAAATATAAATACTAAGGCTCTCCTCCTTTGGATCAGTCCCATCCCTGCCACGTCCTGCGGGAAAGACAGACCTCCATGCACAAATTTTCTCAAAGTCTGCACGACCCCTTTGATAAATCTGTCTTCTCAAAAGAACAGCTTAAAAAAAAAAGTGTGCGGTATATCAGGGCAGACACATTTCAGCATCACTTTACAATATCCTGCCTTTATCACAGCTTAACGGCGGCTTGTTGCTTAATATAAAATAAAATCCTCAGGGATCTCCTTGAATTCACATTGGTGTCCTACTGCAGAATTGCCTTTCACCATTGCTGTTATTTCTTGTTGGACAATCAAAGTAGTTTGAGGGAAAAAAAGAAAAGGAAACAAAAATACCTTATTGTTACGGCATTTTGTCCGAAGTTGTCTATTTGCACCACGCAGTCAAGACAGCTTAGTGAATACATATAGACCAAAGCAGAAATTGAAACAAATTGAAATTGTGAAAATTGTACATTCATCGGTAAATAATCAGGATAAGCTTTATCGAAAAAAGCAAAAAAAAAAATAAATAAATAAATAAAAAATGTGTATTTGATGTTGTTAACCTGTCTAGTCTCGCTTCATGTGAATTAGTCAGGAGCAGAGTCAGACTCTGCTTCGCACAACGCTGATTGGAGAGGACGGTTACAGCAGGGTATGTGATTTGTACAGTAGACATAGGCTAAAACCCGTCATGTAACAGTGTGAGGCAGACTCTGATGACCAGTCCACTTTTTGGCGCCGTCTTGAGTTCAGGAAAAGTAGTTCAGAGAAAAAAGAAAAAAAAAAGCATCTGCTGAGTTTCCTGGGTGAATTCTGGCGATGTGGGAGGAAAGAGTTACTGTGCTCCCACTGCAGGTTTTTTTTTTTTTTTTTCTGCAGGCCCCGGGCATTTTTAAGATCAAAAGGGATTTAATGATGTCTTTCTAATGTGAGTTTTTAATGCCATCCACAATCATTTCAGAATGTGATACCGTATTGAATAATTTTTCTCCAACACTGGGTGTTTTATCTCTGAGCACCTGCAGTTCTTTGCCCTTTGAAGGTTACCTGTCGGTGCAGCACGTGTCAGCACCGACACTGATGGAAGAGCTGAATATTTCCTCTTAAGTAATTGGAGCTAACTGGTTTACAAATCTTCACTTCACTCTGACAATTCAAACCTAAATACAGACTTATACAGCGCTGGGCATCTTTATCAGCCAAATAGGTCAGGCAAAAAGAATCAAGCTCATTAGAAGAAATACAACAATGTGTAATATCTGCATGGATCCTCTGGTTTGTTTGGAGACACATTTTTTTTTCATGGTGTTGTTTCTCTCTTCGGTTACTCCTTGCAACAGTCTCAGTTTGTCCTTGAGTCAAAGCCTTTCCTATCCACGGAGAGCAAGAGGCGCAAAAACAGCTGTTATGAATAATTAAGGTTATTGCAGCATTCTGCCTTTTTTTTTTTTTTTTTTTTTTTTTTGTGCCACGCTTTGAATTTCTGAGGTTTAATGGTGATGCTGATACCTAATCCTAACACTGAAGGAACACAAGATGGGAAATCTCACTCTCATTGACCTAAAAAGGATCACCAGGTCTTTTATAGGTCAGTGAGAGTTGATTCACAGCTCTGTCACTGCACTGAAATATGCTCTGGACAAAATAGCTGCTTTTTATGTTTTGTAAATGAAAGACGATGTTTCTACATCGTATATGTCAGATCTATCTATATTCTAACTGTAATTATTTACACCCTGTACTATAAGTATACAGATTTATGAGACACTCTTATTAGATGATATACTCTATTGTGGTGGAAGGACCAAAGTATCAATCCTTTGGAGTTTGTAGAGACAGTTATGGCCCAATACTATTATTTAAAGGACAAGTCTCTTTTTCAATTGTCCTTGCAAATAGAAATCCTTTGAAAACTTTGACAATGTCTGACAACTGTTTTGATGTTCTTCACAGATCCCAGCAGTGGCAGCGATGACACACCTTTACACAAAGCTACAACAAGTGAAGCTTCCCACGCTCAGAGCCGACCTCAGCCTCCCTCTGGCCCCAGCCTCCAGCGCCGCACACCGCCCCCGCAGCGCTGCTCCCCGCTGGGTAAGTCCCCACAACACATGAGGTTAGATGTCAGGGTCTACAGGTTTGTGTGCTTATCTCCAGACACAATATGTGCTGTTGCTGTTTCTGTGACCGTTCTGGGTCGAGGTCTGTCTCTCTTTTGAGCCAGTCACCCTGAAGGTTGGATATGTCAGTGTGAGTCAGGAGACGGGGAGGTGTCAGCACTCAAACAGCGCTTGGCCGCTGATAAACTGCAGCCCTCAGTTCACATGTTGCTGTTCATGCCCCTGTGAGGCTTATTCCACTGTTACTTTTCTCTGCTATCACTGAGCTGTGTAGAACAGGGAGACTCCAACAGACACTGAGGCTTTCTAGTCATTGCCAGTGTCACTGTACTACACCAGGCAGGAATAGCTAAACTTACGTTATTTTAGTAGCTCACCTGCTTCAGAGAGTGTGGCTTGGGCGTTTACGTGAAGAAAGAAAAAAAAAAAGAGAAAATAATTTATTCTGAAGCAAAATTTGTGAGCAATAAGCCACAAGGCAGAAGTAAATGCGTTTAGCACCATTACTTGATTATTCTAACATTTCACCACAAGGTCATCATGAAAGCATCGTTCATCTTTTCTTCATTTTTTTGTCCATCATTGTTACTTTGAGTTGCCTCTTTGAGAAGCATGACGATAGCACCTGCAATTACCTACATGCAACAGTATGCGGTTAGTTTGCCTGTGTACAATAGTCATTTAACACAGATAATGTGGGTGGAGGCCTATGATATTAGTGCTGGCAATCCATCACAGCAGTGATATGGTACAATGCATTTCCACAAAGATGGTGTATGTGTCTTTGCTGCTGGCTGGTGCACGTTGGTGTCAGCGATGGCACCTTTGCAGTTTATCTGTGAATGCAGGATATTGACACCACCCAGTGGTCACAGGGTGTAAATCCGGGTAAAGCAGGAGAAGCGGTGACTTCAATCATTCATCCATCTTCTACCGCTTATCTGTTTCCGGGTCGCAGGGGGTGCTGGAGCCAGCTCACTCGGAACGAGGGCCGGTACAACCTGGACAGGTCACCAGTCCATCACATGGCCCACAACCAACAACATTCACACTCAGACCTACAGACAATTTAGAGTCCCCAGTTAACCTAAACAGGAGGAGGAATGCACGCAAGCACGGGGAGAACATGCAAACTCCACACAGAATGGCCCCAGGCATGGGAATTGAGCTACTTGTTGTGGGGCAACAGCGCGTAACCACTATGCCACCGCGCATCTGTTAGAGAATCAGTTGCAAAGTGGTGCAGCAACTCCAGCTAGTGGTCACTGTACCTCACTGTACTTTACTTGCCTTTTGAATTTTTCTGGATGATTTCCCATGTAAAAACTAAAGAATAAAATAATACCGCTACCACAGTCTTCAAAATGTGCCAAAGCTATCAAACGGTCCACAAATGTTCAATGAGTTTCTTTAGTATCAGTGGCGACTTCCCATTTGTAGACTAGATCATAGAAATATATAATACATTTTTAAATTCATATGTTTTGAAAAATCTGAGTAAATTCTGTTTAAATAAGTAAAAATGTAACTGCTGAATGGTGGAGCAGGCAATAGATAATGTTCATGTAGGTACATGTAATTTTTCTTTACTGCACAGCTTCCAAGAGGGAGATGCAGCGGGAGGCAGAGGCTGTGATGCCACCAAAGTCCTCCCCGAAAAGATTTGCGGTGGTTTCGCCCAAGCCTCAGTCCTCTGGTGAGTCTCACCCACACGCAGTCATCACACTGTAGCGTGTGTGCACATGTAAACGCATACTGTGTACACGTAGGCTATATATCTGATATGGTGTGTTTGGTTCGTCACTAAGTGGAACAAAAGGACGAAGAAATAGTCAGCATGTGTAGCACCCTCAGCTTGTACTGCACCTTTAAAATTCTCTCTCACTCCCCCCGCCCCAACGCACATTTCATTACAAGGCTCATGGCAGCCCGCTGTCGTCATAGCAACAAGCCACAGTTGCTGTAACGCTGGGATGGCTTGTTCAGGAGCAATCCTGCTGGGTCATATTTCCACAGCACAAGTCAGCACTCTCCTTCGCAGAGCAGACTGAATAACCTGAGATGCACGTACTGTTCCCAGCACAAGTGCCCAACTCACCAGAGAGGAAATTGCTGCTGATTGGTGTGAGCAGGGAGCAATCTTGAGTAACAGTAACTTGGACAGACCATTTATCCTTGTCGGAGGATATAAAACACTGAGGTCCCGACCAATCAGCAGTGAATCTGATCGAGTAGGTGTCACTCAGCTCTTCGACATAGCTAACAAGGGATGTTGCTTGGGTGCAGCTTTTCCATTGATTAAATATATAAAAAAACTAAATATATATATATATATATATATTACAAAAAACAAGGAATAAAATAGCTGAAGCTCATATTCTCTTTCTACAACTGCTAAATTTACTATTCAATAACTATACAACAAATCCATAGCAGGAAATCCTGGTTATTTGGAAACACTATGTACCTTTTTTTTCTCTTGATAAATTACTTGTCATCAATTCATCAATTCTTAAATTTTAAAAATGAATGTTGATTGGCGGGTTTGTTCTTGCACACTGCAAAGTCTTTACAATGGTGTTAGCCTTTGCAGAGGGCGGTTTCCATTAACCCAGTTAATGTGCAGTTTAAAATAGAGGAAGGGGTTTTTCAGGTGGTGTGACAGGAGAAAATGCTTCACACAGATCTGCACTGGAAACCTGGTGACAGTTAGATTTATGATACTGAAGCTAGAAGATATGTGACATTATGTTTCAGAAAATCTTTCAGCCTCATCTCTTTTTGTCCACCTTTCTGCTCACTGCCTCTACAGTTCGGGGGCGGACCGCAGCGGTCCAGAGTGCAGTCCGGACCGGGAGGACCCAGGAGCTGGACCGCGCTCTGATCCAGCAGCTGCGAGAGCGCTGTGAGCAGCAGGCCCTGCAGCTCCAGAGCCTTCAGGCCCAGCTGAAGAAAGCTTCCCTGTGTTTGGACGTCTTCAGCATCACTACTCAGCACTTCTGTAACAAGGTAGAGAGCAATGAGCCCTGAGCTGTTAACACCAGTGATGACAAAAACTGTGACATTTAAATACTGAAATATTCATATTGTGTTAATAGTACTGCTACACTTTTCATCAGCGTGATTATTTGCAGTTTCTTTGTTAATGTTTCACAATTTAATTAGCAACAGAAGAAGTAATAATAGCATTAATACCATGACCAGTAATAATCATAACAATAATAATAATATGAAATAATACAATTCTGAAGATTTTGTGATCGTGACAATTTAAGCATGATTACTGTTAAGTGAAATACTGAGAACTCTACTTTATTTCATTCTAAATTATAAAACGGGGCCATTTGCATTTTCCTACTCTTCCCTTCCCTTTAAGGTCTGTGCAAAGAGGCTTGGGTCACAACATTCATCAGATGGCTCGTCACAGCTGAATCCCAGAAATATCCCCTAGACTTTTCCAGATTCTATCATTTTGCTCCTAATTGTCTTAAATTCGATCTTTTCTTGCATCAAAAACTTCTGTGAATGAATTTCCAAATCTGTACTTACTTTTAAATACATTAGTGTGACAAAAAACAAGAATAACTTGATAAAGTGAATGTCACTGCCATTGTGATGGATGTATTTCCAATATCAGGCATGAATCAAATCGCTGCTTGCAGGTTTTCACATCACATGGAAATGAAAAGCAGAGAGTGGCATACTGAAACAAATATATAAATCTTAAGCATGATAACACTAACATGGGGTTTATACAAACAAAACTGGCTTAATGCTAAATGGACCACTTGAAAAATCATGCAAACTCAATCCCAGATTTGCTTAAATCACTCCTGCCTCCTTAGTTTATCTTGCTACTCATTCACTTTGCATACATAAGAAAGCGCAGCGCATTCACTGGCTCAAAAGAAACCTGTAGCTTCTGCCTTTTGTTGTCAGCATCACAGAGACAATCTCTGGCTTCAAATCTCTCTGAAGTAGCAGTTGGACTGTTTGTGGGGAGATCCAAAGGGATTTCCAGTATTCCACTTTGTGGATTTTTATGTGTTCAAGTGGACAGAATATGTTGATTCGGCCCTGCTTATTGTGTGAACTGTCACTGCCAATGATGTGGAAATACTCTGAAGAAGAACCAGCTGGCGTGCACACCGCTTCCTCTAGAACCTAGATTAACTGCCTTGTTGCTTGCCCTCTCCTGCTCCTTTGCTTGCATTTCATCAATTTCTTAGCCCCACCCATGGGCTCTACGCTACAGTGCGAGATGAGAAATGAAATTAGAGTGGCCTGCCTTGGCTGAGCTGGGCTTTTAGTGAGAAGGATGAGAGAGACAGGCAGAAGGCTCACTAAGCTCAGGTGGAAGGTTGGTTTAGATTTATTGTTGAATTGAAAGGCAGAATACAGCATTGATTTTATAAGGCACTTTATCCTGAAAGGCTTTAAATTTAACAAACAACCTCAAAATACACAAAAAGCATTAAAAATATACTTGCAAATGATAAATATGGTGGGATGGGTCTCCCCTTCGGCTGCTTTAATTTGGTGTTCGTGAGCTTAATGTATATCCCTGAATGATTATTTGGTTGCAATAATGGGTAATGTCCATTTTCAGCTTATGGTCCAAGATCTTGTATTTCAGCTGTGTGTATGTTTGAGATGTGTACGAACAGTGACAACATACTCTAATTAGCGTTTAGTTGGCTTTTAGTTTTAGCTTGTACAAAAATGTTTGTATGAGATTGGCTGAAGAAATACAGGTATAGACAGGTGCATGTAGTCTTTTTTTTTTTTTTTTTTTGCAAGAAACTTTACAACCAAAGCTGCAACTTAGACTTCATACCTTCAGACAGATCCATTTAGAATCCATTATATTCGATTAAGCGTATGAGAGTTTGATGTTTGCTGAACTGCCTGCTGCATGTTGGTGTTCTCCCCGAGCTGAGTAACAGAGCAAATAATTGGTTGCTTATTGATCATTTCCCTCCCCCGTCTTTTTCTGCTCTACTCCTTCTCTTTTTTTTTTTTTCTGAAAGATGCAAAAGACGGCACATGCGTGTATATGCAATTGTGTGTGTGTGTGTGTGTGTGTTCTACTCCCTGGCATGTGTGTGAATGTGGTACAGGGCGTGCTGGTGGGGGTTTAAGGGATGGGCCAGCAGGCAGAGCTGGGCTGGGGCTGGCAGTCTTTGTTCTAGCTCTGATAAATGCCGGTCGCAAACCAGGAAACGAGGTGAGGCTTTGGTCTTCCCGTCTCTCCTCCCCTCTTCTTCCTTCGCCCTGCTCCCTCCCCCTTCTCTCCTCTGTCTATCTTTCTGTATCTTTCTGGCACTTGCATCTGTCACTGCTGCCTCCCCATACCGGCTCAGGGATGCTGCTGTCTGCTATCCTAGTATGGGCCATTGCTGCTGTGGGCTCATTTTCCTCCCTCTGCGCTGTCTGGACCAAACGGTAAAGGCAGGATCTTCTGCAGACAGAAGGCTTCTTTCAGCACCGAGGATTCCTCTAAGTATATGCGGTTGTGCGCATGTGTGTGTCTGGTGGGGGTCTGAGTGTGTCTGTTTGTGAGCATTATGTTCACTTGTTTTGTGGAGACAGGGCTGCCGGAGAGAATAAATCTGTGCATGATTGTGCTGAGTCAAAGCTGGCTCGTCTGTCGCACTGTCCCTCTTTCTTTGCTCTTGGAGTTTGAATGGACATTACATAACATGCTATTGCTGCTGTATTTCAGCTGTGTGTCCTTAATGCACATATGCTAGGCTAATTATTGTCTTAGCACATGACTGTACATTGATGATATAGGATAACTTCCATTTAGGATGCATTATTTTCATGTTGGCCTGATGTTGCTGCAGCTACAGGAGCTCACATTCTCAGACATGAAATTCCTGCCGTGTGCTCATTGTAGCCTGAATCTCTTCAGGACAAGGAGACAGCAACTGCACAGTTGAAGGATTTTGAGCAACCCTTAACACTCAGAATCATGCATCTTTTGACTAACTGATAATTAGAGACAAACATTTTTTTTTTCTTATATCTATTAACAATAGCTGGTTCCATCTTCTCTGATTTTCAGATTATTAGAATTATCATAGTTATTTTTTTACCTCACTGATGATTAGATAGCTTTGAGTTTTGAACTTGTAGTCAAAGAAATCCAACCCCTGACTTCCCCCTCTTTTATGCTATATACTTAGAAATGAGTCAGTGAATCACAAAGATATTACATCTACAGTAATTGATAATGGAAGCAGTCCCCATTCAGCTGCAACACTAAACATAAATGCATTATGTTGCCTGGCTAAAGGCTGAATAAGGAAATCAGAATGCATGTCATATCACACATAACTCCCTGCTGATCAAATAAGGGGTTGTTTGAGCAGGACTGGGGGATGTTGGGTAGGAGCAGAGGTGGGATTGTGGAGTAAGAAACGAAATGAAAAAGCAGCAGACCACCCTTCATCCCTCATGAGGTTGCAGTTTCTCCCCGATGATTGCATGTTCCAAGTAAAACCTCTTAGTAGGTGACATCATTGCTGTCAAGAGACAGTATCTCCTACATATTTCACCTGCTCCGAGCAGTCTCTCCCTTTCATTGTTTCCAGTAAGCCCTGCTTTGTGATCTATGCTTTATATCTGAGCAACAGTGTGCTAAACTATCTTACCGCGCGTTTAAAGTTGGGATCAATCCTCATTTCACCGACTGATGTATCCGCCTTGCATTTATTCTTTGTCTCACTGTGATCTATGTGCATCAGGCAGCACACAGCTGCATGGCTTGTGGTAACAGTTACTGACCTTTAGTCACGTGTATTAATGGTAAAGTGAAGCTTTACAAACAAGCCAATCAGCTAAATTGTATTGAAAAAAGTTTCATCGCTTGAGTTGCATGGGGGGGGGGGTCTCTGCTGATCAACGTTAGGGACTGTGAGGAAATATTTCACAACCAACAACATATGAATATTTATATAATTCAGTGTCTTTAGCGGTCATATATATCTCAGGCACGGGCGCCATGAGGGCCCCTTGAAAAGCTGTCACATCAACCCCAGCAAACTCACTCACTCCTACCGCTTATTTCCAGCAGACCCCCACGAGACTGACATTCCTTCTCATAAATGATATCTTTCAGAGTTGAAACATTTTTATAATGTGAACATTTCTTGGGAAAATCTCTTTTATTAATGACGTTATCATTACCAAAACCTCTGTTACTAGCATTTGTTTGATTTAAATTGACTGCACATAACATTAAACATTAAACAACACTGAATCCAGAGAGATACTGTATTATGCTAGACTTTCTTCAACAGGTGACAGGAAGTTATTATTTTTAGACTGGCTCTCACCTTAATACTTACTGGGTTAGTTATTGGCTCACAGTCATACAATAGTCATTTTGCTGCTAAAAAGTTATGGAGGACATACAGACATAATCATCTATGGCAGCATTACTCGAACCTGCTTTTCTTGTAAAGTAATGAGTTTCAGTGTAATGACTTTCTGAATTATTCAGTGAGTCTAGACGGTGGTTGTATCACCTTAGAATAACAGGGATGTTCAGGTTGTTGTGTTCCTTTACTTTAACAAATCCTTCTCCAATTCTCCACTTTTATGGAAAGAAACTGTAAATGTAGCAGGAAGGTCCTTTTATATTAACAGTACAACAAAATATTGACACTGCTCCAACATTATAGCCTTCTCAGGAGCAGGACTTTTGGAGGGCTAGCAACTGGCAGTATATCAGTAATATCAGCACAATGCTCTTATCACTCTAATTAAGTCTGTAATATAATTTGTGTCACTTTTGCTTTTCAGCATCTTAAATTTTCTCCCAACACTGTCACATTTGTTTGAATCAAATGCTTGCTGTGGTGCCTCATTGTGTAGTTCAGAGGCACTCACACTCGTGTGTGTTTGCATTTCAGACCGAGAGTGCCATTGTGAAAGAGAGGGAACTGTCCCTGGAGCTTGCCAGAATCAGGGATGAAGTGGGTAAGTGGGATACGGCTTGATAGAATCGGCACCACAGGGAATGCTGAAAGAAATGTGCCATGATTATCTCCCAGTATAGCATGTTTTATACACTGTACTACCACAAGCGACGGGAGGGCCAAGTGACTCCTCATGAAACGATTCTGCTGATTGAAGTCTGCATTTAGTCCATGATAAAACACTATGCACCAGAAACTTAAAAAGCCGCTATGACAGGTTCATAACGCACATGCTTTTATCAAGAATATTCAAATACAGGAGGCGAAAATTAACTTTGGTGTAGAAGTTTTCTCCTTTGTAGTCAGTATGTGACATAAAACCTAATCCAGCGAAAGAAATTTCATCATCCGTCTCCACATTATGTTCCAGCTTTCAGTGTTGCACACTGGGAGCAACTGCAGCAGGAGAAGGAGGAACTCGAGCATCGTTTTGAGGCTGAGCTGCAGGGATTGCGGGCTCAGCAGCAGAGGGAGCTGGGTGCGCTGGAGGAGAGGCTGAAAGTGCAGCACATGGCTGAGGCAGAGAGCCTGCAGGCCCAGCAGCAAGCCGAGCTGGAGGAGCTACGGGTCAAACAGCAGGAGCAGGTGTGTGTGTGTCAACAAAGACTTTTTAATAACTGCAGAAGTCCGATGCAAGACGTTGGCGCGTGATTGCATTTGAAAGCATTTGAAAATTGCAATCAACTATTGTGTGTCCCAGTTAGAGTCACGGCCAAAAACATCGGCACCCCTGCTATTGTCCCAGACAGTGCATCGCTTGTCCCAGGAAGATGTTGTGATTTGATATTCACGTGTTTATTTCTTTTGTTTGCAGTGGAGCAGCACAAAACACAGAGAAATAAAACCCAAACCTGATTCAATTCCACACACAGCTCAAAAAATGCCCCTGGACAGAATTATTGGCACCCTTAACTTCGTATCCTTTGGGGAAAATAACTGAAATCAATCGCTTCCTGTAACCGTGAATGAGTTTTTTTACACCTCTCTACTGGAATCTTGGATCGCTCTTCTTTCGCAAACTGCTCCGGGTTTTTCAGATTGTTTTGAGATCTCCTCAGAAGTGTTCTAGCTCTGTTTGTAGTGCTTTCTGACGTTTCCTTTGGTCATTGGCCCGCTGGAAGACCCATGACCTCTGGTGGAAACGTAGCTTTCTGACACTGGGCACTATGTTGCACCCCAAAATTCTTTGGTGATCATCAGATTTCATGATGCCATTCACACAGTCAAGACATCAAGTGCCAGAAGCAGCAAAGCAGCCCCAAAACATATTTTCTCCGGGCTCAGTGTGACACCCAACATAAAGCTTGAGTCAACTTTTCTCCAATTTAACTGGTTGCAAGTGTGATTGCTAGATTGCCCACACGTTACTTGTCACAAATGGGTCTAAATTCAAATTACAGGAGCATCACAAGCTTGAAAAGCAAGGATTTCTTACCATTTTGACAAGGCGCCAGTAATTTTGTCCAGTGCATTTTGTGAGTTCTGTGCGGTGTGAATTTTTTTCTCCGTGTTTTGTGCTGTTCCGATGATAAACAAAAGAAATAAACATGTGGATACCAAAACATTTCAAGTTGCAACAGTTTTCCGGGAGAAGTGGTGTATTATCTGACAGAATTGCGGGGGTGCCGATATTTGTGGCCTCAGATCTCACTGTGAATTGTTTTCCCTTTTAAAGGAACCCGAAACTGCTAACAGCATGTTACACAACTCATTACTACACTCCTGGTGTGTATGCATGCTTAGTTAGTTCGTGACACAGTGTGCAGCTGATCACTGGTGTAAAGGATGGCTGTGATTGTCTGCAGGTTGAGGAGATGAGTGACAACCATGAGGCGTCTTTGATGGAGATGGAGACGACTCACAGTGACACACTGGCCACTCTACAGGAGGAACATGCCAGGACTGTGAAGAGTAAACACTGTGTTTAAAACCTGCCGCTTTTCCTCACTGACTCATTCTTCGGAGATGTTACACAATGTTGTATGTCTCTTGTGTTTAGATTTGAAGATGGCCCATGAACAGCAGAGGAAGTCCCTAGAAGAAGAGTTTGAAAAGATCAGACTGTCACTGCAGGTTAAAGCTTTTTTTGTTTAGCTTTGTTTATTTGTTTTTATTTTTGTTGTTGTTGTTTTTTGTTTGTTTTACAGATGCAGATACGTAGTATCATACGTTTTGTGGTTAGTGACATCAAAATCTGTGTGGCCAACAGGATCAGGTGGATACACTGACATTTCAGAATGGCTGCCTCAGAGACCGAGCCAAGCGATTCGAGGAGGCTCTTCGCAAGAGCACAGATGAGCAGATAGTGGTAACTGCTTCATCATTCATTACAGCACAGTATATTTAGGCTGAGGGTGGTTTTCACTCAGACTGTCGGTTTTTGGCAGGATGCTTTGGCTCCATATAAACACATCGAGGAGGACTTGAAGAGTCTGAAAGAAGTTTTGGAAATGAAAAATCAACAAATTCATCAGCAGGAGCTGAAGATTTCAGAGCTGGAGAAAATAGTAGGCTTCAAATTTCTGCTTGTGTTTCGCAACAAAGGAACGTGATGCTTGTTTCGATCTGTTTCTCCCATTTCAAGCCATTTGCAGAATAAAATGACAAACAGTGGTTAGGACGAATGTCTCCTTTGCAAACCCACATCATCCGATCACCATGTTCGAGGCTGCAATGTCAAAAGAATTTAATGTTGTGCACCTTTTTGTTCTGTGTTTTTGAGCAGGCTGAAAAGAATGTGTACCTGGAGGAGAGACTCCAAGTGTTACAGCAGCAGAACGAAGACCTGAAGGAGCGGATAGACAAGAACCTCGCTGTGTCCAGGTGAATCTAAATACACAAAGGTGAAATGCCGTAGAAGTGAATTTAAAGGTCAGTCTGAATTTAAAAGAGTAATTACGCCACGACTGAACAGTGAACGAATAAGAGTTATACTGCCTGTGTGGTGATTTAAAGCAAATTCAGCATTGGGCAAAAGTACTGTCAGACATATCCAGGTTCTCTTTCAAAGTAGGACTACTGTAAAAACAGGCAGGGATCATAATTATGCAAGTGGCAGGAAATTTCAGATGTCAGCCTGCGCACTTAGTATGTGCCATTTCCGTTTTAAGTCCTTCTCACTCCTCTTCTCTTCTTCCTTAGACAACTCTCGGAGGAGAACGCCAACCTGCAGGTGCACGTGGAAAAGGAGAGCAACGAGAAGAAGCGGCTGAGTCGCACCAATGAGGAACTGCTGTGGCGGCTCCAGACAGGCGAGCTGAGCCCTCGCATGTCCCCCAGCTCCTCCCCCATTCATCGGCCAATCTCCGGCCAGGGCTCCCCCGCCCGACCACACTCATATCATCAGTGACACTCTCCAAACTCCAACCAGTCTGTCTTATCTGGCCCAATTTTTCTTTTTTTAACTACGTTGAATGTTCCTCTGAGTTAAAATGGGAGGATTTTACATAATTTAGGTCGACAAACACAAATACGTTTTTCGGGAACTGCCATCCACCCATGTGAGGCATTTCCAAAATTCAAACTGTAGGAATTTTAATCCCTGACCTAAAGAATTGTATTAATGACCACACTTCTTATTGTCCGAAGTGGAAATGCCTGCCCTCCTCTTTCTCTATTCCATTTGAACGCCCCAAAAAAGCTTTGATGAGATGAAAGACCTGGGTCATGATAGACGTCGAGAGAATGGGATCAGAGTCACAGTGCCTCATTTCCATGTTTTTCGCCTCCATCAACATCTCCACAGTCACATCCCAGCGCTCAGGATGATGGACGAATGAGACTTAGCAGAACATCAAAAGTGCAACAACGAACACAAGAAGCGCCTTTGCTGCCCAATCTCTCCCACCAGCAACGGCACAGGCAATACTTTTAAGGAAAACCACAAAACTACCTTCAGTCAGTTATACAAGTGCGGATTCTTCTCTGGGGCAAGTTCAATATTTTCATGCAGAAATAGTTCACGTATCAGAAGTGTATGAATGACTACCTATACATCAAACCTCAATCATCCACCCCACTTTTTCCTAAAAACAATTAGAAATCAGCACTGACCTGAAATGTATGATTACAACAACGTACCAACTCATAAACTCATTGAACTGCCAACACAGTTTAGCTAAGTTAAAGTTAATGATCAGAATTTTTAACAACAACAACAACAACAAAAAAAAAACTGTACATGTATTGATCTCTTTAAAGCATGTTCTGTCTTCCAGCTATAATGAATTTTATTTTAGGATTACCTACAGTGTGACAAAATAGAGTGGAAGTAGGAGGGGGCAAAAAAAAATACCTCCTGCTTATAATGAAAGAGCAGGATTTATTTAATGAAATCAAGAAGAACGAGTATTAAAGATTTCAGACCTATTTTACATTATTCACGTGAGTTAATGCTCCATCACTTTTAGTCGTGCTAAGAAAATGTACTTATTTCAAACAAACCTAGCATGTCTTTTCATAGAGACTCTACCAAGGCTTAATGCTGACAAGAAATGTCAGTGAGAAGGGAAAGTGATTTAAAAAAAAAAAAAAATCCTGGATCAAGCCACACAAGAATCAAAATGTATACCCCATCTCTCCATTAAGTTTTGTGCAAATCGGTCCAGTGCGTTTTGTGTAACCCTGCCGACAAACGAACAAACATGGGTGAAAACAAAAAGGCAGAGACCACCAAAGACGAAATCATTCAATGCAGCAGTCCATCGTGTGCCATGGCTGTCATACGTCTGCAGGTAACTGCTGCAAAAATCAGCCATAGATAGTGCGAACATAGTGGCTGCTGTCAAAAAACAAAACAAAACGAAAAAACAGTATTGACTTGAACACGTGAATCCAGCGTCTCTTCATCAGTTGTTTTTTTTCTTTCGTTTTCTTTAAGTGTACCTTATCGTTGCTCTTGCAGCAAAGTGGAACTGTTTGTGTCTCATGAAACTCTGTTTCACCACAAGAAAAACTTTGAGAACAAACGGCTTCCAGATCTCCATCTTCAATGGGTCCATCTCGTGCATTTAGGAAAACTCGTCTCAAGAAAAAAGCTGCAAGCTGTTACCTCATGTCTCATTGCAGAGAATAATCTCAGGTGTTGAGAGTGACGAATCATCGAAAGGAAGCAACTGCCATAACCTGTTGTCTTTTTGTTTTGGTTTTTTGTATTACCGTAGTTTTTTGTTTGTTTTACTTTTATGCTCATGTTTACATAACAACAGTCTTTTTTTCAGGTTGTTCTTTGTATCAAAATTATTTGGATGTACAGAATGTGTGTACATATTTTAAAAGAGCATTGTGTGATCACCAGATATACGAGAATAGTTTGAAAAAGTAATTGCTTTAAGATAATAATGGGATTTAATAATTAGCTCCCCAGATTTAAAATATGAAAATCTGCTCAAATGGAAATTGGGTTGGAGGTGAGTTGTTTATTGTTCAGACAAGTTGATTATGTTTTAACTTGGTTGCTGGTGGGTTTTACTGTGTTCTGAAAGGGAGGGGAAATTATATTTCTTGCCATCAGGTACTTTGATTGCACTGATTGCCTCTGTGTCCTATGGACATGACCTTGTACTCTTTTAGCGAATGTTAGTTCCACACTAGAATAAGAGGTTTTGTTTACAGTTTACACCCAATGTCAGAGGGGGTTGACGTGTCACAGGGACATTAGCATTTCTGTTGTTTTTGTTTTTATTCACAGGAATTCTGTTGCAATGATTGTTTTCAGTATTTCAGAAACTCATGCTGTGGATAATTTTATATGGAAGCATGTCTTTATTAGGTTAATGTGCGTTCTTGTTTTACATTTCTTGTGCATTTCATATCTTTATTTATTTGTCCTTCCCCAGAACTGCAACTGTAGCTTAGCTAATTGAAACATTGTGGTCCGTGATGAGACACTAACATCTATATGTATATGTTGCACTTTGTATTTAAGCATTAAAACATAAGAAAAAAAGTAATGTATAAACCTTTAAATACATTATCATGACAGAGTTCTTTTTTGGGGGGTAAAAATATTAGAAATATATGTTCGAAGGGCCAGTCTGTAGTATTTAGTGCCCCTATGTGCTGGAAACGTATGAGGGCTGGGCCGATGGCACTAAAGATGACACACTGGCCCTTTTAAAAAGTGCTGTTGGTTTAAAAGATACGACTTAAACTTATAACTGCAGACACATAACACTAGTGCAAATCTGCCTTAATTTTAGCTCTTAAAAGATTTATCACTTCTGCATGAAACTCTGCAACATATCTATAGGCAAAGGGAAGATGATGGTTGAGTTCTTCTCTGCTGCAATGGTGTTGAGTGTTTGCAAGTAGCGTAGCTGGAGCCCAGAAGGTGACTCAGAGATCACCAGGGAGGCTTCTTTCAGGGCCCTGGAGGCCTTCATCTCTCCCTCTGCTGCAATGATCTGAAACACAGACAAAGGAGATCTTGGTCTCTGCTCATGTTGCTCCTACTGTTCTTTCGTTGTCATTATTGAAACAAAAAAAATATAGAGGAAATAAGATTAGATCATCCAGCGCTCTCTTCACCTTTGCTCTGGCCTCCCGGCTGGCCTCTGCTTCTGCCGCCATGGCTCTCTGCAGCTGCTGGGGCAACTTGACATCCTTGATTTCCACCCGCTCCACCTTAATACCCCATGGATCAGTGGCTTCATCCAGAGCTTCCTGTAGGGGATATCAAATAAAAAAACAATCCAGCCAGAAAAACACTGTTAGCTCTGGAGAGCCTTTAAGCCTTTGATTGGCTTATTTTGAGATAAATTTGTTCTCTGGTTAAAACACAAAAAAAGCCAATAAATATCCAAACATAATTATCAGTGGTTAGTAAAATGATAATAATGCTCCATGACTGATGGCAAAGAGGTAAACATTGAATTCTTGTTTTCACAGAAACACAAAAAGGGGAAGAAGCTGTTTGAGGAACGGTGAGAGAAAACAAATCTGTTCTTCTGTGCATTTAAAAACACCTGACTGTAAAAGGCCCCCGCAATGGCCGTGACAAAATAAATGAATCAGGATTTTACGATTGAAAATTCCTTTCACAGTTATGAAATTGAAGATTCTCTCTTCCCTCATGTCCTCCAAGCTTCCCAGAAATCTTACTACCTCAGAATTTCTCCTCACCTGCATGCTGAGCGAGATGCCTTCTCTGTCAGACAAAAGTTCTGCAAGGTTTTTGGTGCCAAGCACGTTCCTCAGGGTGGTTTGAGCCAGCAGGCGCGTAGATGAGTGGGCATTGGTCACATTGGCCACAGATGAGATGGGGCAATAGATGCGGAAGTACACAACGCCATCCACGGAAACTGTCACGGAGTCTTTAGTGAGGATCTGTAAAGGTTATAAAAAAAAAAAACTTGCAAGACGGAATACAGAAAATATACACAATATCTTAAATAGAACAAATATAAAAAAATGAAGGGAGAAAAAAAAAGTACCTCTTGCGGAGGGATGTCAAAGGACACAGTTCTCAGATCGACTTTCACAAAGTTATCAGTACATGGCAGAATAAAGAAAAGACCTGCATAGACACAAACATTACATTTATTTTGTGTATCCATCGTTGACAGCCATAGTTGATAGCTCTTTGTTTAGATTTGATCAAATAAGAAAAGCTTCTCTCATTCATTAAACTATCTTGTCATAAATTCCAGACAGATAGTGGAAGATATTTTATAACCAACTTTCCAAAAAGATTCATTTTCCAGCCTGGGTACATTTTTCTGGTGTGTAGATAGCATATAATATATGTGACAAACCTGGTCCTTTTGGCTTCCTGTCTGTGATCCGGCCAAGTCTAAAAATGACGGCGCGTTCGTACTCTTTCACTATCTGGAAGTTAGAACCAGCCGTACAAAGAGCATAAGAAAGACAAACAAATGAGTGCAAACAAAGAGAAATTATATTAGCCAGTTAACTGAACTAATCACAGAAGCATGACTGTGAAGGTTAGACCACCATCGAGAGCTGACCCAGGTCAGTTCAGGGTTAGGTAAGGCATCAGCCGCTAACTGTGGTAGGCTACACTGCATCTGACAGTCCCACAGCCAGACTTTTTTTTTTTTTTTTTTTTTTTCCCCCCCAGCCAGTTTGTGCAGATCTTTGTTTGAATTTGTTGCCATGGTGCCTCTAGTTACTGTGTGGTGAATAAAGTGAAACGTTAAACTGCAGGGTTAACACATTGTTCTTCTAGCTAACTTTGGCAGAGTAACTTGAATGATGCTGTAATCCCATATCCACATATTGGCTTTAAAAAGGACCTGACTACAGATCCTTTAATAGAAAAAGGACACTTCTGTCTCTTAAATGTGCTTTACTCAAAATATTTGGTTAAGTAGTTGGTCAAAATAGATGGTTTGAGTTTTAGATTTCCCTGGCCTGGCAAACATTCATGAGGATTATTGATAAAACTTGGCTGAAATCATAAAATTGCCTTTAAAACAAAGCAGTAAATCCACAGTAAAAAACACTCACAGCAGGTCCAACGCAAAGACATTAGCTTCTCCATCAAATAACAATAATGCTCTAGTCTTGATCAGCAGTACACAAAAATGCACTCTACCTTAACACACATAAATATTGTGAATGGGAATAATCCGATTACAAAAATGAGAGAGATGATGGCCAACAGCCAACCGCAACAACCCAGCTTCCCCGAGCTCTTATCTGAAAAGAGAGTGGAAAACACTTAAGAGTCGCTCCTGATATCTACACCCACTAATTTCCAACACACTATTGTTACACGTTAGTGTCTCAGTCTAGACTGAAGATTGTAGTAATGATTTTACAATCACACAATCAGACAATAATATAGTAATATGTGGTGCAGCACCTTTTAGTAAAGGTGGCACAAAACATTGAAGCAGTCGGGCAACAAGGTGCAGTGGATACACATTTCATGTTTGTCATTAATGAGGTAATTAATCTCTGAGGAATGTTGCAACACTTCAAGTAGAGAAGTGCCAGAGCATTTTGCCTAAAACTACTGTGCTTTTGATGTCAGATTTAGTTTTTCCTTGTTAATTTTTGTTGACCTTTATTAGAGGTCTCCAGTCTGTCTCCTTAAAAGTGAATATGAAGTGATATAAACTAAACGTTTAAAATGGGTAACATTACAGAAAAAAAAAAAAAAATAAATAAACAATATTTGTTAGTTCCAGCTCTTGGTAGCTCTCAAATAACCTGTTACCCCTGAATGTTCACTCTCAAAAAAGAATCACAATTTCTGTCCCCTTTCAGGATAAAAGATTAAAAATATTATTTACCTTCAACGTTCTCCACAGAGTTTATCTGAAGTTTACCTTGTGTAACCATCTCTGCTGTGCTGGATGTTGTTGAGATCATCAGTAAGGATGTGTAGCCTGTGTAATGAGGCAAGTGAAAAAGAGCTGCTCTTGTTTATCTGTTTCTACTCCCTGTGGTGCGTGATCTGCCTCCTTTCCCTCATCTACTGTAGCTTTCCATGAGCCAAAGACATACACATCAACTCATGCGTGAACTCAGTTCTGGGTGCCAACAGGTAACATGAACCACAGAGCCTGACTGCCCTTCTATTGAAAAGTTCATAGTTTTCCCATTATACCGTCACAATCATGCCCTGAAGTCTGACACCTGCTGAGTGCAGGTTATGAATAAACGATAGGTAGCATCCACGCCGTGAAACATAAGAGCTGCTGTGACAACAAGGAGTGTGATCATGTTCAGGTTTCCCCTAATAATACATTTCCCTCCACATTTAAATTGTGTAACATCTGGGAAAAGTAAGCAAGACATTTTTTAGGTAAAGAAATATTACGTTACATCTGTATTGTTTATTTGTCAGGGACAAATACACAAGAACTCGCTTTGCAAAAATATACCAAGTAGATGTCATGCACATTTACCAGTTCACAGATGATGTCCAATGTCAGGTATGTTCACACACTCCTATGGAATTTCAAGTAAAAATTTGAAATGAAAATAAAAATGGAAAAACTTATAGATGAGCACAAGAGTGGAGCAAAAAGAGCAGCAAGATTACAATTTTCTGTGTTAATTGTACTTTTGTGTATCGTCTATAATGTGAAGTTGCATAACACACTGCATGTCATATGACACAGCTATGTGAACTAACATGCCAGCAGCTCATTATCATTAGCTTTCAGTGATCTTTTTAAAAGGGACAATCATGGTGACTTGCTCACTTGACAGTGACTTAGGCTACACACCTCAAGCTCACTTTGTTCATTTAAACACAGGAATTCAGCAGCTGTGTAACATCAATGGTGTCTAAAGCAGCAAAAAAATGTGTGTACTATTTTGTGGTGAGAACATATTTATCATACATATTTATGTATAGTCAATGAGTGATGCATAATTCATTTTAATTTGTGATGCTTGAAAAATAAAATTTTGGGCCAAATTAAAATCAGTGAATCTTGAATAGATCAAATTCAAACTGCTCCAGCAGATTAAAGTGTTTCAGGTGAACTGAGCTCTAAAATGATCCAATATTAAAAAAAAAAAAAAAAAAAAAAAAGAAATCACAAACAAATTTACAATCTTAATTGTTTAAGTTATGTTATGCATATTATGGCTTCACCTGTTAACCATATACATGCATGTCATGCATGAGTACAGCTAACTGCTGTTCAGTGTGAATGGGGTCCTCTTGTGGTCACAATGGGCAACTCATCTCAGAGTTGGTTGCCTCCGCTAAAGAAGAGAAGCAAATGGAAACACAAAGAATTACATGAAATTAAATTAAATTGTTTGTTTTTTTTGTTTTTGTTTTTTTACCTCCAGGGCAAACATGGGAATAAACACTGCCAACAGCAAATTGCCCTTTAAATGTAAATATTGTTGAAGCATAACCATGTTGGAGAACAAGTTCATCTGGCTGGTCTATGTTAGCTTTTTCTCTGACTTAGACTAATCTTTTCCAAACACTCACTGAAAAATGTGCTCACAGCACACTTTACAGAACAAACTTTATTTGAAAGGACTGTGGCCTGTGTTGCAGAATGTTCTTTGCAAGGTATTCAAATACAGCTACAACAGAAACACAACAGTCATTCTTTTTTAAGCTCACCTGGAATCTTATATTCAAGACAATAGTCAGGTTATTCAAAAAATACTTGAACAGCTAAAAGTGTTTTCACTGCATACTTGCTTCAGGTACCAACTGCTTCCATCATACAACTGCGACTAAGCTCATAAGCCAGGAACAAGGCCCCGTTGGCAGGGAAGGTGCGTATCATGGTGGGAGTCAGGCCTGAGTACAGAGCAGCGAAGCCTGTGAGACAAGAGAGTAAAACATGTCATTCCCCATGGATGAGTCAAGCCAATGAAAAAAGGCAAAGTATTCACACTACAGCAAAGTTCCCCTTCTAGAGTCCATTTGGGACTCATTTTGTGGCTTTTGTTAAGGTTCTGTGTCAACATGATGTAAATACTGGCCCCTCCTTGAGTCTAACAAATGTATATTTAACGTATTGCACCCCATGTACTGTTCATCTCTTTGTTCCGCCTGGTTAGCACCAGATGGTGCAGGCGTATTCATTTAGAGGCTGCTGTTTTATGTGTCCCCAATATCCTTTTGAGCCGTTTCATTTTCCCTTTAAAAAAAAAAAAAAAAAAAAGTTTTTGTTTTTTTAAATCCTGGGTCATTACAAACACTGACTGGCAGCAGGAGGCAGTAGAACCACAAACTCCATACTTTTACAGCCTGCAGGTCAAACTCGGAAACATAGCTACAGAAAGCAGGCCTATTACTATAACAGCCATGGTGGCTGTGAGACCACAATTAATTTTCAGAAGCTCAGAAAACTTTTCAAATGCAGTAAATATTCCAAAAGAATCCAATTTGAATAAAGATTTATTAAGGTGAGAAGTGAGTCTCTGCAGAGGTCATTTCTGAGCATCTTAGCTAGTTTTAAACAGAAATGGAAAGTCACGTCTAGACACTAAATGTGTGTTTAAGTCAACACTGTTCCCCACTGAGCCAAGGTTGTAAAAAAAAAAAAAAAAAAAAGTAAATTATATAGTTGCTGCCCTTCAAGCTATGATTATATAGTCATGTGATATAAACCAGCTGGTTCTGTTCCCCTGCTGTCAAAATTAAGGTCTGAATGAAGAAACTTCAGAGGCATCTGGGAAGCCAATGTGGAGTAAATTTGAGATCCAAGAGTTTTACAATTCGCAGGCTGATCTTACCTTCAGTGCGCACGATACCCATGAAAGTTTTCATGAAGCCCGCTTGTCTCCCTGCTAAGGAGTACACCTGGATCCTGGACTTCACACAGTCTATGGGATAGACCACCAGCCAAAGACAAGCTCCCCCCAAACCACCGCTGAACATGAGTGGAAGAATACCTGCAAAGATCAATATTATTCTATACACATACATACAAACTCTAAGAATACCCCATTAAATACAGAAGGAAAAATATCATAAACATACCTATATTGTCCTTGTCTCTGCCCATATACTTTGCGAAAGTAGACCGAGACAGTTCATAGGCCCCAAAAAAGCAGAAGTAACCTGGCATCTCCCTCACAATGGTAGACGTGAGTCCTTGATAGAATCCCAGGGGACCATTAGTTTTTAAGACTGTATTCACCACTGTCCACACTGTGCTGAAATTAAAAAACATAAAAGTCACAAAAAAAAAAAAACAAAAACAAAACACGTGCTGCTCATTGCAGTGTCTTCTTTGACCTCCAGTGACACTGACCTCCTCTGTCCGCCTGCTATCTTGCCACTTGCCTCCATTTCATGCATAGCCTGCAGGCGACACTTCACCAGCTCAGTGGGGCATAGGGCCATGGAAGAGAAGACAGAGGCCAAAGACCCTGCCGATGCCTTCTGTATCTCACTGATGAATAATGAAAAAAAAAAAAAAAAGGCAGAACAAAAGTAATAAGGAAAAGTATGCATTCTGGAAGAATGCATACTAATGATTCCTATTGTCATCTCACATAATAGCTCATTCTTGTTCTGCTCAAATTGGCTGACACACAGATGGCTTTGGAAATTAAGTGTACTGACTGAAATGCATCCTTTGAGCGTAGCTAAGATAATTTTGTGAAAGTAAGGTGTTCTGCTCCAGAGCATGGAATCATGTTGCCCCTCATCGCATTTGAATGGCTTTTCTCATGCTGACAAGGAAAGATCGGGCATTGGCAATGTCAAAGATTTAACTGTATATAATGGCTTACAGTATAGATAACTTTGCGCTTAAATTTCACAAGCAATCCTTTTAAAATAGCCCATTATTGTTCACTTCATTAGTTTGTAACAATCTTCTGGCATATGCTCTGAACTTCTACTGAACCTCCAACACTGATTTCAGAATCATATCTTTCACACTTCAGCTCTTCAAGTCTGTATATAATTTAAATGTGAAAAAAAAAAAAAAAATATGTGATCACAGACATTTTTTTTTTTTTTTGCATTGTGCAATATGGCACACAACAAAAAGCTTCACTGGACAGGGGACAGAGTGGGCAGTTGCAGAGATTGTGACGTGAACAAATGCAGTGACAGGTAAGAGTCGAACCTGAGTTCTGTGCCTTTATCCACCTTGATTACGAGACGGATAACATCCTGGCAGAGGCCATAACTCAAGAAGAGCACAGCGTTCTCGCTGATATTGGCCATAAGGGCTGGGATGGAGCCTTTGTAAAGAGCGCGGAGTCCTGACTGCCTGAAGTTCGACATGAAGCAGTGGGTGAAGCCACGGTACATGGTGGGGAATGTCTGCATCTTCACCTTTGCGGTATCGAACGGCTGACCGCTCAGCACACAAGCTGTACCACCTGAGCAAAGACAACAACAGACGATGCCATCATACCTCTGAGTTCATGATGTCTCACAGTGGAACTGCCCAAAGTCAGCCTCATAAGGAACTTCCTCTCCTTCTCTTAGAAGATACAGCCATAAACCAGATATAGAGCCTTTGCTTGAGATTATGACAAAATATTAATTGTACTCTTCCCTCTCAACTGAACAGGAAAGGCAGGATGGTGATTCATTACTTTGCTGTGTTTAAGTTTTAGCCTTGCAATAAGTAAATAAATATAAATAAAGAAAATAAAAGAAATCAGGCAATTTAGTCTATTTTTAGCCAGCTGTTGTACCAAGAGTGTTTGAATGCGTGTGTGAATTATTAAATGGGACATAAATTGTAAAGTGCTTTGAGATGGTAAAACACCCGAGAGGCTCAAAATAAAGGCAGCCCATTTCTAATTTTCCTATCCAAACTTACTCAGCGGACAAACCCACCTAATGCTCCAGCTGTGAAATCGATGATGGCCTGGACTACCGGATGTGGTGCCATGCTGCTTCAGAAGATGAAAATAATTCAAAAAGTGAGGCAAACCGACCCACAAACACAAAACGCAATCACCAAATTGAAAGAGAAGTGACCCGTAATCCGTGGGAAGTGACATTTTTCATGCTCACCTGCCGTCTCCTCAGTCTGAGGCGAGTTATTTTACTGCCTAGCTTGCGGGGCGTGTGTCTGGGTGACCGTGACCTCGTCGACTCCTCAGCAGCCAACCAGGTAACACCGTGAAGTTCCCCTAGGGCATCTCAACCCTGCAGCATTACACTATGGTTTTTGGAAAGAGTCAGCAGGTTTCGGCTCAACTGCCCTACAGCTTGTCTCTGTACTTCCGTTTTGCCGGTAGCGTCTCGCGAAATCCACTGGCATCTTTCTGCAAGTGCGCTCACTAAGCGCATTAAGTGAATGTGCGGAGGAAGTCCCACTCAAACAGGAAACGGTTCATCTCCAAATTTAAAGCCTGATAACCGGAACTACAATCGGTCAACTGTCACTGCTGGCTCCCATAGAGGTCTTATTTTTCATACGGATAGTTTTCTGGCGACTGTTGACAATGCTGTGAAAATAGGGTTATTATTATCGTTTATTTATCAATTATTTATTTATCAATCTTTAAGCTTTATATTAGAACGTGTCTAGAAATTAGTTTTACTTTGAAACGAACACATACACCGTTTCAACCCACTGACTTCACACTATTTTCTGTATAAAAGAAAAGGTGTTGTCTTGAAAGCTGATAAATGACAATACAGAGCAGGTCTTTAGTATATACATTTTTAAGGAAAAGAAAAAGCACATGGGTGGTAAAATAAATGATAAACGCAAATCACGTTTTTCAGAGGGCTGTCGTTGACAGACTGACTGAACAGGCTTCGAGAGCTGAAATACGGAAGAGATGTTATGCTGGCTGTGATACCAAGAATGGCCACATGGAGACAGGATACTCCACAGTTAGACAACAAATCACCAAAGAGTATCTCCTAGAAACTTCAGTCAACTTACCACTGAGATACTCTCCTCGGGTCTTTTAATATATACATAAACATTTTTTTCCTTGAAATTCCCCAATCCATTATTATTGTTGTTGATGTTGTTATACAGTATTGTTAGTATTTTGTATATAATAGTATTTTATATGTGCCAAATTTATGTTTTTGAGATTTTTTTGGGAGGAGGGCATCTTTTTAAACGTATAATAAAAAAAGAAATAACTTAGATAACTTGCCAATCAGATTCATTGAAGAATTAGAATATCTGAATCGATTCAATTTGAACTCGGTGACAATAATAACGTTTTGTTCATGAACATCCGACTACAACCATGAATATTAGGAATCCAACGGGAAAAGTAGGCTGAAACACTCTCAAGTTACTTTTCTTTTTTTATACTTTTTGAAATAATTCACTGCGATTCTTGTTGGATGAATTAGAGTTTACACATTATTTTATTAAGAAAGAAAAGGAAAGAAAGAAACTCACTGGATTCAAAAAAGAAAATAGACACATTATCTCGTAATTACGAGATCCTGCAGAAAGAGAGCGACATCCATCACGTCAGACTGGGCTTTCCTTCTGAACAGTCCTAACGACTTGAGATGCCTGCGCAGTGTTGGCATACTAATATTAATACATCCTCATTTTTAAGAAAACACACGTATTTCCCATTGTCTCAAACCGAGAAGATAGTAATAGCAGATTAACTGCGACAGCACCATTATTGCCACTGAGAGAGGATTTACTGACGTTTACTTTTTCTTTATCTTTTCTCGTAATAACGAGATCCTTTTCTCGTTATTACGAGACCAGAATCTCGTAATAATGAGATAATGTGTCTATTTTTTTTAATCCAGTAAATGCAATACGCTTCCGTAAGAAACAGAGTATTTTTTTTCCATTTACCTTTTTTTGTGTTTTTTTTTTTTTCCCCACATATTTGCCAGGGTAAAGAATGAAAACAAGGAGTTTAGGATTAGTTTTATTGCCCCCTCTCCTTCCCCCTCAAAGTCGTTCAGCGTCATTCATTGGCGCTAATCGGCTGTCAATCAAAAGTGGGCGGTGTCGGGCGCTAAATGATACTTCCAGTAAGTCCTGACATGCTGTACAACACAGAGAGTCAACAGGCTGGACGGCTCCTCATCACTGCGACCGGACAACAACAACAAGCCAGCGGCTCGGCGCACTCTGCTCACACACACAACTTTTCCCCTCACTTGAAAAGGACATTTTCGTTTTGCCACTGTTGTTTCAAATGTTTTGCCGGCTTGGGATGTAAGTGTCAGTGTAGAGTTTTTCGCCGAGGCGGAGCAGCGTCTTCCCGGACAGATTCATCTCCTGTTCGCTCATTTCAAAGGCGCGAAGAGGCTCCTTTCATTTTTGTTTGTTTGTTTGTTGTTCTTTCCTCGAGAGCCGAAAGGGTTTTATTTGCTTCTTTTACATGACATTGTAAACACTCGGCTCCGTCACCTCTCGACCATGGCGGAAGCGGCCCAGCAGCCACACCTGGTGGAAATCGACCCGGATTTCGAGCCCCTGCCGCGGCCCCGGTCCTGCACTTGGCCCCTGCCCCGACCGGAGTTCATCAACCCGGGCGATTCCAACACGTCGTCGCCGGTGCCGTCCGTGAAGCAGGAGCCCGCCGGCACCGCCGACTTCATCAACAACCTCAGCCTGCTGGAGGAGACCGAGGACTTCACGGAGCAGAAGCCCGTCATCCTGTGCTCAGATTTCCAGTGTCAGGAGAACTGCGTCCACCAGCAACCTCCGCAGCAGCAGCAGCAGCAGCAGCAGCAGCAGCAACATCAGCAGCAACAACAACAACAGCAACAACAACAACAACAACAACATCAGCAGCAGCAGCATCAGCAGCAGCACCCGAACCCCCAACTCCCGCATCAGCAGCAGCAGCAGCAGGTGCCTCTACTCTCCTCCCCGGTCGGATCGTCGTCCTCGGCCGCAGCGGCCGCAGCCGCCGCCGCTGCGCAGAGGAAGAGCAGCTCCTCCCGGCGAAACGCATGGGGGAATATGTCATATGCAGACCTCATAACCAAAGCTATCGAAAGTTCTCCCGAGAACCGACTAACTCTATCTCAGATCTATGACTGGATGGTGAAGAGTGTGCCATATTTCAAGGACAAGGGGGACAGCAACAGCTCTGCAGGTTGGAAGGTACGTTTGTTTTTGCTTTTTTGTTGTTGTTGTTTACTTCATTTGGTTCTTCCATCCAGGAGATGTATCCGAGTGCTGCCTGCTGTCCCCGCCAGGAGAGTTCACAAACAAAGTTTTCCAGTCGGGAGTTTTGGTGTGTCTGTCATACTAACTGGGATTTATTGTGCTTTGGGCCATATTTTTATCTATTGTGGTATCACTGTAATACCTCCCCAGGGCTTTCTGGCTTGTGTTTAACAGACATTTGCTGTTTCTTTTTTCTTTTTTCTCCTTTCTTTTGCCAACGCTGTTTCTTTATTTGGCCAGTGTCAGCTGGGGTTGTCTCCAGCTCCTCCTGCTACCCAGAAATGGATAAGCATTAGAAGCTGAATGAATGAACGTTTCTTTATTTGTCTCTATTCTCTCCATCATCGTTGTCATTCCTGCCCGCTCACCTACACAGACCTCAGCTAATATTTGCCCTGCATCATTGCTTTGTCACAAGAGCATGCATGAAGATTTAAGTGACTGGTGAGCTCTCCATGATTTGCTCCCTTCGTTGTCATCCAGTTCATGCCAATGGATCACATTGACCAATTGCAACAGTGACCTTAGACAGTCAAATGAGTTCTCCCTGCAGTATGTTATTTATATGAGTCTGCTGACTCAACAGGGATTTTCTTTTCATTCTGGCATTCCTGAATGTACCAAATACTCTGAGTTGTTGTTTAGTGTGATTGAAGAGGCTTTTTCATATATAGCTGTATGGGTGATTTTAAAGTTAGTGTGCTATTTTCCATATTAGAGTGTGCCCTTACTGAGGCTTTGTTGGGATGTCTGATATAGCAGAAGCATTCATGTGTGCTGGAAACTATCCAAAGCATTACACAAGAGGGAGACTTAAAATTTCTCATGTGGTGTGACGAGCCCTCCCACCGAACACTATTGAGGGGCGTAGACCTCCTCTTGGAGACACACAGTTTCATTTGTGTCTGACAATGAATTGATGACAGTCTACTCTCCCAGTGGGAAATTATATTGAGTCTGTAGTCACACAGTGAGAGATTTATTATGGCTTCCCTCTGTTAAATGCTGTCTGGGTTGCTGATGAAATGTAAAGCAGTTGTGGGGTGTTTTTGTTGTTGCCTTCCTTCTTATCAGAGCAGGCTCCCATTTGTAAGTCGCGAGAGGTGACACACTCATATCCGTCACAATTGCCAGTGAGAATTTCTTGTCTTCGCAGAGTTGCATAAAAAGATAATTCATTCACAGCTTTTTTGTTTCATTGACATTTTTTTCAGGGTTGACTGAGAAAAAATACAGTTTTCAGCACCACGGTGCTCCACGTTCATTCATTTGACCTCGGTGTTTATAAAAAGGACAAAACTCGTGGCGAGTTGTCAAACGTTAGTGCTGTCCGTCAAATTATATGAGAGTGGGAAAACCCCTTCAGTGTAAACAGCCAGGTGCTGGGTAGATGTGTTGCTTCCGCCAGTGATATTGTCGGAATAGGTTTTGCCATTTTTAAATAAAGCAACATCCCCTCATTTATTCAATACACGGGATTTGAATCTGTGCTACGTTTGTGAGTTTGTATTGATTTGTTGATTGATTTTCTGATGAGATGGTCAGATTTTTCATTTGGCCACATGATTGTCAGCAGTCATCTCAGCCACTCGGTGACCATGAAACAATTGTGGTCATCACTTTCTCCATGAAATTCACTGGTTACAGTGTTAGTGGGAAGTTATTATATAGCAGAGTGTAGCTGAAGCAAATCACCATGAGTTAATTGTCTCCAACATCATTAAGTAGATCATTTACATCTTGAAAAGCATGCATTACATTCACAGCCACCGAGAGTGTGAAAGTGGCTTTGTGTCTCCAGTAACACACCTAAATAAACAGTGGAGTTGTTCGCCACCGCTCCATCCGTTTAACAGCTTTTGTGTGATTGGCAGCTTTGAGAGGGGCGCTCAGCCACCGCCTGGGCTCGCTGCTTATCCTGCCATGTTGCAGGTGGAGGCTGAGTAATACTGTGGGAAAGAAAAGTGCCATTCACTGCTGCGAAGGGAGTTATTCATAGAGCGCCCCTCAGTTTCACACAGGGGGGCTATCACACATTGTCTGTTCAGAGCAAGCTTACTTATGAGCCGAGGCGAGACGAAGAGAGAATGCCTCTGTGGTAAACATGACAATGTAAAATGGTAATTTTCTGTCCAGCCCCGTGTTTACTCTTGTGCTGTTTCTTTTTCAATGTAAAACATTGTTTCCAGACAGTAATTAATCAGTCAATGTTTAACTCTTTGATTCCCTCCATTAAAATATTTGACCAAATATTTGTCCAGTAATAAATCAGTCCGAAAAAAGAGGGTATAATAGTATAGCTTTTCATCTCACACTGCATTGTTATATTGTGTCTTCTGGAGTGATATGATTGATTGGAGACAAGCAAATATGTAACTTGTGTGGCAGACTATATTCCAAAGGCACCAGCTTTGCGAAATGACTCTAGACCTTCAAACTAAAGCACTGAGACTAATTAACCTCTCATTCTCACCCAGCAAGCCCTCAAGAGAAAATGAAACAATGCTCAGAATGAAAGTATGATCTATGGTGTGTGGGAATATCGGGCAATGCAATGGTTAATGTGAAGTCATGAAAGCTGAAGTTTCTGTGCCATGAGTGAGAGAGAGACCTCGGTGGCTGAAGCCACAACACAAAGGTCATCCTGACAGACTGTGTTTGTTGTAAGTTACTTTTAGTTCCATTTATTTTTACTATAATTTCTGTGTATTTCTGAGTAGCACTGAGCAGTTGGGACTCTCCTGACATTAACCAGCTCAAGCACGTGAAGCTTTCATTAATCTAATTGAATCTGAAATTTTAAGGACCACATTCAGTTGAGTCTGAACTGAGTCAGGGCAGCCTCCACACTTCTTGGCCCATCTGCAACAGTGTGAGCTTTGAGGACAGTTGTACCAGGTGGGACCAGTTTGGAGGAGCTCTCCAAGTGGACTGGCCACTGGCCCTGGCACAGGACACTATCCAACAGGAAGCAGAACAGATGGCACAAATTATTTATCACCATACCAAACCTTTCTGAGCTGGATATTTATTTCTAATTAGCTTGTGTCACTTGACAAAAGGTAATTAATATTAAATAGTTTCAGACTGAAATACAAGCACAAGTAGCACACGTGCATTAATACAGTGTAATGTATCACTACACACACACACACACACACACACGTACTTGCATACCTGCCAAACATCTGTTCTTTCTTGTATTTCTCTACTATTCGTACGTCACCGTAGGATAAATATTTGGCTTCAGCCAGTGGAGCTGCATGGCTCAGGCACTCTTTGATGTCAGTTTGGAGATCAATTCGGTCATAGGTTTTCTCTGTACTCTGCGCTCTCTTGACCTGAAATTCCAAAGCCTATGCTGGCAAACACTCCCATGGATGTCAAAACAAACTGTGCTGGAGCAGACAAACAACATAGGTCCGAGCAGAATGTACAGCAGGTGACACCAGGGTCATTACCATGTAAATGAACCCATTGACTCCAATCCCACTTAGTTTTACAGTAAACACTGCAGGTATCACCAAAATGGGAAGTTCAGATAGGTAGTGGAGTAGCTTAGGGTGTGTGTGTGTGGTTTCAGGTGGCTCTGATCTGACTTTACACCTACACTGAAAGAAAGAGGTCTCAATCTGGATGTATAAAGCATCTCTTCATCTTTATGCTTCGTACTGCCCATTGGGATAGCCTTTAAAGTCAGGAATGTCAAGAAATGAAACCTCATGAACCCAGATTAACCTGGAAGAAATGTTGCAACAGTTCATGCAATATTACCACAATGAGTCACATTTTATCCATTTGCCAGCCGGAAGTCCCTTATCACTGAAATCTTCCTTGTTCTGCTGTATATACTACCAATGAAACATTTAAGGTTACCTAATGTTTAACCTCTGTCATTAAATTGTCACGATTCAGTGTCTTAGTGTTCCTGAAATTAAAGCAGAGAACAAACAAGGAGATTTAGAGATTTGAAAACAAAGACTCATAGGATCTTTTTGTTGAGAAAAATCTTTTTTTTTCCGACTCCGCAGCTGAACACCACAATGCAAATCAAGTATTTCTCAGAAAGTTCGTCCCACAAATATGTTGCAATCGCTGTTTGCTTTGCTGTCACCTTCTGTCCGAAAACTGCGCCGTTCTTCCAACATGTGAAACCATATTCTCCTGGTGAAGGATGGACCTCTGTCCAACCAACCAACAAATGCATCAGGATATGTAGCAACACAATTTGTTCAAACGATGTCTTTGTAGGGTAAGAGGGTTTGTAGGTCATCAACCCGTAGGAATTGCCTGCACTGACCGCCAAGACTTCATTTACTTCCATTGCTGAAGAAAAACTGTAAATTGGCCTGAATCTTAATCACAAATTTCTATTAAATCAAATCTTTACCAATTGTATCAAACTCTGCTTTAATGTCACATTAAAAGAGCTATTTCCAAAGTTCGCTATCACGAATTTGGCAACATCAGCATTAACAACTCTTACCAGACCAGAAGCAATGAACAAAGAAGTGTGTGTGTCTGTCACCTCTGCAACGCATTGCAGCTTTAAGTCTGCCCCTGTGCTTCTCAGAGGGCTTACTCTAACCTCTTGTATTACAAAGACAACGTAGGTTGACCTGCTTTGTCAAGACACTATCACCACCATACAAGGAACCTCATGCAACAGTAGAAAAAACTTGATGAAAAGCTCCTGATGACTGTAACTACTTCAAGTTTAAGTGATTGATAATTAAGTTGTGCCAGACTGTCCTTATAAGCATGGTAGTGATGATGCAGAGGTGTAATGAAATTGCTGCATTTGGTCAAAATAATAATTCCCAAGAACCTGCGGCCCATGGGGAACAGAAGCTGAGCAGAAGCGGAGTTAATGCATTCTATTGCTGAGTGAGCACTGAGCTGGTTAAACTTTACCATCAGTCACAAACTGCTTGTTTCTCTGGGTCTGAATGTGCGTTAGTGGGATAGGGAGCTGGAAAGAACAGCAGTCCTCCTGTTTCTACTGGTGCAACACTCACACACACACACACACACACACACACACACACATAGATGTACACCTCCCACCACCCCTGAGGCAGTCTAGGAGTCCAACTTTGGCATTGCCCCAAGACATGAGGGGCAGCTGTGTTTCTCAGGCAAAGAGCTAGAGTAGCTCTCCTCACCCTACTCCCCATTTCCTGCTTGCACCGCCTGCCTCTCCCATTCCTGATATTCTGCCTCTGCACAAAGCAGGCCACACTTAGTGTTTGCAAGGGTTACAGGACCCCCCCTTCCCCCTTTCAGCTGAACCAAGGAGCTAACCGCTCACTGTCTTTTGAGGAGAATGAAGAGATAAAGAGAGAGGGAGGGCACAGCAGAGTCCCAGAATGCTCGAAGTTCAGACTGGGTGACACTTGTTAGGAGTTGCATAACAAGACATTTACTGGAATCAGGGAGCCGCAGGCCAAAGTCTGGTGCCACTGGTTAGTCAGCGGAACTGTGAGGCACTGTGTTAGAGATATGTGGGACGCTAGTGTGTGTATGTGTATATGTGTATAACCTGGGCCTCATAATTAAAGCCCTGCTGCTGGCAGATGCACAGACACGATGGCAGGCAGACAGACAGGCTGACACAGAGAACATTCCAGCACAGGCTTTTATATCTTTTTTTATTGTGGCGTGATATTCTTTCCTTTTCTCCTCATCTGATTTTAATCCAGTATCTTCTTACAACTGCTTCTTCACCCGCCTTTGCTTTTCATATCACTTAGTGCTTTGATGTGCTGAATCACCATGGCTGGCAACACTGCGGGTGTTAAAAAGCAGCTGTGAGTGCTGATGAAAACTACCTGTTAGTCTTTGTTCTGCTCTTCGTAAAACATCCTGGTAGACGCTTGGACTGACATAATCTCTTTTAACATGTTGGGTTTTTTTGTTGTTGTTGTAGTTTTTGTTGGGTTTTTTTTTTTTTTTTTTTAGTCTTTTATGTCAAAAAACTGCAAATGACCATCACAAGTTCAAAAAACATCTGTAAACTTGGCAGTCAAGAAGAATGTTAAGAGAATAGCCTAAAACCCTCTTCTTTTACTTACCCAGGGCTGTCTTCGGAAGTGGAAAGCACCATCAATGTAAACTCTATTCTGTATCACAGCTTTTCCTTCTTAAGGTGGTACACTAACCATGTAGCCTCCGCACATCTTGTCCCTGTACTATACCCTCTAAAACGTACAAATAGCCCCATTAACACTCACACCCACAGACTACTCCATTCCTAGTAACACAAAAGAAACAAACGACCAATGTCTTACAATTGAAATAAACCAGAACATTCTTTAGTTGATAAATGACTTCAATGATGAAAACAAGTGTAGTTAAATCAGCTGTCACAAATAGACCCACTTGTTTATGTGCCGTTGGCTCCGCATGGAATGAAAATGTGATGCAGACGATTGAAGAACATTGTCGTTTCCAAGTGATGTAATCATGCTCATTCACACTGATTTGATTGGGCAATATTGTGAAACTAGTAGCCCCGCAGATTATTTCACAACTTCATGTTTTCCATCATGTTCTGCTTTGTTTGCCCCACTCCCCTCCCAGCATTAACACCCTGTGTTGGTGTCTGCCTCTTATTTCCTCTACTAAAGGAAAAAAAAAAAAAAAAAAAAAAAACAACATCATGGGAGATGAATGTCTGACTTGAAGCTCAACAGAGCCAGGAAAGCAGGTCAGTGTGGCAAAGCAGGGATATCAAATGCCGTTTGAATGTTTATATCTGTGTGTGGTACATGTGCACTTATTTATGGATGCAGGCATTCTGCAGCTATGAAGTCACACCAGTTTAAACCTCAAGCAAGTATCCCATGTGCCAGTGCTGTCTGGGTCGCAGTTTTGCAGTAAAGCTAGTAACAGTAACAGCATGTCCAGAATGGCGTGGGCGGAAGCCAATGGGCGGCGACAGATGCCGTGAGATGCATACCGCTCAGCGACTCACGCCTGTCTACCTGCGTGCGGCTGGCTGTTGAAAAGGCTTTACTGTTTGTAGACCTGTCTCAGAAAGTTTGTTTGCTGTTTTCACTCCAATGTCCCAAAAACATGTAGAACCTGTTTAATATGTAAACAAGCTTTACTCAGTCATGGTTTTTGGACTCCAATCTGAGCAAATTTTATGATTTGTGAAAATATTGTGTGATGAATTGCAGCACCTCAAAAGTAAATTGTGTTCCATCATATAGCTAGTTTTTCCACATCTTCATATAAAATATTCTTCATTATGATTCAAATGTTTTTCTACATTGCTTTCTTTTTTTCTTTTTTTCTTTAATGAAATCGCTTGCTAGGCTCTGAGCAAAGTGAAAGCAGCTATTTTACCAGCTTGGGGCCAAACTCTGACTGCAAATTAGTTAAACATACTTCATTAAACTGTAAGTTTCCTTAGCTGAACTCACTGTATTATAACACACAGCTGGTGCCACAGCTGATAGCTTTGCACTTAAAGCGGCTGTATCTCACTGGAAAGGACCCAGGAAAAACCCTGTGAAGTGCCCCTTTCATTTAGTGAAGTCAAACAAATCATGTCAAATGTGTACACGGGTGTTTCCAACCCACCTCAGACACTGGCATCACACAACCCTGCGGCACTCCTGCCAGAGTTTTGTTTTGTCAGTCCTTTTTTCTGGCTGTAGACCAGAGGACAGATCAGTGTAGCCTCCAGTAACTGCACACAGTGTAAGTGATACAAAAATAGAAAAAGAAAAGATACCAGCAGAGAATAGAAGCACCTTCAACAGGACAAGGGACAGGTACCTACGCAGGCTGCTTTACGCGAGAACCTGAAAGATAGAGTTGACATCCAGCTCCATGGTCAGGTAAACAGTCATTTAGGATGAGTCAGACTGTTATGTTTTTCTGAGTGCGGGTTTAGTAGTAGTGGGACGAGAGCATGTGATCATTTGTTTTGGCAGTGGGTTTGCCCGGGCATGGCAGTTTGTTTCACAGATTACATTGCGGCTCTGTCTGCCATTGCAAGTTCTCATCAGTCAGAAAAGTGGGAAAAAAAAAAAAAAACTCCTGTGGGGTTAACGGGAAGACATCAGCTGTGTTTTATGGTGTGGGAAGAGGAACTAATGTACAGATTTAAATAATTTCACCATTGAAGTGAGAAGTGAAAACCCTCAGCACTTCTTCACACATGAAAAATGTGGTGTCCCATCAATTTCTCATAGCTTATGTGTGTGTGTGTGTGTGTGTGTGTGTGCGTGTGCATATGCGTGGCTGCGAATACACAAGGAGCGAGCAGTTCAGCACTTTTACGGGACCGCTTACTGTTGAGGGCCCCAAACCACAGGCATTACCCAGACCCACATTGTTGTGCAATTCCTGCCCTAAAGCGATTATGCATGGTGCCTGTCAGACTGGCCTGGCATTATCACACAATCACACATGCATTCAGACCCTCTATCACATACATGAGCACTCAATGGAGCTGTAGAGCTGGCCAGCATGGGTGGAAATTTAAACACTAACTTTAATCAGCGGTGTTGTTATGATTGTGCATCACACAGCTAGTTTCCCGCTCCTGTTGTCACAGGAGCTAATAGTTGGTCTCGGGGGTCAAAGCGCATAAGAGTGTAGCCAAAGTGCCCTCAAGAGTGTTCAGTTTTGGTTTTCACTTGTATTGCAACACAGCAGCGTTATTGTCCGTCTTGTATAGCAAAACTCTTGCTTGACATAGTGTTTATAAAAGAAAAACCCCACAGAGGGGAGAGGTTACCAGCAGTCAGGTTTCACTTGACATCAGCTTTTACTCGCAGAGACCACCATGGGCTAAAAGTGAATAAAAACAGTCTTAGGTCCAAAATAAATTTTTTTTACTGATTTCCAGACCCAATGTGGGATGGTGAGAGTAACAAAAATGTAGTTTTCCTTGTGATATTTGTGCCAGATATAAACAACCATGTAGGTTTTGCATGTAGACGTACTGTAAGGTCTGAGGGTGGCAATTTCCAGTGCAGCTGCCCATTCAGGTTCCTGTGTTTGATTCTAGGAACTGTGGTAGTGCCAGGCAGATCAGATATGGTGCCACATGTGCGTCCATTTCTTTCTGAATGAATCATTCATTAAGGTCCTGATTGAAGCAATTGACAAGAGAAAAGAAGAAGGACACAGCAGTTTATGTTGGGAGGTGAAGAATCCAGAATCCAGAATCACAATGTTCATCCTTTGACAGCATTGTCATTGGGTGTTTTATTTTGTAAAATATTTGTAATTTGTAAAAATCAACAGTACAAGCAAAATGAAATTGTTTGTAACTCTTGGCCTTCTTCTGCGCATTTATATTGTCAACATCCTCTATTACTTAAATACTCTGTCTGCTATCATCTGTCTTATCTAGTGCTCATTACTGTCCTGATGATAAATGCAAAAAAATAAATAAATAAATAAAAAAATCTGGATTTTTCAAAGCACCATGACCTCAGGAATATAATATAATAACATTTATTATATTAAGTTCCTGCAGTGATAAATGGCTGCATAAATTGAATATAATAATGAGCTTGCCTTATATTGTGGTTTTGACATTTTTAATGTCAGCACATGTAGCTGGATGCAGTGATTGTAGCAGCTGCAGGGTTCAGCCTGACAGGAAGACACAGTTTTGAGAGCAGCAGAAAGTATGCAGTACCAGGGTAATGATGTCACCAGGAGAGGAAGTAGCACAGAGCATGACGTCAGATTCAGCGGTTTCTTCCTCTTCCCAGTGTTTCCATCGTTTATTTGTTTGTTGTTGTTGTTTTTTTTTTTTTCTTTATTGCTCTTCGCATGTCTTCTCTGTGTAGGGAAATGGTTTCACACTGCTGCTGATCCACTCTACACGATCATTTTAAATAACTACAATAGTGATGTTTAGATAATGCGGCAATCGTTCTGTGGTTTACTCACAATCAGCTAAATAAAACTTTATGGACTTGATTTAAATAGTGCCAAAGTAAATGCTGGAGTCAGGCTTTGGTTTACTCATGTGCACCTTCTGTCCTGACTTGTATGCATGCCAGTTTGATAATGGCCCCTCTGATTCGGGGATGCCAAGTCCAGGTCTTGGTGCCTTGGTTTAATGTCACAGTTGTTACTATGCTTCACGAAAATGTGAGCTCTCACTTTGACCAGTGCAGTCTTTCATGAATATGTTAATTAGAGATTTTGAATGCTGAGTGTCATTTCTCTTGCCAAGCAGACTGATCAATTAATCCACAAAGGAATTAAATTACCAATAAAACTTTTTTTTTTCCAGGCAGCAGAGGAAAGACATTGTAAGACTTTTATTTAGCATAGCAACAGACCAAACGTGTTTCATCTAGGCCGGTTCAACGACATAAAGACCAAAGAGCAATAACACTTCGTACTAATAAAAAAAAAGAGGCATAATAACAATATTAGTTTTTAATTTCAAAACACGATGGCTTAACCGTGACAATCAGAGCAGAGTCACCACATAGTCAACACTTTGTGTTTTACTTTGTGTTTATTGTGTTTAATAACGTCCCTTTCGGCCATCTTATATTTATATATTTTCTGATCTGTCACTGATATTTCCTTTTCATAATGAGCCTCTGAAAAAAAAAAAAATCTGAGTGACTGTAATGGCTGCTTTAGGTTTCTTGTCTTTCTTCTTTGGAAACCTTTTTGCAGCTGCAGCTGCACAGAGTGAGTCATGCTTACAACCAGTAAACAGGTAAGTGCATGACATCTAGTTTTTCAAGTTTCTTTCTGGCATTATTAATATCGAAGGAGAGTAAAAATCATCAAGATTTGGCTTGGAATTCCATTCAGACTCAATGCATGTAAATAAAGGAAAGGAAGACAAGTTAAGAGATCACAAACACCCTAACCTGCTCTCAGCAGCTATATATTGATTACATTATCCATCCATAGGATCTGACATCAACATAAGCTTTGGTCCAATACTTACATTTCTTTTTTCTTAAGCAAAGAGTTTACTTAACAGGAAAAGACACAAGATGTGAATATTGTAATATTTAGCGTTTCAGTTGATCAGATAAACTTTATTCTTTCATCTTTAACACATTGGGGATAGGGGTAAAAGGATTACAAATACAAATAGAATATCATCAGCATATAATTTAACCTCTATATACAAAGTAAGTTCAAAGGTTATACATGTGTATTTTAGCTAAATTTAATTTAATAAAACAACAGAAAAGTACCAAAGAGAATTCCTACCAACTCTGTCACCAACTGGATATTTGTTGCTGAAATCAACATCCAGCCATAAAAACAGCTTGGGGATATCCCCATGTTTGCTAGGTTGAACTGGGGTAACGAGCATATAAATATAAACCCGCCGCTCACGCACGCACACACACACACACACACACACACTGTCCTCACCACCTTTTCGTGGTGGGTCAGGCCTGTGGATGCAGGCCGCCACACAGGCACCCAGCAGTGGTCCACACACTGCATCTTTATCCAGGCAGAGCAGGCATAGGCCCAGCCCAGCCGCTCTGCTGATCAGAGGCGAAAAATATCCCCGCTCCACAGACACCGCTCTGTGCATTTACAGACTCACATTGTGTTGCACATAGCAACACATGCACATATTTTAGCATGGTAAGCTTTGCCAGCACAACCCGGGCCCTGTCTGTACACATGAGCTATGTGCAGCTTAAGTCTGGGTCAGGAAATCAGCAAGCATAGGTGGGAGCTGAGCATGTAAACACCAAACGCTGACTGCAACTCACATGCTGCTGGGACATTATTTTAGAAATATGTGTAACAGTTGCCATCGCCCCCGACTACCTAAGAATGCGTATCGTCAGAAAGAAATGCAAAATGTAATGTGAACCCCCAATGCACCCAACGTTTATAGGCCTTCCAGCTCAGTTGGCTTTAGGGTTCTGTGGTTAGATTAATTAGACTTTGAATACGTTCCTCAAGAACAATTTTCACACTTGATTTCAACTCGAAGCATTTGAAACTTTTAAAAACAGGTACAATGTTAAATCTCTCCTTGGGAAATTTTTCCTGAGTTATAGTCAAGGCACTAATCATATCATTATACATCATAACAAACAACAGTGTAGAATTTCTTGAATAACAACCTAAAGCCTAAGAGTGACTAAACACAAATTCAAATTGACAACTTGGCCATAGTTAAGAAGAAGCAATGGCCAAGGGTTTTTTTTTTTGTTTTGTTTTGTTTGTTTTCCTTTAAGTTAGCTTAAACTTCTCAAGGACAGTTTGATTTGGCCAAGCCAGACGGAAATAGAAGATGATTTCTTATTCCCTCACCGAACTCTGTTTGTTTGGAACCATTATGAGGGGGAATCTTAGCCGCTTACAAGATGTGCAGTTAGATCTATGTCTTCCCTTTTAAAGCCTACCTGCACAAAGGCCCCCGTCTTCACTTTTTCCTCTTGTTTTGCCCAGTCAGACTACTGAGTTTTGATTAGGAAGCGGTGGCTCTTGAACCCACTGTTTTCTTGAGCTGCTCCCTTACGTTGCACCTGCCAGTGCCTCATTTTTACAGTGTTTTACATAGAAACCAAAGGCATTGGTGGGATCAGTATCAGGACTGGCCAGCTCTTCCTGTGCGGATACAATGCGGCAGGAAGTTCTGTTAATAGCCCCTTCACTCCTCCACTCGTCTCACACTATCATATGGCGATGAAAGAACCTGGGCTGTCAGTGGCTTAGCTGCTTCTGCACAAAACCACCCACTGGCTATATATCATTTGTCTGTAGCGTCTGTGAGACTGATCAATCTTCAGCTGAACCAAACACTATCCATTCAGGCTTCCAAATTCAACTGTGTGTGTGTGTGTGTGTGTGAGATGGGGGGTTTGGGAACTTGCTTGCACTCCTTGCAGCGGATTGTGAAAAGGAGATCCTGCCAAGAGGCCGTCAGTAAATACATTTGCAGACAGATTTGCTTCTGCATGACTTGCATTCTCTGCCTTTTTAATGGTCATATAACTCAGCATCTGACAGTGACCATTTTAAAGAGGTACTTTCCTGGAAGATATAGACTTACTTGAGTGCATAGAACTCTAAAGTGAATTTTAGGCGCTCCACACTGAGCGCCCTGTGTCCGGGCCCTCCTCTCTGCGCTCTCTTTGCCAAATTCAATTATTGGAAGCTGACGTCAGCGGGTGAGAAAGGGACCTTTTTTGCTCCAACACAAGCGCGCGATCAGCTGTGGCCAGAAGTGTACGTGCGTGATATCCCAGAGGACCAAGTGAAAAGGACAAGAGAGGAATTGCAGAAAGGAAGGATGGAGGGGAGAGGGTAAAAGCAACCTATTTCGGGTTCGAACCATATCCTAGGGTCAGTTTCCATTTTTAATCTGAGACTTTTTTTTTTTTTTTTTTTACAGAAATTGTGGCCTAACAGATTTCTTTTTATATCACTCTTAACAGTGACTCGTTTATGCCGCCCTGCCCAGTCCAACCTGGGGCGCTGTGGTGTGTTGCTTGCTGCTACGCAACATTAATGACAACAATCATTTCCTTTTCTCCAGACCATTTTAATGAAACCAAGGGTGTAAATAATAAAAAAAGAGCCAAGGCTTTACATTTCCTGTGCCTTGCTTTTTTTTTTCTCTCTCTTTTTTTAAATCTTAAATGCCTTTTATCATCATTGTTGTATTGACTTGAGTAAATAGGTGAGTGATTATCACTGGTCGGTTCAATATTGGCTCTGATGATTACCTATGAAACTTCAAACGCATGAAGTCATTACAGGCTATTCATATTGCCCTGTGAACGTGGTAATGGTGTGTGTGCGTTTGTGTGAGGGCAAGACTGAGTCCTTGCGTTTAGCTGATGATACATATGTCCAGACTGCTTAAAGCACAATATTATTATTATCACCCAAAAGATAAATACCATATAAATAGATAAACGAATCTGTGAAATGCCATTTTAAACTCTTCCACTAAAAACCAAATATCCCAATACACAAAATTTGGTCACAGGCCCCTAAAAATTCATGTAATTAGGTCATGTCCTTGTTGATTATTCATGCCTAAAAAAACAAAAAATCTGAAATCTCCCCATTTAAGGACCCAGGTAGAAATCCTGCATACTGATTTACAGGTTTTTAATGGAGCTGGACATGAAGATTTAAAGCAACAGTCAAAATGGCTTGAAAGCTTTGTGAAATTGTTCCCGAAGATATCTTAAATACTTCTCATGAAAACTTTTAGGGCCATAAATATATTTTCCTACAAAATATGTCCAAAGGCTTGGATAAATAGACTCTAGACGTTTTCCAAGTTAAGATATAATTCAGAAACTGTCTAATAAAACAGCAAGCACATGAGATTATCTGAGCAGACATGTGATGTCAGCTTTTTTCACTTGATGGCTTTTTCATGCTCTATAGACACATATCTCATAGAACCATCAGCCAAGAAGAAGAGAAAAATAACTACTGCCTCATCCCTGTTGCTCATGTCTGTGCTGCTCCTTCCCCGTCTGCAGGTGTTATCACTCAGTTAGCCCACTTTTAGAGAGCCTGCTTTTATAATCTAAGGGAATCAGCTGTAATCTGTGTTCACTAAAGTATATCTGACACCTAGGGGGGAAAAAAACCTGCTGTGAGCTTCTCTTTTGATGACTCCATGATCCCACTGAGTGGTGGTTCCCCATCACTCATTGCCCCGCCATCTCACCTGGAGCTGCTGTTGTTAAGAAGGCTGACCTGCTGAGCCGGTGTTAGCCTAATAACAGGTTTACACGTTTTCTGCCTTAACCGCACAGCTCTCGCTCAGCACAAAAGCTCCAGACATGACCAAGCTACAGCTTTAGGACTACTTACTTTGGCGGTTAAGAAATGGTGCACTGCCTGCTCCTATAGGCTGTCCTCGTCGCAGCCGCAGACGTGACACAGAAAATAGCCAGTTACAGTACTAGAATTCACCTGCTGGAACGTAGGCAACAAAAGGTGAAAAAGTTTGTTGAGGACAGCACCTTTTCTTTGGTGCGTTCAGTGGAAATAGTGCAGGGAAACCACATTTTTTCACCTCCATCAGTTCCATATCACTGATAACTGTATGTGAAACTACTCAGAGAGTTGATAGCGTGCAACTTTCTACCTGCTGCACGCTTTCAGCCTGTGAGGAGGTAGCATTGCTGCAGACTCTATGTGCGTATAGCTGTATGGCCTTTGCAGCTGAGGTTTCTCTTGTGGCTTCACCTGATTCAAAGCAGCCCTGCAAGTAGGTGGTGTTGCACTCCACTCTTCTGGGGATTTTTCTCATTAGATCAGTTGACATTTGAGCAGCTATGAGAGGTCTTTGTGCCAACATCGGCCTGACACTCTCTTTTCAGCTTTCTGCAGGTACTTGGCGACTGTCTGCAGGAGACAGCAGAGGAGAGGAGAGGAGATGGAAGGACACAAGATGAAGAAAGGAATGGGGGAGACAGTGGGTGAAATGAGAACAGGAGATGAAAGAGAAGGAGGTGACATAACACAAGACAAGAAGGAGAGGAGAGAAGGAATGAAACCAAATGAGGGACAAAAAGCAAGAGATGAAAAGATGATGGAAAAAGTTGAGAGAGGGCAAAACAAAGCAAGAGGGAGAGAAGATTAAAAGATGGAGGCAACAAGAAAGGAAAGGGAGGGAGGCGAGAAATAAAGAGAAGGAGAGGAAAAGGCCAGGGTGATGTACCGAACACTATGGCCTTTCAGTATTGCTGCCAGTGAGGGAGTTTAAACCAGCACAGTGTGTTCTTTACTGATCCATGCCCACTCTCTCTCTCTCGCTCTCTCTCTCTCACACACACACACAGGGTCTGAGGCCATGTTGAGTCATTACGTATCCAGTCATGTAACTCTCTTTGAGCCAGCGCACAGCAAAGTGAATATTACTGTCTATTAACAGATAAAGTGTGACATCGGGTATTAGTGTCTGTAGCTGGACATGGGGGAGGGCGAAAGCAAAATCTGCGGTGTCCTCTTGACTGACGACACTGCGGCTTCGCATTCCTTGCCTTTTTCTCTGCCTCAGGACCGCCATGCTTCCTGTGAGGCAGGAAGTTAGCTCTGTTTCCTGTCACTGCGCTTTCATGTGGTCACTTCCTCGTGTTTTGCCAAGCACTGCTCTGTTCTGTTGACTCAGAGTACTGAGGTGGTGCTCCTCGCGGTGGGCTCACTCAGGACAGAGAGAAGTCTTATTATTTATTTTTTTTATTATCTTTGGCTGCGTGAGGGAGCCCTAGGAGAAACACTTCTGTCAGATTACTGCCTGTTGTCACGCCATTTGTTCCGATTACTGTCTACTCATTTTCAGTTTAACTAGAAACTGCAGACAGTGTGCTGTGAGTTCATGTCACTGAGTCCACGCTATTCTCCTGCTCAAAACTTTCTCCATGATGTGTTGCATTTTGTTTTTGGAGGTTGTAAGTGTCATGTTTTCGTATGACACAAGATAGGAAAGATAGAAGCATCCTCTAGCAGCAGTAATCAGCAGAGTTCAGCTCTGTCAAATCGTAGGTTTTGTAACATTGCTGAGGAATGTTGATTGTGATGACTGCCTGGCGGGGAATCCTGCCTATACTGTTTCCTAAGAGATACTAAGAAGTTTTCTGTGATTACAGTTGAACTTTGTACTCAGTGATTAGCTGGAATGTTTAGATTCCTGCATTCTGAAGATAAATCACTGTCAGATATACAGTAGTCTCTGAAGAAAATGAGACTGATGTATCAAAAAGAAAATGTTCAAGGCTATGGGTGGCCATGTGCATATCTCTCCGCGCATGTGTGTGTGTGTGTGTGAGTGTGACTGTGCGTTCATATGTGTGTGTTTACCTCCTAATCGCGTGTGTTTATCAAACCACAATATCACTGGCTCCAGTGGAGTGAGCAACAAAATTAACACCATACCCCTGCTGTTTGTCACATAAGCTGGCACACACACACACACACACACACACACACGCACACACAGTGGGAGAGGTTTTCCATTGGCCCCAGCAGTCAACCTCAGCCACACACAGCACATCAAGTTCTGGTAATTCCCATCAGAACAGTTTTTAATGACCCTCGTACTCTCCCTGTTGCATCAGGACTTTTAAACTAGTTTTAAAACGTTCTGGGTCGTCATTGCAGCCGGCAAACTGACTGTTACGTCAACCAAAATAGAAACCAGAGTACTCTGAAGTGGAGTTTGTTTCTGTGCTTTCTGTCATCAGGATGATATAGGGCTGCAACAGGACATCCCGGCGTCTGCGCTCACATTGCAGTCATTCCTTGTTGCAGCACAGCTGAAATTACCAGCACTCTTAGCGGTCATGGGAAAGAGAGGCTCATGACCAAACTTTTCTCCTCAGCTTTTTGTCATAGCGACCAATGTGCAGTAAAAGGTGTGGGGGCAGGGCAGTGGGAGAAAAGCATTTGCTAGGCTAATCAAGGAATGGTTGTCAACTCCTCCAGATCATGCAAACGAGACCAATATTATTCGCTGAGACAGTTGGGTCATTTGAGTCAGAGGTAATTTCATTCATTTGTTTAGGGCCCAGTGTTCTGGAGCGACCTCATGTGCCCTGGAGTCTGGTTGTACAGCGAGAAGAGGATAAGTTGTAATATGGCAAGTAGAAGAAGTAGAGTTGTTTAAAAAAAGTGGAATAAATGGAAGATGATGTTATTTATGGAGCGGATCAGTTGAATTTCAGAAATCAATAATGTTACTTAATAATTAAAGGAGAACTCGGTTTTACTCATTTACTTTGTCGCTGATGTCCCTAAAGTTGAATAAAATGGATTGTTATCCCATTATGGGAGATTTAACAAAGCAACAAAATTAAAGGCAGAAAGTCTTTCATCTCTAAACTAATTTATTCAGCAAAAATGCCAAAACAGCTTTTTACTTGTAGGGATTAGCTAATCTTCCCTGTTTTATATTATTGTAAATTGAATTTAATCTTTCCATTTGGGATTGTTGGACAAAAACAAGCAATTTTGAAGGCATCACTATGTGCAACGGAAAAAAAACTTAAAACTAGACAACCCATTGAGTAGTTAGCTGGGAAATTGAAATTAAAATTGAAACAAACAAATGTGCTGTGAGTGGGATGAGGTTTGAGAGTCAAGAATGAGAAGAGGAGATGGCAGAGATGAGAAGAAGCTGAGGTGAAGGCGGAGGAGACGGCAGACTGTGAGCCAGATGTGAAGCAGTGAGTCACAACAGGAATGGGCTTCATGACGTTAGCCACTATGCACGCTAAGCTCTGTGTGTGTGTGTGTGTGTTTGAGAGTGTGAATGTGTGCAGGGAGTTCCAGCCTTTCTTTCAAAACAACAAGCTTCACGCATGCACAGTAATGTCTGGCCAAGGCTCATTACTTCATGTTATGGCCTGGCCACAAAACAAGCCAGGCCATTGCAGAGCACACAGAGTATAAATTACTCTCTGAGGGTGGATGTCACTTAAACAATAGTTAGGGCTTAGATAGAGTCAGAAAGTTAAAACAGGTTTAAAAGCAAATGAGCTCAAAAATGCTCTGTCCCAGACGAGCGGCAGCAGCAGTAAAGCAGGCCTGAAACGCCGGCTCCTCACTTTCTGAGGTTTGCTCAGCAGATGCTTGGCCAATATTCTCGCTGTTTTGTTTGCAGTGTTTTAATAATGCTTCACTAGCTTCCTGACAAAAATTAGTTTTTCCACCAGGGGTGTCACTAAGCAACATTAGAGTGCAGAATTCATGTGCCTGTAAGAAGGAAAGATTAGTCTGTTTCCTCCCTTTGATTCTGTGCTGGTTTAGACAAGACACGTAGTCAGGTGGAATGTGAGTGTTGGTACAATAGTGTTTTACAATGGGCCCCTCTGTTTTTGTAAAGGAAATAAAGGCCCACTTGTACAGTGTGTTTGGAGATAAGAGTGTCTGCAGTTTAATCCTCAGTCTGCTCAGGATGTATTGCTCATGGAGTAAACTTTTTGGCACCTATTGTGTATGGGTGTTTGTACTTGTGTTTCTTTGAATTGCAAATAGCATGAGGACGCTGTGTGAATTTAAAATCTTCCTTTTCTCCTCCATAAGTCAGCCAGCAAGCCCGGCCTGTTGTTTTCTAGACAAGAGCCACCTGTACTGGGGGATTTGCACTTGGACGCTAAAGTAGATCTTTGGTGTTCTGGGGAAAAGGGCAAACACGCGTCTCTTCCTATTTGTCCGCTCCTCACTCAGCTCTCCTCTGTTTTTCCGCCCTCTCTTATCCAGAACTCCATCAGGCACAACTTGTCTCTGCACAGCCGCTTTGTTCGCGTCCAGAATGAGGGGACCGGCAAGAGCTCATGGTGGATGTTAAACCCGGAGGGTGGGAAGAGCGGCAAGTCCCCCCGACGCCGAGCAGCCTCCATGGACAACAACAGCAAGTTCTCCAAGAGCAGGGGCAGAGCAGCTAAGAAAAAGGTAAACAAATATAATGCGTTTGGCCTAAAGGGGGTACAGATATTGGATTTCGGAATTGAAAATTGAAGAAGGATTTAAGCGGTGAAAGCCCAAAAAACATCATCTTAATCTGGCAAATGAGAATGCTACATTAAAATTAAGATCTGCAATTTTTCAACTTCTCAGACTCATGGAATGATTCTTTGTGTGTAGGAATCATGTCGGCACTGATAATGAATTGCATCTCTCCTATTGTCTGTAACTATTGCTTGGTTTCCATTCCCAGTATCCTATTATGGCTACATGACATTATTGTTTTTGATTTTCTTTCTATCAGCCAGCCAGTATTATTTCCAGTGGTTTCAGACTAAATGTCACACTGTCTCCCCACAGCTGTCTCTGCAGGGCGGCCCAGACGGTGGTGCAGACAGCCCCGGCTCCTACTCTAAGTGGCCTGGCAGCCCCAACTCCCACAGCAACGACGACTTCGATGCATGGAGCAGCTTCAGGCCTCGGACAAGCTCCAACGCCAGCACTCTGAGTGGCCGCCTCTCACCCTTCATGCCTGAGGATGATCTTGGGGAGGCAGATGTGCATATGGGCTACCCAGGAGCCCCTGGAGCCAAAATGACAGCCACGCTGCCCAGCCTAACAGAAATGACTGGCTCTCTGGGACACAGTTCTGAGAATGTTATGGAAAACCTTCTGGACAACCTTAACTTGCTCTCGCCCAACAATTCTCAAGTCGGCGGAGGTGCAACGACTTCTGGCTCCTCCCAGTCCTCCCCATCTCCTATGATGCAGCCGAGTCCTGGCTACCCCACTTACAGCTCCCCCAGTATGGTCACGCAGCCTCAGCAGGAGTATCGCAAGTGTGTGTATGGTCAAGCAGGAATGAACACCCTGTCGCCCATGCCGCTGCAGACACTGCCAGAGAGCAAGCCCGGCTTCGGGCCCAGTATGGGCCCGTACAGCTGTCCTGCGGGGCTCCTGAAGGAGCTGCTGACATCAGATACAGACCAGCACGGGGAGCTCATGCCGTCAGTGGACACGGTGGTGTCTCAGTCCAGCGGAGGCTGCATGCTTCCGCCGTACAGCAGCAGTCAGCATGCAGCCAAACTCATTGGGGGAGGAAACGGTCACCTGCACAGCCTCTCCCACACACACCCCCACAACGTGCACAGCCAAGCCCCCACAACGTCACCGACTATGAATGGGCGCCTGCTCATGTCCCTGAGTCACAGCGGGGGCACCACACGTTTGCCTACAGCCAAAAGCCCAATGCAGATGCCTTATGGCCTCTCCGGCCACCTAAGTGGAGGAGGCATGCCCGCTGGTTTCTGCCCCCTCAACACCAATGGATACGGCCGACCGGGCCTGGTGCCGCCCTTACACCAAGAGAAGCTGCCCAGCGACTTGGATGACATGTCCATCGAGAAGTTCGAGTTTGACATGGAGACAGTTCTCCATGACACTCTGATGGATGGGGACTCGCTGGACTTCAACTTTGAGCCAATGGTGACCCAACAGGGTTTCCCCCACGGGGTGAAGACCACCACACACAGCTGGGTGTCAGGGTAGAAACTGGAGTATGAAAGAAAGGTCCGTGCATCTGACTTGTTATAGCTGTTTGAGACAAGACAGGACCTGGACAGAAAAATAAATAAATAAATAAAATATGTGTCGCAGGATGAGTAATCGTCATCCCAACATCATCTGCAGTTTCTGTAACATTTCAACATTTCTCAGCGAGTCGTCTTCTGCTGAGGACGCAACACCATTAGAGCCCCTGAACTGAAGAGGACGAAATCAGAAAATTTATTTTTTGAAATATCACGTTCTGTACAAACAAGTGTACAATAAGTGCCAAACATTTTTGCCTTAACGTAAGAGCCAAACTGAAACACACCTCCTCTGGTTTGATCACCAAGGTTAGAAATACTATACAGTGGTTTTATCCGCAAATTTTTATTTTATTATTATTATTATTTTTATTTTTATTTTTTTATTTTTTTGCAGGAGACACTGCCAACTCGCATTTATCATCAGCAGCACAATCTGTACAGGTGTACAAACTCATACCACACTGTTTACTGTCTCTGCAATCAAACTTTGTTGTATGTACAGTGTAGGGATAACTGATTACCACTACAGACAAATTATGAAGGTAATCTGGCTCATGGGTTCGTGGATGATGTGAAGCAAGAGACTTCTCAAGGGATCCTCGGATGATGTTACATAGTAGACGGCTTTGTTATTGCCTGAATGTACATAATGTCATCATGTAGTTTGTAAAATCAGGTCTTGTAGTGTATTTTATAAGACTGTAAATAGTGTTTACAGACTGGAAGCAAAAATTAAGGCAGCAGAAATGAGTTCACAGAGAAAACTGGATCCGATTCCTCAAATCACACGTCTAGTTGACAGATCTGTGCTTGAGAATCCTTCTCAATTAGGCTGTAAAATGGTAATACATTTTCTGATTCCTTGTACATACATTACGAATGTATATTAAAAATGATGTAGTTGGTGTTTACTAGATTTAGTACATATTTGAGACCTAAATTATTTGTGGTTAATATAGATTTATGCTGGTGCATAACCTGCGCTCAGACGACAGACTTGTTCTGAGTTATTCGTCACTCTGAACCTTAATACCACAGAGGCCTATTTATCGTGCCTAACAGAGTAGACTGCAGGCTTGAAGGGTTTTATAATGTAAATGTCTACGGTCCAGAAGATGCTCAAATTCACCAGTCTTGAAGAGAAATAGTGAATTTCCTTTACTTTCACCCCCCCGCTTTCATTAGAAGAAGCGAGTGGCTGTGGGTCGTTCTCGTCGGGGTTACCTTAGTGAACGTTGGGAAATATTCTCAGCTTTACATGTGTTGCTTTCATACCAACTGAGGCTGAAACCAAGCAGAGATAGTCATTAAACTCACTGTGAGTAACCAGCCTGTCCTCCTGTTCAGTTATCAGATTTTTATTTATTTTTATTTTCATCTTCTCCTCAGTGTGACTGATTTAGATTAGTACAGTATGATTCCTCTGATGTCGTCAATAGGAACAGCTTTACCGCTTTTAATGAAACTCCACTTTCGGTCTGCCCCTCCTACCTCTACCTGTCTGTGTCTTTTTAAATGTTTTATATAATGGTAACAGGTGGTAGCGCGATAGCTCCAGTCATCTTTTTGATAACACATACTTGTTTTTGTTTTTGTTTTTTTTGTTTTTTTTTTTGGAAAATTTCCCCTGAAGAGCTCTACTAATTGTTAAGTATCTTATCAAGCTTGTATATTTGCATTTTCCCAACTTCTCCCACTTATTGCTGTACTAACAATGAGCCTGTCAGCCTGTTGGTCACATATTGTGTGCAAGATTTGTCTGTTAACATCACCGCTTCTCATGAAGTCGACCAGCTCTGTGGTTGAAAAACCAATTGGCTTAAACACAGCTAACTAAAACTGAAAACTGCCAGTTCGATTGCAACATTAAAAAAAATTGATTTCCACAGAAACCACATATAGCAGCGTGTGTCCGATCATGTGTTGTGTACGGAATTGGTGTGTGCAAATTCTTTAAATTAGTTTTGGTGTTTAGCTGAAATGAAAACCTGCATACACCCAAAACCAGAAATTGCACATGATCTGCCGCCGCTGTGAGAGATTTTTACGAAAGCCATGAAGCAGGCAGGTTTAAGAAGAGTAAAATGAAATACTTAACATTTCAAAAGGCTCTACAGAGAAGCCGTGAAAGAAGCTGCTGTTAGGCTTTGGTGCCAGGTGTTGCCTTTTCTTACCCAAACATGCCATATTGTACTATAGCCAAATTTGCCTTTGAAGTCAAAATGATATATTCAGCATTTTTATCATGCGATATATGTTCAGAATTATATATATTTGTGCCGGTCACTCAAGTCAGGATAAACTGTAATGAATCCATGTAGTCAGTGTCACAGGGTTCACTCTAAAAAGTAAAAGAGCTGTACTAAGTAAATTATATCTCTACATTTTGAAATGATTGAATCTATGCATTGTATTCCTTAATTTTATGTTGCTATTGTTATTTTTTTTTTTGATTTTTATTTTTTTTTTCCTTTTTGGATTTATGACAGAGATATTTTATTGTAACATAGCGCTGTGAGATATTATGGTGTTGTTGTTGTCAAAACTCTATGTTCCAGATAGTTATATGGGAAAAAAAATGAAGTTTATTTAGAAAATTAGATGATGCAGTGATTGATATGCTAAGCTTTTGTAAACTGACAATGTTGTATTTCTTGTATTTAGCTACAGTTTTTAGAAAATAGCATCAAAAAGCAAATTACTGAAAAAAAGTTCAGATATATTTCATTTTTAAAATGAAACACACAATATTTAGTCTGTCGGAGACGTTCTGCTCAGAATGCAGGTTCCGGACCAATTTTTTTGTAATTTTATGAATAGAAAGATATTGCACTTTTACTTACATTTTATAACAAAGTGCTCCTCGTGAAAGGAGGAAGAGTACCCAATACATATTTTAAAATAAAAAAATCTGTTACATTTAACTTATACAATAAATTGGAATTGTGACGTGTGATTTGCAATCAATAAGAATATGTAACTTGTTCAATATTAATGTATTAAGACCTGAATAAATGTACTTCTGTGTTAAAGATGTGTCTGATCTGTCATTGAACAATGAGAAAGGTGCAGAAGAGGATATGAGCAGCTGTGAATTTTGGATTTGGCACTAACGTGACTTGCATTGTAGATGGCAGATCAGTGAAGAAGACCATGAAATGAGCTTGAAAGCTAATTATTGGCTGTTTGAGCCTTTATTGTTCTGTTGCATGTGAGTAATCTTGTCGGTCACTGTTCGGTGGTGGCGAGTAACTACTGTTATCCAGAGGTATGAGTAAGTCACGTGCAAGTCACAAGTTGTGGTGAGAATCGGTGAAGTTAAGCTGAATCCCTGCTGTTTAAGTCTGTATGAGCGAATGCAGCCACACACTGCTACAATTATTTTTATCAATCGTATCAGTATCATGACTTCTGTTTGTTTTTCAGCAGGGATGCCTAAAGAGTACTGAAACATGAGCATGAGCTCAGGATTTTATGTAGATTTGGTTTTGAATCTTTTTTATTATTACTATTGCTTTCATGAAATGAGGGATTGATAATTCTCAAGTCAAAGTCAAAGTCAAGCCATAGTGTCAAGCCTCAAGTCAAATGTGTGGCTTAAAGGGATATTTAGATTTATTTCAGGTAGTCGTGTTTACTAAATAGATTTAGGATTGTACGTTGCTAGTTGGCACACCTGCAGAAAAAAAAAAAAAAGTGTTTTGGGGCAGTTTTAAAACATGGCCACTGAAACTGAAAATCTGTCGAACTGCTTCAAGTAGAATATTTTCATCTCCTGTCTCAATACATTTCTGCATAAAAAGACAATAAAGGAAACCGAAGACTGAGGTAACATGTCAGCTACTCCTTTTTACCAAATCTATGATGAAGAGAGCTCTGGGTGTCAGATTATAATTACAGATTAACCAACGAGCTGCCTCCAGAGAAGTCTGTTGCTGATTTTCAGTCTTACTCATTACAAATAACTTCTCTAGCCCTGAACAAAATACCCTCATATCTAAAGTCTCTGTGCTGGAAAGACATGATTCGCACTTTATCTGGACAGAGGTCACATATTTGTCCCAAGTAAAAAGACAAGTGACATTTCCAGGTCAAAGCAACTCACTCTGCCTTATAAAACCAAGAGTGATCAACAAGTCTGCTGTAGGAAATGACACAACGCAGGAATGGTTGCATTTGTAACAGAAAAAGTGGGAAACTAGGTGACAGAAGGCATTATACCCATAGACTCTATCGAAAAATGGAAGTGTCTGCAGGGTAAAATAGATATGTTCTTCCATTCAGTCTCCACACTTCAAAACTGGAAAGTACACATTGTCACAGGAGGATAAAGGATGCCAGAGCAGGAGATTTAAGCCATGTGCTGTACTCTCGGTTCTGGCGTCTCATTTCTTCCCTATAATGATTTCTCCTGGCTTTTCCTTACAGCCACATTCCACACCATGCACCCCCTACCAGTGAACCCAGTCACCCCAGACAGCAAACTGCACCACCTCTCTGGACCCCACAGTCTTTGACTTTGACTTGTAAGTAAAAGATAACCTTTAACCAGACGAGCCACTGGGGACTAATCTTGTTAAGAAAAAAAAGAAAAGAAAAAAAAAAAAAAGCTCTGGCTATGGAGGATTCCTAGGAAGTTGCAGTCAGGACTTGTCCCATAGCTCAATCTCTCACTGAACAGCTTTTTCTCCTCCCTGTGCAAGGCTCGATTTCTGTGAAATGATTGTAAGCATCCAGTTACTGTAGCTAAAGTTAACCCCATACCAGAGATTTGACAAAAAACAATGTCATCTACACGCGCTTGGTTCAGCCAGGTTAGGGGAGCTGGGGAGACCTGACTTACTGGCGCTGTGTCCAGAGAAAAATTGGAGAGTGTTTGCATTTATTTACAGTGCACTGTAATGTGGGCCAAGGTTTTGGTGTCAGAGCAGAGAATGGAGGGTTGGGGGGGGGGGGGGGCGTGCAGAGAGAAACACTTGTGAGCACATAGCTGAGGAATGTGGGCGTGGACTCCTGCCAAAGGCATATGCGATCCTTATGTTCCCCTGGGTGCAAGAAGGCAAAAAGTGGTTAGCTGGGTCCATGTCAGGACACAGATGTAGTGTGAGGACATAGTACGAGACCACAGAGTTCACAGTCTTTCACACATTTTCATTTCTAACAAGTGTTTTGGTTTTTCTCGTTTTGCTTTCTTTAGAGAATCTAATTTAAACCGAACGCAAGGAGTTCAAGAAAATTCAACAGGAACTTTAAAGTTGGAAAAAAATAGACATCCAAATTTTTGTCATTCTTTGAGTGGGACTTGAGTCAATATTTGCAAACACAAGACTGTCAGTACTAGGATACTGTGGCCAGTAGTCAAATCGGCTATCAAAGGCACTTTCTGCTTTCTACTTTTAAAATGTGCAAACGTGCAAACGTCCAACCTGAATGCAGGAAAATCCTTTATCAGTATTTTTTTGAATGACTCATAAACAACTAAACCACAAGTGTTCTTTCAAGGGAAATAAAAAAAAAAGGTGTGTCGTCCTCACTTATAAAAGAATGTGGGAAAACACTCCTGTGGTATTGTGACAAGAAAAATGTGTTGCAGTCATGCAAATGTCTTATTACATAACTCGAATAATAATTACAGTAATAATTATACAATAATTAGTAGCTCCGCATTGTACAGTGGGTCAGTCTGAGGCTGTAAAAAAAGGGAAATTAATTATTCAAAACATCAAATCGCTTGTCCAAACCAAACGTTTTGAACCAAATACAATGATGTCTTGGTTCAGCAACACTCTTAGTCTGTCATTTGGCTTTAAGCTCTACAAAGTTAACCTGCAGAAATTCTTTTGATTTTCACTAAAGAGTATTGGACTGGGTGTGCAATAACAGCTCTTGCAGATTTTATTTGTTGCTGGAAACATTTCAAAGGTTTATCTGTGACCTCATTTCAAATGATACTAGGCCAAACTGTCATTTCTGCAGCTTATCTGCTTATCTACTGTACTTTATCACACTTACCTTTTCCAGCTATCATGCAAGCCTGAACACGCACAACTGTGCGCGTGCATGTGTGTGTGTGTGTGTGTGTGTGTGTGTGTTGAAGGTGTGTCTCCAGGGTTTGGTAGGTGACACAAATAGGTCTCAGAGAGACTAAACCCAAAGCAGCAGGGAATGTAACTAGTGGAGGGTCGGTGGGGATGACAGCACCCGTGGGTGGTCACCAGCCTCAGCTGAGCCTGCCTGGGGTGCACCCAGCAGAATCACTCTTTCTCCACTTGTTTTATCCATATTCCTTCACCCATCTAAAATCATTATGAGCAGAAATGTCTGTTCGAACAGCCTTGTGGGTAAACCCATGATGCAAAATGAGAGGGACCTCATATAATTCCCTGGATGTTATTGAAAACAAAAAGCATTTGTTCCTAAGCTGTAGCCTCTGCCCACGAGTTCCGAAATTTGAGTAGGTAACCTAGATGCTGGTTGCAAATGTAACTTTGCTGAACTTATGAATGCTTTTAGTTGCTCTGATTGTCCTTTCAGTGCCCCCCACTCCAGCGCACTCAAAATAAATGCACTGCTGGTTGACCTGAATGCAAAGCCATGTGAGGGACAAGTGGCTTTCTACTTGGAATACCCAGCATGTCTAGTTGACATTCTAATTGTCCTTTTGGTTGTCCTTGCAGTTGGCCCATGAGCCCACAGCCTGCCAGTGCACCTCTGTGTTTGGGTTCAGTCCCAGTGTGACCGTCATATGGACCTTTTTAATTAGCCCATGTCCTCTGCCGCAGTAAAAGCCCCTACACAACCCATGGCATAAAAGCATCTCGAGGAAAACAGGCCTTTCAGTTGCTCCAAGTGACCCCTTCAGTTGGCACGAGTCCCTCTGGTGACCCAGAGTGCTTTTATGGTTGACGCAAGTTCTAATCTAATGTCAGCATGGGCCTAAATAAATCATAACACTAAACACGGGCCTTGTCCCCTCACCACAGGGCCATGTTTCCCCTCCTAGACCCACAGAAAGGCTGGGGACGTTACTGATCAGAGGATCGGTTGCACTCATTTGCGCTACATAGCATCATGCTGTACGAAAGCAACTCCACTTCGGGGCGCAACAAACGTCAGTCCAAAACCTAGTCTTCAGGAGCGGGGGGGGGCAAAAAGAAGAAGACGTAGAGAGAGTAAAAGAGAAACAGATGTAGCTCAACTGTTGTGTAAGTTGAGAGGAGACCGCCTTGCCTGGGGGGGAGTGGGGGGGGGTGATTTGTATCCTGACCTGACCTCTCTAGCAGCACTGATAAGACACCCAGCAGGCATGACACACACATATTGATGTGATTCTCCCTCTTACCCTCTCCGTTTTATCTTTAGTGTTTCTGACTGCACTGCTGACCAGCCTCGCTTTGTATTTTACGCAGGGCTGGAACCGATTACCTCCATATGACTTAAGCTCAGGTTCATTACATTCCACATCAGTCTCTGCCGCTGCCAGCCTTTGTGCTGTCACATTATCGTGCTCCGGGAGCCCTCGGACATTATTTTAGCATCCATCACTGCAGCACCAGCTATATTTTACTCCCGATCTCCGTTTGTGTCATGTGATGTAAGAGGGAAGAGGAGCTAGACGGGGCAGAGTGTGTGAGTAAGAGTTATTTTGAAGACCAAATTGTGTCAGGACTGCTCCCTGACATCTCAAGTGGGGTTTCTTAAGAGAATTTTCTTTCATTTTGTCAAACCCTTCGGTGCTGCGAGGAGACAACTAAAGTGAGATTTCAGCGAATTTCAAACATTCTGAATGTAGTCATCTGTTTCATTCGATGCTTATCCAATCAACAATAAAAGCCCTCTTTTCTCCCGCTATACCACAGGCAATGGATACCACAGTCTGCCTTTGTGTTGCTCAAAACTGTTACTACATGCAATGGGGAGTCTATTTATGGCCGTTCACTGAGCCTGGCAATGGCTCGCCCACAGCCATATTCCATGATTTATATGAAAAATGCCCCTCTCCGCCCAACTTGGGTTTGCGGTTAGCTGTGACTGGCACGCGACTCCTGGTATTTCCTCCAGGATGATAGTAAGAGAGTCACACACCGGCACTATGAAGAATAAACAAGGTCTTCTTGAAAGGCTCACAGGATGTAAACACTGAGGAGGACAAAGAGGGAGAGGAGGAGAGAGAAGGGGAAAAGCAACAACCTGAAGAGGAAAGAAAAAGAGTTTAGGTGAGGCAGGTTTATTTGCTCAGCACCTCTCAGACGAAGAAGCCATATCTCTGAGTAATTTTACACTATTACAGTGATTCACAGCCAGTTGGAAGAAGGCTGATTCCGTCCCTTTTATCTTTTAAAACTGCTTTTTGGGGCCAGCAGCAGGGACAAATTGTTCTGTTTCTTAGGTACATCAACTCAGAAGTGAATTCTCTAAACAGACTGCAGCCGTACACTTCCACACAGTCTGCTGTTCAAAAACAGCAGTACTTCGCTGGGTTGTGGTGAAGCACATTTTCTGGTTTTGGAACAATGGCGCTCATTTGCAAGTTTAAGCCCCACAGAGATTGTCTCCTCTCTTTTGTGGATGGAGCTGCCCCAGGATATTTTTATGACTGGGAACTATGGGGTTGTGGTTCTCTGGTTTTCCATTGAGAAAGCTGTTCATCTTAAAATGCTGAATGGCCTACTTAGTTTGCTGAAAAATAAAACTCTGCTAGTTTGTAGATATGAAATCATCGGTTTTACGCAGTGCAGGGGTGTTCTTAGAGTCCTGTCTGTGCAGCAATAGGGCACACATGTCAGTGTTCTTGGCTCCAGGTTGCCAGAAATCATGTGTTTTAGAGTGTTACTCATCAATGGTGGGGAAGGGGAACGGCATCCCGCTGCAGTAGCAGGTCATTCAACCTGTGGTGAAATTATTCATTAGCGTATTAGATTCACTACTCGTGTGTGTCATAAGATGTTCCATGCTTGTTTACGTTTTATCCAGGAACATATCGGTTACCTGAGCCCCGGCCTAATAAGCTGCATCCAGGGCACGTGTGGGCGAGAAGTATCAGCAGGACATTTGAAAACAACACCATGAACAACACTCAGTACAGCCGACAAACAGTTATCGCGGATCCTAACAAAGCAGCGTGTATGTTTGGAAGAGCACCACCCAGAGCTGCCGTGCTCTTCCAATCCATCTCTGTGATTCGACCACAGGAGCTATCCCGTCGTTGTTATGGCCAAAGATTTGTGTTTCGATAATAGAATCAACAAAAAGATCCTTGTCTGCATTTTTAGAGGGGAGGGGGGGGGTCCTCCTCTATATCCTCTACATTGTGGTCATGAAGTGTGCATAGGGAAACACATTTAAATCACAAAACAGTGATTTAAATGTACAGCTAAATGTAGAATATTGTAAATAACTAAATGATATTATTCTACACTAGTGCAGTATCAACATTACTGGTAAGCTGTAATTTTACTATTGTCAACTCAGATATTTAGACTGAAAATTATATTCTTCTTTTATTTGTTTAGCTGTTGTGTTTTCGTATTGGTGAGTAGGTGAACATACATTCAAAATCTCAGATTAGTAAATACAGAAAGACTATCCCAACAGTCTTTGTTTTTTGGAGAAGGTTGTACTATTGCACATTTCCTCATCTGCACGCAGCTGAGAAACAGAAGTAGGAAAAAAAAAAAAACAGCGATACACCCAGCGGAGAACAAAGCAAAGGAAATGGTAACCAAAACCCTCTTTTTCAAATTTATAGCATAGATTCTTTTTTAATCTTTTTAACAGTTAAAGAAAAAAAAAATCTTTTTGTTTTTGTCCCAGGCTTTGTTGTGGTGAACACTTTTATTTCAAGTTATCAATTATTTGGAACTTAAACACTGAGTATGTAACTTCCCTTCATGTCTTTAATCCTGAATTTCATTGCTTAAACTTTTATTTTTGAAGGTTTTACATGGTTAAAGAGGCTATAAAATTTGTCTATTTTTTGTCACAGACAATAATTGTCATCAATTCGGTAAGACAAAAAGAATAGTGTGAATATTGAATATGTGTAAGTCTTCATTATCACAGCTGCTGGGTTTCTTATTGGCCACATCGGGACATTCTCGTTAAAATATCAAGTTGGTATACTTTATTTAATTCTGTAATGACCTTTGTTCACAGTTGAACCCCTTGGCTGGTATAATAAAGGATTAATACGAGAGTGGGGGCAACTCTTTGAAATCATTAACTGTGAGCAAGACAATAAAATAGAGATTAAAAAGTCAGAGAGCATGTTGGAAATGGTCCAGTCTCTCTTTTTGCTTTCGGTTTAAACTTGTGAATGAGCTAGAGACCCTTCCTCAAGAACCACGCTGCAGCTCATAGGGGATTAAACGTTCTTGGATTGGATAAACCTTTAATTCCTTCTCTATATAACTCACGTGCGCTGGCATCGATTGCGTTGGCTCCTTTAGCTGAGAGATGGACAAAATCCTTGGACTGTTGCTCCTAATAATGTTATGGAGTTAGCACTCTGAGACTGGCCAAATGTGTGTGTTCTGAGCTACTCTGTTATTGACTTCGAGAGTTCAGGGAGGAGCTCGTGTCAATAAGCTGGCCTGCCCCATGCTGGCTGCACCATATGGAGAGGTCTGGTTGTAATTCGTGGGACAGGCCGGGGCATAGTGCCAGGGAATTAGAGAGGCGGGCGGCAGGAGACATTTTAATTTGTGCTGCCATGTGCAAAGGCATGCACCTCCAGCCTGGGTCGGTTCCTGTGATTAGGCCAGCTACGCATATTCTTAGAAGAGGGGAGGATCAGGGAAACATGGGGAAATAAAGCAAGACCCAGGAAATGCTATCGATTTTTTGACAGGACATAGATGGTGCTAATATAATCCTGAGAGATAGTGTCATAATAATGTGATGTAGTCCTACAGCGAGGTCCAACACGTAGCAGAGGCCATTTAACTGAGAATACAGTGTACCTGATTTAAAACTCCATTCCCAACGTTTCATATTAAAGACACATGGCATAGCTGTGCCGAATAAGACGATAGTGTCAAAATGTGCCCTAGCCAAACGCAACTCTGAACTTCCCCGCAACACTTTAATGTTGTTCATTTCAAAACGTCATTGTTTTGGTCATCCACTCTGCAAATTCTCTCACGAGACTGTCTCCAGCAGCCAGCCACGCAAAGACCTATTGGCCCAGCACCAAACGACAAAAAGTCAGCAACCAGCCGTAAACCATCAGCGATTATAGGGACAGATAGAATGTATTTTCCACCAGCAATTCATGGAAACTAAAACTGGGCTAAAAGGACATGCTGCTGCTTGTTGCTAATTTTGACTCCCTTCACATTTTCACATTCCCATTTGATACATCCTTTTATATAATAAATCTACTGTGGGTTTGTTTTTTTTTGTTTTTTTTTTTCTTTTCTATCCAGATTAGATATTTTAGGCGACACAGGTTGTCGGCACTTTGGGCATTTGAACCTGTGCTTATGATGTTCAAAGGGGCCACATCCAACCTATTGAAATTAGTTACTCGCAAGACCACAACAGTGTTTCCTCTGCCACGTGCTGCTGCTTCTGGAAACCCAGCATCCTGTAGGAAAGCACATATTCTGGGGAACGAGGGGTCCTATCACAGGTGTTAACAGTATTGCCATCTGCATTGAATTGATTGGCTGTTCATTCGGAAATGGTGAAAAATAATGGGACATCTATATAAAATGCTTCATGGGATGGTGTGGAAGAATTATTTTTCAGAAAGTTTGTTTTTCATCGAAAAGAGTAGAGTAGTAGTTTCAGCAGTCATTCATTATTTTAATGACTTCATTCGGAATCAGAAGCAGGCGTGGTATAATTGTCAGGTAACAGAGTTGCATTAAGCTCTGTGCTTCTGATTATCTCATCACAAAGAGCCAACTGGCATAATTCTGAGGATGGATTGTCCCGGTGGGACGTGCTGCTGTCTCTACCGGCTCCAGCAGCGAGGGAGCGCCTTCGCATCTCCACGGTGACAGATTCCCATGAAAGGAGCAGAGCAGCGCACTCAGCAGCCCCTGAAGATGAAGAGCTTTGTTCTCAAACGAGATTCAGAACAAAGCAAGTCATCTCAGAGCTGAATCAGACAGAAAAATAAAAGTGGTGACTAATTAGCTTTTTTCCACCAACTTTTCGACCAAACTCGAGAAACGTGTTGCTTTTGTGAAAGAATGAGCTGAGCTGTGATTCATGTTCAGTCATTTTGTGCTGCAACTGAGAGCCGACTGAAGTCACTGGAGGGTTGTCAGGTGTGGAGCTGGATGCATTCCTTTGTTTCTTAGACAATGAGATTATGGGATATAGAGAGGGCGATATGCAGCCAGGGTATATGGCTGACCTCTGTCTCATTAATGAGCTGGAGAGAGGATTGCAATTACAGCAACAAGTCCCACAGGAAGAGACCTCCAAAGGGAATCGGTCGGGTGTCTGATATACTGTAGGCAAAGGTGACACCTCATCCTCATATGACATGTTGCCATGTAGATTTATGGATTTCCTGGTGAAGAGCCCTGATTAGTTTATGGTATCGTGTTGAAGTTCTTCCTGTTAATTCACCACTGAGGATTAAACCATCTCAGAAGCACGAGCGGTGAATGCAACGCTAACCTATTATTATTTATCTGTTTGAAATAAACACTGGTGGCTATCATAAACATGAGTTAAGACAGTTAGGCGGGTGTGGCAGTTAACACACAGTTTCACAAATTTACATAACGTAGCAATCAATCATTTTTGAAACAAGCCCAGGGGGTGACATTGTTAGCAAGGAAAAACACTCATTTGGTAGTTATAACAACAGCAACAACAAAAGGGCAAAAAAATATATAAATATATCGTAAAAATCTTATCAGCTAATAAACCTATCATAGCTGGGTGTGAAAAATGTTTTACAATGCACCAGATTTGGTTCCAAATAAGTGGCCTAGATAATTTGTTTTTAACAGGGCAGTTCAGCCACTGCGGTTTCCCTATCGGACTCTGCTCCAAAGGTCTTTTATGTCACTGATATAATAACATGTAATAAGGGGCCTCGGCAGCAGGCATGAAAGCTATTATAATAATGTGCATAAGGAGGAGAGAGGCTCTTTACAGACGGTTCTTCTTGAGCATTTTTTTTTTTTTTTTTGAGAAACGCTAATTAAAATATCAATCTTTTCGTTGGAAGATTACGATAAGACTGCTTTGCTTGTGAGCACATTAGAAACTAGCATCAATCTTAGGATGAAAAACTGGCGTGTGTGTGTGTGTGTGTCTGTGTGTGGGAAGGCTGCATGAGTGTGTGTAAGAGTTGTGGGAGAGCCGATTCAGTGTTGCTAATGACTGTCTTCCCATGAGCTTAATCAAAGATTTGTACATTTAATTGCTGTCAAGTCAGCGCTCACCACCTGCCACGTCTTGCCACACATGTGCTCACCCCCTCTCTGGGAGCATTTCCAGCTCCATCTATCATCCCCGGCTGAAGGCTGAGACAACACAGCCTGCTGGGCAACCTGCACTCAGCCGTCCAACCGGGCCCAGCCAGGCCTGCGCAGCGTGGACCCAGAGAGCCTGTTCTGCACGGCAGGCGGTCTGTCAGCACCTGGGCCCTACAGCGCCGAACCGTTCCTCGCATTATTAAAAACAGACTGGTCTAAAACTGACACTGAAAAAAAAAAAAAAAAAAAGCCACTGAGAGTTATGTTTTTGCTTTCCTCTCTCATGCAGAGCAACCTGGTCGTGACATGAGATACGTATCAAAGTAGAGGAGCTCTGTGAACGCTGCCAACCTTGTCGGGCCTCACCCTTACTCCCACGCTAAGTGCTATTGCTGCTTGTGAGAAGTGGTGGTCTGCTGTGTCCCCCAGCACGGTCGGGCCCCGAGCTGTTATCGGCCTCACTTGTTCTCCCAGCTGATGCCTCCAGGTCCGGTGAAGCACAGCCTCACCTTTGCACGAACTGAGCGAGAATCTGTCAAACCTGTTCGCTAATGCCACTCACCTCTGGATTTGTGGGGCTATTACAGCATGCATGACAGACGTTATTAGTCCTAAGAGGCCGGAGAGTTTCCCCGGGAGCTACAGAACAACACAGTAATGCAGCATCGGGCTAATTTTGAAAGCGTGGGAGGGAACACTGACACGCAGGATCCAGGAGGGCATGTGGAGGCTGTTTTATGGCATGTTGGTCGTGAATACCTGTTCAATGAGCACCTCGTAGTATTTCACTGACACCTCTTTCTGACACATGCAAGTCCTCTTCAATGTTATGCAACAAACTGCTTCATTAGAGTTCATAGATACTTAAGGTTATGTTTTATAGATTAGTAATAAACCATAAAAAAAAGTTCATATGCAGTTGGTACAGAATCTCCTGCAGATGTAAACCTTAAAATCTTGCTTGCTGTTACCTGATGTAGTATTCATTCAGTCCTTCATTCATCTTCTATTGCTGATCCATTTCCGGGTCACAGCGGGTGTTGGATCCAATCGCAGCTCACCTTGGACAGGTCACCAGTCCATCACAGGACCAACACACAGAGACAGACAGAGACCAACAACCACTCACACTCAGACCTACGGACAATTTAGAGTCACCAGTGAGCCCAAACATGATGTCTTTGGACAGCGTGAGGAAACCCACGCTCCGCACAGAAAGGACTCAGGCCGGGAACCGAGCCTGTGACCTTCTTGTTGTGAAGCAACAGTGTTAACCACTATGCCTCCGTGCTGCCCTATGAAATGGAATATTGATATCCATTTAGACTTCAAGTCTAAAGGCTAAAGTTGTGAGGTTTGCACGCCTTTTTCTTTTTTTTTTTTTTTTACAGCAAATAGAAAGCTCAAAGGTAAAGGATGTGACACCAGTGTTTCTCATGGGAACAGATATAGTATGGTGGTGGCTCAGGTGTTACAGTTAATCCGATGTTATACTGAGCCTTGAAAGTTTGCTAATTGTCTCGCACAAGGCTCCAGGCTAGACAGAGCAAAACAGGCCTGTCCTGTACGGTGGGAGTCGCTTTCAGTGTATGATGGCAAGTCTGGACAAGGCCTCCTGTTGCCTGGCATCTCCTGGGGCACGAAGCACTGCATGCAAGGTGTGATCCCGACCTGCTCCCGTGGGTCGCTGCGCTGGAGAGCAGGTGGAGGGCCTGCTTGCCTCCCTCAGCTCATCTTTAGTCTTTTTAATGTCTCGAGGAAAGAAGAAAGGTGACCCGCCTTTCAGTTGGTTCTTATTTCCTTCTTGTTCCGCCTGCTGAGGGACTCCCTTCATACGGATATGATATTTGGCGAAAGTGAAGCTCGTCTTGACGCAGTGATTGCTTTTAAAAACTGTTGTTAGGACTCTCTTGCTCCTGAGGTTCTGAATTTCAAATCCGACTTTTAATGGAGGGAGTGAATCCTCACGTGCCTCCACCAGTGTTTCAATGTTTCATTAAGCGGCTGTAGATATTTTAGATTACCAAGGCTTTTAACCCCTGCTCCTGGTTGGTTGGTTTGGTGTCTATTTTTTTTTTTTTCTTTTAATTCAGACGTTTTGACAGGCCGAAAGCTTGAATCATCATTATAACTGACCACTAATTTGGCATTTTTCAAATGTCTAATTATTTTCTTTGGCATATGTTTCGAAAAGAAAATCACATCAGCTGAAAAATGTGATTGCAGAAACAGAAGTTGTGACTGGGATGGACCTCCTCGGTTAGGACTTATTACTGCAATAATTCTTTTCTCGCAGTGTGCAGTCCTGCTACTGGATTCACCAGACTCGGATGTGTGCTTCTCCATCTTCGAGCTGTAACCTGGACAAAACGGAACCAGACAGCCCAGTTTGAGGGCCGCAACCAGCGGAGAGGAGGGCTCGACCATATGGCGGCTCTTCAGGGAATAAAAAAATAGACGGAGTTCACGATCTCCCTCATATCGTGACAGCAGATGCAATCCGAGTGATTTGTTTCGCTGACTCACATGCTTGGGCCACCCACGTTCAAAAGCGCCAAGCTAAAATCACACACTGTTTCCACGACAACCATAATTTATACCTTCAAAACAACTTTTTCTTTCATGTTACACCAAAAAATGTAATTAGAAACTGGACTCTGGACTCATAATATCAAATACTGGGGTTTTTTGTTTTGTTTGGTTTTTTTTTCTCCTCGCAAGTGTAACAAGCATAACCATGTTCTCTTAGAGAGGAACAGATTTTGCCAGCTAGGGGAACTAAACTGAAAAGAGAGTGAGGATCTTGAGATAAAATCTTTGACTACAGATCTTTTAATGACTCGTCATGTTGCCTTTACGGATGTTGAACTCCAAAGCAGAGGCTAAAACAGCACAAATCCTCATAAATCACACTGCAGGGCAAGCGGGAAAGTGCTTTGCAAAAGCCTGATTCTCCATTCTTGATTTTTTATCTAGCTTCCTTTTGTGATTTCCTATTTCAGGTCAAAAACTGCTTCCTACGTCTTGATCCGTCTGCAGTATTTCACATGTTTGAGCCAAGATATCACTTAAGAGAAAGTCAAGACCTTTCAGCGTTTGAATGGGAGGAAATGGCTGGAGCGCTTACCCACCATGCCAATCATTCCAAAATAACACCCCTTTCTTTGCTTCTGTGTGCTCAGGTTAAATACCAAAGCTTGTTTTCTCTGCATGGATTCGATTTGCTTCCCTGATTTGAAAGGGACCGTTTAAAGAGGCATTGTGTGGAAAGTTTCTAGATCTCATTCTTCACCCCTACCTCCCCCCATACCTCTTCAGTGAAAACAGGGCCCGATCTGGCCCTGGCCCCGGCCTCCGGCTTGTTGGGACAGCTGCTCAGATGATCTGGGCTCTCCGCAGGTTCCATGAATCATTTTCTGAGTCAACACCATGAACTCGATCTTCAGTCTTGATGCAGTCGTGATTCACAGGCGAATTTGTAAATTTGAATGATTACTCAATTTAATGTGTGATGCTTAAATACTTGTGTTTATCCTGCGTGCTGTGTGTGAAAGTCCAACAAAAGAAGAAACAAAAACGGTGGCGCTTTAACATTTTTGAAAATTTTCATCAAAGGCTGTAATTTCTCCAGAACATTGCGAGGCTTTGATAAATGAAAGCATATTTCACTCTTGTCTGCCATGTCCCAACTGGCCCTCAAGACACAATCCACTTCTTGTTTGTTGTCATAGGGTTTGATTTTTACAAATGATTTTAAGATAAGGAATTTTCTGCAGTATTCAGTGGACAATTATTACTGCTCTTTTCTAGTGACAACAAGAGAAGAGCCGCTGAGGCTGAACTGTGCAGTTGATAGTTATGCATTCAAGCTCACCTATAAACTGGTCATTTGTGAGGTGTACAGCTTTTTGGTTTGTTTTCACCCATGTTTGTCTGTCTAATTGTCAACGGGATTATCTACTTAGCAAGAAATGATCTGGAGCAACCTTGATATAAAAGGTTATAGGATTTTTTTTCCCCCCAGTGGTTTGACTTTGACAGAAGTGTATGCTGTATGCTGCCTTAGTTTCATTTTTGCATGAGAATAAAAGACAGCAGTTTCAAAAGTGTCATATTTTGTTTCTTCTTTCATCATAGTCACTCCTCACAGGTCCTCAAAGCCTCCACCACACTCTTGTGAAACTGCAAGCATTTTGACAGAAATGCACGTCTTTGAGGTGAGACAAGACAATTATGCAAAAAAAGATTTTCTCCAAACTACCAAAACACAACTGGCAGGTTTTAGAGCTTCCAAAACACACACACACACGATGAAGCAATTTCTATTTCAATAATGCTGTTCATTAACTACGCCAGTTTATTTAATTCTCCATGATAATCATACAGAAATTTTTAGTGGAGCCATATTTTTACATACTTCAATTGTTTTCTGATTCAACATAGTTTCTTACTCATATGAACGTAATGACCGAAAGGAATGCACTCTGTAGTGTGAGAACGCACGCTATGTTTTTTTTTTTTTTTTTCATTCTCCCTCTCTGAGACAGGGCATTACCAGAAAAGCCTCCAGTCACACCCATGTGATGAAGGCGAAGTTTTCAGTGCGGCTGATCTAGATCACTCTGGTTCTGCTCCTCACCCCAGCCTGAATTAGCAGCCAGTACCTCCCTTAACCAGTCTGGCATGGAGAGTGTGTGGGTTGGGATGGATTAATGATGTCAGGCCAGCAGTTTTGTCCCTGCCACTCCCAGTCTGCGTATAAAGCCACTAATCACCAATCTACCTTCTGCAGACAGCTCTGCGTTCCCCGCTCATGCTAAATATTATTGTTGTGAGTTGTAGGTCTAGTGACTCACACTTTCCATTGACATCTTACTCATTCAGCTGCTACAATGGGAAGGAGTGGCTTTGTGCTGACACAGTGGTGCAAACATTCCCACACGCTTCCCCATCCAGCTGTATTCAACTGCAATCTGTGCTCTGAAGAGTTCAACAGGGTCTTACTTTAAAGCAGCTCGAGCCTTTCAGAGATCTCCGCTGGTGACAGATGAAGTGCGGCAGCATCGTTCAGTCTGGCGCGCGGTGGCCCGTGAGTGGAACAAATACTTCAGCTGCAAGACAGCTGGCGACTACGCAAACCCTTGAGAAAGTGAAGGAGAAGCCCAGAACATAAACACAATTAGTTGGCAGGTTGAGAATGAGAGTATCTGGAGATGAGTAAAGGTCAAGGTCACATCTATTTTTAGAGCACATTTAAAATGACAGAAGTCCACCAAAGTGCTGTCCAAAGGATAAGAAACATGGTAAAAACAATAAATAGCTCCGACTGGATGAAACGCCAGGGGAGAAAAAGTGGATTTTCATGGAGGATTTAAACACCTCCACGGTCTCGGAGGGGAGACTATTCCAGAGCCTAGGGGCAGCCGTCACAAAGGCCCAGTTACCTCTAGACTTTAGCCTTATTATTGGCCCCACTAACAGCAGTTGGTCAGAGGACCTTGGGGCTCTGGTTGGGGTGTGGCAAAGGAGAACCTCAGAGATATACAAAGGGGCTAATCCGTTTAGGACTTTCAAAACAATTAAAGGAAGTTTAAAATCAATATAAAAGTGGGCCGGGGGCCAGTGGAGAGAAGTGTTTGAGCCTTTTTGTTTTTCCAAAGCTGTGACGGCACTCAACTGGTGATTAGCAACAAAAAAAAGTCATCACCCATCACTTCAAATGTTCTGTTAGAAGTAGCTCTCAAGGCGCAGCAAACGCTGGCCAACATGCACAGCCGTTCACAGCCAGCACGGCCGGCAAACATGGCTGAGAGGAGTAGAAACCAACCAGCAAACCACAGTCTAAACAGTTTTGTCATTTGTTCAGAATACAAATTGCGACTCCATCTGAAAAACAGATGCATCTGGCGACATGAAAGCCTGCTTTGTAACGGTGATGACAGCCTGTGGTCTTCTGCTTGTGGAAAAAGGACAGGTGATGGTGTAACATAGAGACGCCTCGCCCCAACGTGAACACCAGCTCACCCTGACCCTGCTGATCACGCAACCAACGCTACATCACACGGCCTCAATGGCACCCCAAGCTTTGGCATTTCGACGGGCGTAAAACCTGTAAAACCTGCTTTTGACATGAAAGCAGGTTGTACGCGCCTCAAGTTAGCATTAAGTCATTAGCGCTGACCAAGAAGTCAAATCTGACCAGATGCAGTTGTCTTTAGGCCATTGTATGCTACACACACTATTTTGCCTGTGTGTGTGTGTGTGTGCAGTGATTCTCTGTCACTAAGCTTCCTAGGTGCATGTGTGTTAGTGTGTGTTAGCACACTATGGGGAGTCAGCATACAGGCCCACTTCACGTGGTTCGGAAGGTGAAGGGCCATTAGGGGAAAGGTGAGTATGGGACTGCTGCTCTGGGTTACTCAGTAAGCGGGACTCTCTCCTTCCCCTCTGAGGCCTCTAGTGCTGTTTCTGTGCAACCGCCCTGACACCTCCCACCACGCACACATATACAGTGCGAATGCATCTCTCCTCTTTCCTTGTATCCTGTATCCTTCTGGAAACCCAGGTCTCATATCTATTTCCTTATTGGCAACCTGGGTGTTTACGAGCAGATCACTATGAAGCAAATCTGGGCGTTGTATTAATATGGCGTGAGCATCAAAGCAGCTGTACTGGTGCATAACTGGGGTCAACTGGTGTTTATTTTTATCGAGGCAGTCAGGTGCAGTAAGTGTGCAGGCAAGCGTCTGCTTGCCAAGATGGTGACGGCAAAGCAGCAAACCCTGAGCTTCTATGTGTACCTACTCTGATTGTTTTTTTGGTTTTTTTTGTGTGTGTGTGTGTGTTTTGTTTTGTTTTGTTTTGTTTTTTTTTACTTAAAACCACAAACATATCTTCATATGGATATAGACACACAACGCTTCTCATGGATATCAACTTGGACAGTTTAGCCTTCTCACAAATGTATTTATTTGGTGCGTGAGTTCTACTTGTTCTAGTATCCAAAATAAAAGCATGTTGCTTTGGAGGGCTCACCACAAACACGGAGAGGTTGTGTATCCGAACTGAGGATGAGAAAGAGATGGTCAACTTTTCGCCAAGATGACGGTGATGGCCCGCAGAAGCAGGAAGTTTCCACCAGCCAGCGATTTTTTGCAGCCTTTTGCTCTTGCACTGCAGCTTCAAAACACAGCAGTGTGTCATGCAGCCGGAGCTTATGCCTGCAGTCATGTGTTCATTTACTGTCCCCGAGCGGGAACACATGGAAGAGGGGTGACCAGGTCTTTGGTCGTTACCCCGGCAACCACACTCCTGCCTTTCTCTCTCTCCTATACACAAGCACACACACACAAAACTCTGCCCTGTTCTTTCGACTCAGAATGGGAGTACTATGCTTTGAAGAAGCGCAGAGCACGGCCACACTCAGACCAATGAGAGGGGAGACAGTGCTCTCTGTGTGAGTAATGATTGACAGCATGTTGGATTGCTCACAGAGACATTAGTCACAGAGAATTTGTTACACGTTCTTGTCCTCTGTTCATTTGGTGTGAATAGGTCTGTCTGTCTCTCAGGTTTGGAGATTTCATAGTTTGCTGGTGACGAACCTTTATGAAGTTTGACCAAAACCATCTAAATGTTCTTGAGTTTAAAATAGCCGGTCAGAATGATGGCAAATAATGAATATACTGAAATACAAACATATCTCTGAACCACCACTATGTTCAGATTAAAAAAAAAAAAAATAAATCCCTGACTCTTTCAGACTCTATGATGAAAAAAAAAAAAAAAAAAGTCACGTTTATGCAAAGAAAAACACGGAGGACAAAGATCCAGCAGCAACACAGGATAAATCTGGTCATTAGTGACACAATTCGGAAATTACTGAACGTGCCTGTGTTTGGCTCAGGCCTCTGTACAAAGTGTTCATAACAGCAAAAGCAAACATGTTTCTGCTGTGAGGAAAAGCTTACACAATGAAGTATCGCAGCCACACGCAATATTGTACCCAGCATTCTGGGGCACCGCCGGGGGGTCAAAACTTTTCCAACAGCGTGAGGGCAAAGCAGCTCCATCATTGGCTAATCTTTGGGCCGGAGAGAGCCAGTAATCTCCGTGCGCTCCTCTCATCCCACAACTATCCAAATAGTGTGTTGATAGCGTCTCTGCTATACTTGGTTTATCAGGCCACCTGGATTGTCCATCTGGTCAGCCCCCGGGGATATGCCTGTCAATAGCAGTTTCAGATGGATGCGCGCCCACAACTGCATCTCACAGGACGTGTCAAAATCACAAGCAGTAAATGCAGATTTTTGGCAGCACTTCAGAAGTTTCTGAAGGCCGCCGTACCGAATGAAATGATGAATAGGATGTTGGGAACAGCAGAGAAACAGAAAGGGACATTAATTACTGTGCACTGTGTTTCAGGTCAGTACTTCACAGTGTCTCTCTTCCGGTGCTAATAGACAAATTACATAATGGCCGCCAGGGAGAGAAAGGTTTGACATGAGGTAACCTCTCCAAATACCAAAAGCAGTTTGGGGAAATAATTAAAAGTAGCTCTGATATAAGGAAGGAGATATTTTGGCTTCATAATAAGATGGAAATTTTGGAATGGCCTTATAAGAAATACGAGGTATGAAATGGATGAGCGGCTGCATTAAAACCAAGGTTGAGGCTGTACAAAAAAAAAACAAACAACAAAACAAAACAAAAATAAAGTGTCCACATTGACCAAGACCGCATAATGACAACGAAAACTTGATTTCCAGGGATAAACACATCTCGTTTTGTGCAAAACCTTGTGTTCAATGTTCAACAATAGGAGGCACGGTGTGACACAACTGTCCATAATCTGCACAGCACAGCACAGTTTGTGAAATGAAGAGCCTAATCAAAAGAGATAACACATTAACACTGCACACCTTACAGTGTCCTTATTTTGGAGTTTTAGTGGCACAAAGTCCATTATCCCGTCACTGATTTCCTAACATCCTATCGGACAGGGCGTTATCTACGTGGGAAGATTACAGCTGCAGAGAAGAAGCAGGCGTTTTGTCTCAGCTGCAGTGTTCCTGGTAAAGAAACACAACAAGCATTCGCTCACCTGCCTTGACTCACATATGAACTTCAGTGACATCCCATTCTTAATCCATAAGGCTTAATATGACGCCGGTCCACCCTTTGCAGCTATAACAGCTTCAACTCTTCTGGGAGTTTTAGGAGTGTGTTTACGGGAATTTTTGACCATTCTTCCAGAAGCACGTTCGGGAGGCCACACACTGATGTTGGACGATAAGGCCAGGCTCTCAGTCAAAATCTCTGATGGTGCCATACCAAGAGATATTGCGCAATTCCAGTTTGGGGACGGCCCCTTCCTGTTCCCACAAAGCAAGGTCCAAAAACACATGGATGAGCGTTTGGTGTGGATGAACCTGACTGGCCTGCACAGAGTCCTGACCTCAGCCCGATAGAACACCTTTGGGATGAATTAGAGCGGAGACCAAGAGCCAGGCCTTCACGTCCAACATCAGTGTGTGATGTTCTGAAAAAATTGACAAAAATTCCCATATACACACTCAGAATTGTTGAAGCTGTTATAGCTCCAAAGAGTGGACCGACATCATTATGGATGCACTTTAGTATTCAGAGAGGGGAAGCTGTCCAAAATGTCAGTTCACTGCAGTGACAGCTGACCTGTGATCACCACAGAAATCTAAACAAAGAACCTGACATAAGCATTTATTCTTGAACGAAGCAGTCTCAATATGTATTCAGAGGACTGTTTGTTTCCACACAAGTCATCTGAGGCAACAACCAATAACTGCAAAGCTGGAAGAACTCATGTCTACCACAACACAAGATGTTATAACTGTGAAAACATGCTTTGATCCAGCGGGTGGGGGCCTGCCAAGAGCTGATAAATCCAATTTAAAAGTAACAATTAGTCTTGTGCTTGTGGTCTTGTGAATGACTAACATTAAAAATGTAGTTAGATGTCAGATTTCAACATTTAGACTTGATCAGAAACACACCCCGCTAATGTTTCACACTGAAAGACACATTTGTATGCACGCTTATTGCACCCTGCAAAACGCTGATGAAAAAACTGCATACTTGGAGTTTTCATCATTTAGGTTAACAGTCAAATAAACCAATAAAGAGATGTCAGTATCACAGCTCAAAACCCTTTCTTACTAGTTATCTAGTACTAGCATGTGCAGACGATGAGTCATTTCCAAGTAAGATAGCAAAACATGACACTTCTTAGTAAAAACGTGGAGAAAGAGCAAAATTAGCGCAACAAGCGTGCAGTAAGGCATGTGATTTCCACAGTGCGATTGTTTGAGTCATCTTCCTTTCGAATTTTCTGCTGAGGCAATAGATAAGCTTCAAGTTCTCTGCTCTACATTGACATTTAGTACCAGTTAGTGGAGTGCAAGAGGCAAAAAAGCAAAACAAACCAAAACAAACAAATGCAAAAAAAAAAAAAAAAAAAGCCCTTAATATTGCTTTTATCCTTTCACCCAGATTCCTGCTGGTCCCATGCTTCAGCAAGCAAAAGCTGTCATATGGCGCGATAGATGGGACGAATGTTTGCCACCCTGCTCACCGCTACCTGCCTCTAAGTGGCGACTCCGTCACCTTTCACATCTGCTAGCTCATTAATGCGGCAGGAAGGAGCCCTCATGCTGAGCTGTGCTGGCCTACGTGCATCCACGTGCGACTGACATGCTGGTGACTTTGCGAAGGTGCACTCCTGTGCGCTGTTATTCAACAATCTTGATTTTGAAACATCATCCCACTTTCTGCCAGAGACTCCAGCTTGTATGAGGCCAGAGCCAAGAAGAACTGGAAGAGAGAGCGTCGGCCTATTTAAAGGATTTAAGAGTGCTGTCCAGATGCTGAACTTTGTGGAATTCCATTTATTCCCAGTACTCAATGTCCTGGACAGCGATATCGGAGTAACATCCGGTGGGCTGGGGAAATCCTGGGACTCAGTGCTGGCAGTGCTGCCAAGACCAGGCTTTCTGCCATGAACTCTGATGTCAAACAGAGGAAAATGAAACGCTGCCTCTCAGGCTGGACATCACTACAGCAGCATGTGTCCATATTCCCTCAGTTTTTACATCAGTGATGTCTCTACTGTCCAGTGGTTTGGGACAGCTGTGGTTCAGCCTCAGGTTTCCATGTCCACAGGAAAGACACCAAACCCAGTTTCCATCCATGTGCAACTGGTGCTTTTTGATAGACTCCGCTAATAACTTTTGGATTCTACATTTCGGAATTCATACACACTGTTGTTCATACAACCACCCTGATTAAATTATTTATATATTTTTACCTTTTATATTAAAGGGGAATGCCACAAGCGAGCGCCATGTTACTTTATCCCATCATCACTTCAATATATAAAGAAAGGCTGTATAAACTTACAGCAAACACAGGGAAAGGGCTGTTCCGGGAAAAAAATAAATAAAATATAAAAAATGAGGCACTTTAGTGGAGTGGTAATAGTGAAGAAAAATATTTCCCCCTCCTGACACACCATAATGGCTTTTAAATGGCCACAGATTCATTAAAAGGTAGAATTTATGGTAAATGCCTAAATCCAGTCTCATTACAGTCTTGTTTTTATATTTTAGTCAGCATGGCAGACGTTGTTTGAAATGCCAAACAAGATGTTAAGACAGACTTTCCATTTCATCCCAACAGCTCGAAACAGTTGAGATTGAAATAAATGTTTGTGTTGAAGCCTCTGAGGTTCTTCTTGTGGATGAATTTTCCCTGACCACTTCCAAGTATGGAGAAAAAAAAAAAAAAAAGAGAGACAGGCGCTATTAATTTTGTATATGATTTCTGTTTTACATAACAGTCAGTGTTTTCAAAAAATTATTTTTGTCTTTACAATCATCGATCACAAACAGAGTACACGGTATAAAAACAGACAATGAATGTGTGAAAAAGAGAAGTCAACTGCCTGCAGCAGTGAGAGTAATAGGATCTTATACATATATTGTTATTCCCTCTTCGTATACACGGGCATGTCTCTGTTTCTGAGGTCGGTGACCTATCTCCCACAAAGAACCCCACCTTAACAACTATTACTATATACATTTGTGTTATTATACTGTACAAATTATACAGTTCTTTAAATAAGCTCAGGCCGTCCAGCGCTGCCAGTGCTTTTCGGCTCAACCAGGTGCAACAAAAAAGGTGCCTCTTAGGAAAGTAGGGTCTGAACCTGCTGAGGGGATCTGGGCAGCAGGTTCTCAGGGTCTTTGTAGCCATTAGCTTGGCTGGTCAGCGCTGTGTAAACCTCTCCGTAGGCTCTGCACACCAGCTCTGTGGACTGACGGAAAATCTGCTCCCTGCACAAACAGATAAAACGTTTCAGATTTTTCTATTCACAACACAAAGTGACAGCTGCGAACAGGCCTTATAAAATTCCACCATTTCCAACCTATATCAGACATGCAGAGTTAAACCTGTTGAATCTGTCACTGTTCAGGGGCTGAAATAAATCAGCCAAGAGTAACAATTTGTCCTGATTACTGTTTTGTTTTTTTTTTTTTCCCCCAATGACCATTGTGTGTCCATGCTGAGTAAAAACAGAGTGGCAGTACGTGGTGCATACTGCCATCTATGGATGCATATCACAGCATTAATAGCCAAACTTTAGGTGTCAGCATCAGCAACAGTGAAAAAAGAGCAGGTTCTTTAAATGAAAGCCCACTAAAACCGTGAAATCATCTTTAAACCGTCATCAACAAGTTAAGTCTTGATTTCATTTTATTTTCTGGATTCAATCTGGAGTTATTTAAATGTCCACTTTCACTTGGATCATTGTTGTTTTCTTTAAGAGCTGCAGTGATTAGATTTTGACAGTGTTTAGGTCTCAAATATGAGAACTTGCTTGTGTTCCATAAACCTAAATATTTGTGAGTTTTTGGAATCTTTTTTTTTTTTTTTTTTAAATAAACCATGTTTTTCCCCCTTCCTTTTTCTCTTCCTTTGTTTTTTGGGGAGGAGCTTGATCAGGCAATCTCAGCAACTTGCAACTCACACACAACACCAAGGTGACATAATTACTTTCATATTACTAGATTATATTGTAGTCAATTCCAATGCTGTTGACTAGGCAGAATGAAGTGTATCTCAGGAAGGTCCACCGCAACCAGGACCGGTTGCCATACATTAATGAATCCCTTGACACTGTGTCTAGGTCTGATTTTCCAGAGGGAGTATTCTCGCTACCTCCCTGTACCAATGGTCCAGAACAGGGATAAGATCAGAAATTCAGAGTCTTTCCTCCATATATTCTAATGAACGTACTGCTGTGATGGTTCCTTGCACACTCCTCTTTAGCTGCCAAAATACCCTGAAGAGAAAGTCATATCCAATCCAGGTAACCACTTCATCTTTCTCTTCTTATCTTTGCACATTTTCAACACTCTGGGGTCTAAAGAGTTTGATAAAACTTTCTTGAAATGAAAACATGACTGAATTGTATTTTATTACAGCTAGAAGAGTTCAGACCAAGCCTGCCCCTAAATGGTGGGGTACAATGAAACCTATTTTCAGCAGTGTGTCTTTGTCAGAGCAGACAAGCAGAGTGGTGAAGTGTATTACTCATAACTGTTGCCAAAATGTTTGCTCCTTTTTGACATCACGTACATTAATCCGTTCAGCAACATAATTACATTTCAAACCAGGTTTCATGAAAGTTTCAATTGAAAAGGCTCATTGATGACACACTGCAGTGTGTATGTTAATGTCTTGAAAACACAACATCTTAAAAAAAGATAGTGGCACGCTAATATACTGTTGTGGTTGTTTGATTTTTTTTTTTTACTATAGCTTTAAAGCATGAGTTTTATTTTTCCTTTCCTTGGAAAACCAAATATATGAAACTCAAGTTGTTTTTTATGTTTCTTGCAGTGGGGTAGGAATGGAGGTTGCAGCAGCCAGACCAGAGCAGCGTAGTGAGAGGACTCAGCAACACAGTGGGAGCTTCTTGGTTATATCCCACTCAGGCTCTTGAGATCTATGTCTTTAATTGGCCCACAGAGAGCACATGGACACAGTGCTATGTACGATACCCAACTCCCCACCGAGTGCACTAACACAAAATTTGAAATGAAGGGAATCTAAGAGTATGTTCCCATTATTTGTACACTCCAGGAGTGTTTTCAGAGTGCTAGTGGGTGTTATTTTGTATTTAAGTGCTCAAAGAAGCAAGAGTGAGAGACGGCAGGAGACAGGGAGAGAAAAAGACAGAGAGGAGGAATGATTTCAGGGAATGAGTGTGAGTGAGAAATGGACCAGAAGCTAATTAATGGCGTCCTGCCCATCTGCCCTCCTATGTCCATTAATAGGGAACATTAACCTGAGGTACAGAGTGCTCCTCAAGCCTGGTGCACTTCCCAGTAAACGTGATTCATAGAACGAGCCCTGCAATGGAGCAGGTGGATTGAGCTAAAAGCATGTGCATTTTCTGATCAGTAAGACAAATACAGGCAGTCCTGTGGACCACTCTCAATGTGTTGGTGGCTTCAGCAATTCAGCATCCAAACTCACTGTGCATTTAGTCGAGTGTTTTGTTTGGAATGCAGTAATGATCATATTACATCTGCTTCGCTCATGTTCTATTTTTATCACTGTGAATATGCTTTTAGCTGGTGATGTGGTAAACATTTAGCTTGAAGCCTCAATGTTGCACACAAGCAAGACGCTGAGAGAGCTAATGTCATCATTAAAGATGGCAACTCACTTGACAGCCGCACTGAGCAGGAAGTTGAGCTGTGGCATCACAAGAGTGTCTGGCGATGACAAGTACCGATCGAACTGGACCTGTTTGTGCAAGCAGGTGATAAGAGACAATTACTTCATTCATGCAAGAGCATTATTTATATGAATAAACATGTTGTAACTCACCATTGCTCCTTTAACAGAAGAGCTGTCCATGCTGGGGAGGAGGGACAGAGCGCCCTGAGAAAGAAAAGTGACCATCAGCTTAGATTCCAACTCAAGGTCACAGTATTAGAACAGCAGCAATGTTGAATTTCAGGTCAGAGGAGGGCGGTCCTTCATTAATTCATGTCTGTATGCAGCAGGTTTCTTCCTGTGTTGTCTGTGTGCGTTTATCTCTGCCAATGCAATAAATGGATGGAGGCAGATTTTTTTTTTTTTTTTTTAAATCAACCTTTTCATAACCTTCCTCTTAGCAAAACATACACACTCATCATTGTGTGCAGCTAACAAAACCAAACAAATGATGATTTACATTATGGCTGGAAAATATGGTCTAAGATCTGTATCGTAATAAAATGTCACGTGTATCTTGATAAGTACACGAGACTTCCCTTCACATGCTGGCTTACTGTCAAAAAGGGCTGATTGGTCGGTTTAACATCTCTGCTATGTCATATCTCGACGCTACTAAAGGAGCATAATGGAGAGTAAAAAAGTAATATAAATATTTATCAAAAACTGAATTTGGCCAGTCGAGATTTAATTTGTCAACAGGAGAAATTCCCTAGAAATAGAAATCCTGACATCCTGACTAGAAAGAGTAAACACACAACTAACTGTGAACACAAAAGCTGGTACCTTTAAGGCAATTAGCGGACACTGATTATCCACAATGACAACATTAAGCAAAGCTTAAATGCCTAAATTGCCAACATTAAAAGCAGCAAGCAGGAGGCAGAGCAAGGGTCAAAGCAACTTTGCAGTGCCTGGAGTGATTTTATGGGCATGTGGGCACATTAACCAACACACCATGAGCCTGCAAGCTTGTCTGCTAGCTGCTACACAGCGAGCAGTAATGTTTTAATCACTGTTTTCTAGTTTCTGACTTGTACATCTGATGTATCACAGAAAATTATAGGGATATAATGTTAAACAGATAGTAAAAGTAAACCTGAAAAGTCTAAAATAAACCTGGGGATTCTTGTCATGCACTGACATCTGGGATGCCGTGGAGTGCAGACAGCCAGACCTAATCTTTTCAAACAGAACACTATTTAAGGAAAAACCAAGTCAGGCCACCCGAAGAGAGCACTAGTCTACAAAAGTATGACAGTTCTTGATTGAGCGTCACACTGAGCAGCAGGGTGTGGTGTGTCCTGACATGACCCAGGGTTTCAAGACTCACATGCTAAACCAAAACTATGGGTCTTAGTCAGCCCTGTGGCACTGTGTTAAAAAGACAGAGAAAGGCCTCGAGGGGATCAGCGCTCACATTTGCACAGGACACTTCTGCACAAGGTAATATATTCTAATAGAACATAATATAATCTGCCTCCCTCTCTCCTTTTCTCATCTGAAAATCTGACAGAAATGTTATTATACCCTAATAAAGACATTGGTCATTGTAACCATAGTGATAGCTATTGTAAAGCCTAATTAGGAAGTGTAAACAATACTGCTAGGGCGAATACGATGTAAAAACAGGGCCATTAGGGATTCTAACAAGATGGATGTGAGAATAAGAAAAAAAAAAAAAAAGAAAAGAAAAAAAAAAAAACCTCGTCCAGTTTCATGAGTGAGTGCTTGTGAAATTGTGGTTAAAGGCTCCATGTGAGACCTGTTCAGCACTGTGCTGCTGGACACAGTTGTAGATGTAACTCAGTCCGGCCCTGGTCAGCACGTAGGATGCCTGCTCATTGATCAGAGTGTCAAGGTGAGCCTCGATCTAGAAAATGTGGGAGAGAGTGATTTCAAACCCAGACGGAGCATGCACTATCAGCCAGTGGTACTTGTGGTTAATGGAGAATCACTGCCCTATTGATAATGAAACTTCCACAGGAGCTCTTGTGGTGCTCAATTACAAAAGGTGTGCTAAAAATAGAGGGACAGATGGTGCATTTTACAACAATACATGACGCACACCCTTCTATGAGACAGCAAATTAAATCTTTTTAACAAAAGCTATGGGCTCTGTGGGTTTTAATGAAAGGGAAAAAGAATAATTAACAATTTTTAATGAACAATAACTTGATGCACAGACACTGTGATGATTGTAGCTGAGCAGTCACATTGGATAAATGTTTCATGACTCACTAACTAAAATGTGTGGTTTGTCATTGTCACAGTCATGGCTTTGACTATTTGTTTTTAAATGTAAATAGACATCTGAGACATGCCACATCATTTAACACTCATAACTGTGTATAATGAAAGCCCACCTGGAACTCAAGCATCTCAAGTCTCTTGTCAGTGAACTCAAAGAGAGCCAGTGTCGTCTTCATAACATACAGTGAATTGACCATGTAGGTGGCCATGTCAGCTGTACCGAGGTTACTGGCTGACACGGTGCACAACTGGAGAAGAGGATCCAAGATGCAAGAGAGTACCTGGGAGGCACAAAAAGAGACAGAGACTAAAGAAATAACTTGGCATACAACAAATTTTAACACATTTATAGCAGAAACAGATCTTACTTCCGCTTAATCTCATAAGAGCTGATATAACAGAAATATGTGTTTACCTGGGCAAAGTCAGCCTGGCGGGCATCCAGAGGTACCACTGAGGAGTCGTGGGAGGCCAGCACCTCCCTGAGGAGGGATAGTGTTTGAGTGAGGGAGGCTGTAGGTCCCAGGTCAGCAGGAGGCAGCTCCACCTGTCCAGGAAGATGACAAAGCAGAGTAGATGGAGCAAAGGAGCAAAGTTATTCTTAAAGAGATTTGACATGTGTGAGTTGTAGCCTTTTTTAGAGACAAGTTGTCTTCACATTTAAAAATCTTAATGAGTAACACGAGACTGAATATACAACTGCTCCCTGCTGCTACTCCAAGCCTCCACTTGTTCAGAGTCAGTAGAGCTTCATAATGAAGAGGGTTTTGATTTCATTGGCCTCTGGATATACAACACAGAACTGAGCCTGACCATCTTTGTTCACCTAATAGAGCACATTATGAGAAGGCTATGTTCCTGGCATTAGCTGGAATTGACACCAAAAGCCTGAAGGCCTCCAATTTGATTAACACCAAGCTACAGGGACAATTCTTGTAACTGCTATTGATCAGTGAACAGCGAGCCTGTAATGTGGAAGAGCTCCTGCTCGTGCTGATGTATATTTGGATGCCAATTTAACTAAACAGTAACAAGTCTGGTGTTTTTTGGCAGAGAGCGCCATTTTGATGCTGTGGCCGCCAGGCTGAAACTGTTTACAAGCATAAGTGCTTCAGAAATAGCCTTGTTGTCTTTGAGGGTTTAGATGCAGAGCTCAAATACAGAGTATGTGTCCACAGGGTGCAAAATTGAATTTCGGCACTGTCATTTAAGTGTCTTTATAAAAAGAACATCACGAACCGTCTCTATTTTTAAGTATTTTAAACTTGTATCTAGTGTAGCTCATTCATAAGGTGATGTTAAGGTGATGATGCATTCATTTACTACTGTGTGATCTGTCTTTGTTTTGCAATGGCCACTGAGCTTGGATCTGACTTCTCATTTTTTAAATTGCTGAACGGACTTGAGTATTAAAAAAAAAAGAAAAAAAAAAAAAAAGAAAGAAATCCTCCCGGGCAGCACGGCGGAACAGTGGTTAGTGCTGTTGCTCTACAATAAGAAGTTGCGAGTTGAATTCCTGGGCCTGGGCCCTTTCTGTGAGAAGTTTTCATGTTGTCCATGTGCCTGCGTGTGTTTCCTCCCACCATCCAAAGGTTAACTGGTGACTCTAAATTGTCTGCAATGTCTGAGTGTGATTGTGAGTTGTTGTTGTATCTCTGTGTGTTGGCCCTGTGATGGACTGGCGACCTGTCCGGGGTGTACCATGCACTCACCCAGAGTGAGCTGGGATTGGCTCCAGCACCCCCTGCGACCCGGAAACGGATAAGCGGGTTGAAGATGAGTGAATGAATGACTGAATGAATGAATGAAAAGAAATCCTCTGACACTACCTTGTCCATTAACCTGCTTGCATGAAGGCTCAGGCTGTTGAAAAACATCTTTTTGCTGAGGACGTGCATTTCCTCCATTGTGATCAGTAGGGAAGCCACACTTGTCCCGATGATAGAGCTGAAAAAGATAATTTTTTTGTTAGTTTTTTTTTTTATTATTCATTGATGATCAAATTTGAAAATATCAAAACATAACTGAAACTGCTCATCACAGGCTCCACCAGCCAACAATGGCCTCTTCAAATTGCTTGATTTGTCCAACAGATAAGACACAACAAAAATCTTTTCAGTTTAGAATGAAATAGAGAAAAGCTGAATATTTCAAAATTGCTTGAAATAGAGTCACACCCCATTGTGCTCTACAAATTACATTCATGACTCAATTATTCAATTATCTAATAACCCCCAATATTTTTTTGTTGATCAATCAATTATTGAGTTATTTTAGATATGACAGATTGTGAATGATTGCTCCACTGCAGACTTGTGAGTGAGCTAAGGTACCTGATGGTGTGGTGGTAAAACTTCAGCAGGTTGGACAGTTTGTAAAGCAGGACAGCACCTGGTTCAGCCACAATGACTTGCTCAATCCGAACCTGGTGGTCAGATCCACAACACAATACGTTAAACAGGACTGTTGGTGTGCTTTTATTTTAATCTTGAACTAATTTGGTTGCTCACTTTCAATGGCCTGCAGACTCCCTCTGTGATGTGTCCAACCACCTCCTGCATGTTTTCGTCCACACCTAACAAAACAGGAACAGACACGAATAAACAGTCAGGGCCATCTGAGATTACACCAGATGTTTTGAAGATATTGTGATATAACCACAGCATTTATAAATATGGCATTAGGATAAAACTGCATGAACGATACAACACAAGTATAACATAAGGACACAACACTTTCACACATTCCTGTGTTAGGATTCATTCATAGATTCACGCTCATTGAAGTTTTTATTTATTTTCCCTTTCACTGCGTTTAGGCCGATGATCAAATGAAATACACAAGTCACCATATACCCACCACTGACTGAATAAGATGAGAATCATAAATGACAGAAAACTACCAAGGGATAAATGTAGACAGATATTTTACAGCCTTATCCAAACAAATAGGTACAAAAGCAAAATCCGGTCTCAACTGATCACCCCACTGAGCTGTCGTCATTCTTAACTGCTTAAAGATCCAAAGTAGTTAAATATTGGGAAACAAGAACTGAATTAGTTCATCAGGCTGAACTAAATGTGCAAGAATTTGATTTGTTCACATTCAAACTGTTGCCAAAATCTTTAACGTCATTTGTTAATAAACAAAGTCTTATGAGTCTGTGTGACGTTTTTTTTTTTTTTTTTCCCCAGTCCCTCGTTCATTTCTAAAATTCCCAACCAAAAAAAAAAAAAGAAAAAAAAAAGAAAAAGGCAAACCGGTGGTAAGAAAAACATTTTTGTGGGATTGCATCATTTTCAACTTTAAGATGTGACAGGAATCAGAGATGATGGATCTTTACTGTCCCATTAGCATTTAGGAGGCATCACTACCTTGCAGAGTGACTTGTTTCAGCAGAGCTTCCAAATGCTCTTTCTCTGAAGCGGTGGCTTGGTGCAGCCAGGCCAACATGTCCCCAACGTACCTGAAATAGCGTCAAAACAGTCCGTATTAGCCAGTGCGCTGGGTGAGGGGCCACCCAAGGGCTAATCTTGCAACGCCATGATCACAGCTACATTGAGGCATAGGTCATCGTGTTTCATTCCTCTGTCGCACACGCACGCAGCTTTGGGTGTTACATAATGGTGGAAAACATCAAGGTTAAACTTGAATTATTATGTGTAAGCCTACGGGAGCCTGTGCAAGCGCATGGGTTTGTGTGTGTGTGTTTGTGAGGGTGTGAGTGAGTGTTAGGACATAGGGAGGTGAGAAAGAACTTGATGTTCTCAGAACTGCTGATGCTTCCTATGAAGTGGAGGTGATTTTGTGTTCTACACACGGCTGGTATTCTGAGAAAATCTTCTATTTAGCTGCAGGACACAGGAAGGAGAGGGAAGAGAATGTAGCACGACAGGAAGAACATTCACACTTGCGCTCAAAATAGATATTTAACATCATCTTAAATCGGGATGAACGCAATCAAAGTAATCATTACAATAGATACACTGTAGCATATTAGACCTTGAATAAAGATTGAATTTTGCATTCAGTACATTTTCAATCCTTTTCAATAGTAGCATGCAGTTGTTTCAAGTAGTGAGTTTAGCCTTGAAACATTTTGACAGTTTAAATTTGTGATTTAAATTTGGAAATGTATGGAGAAGTTCATGGGAAAAAAAAAAATAAGTAAAATAATTTTTTTGCAATATATATAGATACAGCAGTAATATTCATCGGCTCGGTTGTGGCACAAGCAGGAAAAAGGTTGAGCGTTTGAAATAATTGAATTTCTTGAGATAAAAGTGAATTAAATACATAAATTATAACTTGTGGTTAAGTTCAGCAAACTAGTCATCTTTTGGGAGTCATAAATGTATGTGTTCGTAGATTCTCTTCGATTCCATAGACATCCATTAATTCAGCTAAGCTACACTGAACTCATTATGCAGCACACCTTAAAAATTAATGCATGAGACATGAAAAGAACATCGATGAGTTTCTCCAGCTCTTCATAAATGGAAAAATAGCCACTTTCCCACCAGAAATAAGCTCTCTCTTTTGTTGGTGTCATGCCACAAAATTACAACCCATTGAGCTTGTTAATGGGTTTCAGCGGAAGAAGCATCATATTACCTCATAGGGTCATGTGAATGCATCTCTATGGGGCGGGGAGTTCCTCCTGGCCCGCCACGGGTCAGGGCATCAATGAAGCCTCGTACCACTGCACACCTACGAGCGGTCCCAAACTCATCCAGAGTGTACCTGACCAAACAGAGGAGACAGAGAGAGGACAACGTTCTACGTCCAAATCTCATGTGAAAAGATGGTGCTCACAGTGTTTTTCATTCAGACTGTGTCGGAGGTCACTCGTTGACATGGATCAACAATGCTGGCCGCTTTTCCAAAAGGAAAGAGTTTGAGGTTGTTTTGATTACTTGGTGGTGGCAGACTCTGTGACAGACTAAACAGAAGATAGTGCTGAATTAAGATTCCAGGAACATCGGTCTCCGCTCTCTCAGCCTAAACATCCCCAGCCGGTGCATGACCTTGGACAATTTCTGGGCACACAGACAGGTGCATTTCCAAGAAGCCAAACAGACAGGAGGACGGTTTGCCATGAAAACATATCTTGGGGTAACGTGTGAAATGTTCCATTGTGATGTTTTTGTTTTTGGGACAAAGTAAAACTTCGGGAAGTCTGGGAGACCTTTGCAATGTTTTGTTCCATGTGAACTACATGTAGAGCACAAGAAACTGGAAATAATTCTGATTGGAAATGGATCTCCTACATCAGTAACATTAAGTAATGCATTTATTTCATTTTGTTATGATGGTTAATATTGGTCTTGGTGAGAATTAATGCTTACATTTACAAAGAAAAGCTGTTAGTATTTGAAAGTGTTGACCATCATTTCGTAAAATGCTGATTATTCATGATAGCCCTTAACATGGACATGTAATTTCTTGGCTGGATGGTGGTGACATTTTCTGTTGCTTCAGGCTGTTTTGTTTTTTCTGTTGTTTTTTCATCAAGAAGCTCTTTGTCTGACACAAGAATCTCACCAGCCGTAAACACTCACAATTTACCTGCCGCAGAATGACATACAAGTCTTATAACTGCCACTATTTCTGCTTCCACAGTGCATATCAATAGAGTGTGCTGCCTGAAGCAATGTTTTACCCTATTTTTCTTGAGGAGTGTCTCTTACCTGATCATATTACATTCCAACAAATTTAATATTAAACATCCACCAATACAGAATTCCTCTTGCTGTTATTGCTCTAATAAAGAAAGGACAGAATAATGAAAGGACAGATCATGCGGTAGTTTCAGCAGATAAATGCGTTTCTGTGAGTGTGTGCTTATACGTTACTTGTAAAGGACAGGCCGATCCTGTAAGGCCTCCATGGCTTGAGTCAGCACTGGACTGATATCACACGTCTCCTGGGTCAGTCCCCTACACTCATCTATGAAAGAAAGACATACAGTGTATATAATATCTATAGGAGCCAATTGCTGTTTTCATAGTAGTTCATTTGTTATTTTCCATTTACTGGTTCTGAATGTTTTTGACCATGGGAAGCCCGAGGAAGAGAAGCAAATCAGTGCACCAAGAACTATTTCAATTCATTCAGTTCACTTATGATTGAAATGAACAGGCGAGGGCCAATCTTCCAGACCATGGACAAAAGGAGTGAACACACTGCGTTCTTATTGGACTTTACTTAATGTTGGGAATACATGACATCCTACATGAATGTGAAGTAATAATAAAGTAGTAAAAATAATGCCCCCCCAAACAACTGAGGGAAAAAAAATAAATATATATATATATATATATATATATATATCACAAACTCAACAAACTTCTTCTGCATGTACAAAATGACAAAAGAAACATAACTATAATAAATAAATAAATAAATAAATAATTATAATATCGAACGTTGAACTAATTTGACACAATACAAAAGTTTCACTGTCAAATTGATGGAATGGGGACTTAAGGCAAATCTAAACCGCAGCACAACAGGAGTCTTTAGAACAACTCGTAATTTAGTAAATGCACTATATTTTGTTACTGCAAAATTATACAAATGAGGTTTCTTTGATCTTAATAGTATCTTTCCATTTTCATTTTCAGTGACAAAACACTGGCAAAAGCTTTGGTTACCAGCATTTGTTGGACCAAACTCAGTCAGAGGTTATGAGTCACATGGATTCTAAAATGACTCCTATACACGCCATTACTGGATATTTATGGGCAGCTGAAAGAGCACAGTTTTTTATTTCATTATGTCTAATTAAAAAAAAACACACAAGTAAAAGATCCATCAAATAAATGCAACCATTTGGAAACAGATGGAAGTAAACTTGACAAAATATACTGCCTTAATTATCTGTCTTTGACGACACAAAAAGTTTAGTATGGAAGCCATGTGCGCAGAGGCTTGTGGTCACTCACTTTTATCCCTGGGTGTGCTCATGGTATTAATTCTGTGTACTGTACTCACTCTGAGCCCAGCGGTAGAGCTGCTCATATGATGTCTCCTGTAACACGGCCATCTGCTCCATGATCTCTAACCTGGAACAAGCACACAAACCAAGACCACACATTACATACTCATGACCTGCAGCATAATGTCAGATCCCTGACAGTGACATAAATACCCCACCTGGATGTTTTGCTCCAACTTAACTGTTCCACTTTTGTGGTTCAAAATAAATGCAATGAAATTTGACAAATATAATTACAAAAAAAAAAAAAAAAGTTTTGTTTTTCATCCTGTAAGAGAAGGTAGAGCACTGACTAGTACTCAACACAGATAAACACCTTACCCTGCAGTTTGCTGGTTGGTTCGCAGGAGGATTTTCACATCCTCGTGGATGTGCTTCACTCGGCTGAGAGCTCTGAAGAAATCCTGTAAAGGGGGAAGATTTGCAAAAGTCACTGTAAATCTTTGGCAGCAGACAAAAAACAGCTTACAGCTTTGTTATGAATAAGGACAGCATTCAAACGTGATCATGAAATATAGCTATACTCTTGTTTTGAACAGATGTTATGAGTAGTACATGCAAATTTATGTATGTTCAAATTATAACCATGTGATCAAAGCTGATGCTTTTTTCATTGGATCATTTATTTTTTTCTTCTGCATTTTTAATAGTTAGTATACATTAGCGAGTTGTGATAGATAGCCAGAAACAGTAAATCTGAAGTCAAAATCAATAAAAACTTTAGCTAATGGATTAAATATCTGTATATTGTCACTTCCTACAATTTATAAGTTACTGTGTCAGAATGAGGAAAACGATCACCTGTCAAACTAAGGAAATCAGAAAATTGAGCCTGACAAGAAAGGCTACAGATCAGCAAGACACATAGAGCACCTGTACTTTGTCCCTTTTGGAAAGCTCATGTGAAGGGTATGACCGCAGAAGTCGAGGAGGCTTCTGCTTTATCGCCTTTTGCTCAGCAATAAAGATAGTAAGAGAGCATAACCAATAGTGCCATGTTACATTACACACTTCTAATTGCAGAGGATATGGTGGTGTAACAAAGGATCCTCTTAATGGCAGTATAGTGGGATATCTGTGAAGGTATTCAGATACTGCATTCCCCTTCATTCTGTGGGCCTGGATAGGTTTTTTTTTTCTTTTTTCCATTCACTATAGATTATAATGGGAATTACCTCAGTTATAGGCGAATCCCGAGCCCCCCGCAACATGGCCATCTCTTCGTGAGACAGCTGGAACTTGGCAAGAAAAGCCTGAGCAACCTGAGATCTCACCTCCAGGCGGTGGCTGAGGGGGAAAGAGATAAATGATTATTTCCTTCACTGGTAATTGTTGTCCTCAAGAAGATGTATCTATAACAGACAAGGATGGTTTTCTCTTTATTATTCTTTGTCAATTAGCCTACTTATTTTGTTAGTTCCAGTTTTATCTGTGTTCAAGGCCCTTGAGGACTTTTATCTCATATTGTGTTCATATTTTTCTTTCCATCATTCACCATGTTGCTGTATCGCTGTATTTTGTCATCCCCTTTGTTTTCTTACTGTGAGATAAAAAGAACTGAGCACTCAATCAATATCATATTGTCTAATTTAACTTTCGAGAGTATCGCATGTTGTCAACAAGCTGTAATGTTTGAAGTCCTACAGCAGATGGCAGTCACACTCCTCACACACAAGCGCACACACAAACACACCCTTGCAGACAGTGAGACAACAGGGTGGGACAGAGTAAAGATATCATGTGCAGCAGTCAGTAAATAAAGACACAGAGACAAGACACACAGAGAAGGCAGGGCCAGATACTGGCCAGGTTTTCTCACTATCAGTAACAGCAGGGTGATCGCTATCGGTGTCACTATAAATGTCTCAGAACAATAGTGACCATGGCAACCGCACCAGTCAAACAGAGAACTCTGTCCTGGGATAGCAGAACAACAGCGAGTCCTCCCTCTGTCCCCGTATTTCCATCCAAAGCACCTCATCTATATTCCCTCCCTCTACGTGAAGGCGAGGCAGCATCAGTAAATCACCAGGTTGTTTTGGTGGAGGAGAACATAACATTATCTGACCATTGTTTCTCACACAGCCATTAACGCAGCTCAGTCAGCTATAAGTAAAGGGCTGTAAATCTGTTACTGGATTCTATGATTTAGTATTTGTCTGTAAAGAGCCTCACAAACAGGACCTCAGGGCGTTTTTGCCCTTTATGTGTCTCGTGAAGTGAGATTTTGATGCGGCACACAAGGGGGACTACTTGCCCACACGGAAACCTTGGATTCCACACGGACAGACTTGGGTAGCGTACTACAACATGAAAAACGCTAAGCAGTAGCAACAAAGACAGTACATGTTTCAGTCCCCATTAACAACAGCCAGATCAACACCATTTGTTCAAGCACAAGTTTGTGCTTTCATTGTGACATTGTCAAGCGCAATCTTCAGTCGCAAAACTGTGAATTTTTCTAATAGGCCAATTGAAATTGGGTTTTTTTTTTCCTATTCCAAGGATTCTGTCACTGCCAAATCCCGAATCCACAGCTGTACACAAAGACAAAGCTTCAAAAATAGAGAAAACTGGTTTGAGCAACAGACGAAACTCATGCAACAAATTGTAACAGCTGGCGCTCAAGCTACCTGACATGCAAGCACAATCAGAATGATATATGAAAAATAATCAGCTATGCTAATGAGGTCATCCGTTAATTAGATGAACCATTTCCATTTGAACAGTTGTGTAATTCACACAAACATCAGAAACATTAATATGAAGTCTGAATTCAGCTAGAGTCTTCTTCACAAAGAAGATTTTATCGCTTATATGCAAATCTATCCAACAAGCTTTTACAAAAATATAATTGGATCAGGGCAGCACAGCGGCATAGTGGTTCGTGCTGTTGCCCCATAACAAGAAGGTTGCGGGTTTGGGCCCTGGACCTGGGGCCTTTCTGTGCGGACGATGCATGTTCTCCCCGTGCCTGCGTGGGTTTCCTTGCACCGTCCAAAGACATGCGTGTTTAGGTTAATTAGTGCCTCTAAATTGTCTGTAGGTCTGAATTCATTCATTAGTCGTCTACGATTAAGCCGTGGAAGACGAATGAATGGATCCATCCATTGATCATCTGTGTCTTAGGGAGAAACTGAAATTTTAAAATGTTAATTGTTGTTAGTTACCATCATCACAAGAGGAACTATAGGGAAGAAACACACACTATTAGCGGAACATACAATTGAGTGGCCACTCGATGGTCCTAATTGTCTCATTTCACATGCCACATCTCGGAAAATTCACTCATAAGGCATTTAAAGCCAAAGACTGCATGTCTATCAACAGTCTCGGGATTTAAATAAGGTTGTGGTCAATGGAGTAAGTTAACTAGAATGACATGCTGTTGATATGTTCATGACTCTATGAAGAGAGTCCAAAAGTTAACCCATTTGACTGGCAGCTAGAATTTATCCTCACCTCCCATGTAAAAGTATGAGCTCATGAGTTTCATTTCCAGGCAGTCCTTTGCTGATTAAGGTTTCTGCCTATGGACATGAGACTGCCAGGAGAGAGAAAGCAGTTCTCAAATGGCAAACTTTGAATCAGATTAACCTCTAGAAGATAAGAAAGACCTCCAATTTTTTTCATGTTCACACCACGAGTTGTAGACTTGTTCCTCCAGAATGTTAATCATAAAGAAAGAAAAAAAGAAACACAGGCTGCACATGCGTGTACTAAATGAGCACTGTATTGTTTGCTGGAAGCTGAAGCGGCAGAGCAAAAATGAAAGCAAGGGAACAATGGAGATGCAGGTTTGTTGTCCACAGCACTGTTGGGACATGACACATTCTTCTAAAGACTGCAATTACCAAATACCAGAGAAGCAACATGTTTCATTGTGTGTCAACGTTGCACTGTAAAGGCAAGCATGGTGAGACTCTGGGTGAGTACTTCTGAGGAAAATGAACTTGACATAAGTGTTTCCACCTCCAAACAAGTGCAAAGTTAAATGAAATCCAAGTAACATAATGCTACATGATGCGATGAAGACAAGTTAGAGTGTCAGCAGTGTCTTTCTGAGAGCATGTGTCTATGTGTGCGTGCTCAGATTTCCCAACAAGGCTGAAATGATTTTGCTTGTTCAAGCACAAAAATTGTTTAAACAACATAACAGTCCAATCTCATAAACAGTTTTGTCAAACTGGAACACGGAAATTACCAGCACCTACTTAATTACCTCACAAAGCCGAACCAATGATGCAGCACAATGTTTAGAAAAACTGAGCTTGATCACTAAAATCTAGTTTTCTATACCAACTTAAAAACAGCAGAATTCATGAAAAGATTTACAGTGCATCTTTCGTTTTTTGATTTCGAAAACTGTCTGATAAATATACAGAATGAGTGACAAGATAATCAACTGCTCTTTGAAACAAGCAGACTTCTAACCCTCTCCTGCATTGTAAACCATGCGGGTCGATTATCCATTAGAATCTATTAGAGGCCATTTCAAAGGCTCGTGCGGAAATTTGGCATTCACAAGGCTGTTTGTTAGCCACGTACCAGTGAACAGAGCACAAGTTGGAGCCGCTCACATCAGGCAAAGCAAAGGCATACTAACATGTATACCCCCATTAAACAGCCAGCTGATCATTAATATGGCTCAAGTGTCATTTCGCTCATGTTGCCATCTACACTCCTGACGTTCCTGATAATTCCCTCAAGGGTTTCAGAGCTCTTGGTTTTTTAATGACCTGGATAGAAGTCATACTGACACCATTTGTTTTATTTTCAAGAAACAAAAATTAATGAAATCCAGGGCTTGGTGTATGATTATGCATCACATGCTGGAGGAAATTACCCTGGAAATAAGTGTCTGCCGCAAGCCGAAAACAGCCGAATCTTAGTTGTGGTTACTGACTGATAAAGAATTGAACTGTGGCGTGCAGCCATGTAGCCCTGTTGTTATGGCTCAGTATTAGCTGGGGAACTAAATAGTCCTTCCCCCTTCAGCTCCAGCTGCTTATGAGGTCAAATTCCACACAAACATCCGTTTGTGCGATGTCTCAACTTGTTCAGCCTGATAACACGTCACACTAATACAAAGATCACACAGCACTGGGCAGGTGGGTGATATTTACGTTTCATTGCAGGACAAAACACAACACCTATTTAGAGTTTTTGCTGACAGCCCCATTCAAAAGCACCAGCCCAGAACAAAAGAGCAGCATGTCTGAAAGCCGGCGGACAAATACAGGTCACCTGCTCTCATTGGCTCAGGCCCTCAACCTTTGCTTCAGCACACTGTAAGCAATCCGCTGCTCCTTTCAGTTTCATTAGTACTGACAAATGACAGTGCCACAGGCAGATAACATTGCGGTTCAGCACAGGCCTACTCTGGTGGGTAAATACTAAGGGTGTGCCAAAAAAAAAAAAAAAAAGATTCATATAAAAAAATTGCGATTCTCAATTACTACGATTCAGAATCAATTTAAAATTTCCTAAAATTGATTTAAAAAAAAAAAAAAAAATAAAACAAATTCTCACACTGTCTGCGGGATGCCCTTACGTCACCATGAAGCCGGTTCTGGAACATACGCATGCACAGTAAGAACCAAAACAAGGAGGAAACTACAAAAATGGAGAAATGAGAGATTCAACCAGCTCCGTCCTCGTTGAAGGCAAAGATTTGGACTCGTTTTGGTTTTTACCTAAAGCCCTATAAAATCTGTTTTATTTTTTCCCAAATTCTGCTTCACTGGTAGGGAGTGGGCATTATTAGTGACCCCCCCTCTGAGATTTTCCAGACAGATATGTTCCTTTTAACTCTCCTAATTCCCCTACTCTCTGCAGGGGTCCGGTCTCTGGTCTAGTCTAGTCTTTCTGGTTCTGGGCGGTGCATTTTTAGTGACCCCCCCCCCCCCCCCCTTGGAGCATTTTCCCAACAGATACGTTCTTTTTTAATTCCAGAAAAAAAAGTTTTGTAAAATGTCAGCCAGTTCTGTTATTCTGTGTTTATAATGAATTCCATTTTTTGTGATCGCAGATTTTATAGGGCCTGAGCTTGACATGAACGTCACAGTGTGCAAGGTTTGCAAAATTAAGATTAAGCACTTCAGGAAATGTTTAACTGCACTTTTTATTTTTGTTAATTAAGCAATATGTGATATTGCTTTTATGCAACAATTCCATCTAAGCATGGATAAATGTTTTAAACTTAATAAATGTGAAAAGACACTTTAATGTCTCCATTTGTCATTCTGTCTAGCAAAGCAAACTGGAGTAGATCATGAGGATCCTTTGCAACCCTAGAGATTGAAGCAGATATCATTATCAATCAAATAATTTTGAGTCGAAAAATCGATTTTGAATCGAATTGTAGCCCCTGAAAATCACACTCAAAACGAATCATGAGATAGTAAAAGATTCCCACCCTGAGTAAATACACATCAGGAGCATCAGCAGAGCTTTGAAAATGACTGTACTCTCTCAGCAGAGCTGCTCCATAAGCACAAAATGTGAGATTATGCTGCAAATCTTTCCCTGTAATAAGTGTCAACAGGAGACAAGTATAAAAAAACAAAACAGTGGCCCGGGACTGCAGAGGATAGCATGACCTAAAATAGATCTAACAGAGAAGACTGGAGTGGTGTGGTCTGGTGCAGTGGGCTGACTGGTAGGTGGCTGACGCAGGACAGCTTGCGTGCACGCTTCCCTTGGCAGCTCTTCTGAGACAAAATTGCTATAGACAAGGTCAAAGCCCAGTGTGCAGACACTTTCCCATCTGGCTGTGGGGTTATTGTGGTTCTGCGAATGAAAATGTCACACAGATGGACAACAGGTCCCAATGGGACCTGTATACAAGACAAATAAAGACAAGACACGGGGCCACTCGCCACTCAGGAGGGCATTGACGCAAAACCTCTGATCACCTACCTTCAACAGGGCCCCAACACAAAGTGATAGGACTTTAAATAATTCATCGCCTGCACATGCTCACTGGTGTCTTTATCCCCACTAGTGTCTTTCACTGCTGCCACATTCAAAACTGTACAACTTCACTGCCTCTTGTCACCTTTTTGTCAAAGAGGTCCTGATGCTGTGCCAGTGGAGTGTGGAATTGTGGCAGTGCATCACAGCTGTCAGCAATGTCTTTTGCCAGAAATCTACATTATCTTTGCGCCCACCTTCCCTTCATGTCAACTCACAAGGTCACTGAGCACTAAGGTCACAGCCGCCACAAATGCTAATGAACCCACACCCCAACACGCCATGCTACTAATTAAGAGGAACTGTTCGTTTTTTACTTTGGCCTCCCTGCCATCACTGCTCACCAAATTGATAGATTAATGATAACTAGATCAATGTTTGTAGAAGGCTTTCAATCACACCCACCCACTCCAAAAATTAGAATAGAGTAAGTGCGGATACATCTGATAGACCTGCCTCCACCGGTGAATTAATGCAATGGATAGCTCTAAGTATTCGATCTGCATGTCTGAAAGCTCCTAATATGTGTTGTCAGCAAATCTCATTGCACACACTGATGGGCCTCTCTCCAGTTGTAATAGCCTGGCCTCAATAAGATCAGGGAGTAGTGCAGTGTAAACAGGAAACACTTTGATGTGTAACTTCATAGGACATGACAAATAAAAACAAATAAAGATGCGTTAAAGATGATTGCTGCCCTCCTTATGCAAATAGAAAACTGCAAGAGAAATATTCATCAACAACATGAATCATTCATCTCTCCTCATCAAAAATAGAGATAGGCTTGCCAGCTACTCCTGCCCTGCACCTAATTTTCCAACAAACTTCTGACACCAAAAAAAAACTGAATTTTACAGAACAGAAATCAACTCTTCAAAGTATTAGCATTTTAACTTGGCAGGCCATGTCTTTATTATTAAATAAATTCCTTTGCACACAGTGGGACAGAGTATCCCTAATTATCAGTGTGTAATTTTTAATGTACTGGCTCATTTCTAACTAATATGAAAAAACTTCTTTGACTGAGCAACAAGGGATTGTTAGACTATTCAGCCAGTCTTGGAGCTGAACACCAAAATGGACTATGTTGTTCCCACCTTGTGCTTTTACTGAAGTGTTGGGGATTTTCCTTACTTGGCAAAAGTAGTAGTTTCTCTGTGGAAATGAAACACCAAGGAAGTGAATTGATGGCATCTAACGTTTTACTGATGAAGATGCCTATCAGTGACATTTGTGACAAGCTTCCAAATGACTTCTACCTTGTGAACAGATAAGGGTAGAAATGGCAGCAGGACATTACTGAATATAATTCAAAAGAAAGTTTCCCTCCTATCTCAAAAATCTGCATGATATTCGGCAATGGCAATTTCAAAGTTCACAGTGGCAACCTCGTCACTTGGTCCTATTTTACAGTTTGGTGACAATGTAGTTATTGTCCGGTTGAGGAAAAACTTATGCAGTAAACAGCAGTTTACAGTCAAGTTTCTAGATTGATGTTCACTGCAACACTTGTATGAAAGTAAACAAGTGGAATGCTTGTTTGATGTAAGCTATTGTAATAACCCAACAATACTGACTATCTTACATAAAAGATTAAGTTTTTGTTGAAGTTGTTCAATGCTCACTAAATTCTGTGAGGCCCATGGTTAAGTGTCGGGAGCTTGCAGGCAGAGTAGTGAAAGAATTATCTATGTTGGCCACCAGATTTGTGAGGCAAATGTCAGCAAGAAAAGGTGGTATTAGGTAAGGTGGAAATAGGTGCAAGGTTTCTGCCTCTTAAAAAGAAGTGGCAAGGAACAGCTTGGGTGTCCCTGTGAACAATTTCACTGAGCAGGCCTAGACCTAATCTGTTTGGAAAGTGCCTTGAGAGAACTTTTGTTGTGAAATGGGGATCGTTAAAAAAAAAAAAAAAAAAATGGCTTGACTTATTTTAGAAATCTCGCTGATGTGTCTCAGTCAGACATTTAGTAAGATTTCTTGGCCTACAGAGACAAACGCAACTGAAACAGCTGTTTTAATGGTGAAGTTAAAGTTTTGATTATTATGTTGCAATTATTTTTCCACAAAATAGTCACGTGTCATATTACAAAAATAAAAATCACAAAAAGGCACATACATATATTTTCCACTCCTCATGTCAGATTGAACTCACTTTTCTCCCTGCAGCTTGTTGGTTTTTACAATGAGGTCTTGAGTTTGTTCCTTTGCCGCCTGTTGAAGAAAAGTTACTGAGTTTTTCCTTTTCTAAACATTACAAATATCACGTTCTCAAAAAAACAAACAAATAAATTAATCAATAAATCACTTAAATATAATGATACACTGACTATTAACCTAAACATATATATCCCCATAGTTGCTGTGAAAGCAGCGTAGATTATATGAGCATATGTTACCATACCTTTAATCTGTTGGTCATTTCTTCACAACATGTGCTCATGGCCTGAACATCCTCATGAACACTTTCAAGCTCCTGTGAGGAACATGAATTTACGGTTAAAGCAGCACTTAGTCAAACCTCTAAAATTTTAAGATATATTTAAAGTAAATATATTGACTCCGTATTGGCCCCTTAATTAGATACACATGTTCACAGCAAATATCTAATTAGCAATCGCATGGCAGCAGCTCAGTGCATTCAGGCAAGTAGGCGTAGTCAAAAAGATCTGCTCAAGTTGAACATGAAAACAGATAAGGTGACTTATGTAACTTTGAATGTTGCATGGTTATTGGAGCAAGATGGGCTGATCTACTGGGATTTTCACACGCAACCATCTTTATGGTCCAAAAAGAGAAAATACACAGCGAGCAGAAATTCTCCAGTTGAGAATGTTGTGTTGATCCCAGAGGTCAGAAGAGAAAGGCCAAACTAGTTTCAGAGAAACGAGGTATGCAGAAGAACCAACTAAGACTGTGGTTACAAATTGCATGGGCTCGTAGAACCTTGGAAAAACTTAGTCTGGTCTGATGACTTGATTTCTGCTGCAACAGTCGGACATAATGGTCAGAATTTGGCTTAAAGGTAAAACATGAATCCATCCCATTTGGATCAATGGTTCCAAGTGCCCACAGCCCACCCGAGTATGTTGGCTGGCCAAGTCCGACCATTGATTACTCCAGTGTATCAAGCATTTTGTGATGGCTACATCCAGCAGGACAATGCATCATGCTAAAAAAAATTAAAATACGTTCAAACTAGCTTCTTGAACATCTCTCTACTCAATAGGCCTCCACAGCCGCCACATCACAATCCATCAGGAGATTTGCATTGTGGATGTGCAGCCAACAAATCTGCTTTAATTTCAATATGAATCAAAAATCTCTGAGGAATCTTTCCAGCTACTTGTTGAATTTATGTCATGAAGAAATAAGGCAGTTCTGAAAGGCCAAAGTAGGCACTAGCAAGGTATACCTAATGAGTGTTAATGTATTTAGATGGCAACGGTACTGTTTGTTGAGCATTCTAATGCTCCAAATTCTATAGATGATAGGCCTGCTTGAATGACATGTTTTTCTTTGGCAGTGGGATTGCTACAGCTATTGAGTTTGCTGTAATTATGCACACTCCATCAGAGCTATTTCATCAAAGTTGCATCTCATTCCCTGCAAGCAAACTTAAATTACTGGATGGGTTCTGCACGGTCAGAGTCGCCTGTGGGAGGTGCAAAACTTACCATTTCATTTGCCAACTTTTTATTTCTTTCCCAAAGAAAATTCATCCATCTTCTGCCAACGCTATATCATACCTCTTTTACGTCTTTAAATATTCGAGCAAACTCCTCGTTAATTGCCAAACTTCGTCTCTCTATGTCACCGCGCAGGTTCCTCCTGGTGCGCAGGCTGTTTTCAGTGAAGAACACGGACAGAGCCTTGAGAGCCTCCAGCATCTCCTGAAAACAAAACAAGGACACATCGACGTCAGTCCGCTTGTTTTTTGTCTGCATTACTCATTTAATAAGGCCCAGCTCGGAGTCAACCTACACTTCGCGACGACAGCGACCCATTAACTGTTAAATACAGAAATATATTTGGTAACGTTGTCAGGTTTTTTTTTTTGTTTTTTTTTTCCTCCAGCTGAAACGCAGCTAGCTTGCAGGTTCACAGCTAGCTAGCATGAAGCTAGCCTCTTTTTAAACTTACTTTGTCGTTGTCAAGTCTCGTCTCCAGTATTTTGTTAAGCTTCCTCGACAGCGGGTTGTTGGGTTGAGAAGGCGGGTTTGCATTTTGAATCGCAGTGGAGCTGTCGGTAGAAATATCCACTTTGTCAGCCATTGTAGTCGGACAGCTCCACGTCAACTTTTCAGGAAAAAAAATGTTTTGGTCCGTCTGAATTCAACATCCGGCCAGCGCGTAGATCACAGAGGAGGACTGAAACAAGGTTCCGGGTACCGATGTTATTTTATTTCTGCTTAGGTAAAACGTTAATCTACGTTGAAGGGGAAAGGGCCACCGATGACTGATGATGATTTGACACAAATATAATAATTGCTCACTGTCTAGGCTGCTCATTCCTCCAACCACCTGGAAAGCCATTAGACCAAAACATTAACATTGCCTTGTTCCCTTGAGCTCTTGTGACTTCCTCCAAGTTCTGAATAACAAGTCCAATGAAATGTTAATGGTTTTACAGGTCATATGCTTTATTCAACCTCAGATAGCTCACTTAATTCCAATTGACTGGTTTTGCATATGGGACTCATTAACTTTTAAAAGATAATAGAAAAGAATAATGTCAAGAGATCTCCGTGTTACAGCACTTCCAGTACAGGTTGACTAATTTCCTCTATCTGTCTCATTCTTGAGCTCCTTATAAACAGCCTACAGTTCCCACACAGTCACTCAAGGAAATATTTTACAGAAAGAACAATGCTGCATTCAGGTACTGTAGGAACTCATCCAGCTATAATGTATGCAGTGGAAGTCCATCCACTGTATGAAAATGGAAATTACATGATATGGGTGCCCCTATAATTACGATAGATTTTTATTATTTACATTCAGGTAGATATATTTATTGGGTCTACATATTTGGACCAAATATTTTCATCAAATTGTTATACACCTATGGTAGTGGAAGTATAAACAATCTGAGCATGAATAACAAACAGAAACTGACTCAACGGTGCACACCCAAATATAACATAGAGTGGGAATGAGAGCTTTGGAAACTTACATCCAAACATATCAATGTTTTACATTTTGACTGTTGAGATATTTTCACCCATCACTCAAATTCTAAGTGTTTTTGTGCCATTTGCTTAAGTTTTTAAGGATGAAAAGAATAGCAACCTTTGCCTTTAAACCGGCAAATATAAAAGTTCAGAAGTTGGGATTACACACAATGTTAAACATCATGTTGTTTTCTTTTTGATCATTCAAACAGTTGCCTGGACTGCATAAAATCAATAAATTCTTCCAAAAATGTTCCAAAGACTGTTTATACTGATGGCTGGGCTATTAAAAATCCACCAAGTTCAAAGGTTCAAGCATTATTTCCTCAAAAAGGGTGTCAAGAAGACAGACATAACACAAAATAACATTTGAGGGAAAAAAGTACAAACCCTGAATTTTATTAGACCAACCCAACAACAACAAAACCAATAGTAATAATAATAATAAATTACAGGAATATTCATCATTCATCATCAGTCACAGTCAGGTTTATTTTAATAACCATTTTTAAAAATATTGTAAAGCAAAACAAAACATGAAATGGCCTAACAGATGTTATACACTGATGTTACCATTTGCTAATATTACACCACACTAACCGGGGGCCCCCTACTTCCACCTTTCTTGAGGTTCCAAAGACTCAGGGTTTTTCTTCCAAAACAGCGTCCAGATGTTTCCGAGGCGGCCGTGAAGTCACCGGGAAGCGTGGAGGGACCGATGGCAGCGGTGAGTCCAGCCCCTGGGTGGGGATTTGTGTGATTGATGGTCACCTCCCGAGAGTGTTTCATGGACTCGCCCCCTCTCCGCCCCCTCTCTCCGCCTCTTCTCTCTCTCTCTCTCTCTGAGAGCAGGAATGTGGATCCCGGACTCCGGTCCTGCAGCTCCGCGCTCCTCCTGCACCGCCCGGTACTGACCAACTGATCATTCCCTCCCCCGGTCGAACGAATCGACGAGGAGGAAGTGATCAGTGAGCAGATTGTGCTGTCACTTTTTTCTTTTCTTTTCTTTTCTTTTTTTTTTTGGTAGGGGGCGGGGGGGGGGGGTTACAATCTCAACTCGAACGCGTGTCATTTATATTTTTTTTCTGTTTGCCCCTCGACCGGAGAAAAAGTTTGCTCGGAGAGCCAACAGAGCTGGAGTCCGCAGATGGAAATAACCTTTCGGGGTTCGGCACCGGGCGCACCTCATCCACCAACATGTAAGACTTCTTTCCGTTTCACTGCGTTTAACGTTTCCTACAGTGCGATCACTGCGATCACACGACGTGCTGCTTCAGGTCACCCCAAAGCAAACATCACTGTGTGGTTGAATCTTTAGTTGTGTTGCCTCAACTAAGTGTCCACTTCACTGTCACTTCATGGCATTTTCATCATAGTCTCCCAACCGGCCTTAGGCTGATTTGTTTGTAGACAAATGGAAAGTTCATCACATGGTCGATACTGCTGATTTGTTGAACTTTTTAAATCTGATGTCAACACTGAATCGTCAGCATCTATATTTAATAATACCAGTTGTTGCCTTCAAAAGACTTACAAGTTGTTGTACATGTTTAGTCACTGCCGCAGTAAAGATGCTATATGATAATAAAGAGAATAAACAGGTGCACCAGAACCATTATAATAAGTGCCTCTTATTAGACTTGTTGATTGAGTTGGTATCTTACTGGATTTTATAAATTATTAATCTTAAATGAATAGAATCCGTTTTAAATAACAATGTTGGTTACTGAACCGGTTCAGTTTGTCTGCTTATTTCATTGTAATTTATTATTTCAAGTTAGATCTAAGCCAACTATCAGTCACAAAAGTCACACCTGACTGGTCAGGTTATTATTGAAGGTCTAATACTAATATTCTTGTACTTGATTACTATCATAGCTGCAATTCTTGTGTTCACCATACATTTATAGGGATGATTTCAGATTTTCAGATTTCTGTTTTTTTCTTCTCACATTATTCCAAAAGCTAATACCTTCTGAGTGTGCATTTTTTTCTCTGTCAGTGCTCAGCCAGGATGTTTCTCTTCTCTCCTGACAGGGACCCGGAGTCCCTGAGAAGGTGAAGAGTGCTGGTGTTAAATGCTCACTGCAAGGCTTCCCACAACACAGCGACTGCTCATATAACTGCTGTTAGTTTGGGGACTGTGTGAACCGTTCACACACTGTTTACCATGGCGTCTAGTCTGACATGCACGGGTGTTATCTGGGCCCTGCTGTCCCTGCTGTGTGCTGCCGCCTCCTGCATTGGCTTCTTCATGCCCTACTGGCTGTTGGGGACACAGATGGACAAACCTGTGTCTTTTGGCACGTTTCGGCGGTGCTCCTACCCGGTGAGGGATGAAGAGAGGCAGGCCACGGTGATGCTGGAGCAGTGTGGGCGCTACGCCTCCTTCAACGGCATCCCTAGCCTGGAGTGGAGGATCTGCACGGTGGTGACAGGTGTGGGATGTGGCCTCCTCCTGCTGGTGGCGCTCACAGCTCTAATGGGCTGCTGCATCTCTGACCTCATCTCACGTACTATTGGACGCGTGGCTGGCGGCATCCAGTTTGTTGGAGGTAAGATTGTGTTTTTATGCTCTGCAGTTAATGATTGTGATCCAACCAGCCGTGACTCTGGTTTCTGACTGTGGTCAGTGGGTTTTCATCTGCCTAAGGGATTATTTTAGAGAAACTCTGATTAACAGGCAGATCACATATTGCTTATGCTTTGCTTTGGATTTAAAGACTACTGACTCTACTGTCTGTAACTTCTAAGATATACATGTTTGTAATAGATTCGGGAGGTTTTAATGGCTGTAATTAACTTCCCATAAAATTTGCTAGAAGCTTGTGGACTGTTCGTGTTGTTCATTAAAACAAAATCAGACTGGAAAGGAACATAAGGAGACATATAAGTCCTTATAATCTTGATGAATTTTACCTCTGGCCAACTTTTCTGTTGTCGGCCCAGACACCACAGGAAATGAAAATCTCCCAGTTAAGCATCAGTCATCTTACTTACCTGATGTGTCAGTTTACTCTTTAGTTCTCTGTAATTCCAGACTACAGTTTAAAGCAGTGCTCACAATCCTACATGTAATAAAAAGGGGTTATAAAAGGGACAAATTGAGTGGCTGAGATCACATTAAGTGCGCTGGTATTTTATGAATGGCCATTGTTCATTTAAGCTTATAAAGTCTTAGAGCAAAATTTTTTGGGAAAAAAAAATCTTCAAACTTTCTTAATGCCGCCTTCTAAAAAGGCTCTTTCTTGTGTACAGCAGACTTTTGGCACGATTCCATATCTTCTGTTTTTAGTTTGACTGATGAAAATCATGGAAAATTGCCCTTTATTTCTGCTACAAACATGCCCAAAGTCAGTCAGTGTGATTTTTCTGCTCTGGGTTTCATCCAGAATGCAGCACTTAAAGTTGAAAAGGAACCCACGCCCTTTTTCTTTCATAAAAATAAAGTTCTGTCCACAGTGCAGTGGCGGCCGTAGAAATGTTTGTTTCATCATGGCAAGTGGACGCAGCTCTGCAAGGCACAAGCTTTCGTTTATGAGTCCTGTTGGTTTTTTGCACATATGTTCTCTTGGGGCATGAGGTCTGAAGGAAGCGCGTCAACTGAATCTCCCAAGCCTCTCTGCCCCAGTTTGAAGAAGCTGCCGCACTACAGCCCTCTCATTAACAGAAAAACGTTTGCTTGCATACTGTGGCTCACCACTCTACTATTTACAGCCCCCCCAGCACCCCCATTGCTTCAGTTTGGCTCGGAAAAAAAAATCAAAAAAGTGATGTGACAGAAAAGCAGGTTGCAGGCAGATTTGACGGAGCTGCCAGGTTTTTCAGAGGGGATAAATCTTCAGAGGACTACCGCAATGTGCCATGTGCTAGTTCTAAAGGGCTTAGCTACTTAGGAACATCAGTATTAATGATGCATAATATGGAGGATGATTAAGGTGAAGTATGGCTGGTTTATTCAGATATATGCACTTTTATGTAAGGAGATCTCCTTTTAAGCTCACACCAACCAAATACATAGAGCATTACAGCAAGCTGCTATTTTTGGTTATAGGATTAAAAAAATCCTTGTCTGTCTTTCTTGCAACTCTTCTCTTTCGTAGACTCATAAATCCACAGCCACATGCATTCAGATGGAAGGAGGGCGGGGTGCAAAATTCAAGGAGCACAGTCAGATCTTTAAACTTGAATGCTGGCAAGCCAAAGGGCAGAGATGTCAGAGAAGGGCTAATTGGAAGTGACACAATTGGGAAGTTCAGTGGGCTTGCTCCATGTATTCTTTTTCCATTATTTATAACCAGAAAGGAAATGTGCAGGCAGGCAGGGAAGTTTGGAGTGAAAAGAAATAAAAAAAAAAAAAAAAAAAGTACCTGATGATTGAAATGTTTGGCATTCACTTCTTATTAACCGAGAACGTCGCTGAGAATTAAAGATCCGCAGGGGGAGAGCTGAAATGTGTGCAGAGAGATATGATCACATCTCAGTGATTAGCATGAACAAGGAGTGGGAGCAAATGAGATGTACATTCGACACAGCAACACACGCAAATTCGCCAGATGTGAAGGAGCGCTCATAGTGCACATACTGATGCCAGATTCATCCAGCTCGTATTGTTGTTCGCTAATGAAGAGTGTCTTAGCAGAGAGGCCAGCGCCTCGGAGCTGCCACAAATAAAACTTCCACTTTATATCTTCCTGCAAATTATTTCCATCCCGCGAAGTAAATTAGAGCTGAAAGTCTTTATCCGCACTTTATCTCATTAACTGCAGACCTGACTGAAAGAATACGTTTTAACAAAGGGTTTTATTGTTGTTGGTGTTGTTGTTTACCTCCTATGATGCTGTTTTCTCCCCTGTTCACTGCGGGCAAGTTGTTCTAGATCTGGTTAATTGCTAATGGCAAAGGCCCAGATTTTCCTCTTCAGTTCCAGACTTAGAGTTCAAGTATGAGACTGTTCTGGATCATAAATCAAAGGCCTGGGGTCTCTGTGCTGCTTACATTAAACAACTGCCTTCGCTGTACTTCCTTGTGTTAGTTATGCAGTAGTGCGGACTCTGAACGGCTGTGGCACAGACGGGAGGTGCACACATTGAAAGATTCTTGACTTGGATTTGGTTGTTAGGTATTTTCAACCCCCCATCTCCCTCCACCGCCTTCCCACTCTTCCCACCACACCCCTCCCTCCTCCTGCCTTGTCTCTATTCGGGAGCCCCCAAGCGAAGCTGCACACAGCGGGGCAAAAGCTATGTAACATTTGCTGTTGACAGCCATGATGTAAGAACTTCTTGAACTTTCTTTTTTTTCTACGTGGATTCCTTCAGCACAAGAACCTACCTTAAATTTATGCTTTTGTGTCCTTTTGTTATTTCATCCATTTCGTCACTGCGCCTGACAGGCAGTTATGTTCTGACATTTGTCTTGACAGGCTCCCGTCACTGGATGTCTGGTCTGCTCCATCACTAGTTAAATATTAGGGAAAGTGATGGGAGCCTGGAGCCTCTTCAACTCACTTTCTAATATGCATTTTTTTAGATTGTGATACTCATGCTTATAAAAGTGATGTCCTTGTGGGGCTGTTCAGGAAATCTCTAGTTATATCTCCCAGAAAACAAACTTGAAACATTTTGAGGGTTTTTTTTTTTTTTTTTATGTCAACGGTTGCAGACTAGCTCACAGCAATGAGACTTTGTCAATAACCGCTAGCTGCCAAGTTTTGGAGTAAGAGCAGTTGGGAAACAGGTTCCAAATAACTGTGTTTACTCCAGAGAGGTGAATTATAAAGTCTATACCAATATTGTGTGGTATCATTATCAAGGTAGAACTATTATATAAACTGGAATCTCAAAACATTTACTTTCTTCCTGCTTGATTTTCCTGCCAGATGTCACAGGCTTTGCTCATTGTTCTCAAAACCTGCCTTATATCTCACGCTCATGCTACTAAAGTTCTGATGAATTTTTTTTCACTGAACTTCAAATACGTTTGAAATCTCCAGATGTCTGAAAGGGCTCAGTTCCTGTCTCAGGCTGTCTAACTGGCCCGATTGAACTTACAGGCTTCAGTGATGGCCATGAGCGGCAAGCTGGCTCCACCACCAGGATTTAGTTTCAGATCTCAAAGTCTTGTCTGAGACCGTCTAATTTAAACTGCACGACTGACTTTAAGGGATTGATAGGCTTATGATATAGTCAGGTGCCGAGCCTAACCATAGATTTAAGTTGAAACCATTAAACCTGTTAAGGCTTGAAAATAAAATAAGAAGATGCCAAAAGTAGAGAAGTGTGGTCTACTTTTACTCATGCTTGATAGAAACCTTGGTGCTCCATTTTCAAAGACAGCAAAAGACTAATCTTTTCTCTTCAACAAAAGGGCGGCTGAATTTCAGAGAAACCTTTGTTGTAGAATAGAAACTGGGAAATCCAAAGCTAGTAAATAGTTTGTGTCGAATCAGATTGTTAAGCGCAAGTAAAAAAGTAAACTTTTAAACTTTTAGTAATTTAGTAACTTCAATTGCAAATGTGGAGCCAGTTTATGTCAATGACAACTGTACCCCAGTGCCCTTTCAAGACAATCAATCAAATAGAATTATTGTAGTAAAAAACAAAACAAAGCAAAACAACAAAGGCTGATTTGCAGAATTTGAAACCATTAGGAAAAGCAATGATAAAGCATAGACCACAAACAACCCAGAAATCTTTCAAAGTATTGCTTTGACCTGCAGTGAATGTCAGCTGACATTGAAATAATTTTAACACCCGATAAAAATGTCAGGAGATGTAGCCGCTCAAGGTCGGGGGAATATAGGCTGTATTTTATTGGGAAGGTGTTGAACTGCTATGTCCTTGAAACCAAAGGCTAAATAACAACACTAACAGTATGATGTATGATAGGCCAAACTCATGGAGTTTGTTGGGACTGTATGTAGGGTGTGAGCACCAAGACTGCATATACGGTTTCCTCTGTGGCATCCTCAAGGGATGTGAAAAAAAAGAAGAGAGAAAAAGACACAATTTGAAAGCACTCAATGCAGCCACAAGCCTGTGGTCAACAAAGAATCTATGGAGTCTAATTTTGTGTGTCATTGCGGAGAAGTACCAAGAATTCTTTAGTATTTGGAGGGAGTCTAGATTCCATCGCAGAGCTGTTATTATTGATGAAAGCCATTTTATGTCTATTAGATTAAATATTATCACCCGGGGAGCTGACATTTTTCAAAATATACAGGTTTTCCCATGAATCTCGGCTTTATGAAGCTCCCCCTCTGAGGTCTTTCAGCGTGATATGACAAACGTATAATTTATTTTGCATACATTCTTCCTTTGACCAGTTGAGGTTCTATTTCTTCAGAGCAGAATATAAAAATAGCTAGAACTTTAAAGGCAGTGAAAGCAGAAACAGGATTGAAGTAGATGAAAACATTGGCTGTTTTGTCTGAAATAAAGGGAACAATTGTGTGTTTGTGTGTGTGTGCACACGTGTGTGTTGGCGGGTCAGTAACAATGCAACACATTGGCTCTAGCTTCCGTGGAGCACATCAGCCTCGCGCTGGTTTAATAATTTCCACAGCAGCCTTTGCTAAAGCTGCAGCCGATCTGAAATATCAAATAATTGGCCTTGTTGCCTTCTGGGAGACCTTCTCCATTTTGTTTTCTAGTTGATTGGCTCTGTTTGCACCTCTGTGCCAGCATCTCGTTTGCCAACTCTGGTGTGCAATGTCAGTAAACGAACAATGTCAAGGAGCAGACAGGACACAAATAAAATACGCCGGACCAGGCCAACTTCTGCAAAGTATGCCTCCATGGTGAATGTATCTCTTCCTGGAGTTAACTGGAGTTGCCCCCAGGGATGACCTGTACCATGTAATACAGTATCCTGATTGTCCAGGCCAAATGGAATTCAATTTATTACATCTACACTTACTCTATAACTAAAAGAGCAGGTCAGGGCTATGAGCATGAGAAATAAATTTAAAGACATGTAAATAAATTACAATTGGGCCACCATTGTGGCTTTCAAAATGTTGCCAAGGGCCATTTGGCACAGGAGGGTGTTGTCCTGTTCGAGAGCCATACCAGCACAGCCAGGAGCTTTGTCCTTGTGTCAGCTTTGTGAGTTCTTGCCAGCTGGATCCTGCCCAGTCCCAGAATGTGCGCCTCCACTCCCCTCTCACCACCAGCGCTCATTTCAAGAGGTACAACAAAATGAAATTGCATCCATATGAGGAAGGCTTTGGGATGAAGAGCTCATCTTTCCGGGGGAGTATCCTGTCTGGAACAGTGTCTCGTGACAGTCATTGTTTAATGGTGTCGGATCACAAGACATTTCCGGGACGACTGGGTAAATATTCCCTGACGTACCGTGCTATCCTCTTTTACTTCCATAACCCTATCTGTATTCCTTCCTCCTCGTAGGCCTGCCAGGTTGATTTGATGATGATGAACTGCACTGTCTCATCTGCTAGGTAGGCATTGCATAAAACTAATGAGATAGCACCAGCCCATATGTTTGAGAGGAGAATTCACTATGGACAAGAGCCTTGTTTAATGGTTTTTAGAACGCTGTCTTGCTCTTCATTGCTTACATTTCCGGCCACTGATGGTTATAAAGTGAGCATCTCTTCCTCTGGGTTGATTGATCACCTTAAGTGCAGAACACTCTTACTTACACTGTAATGTGCTCATTCTGCCCGGTAGCTATTTCTGCCCGATACACAGTTTCCCTGAACCCCTACCTACACCACCACAAGGGAGTTTGGAGTCAGAGAGCAGCCAAACGTAACCTGTGCGCCATGGGCAGTATTTTTTCTCCAACACTCTGGCCTATTTTTGTCCTTCATCCTTCACTCTACTCTCCTTTTCAGTGCTTGTCCTTTCGAGTTACTATAGGTTACAGGCTCCCAGTCTTTACCTCTATTTCAGTCTTGTTTCACCTTTCCCTTAATTTAGATTTCTGCGCACCCCTCTGTGTCCTTACTCTCTCCTTTTCCATCTCTTCGCATCATTCCCTTTCTCACAGTGGCTGTTCGTGGTGCTGTCTGCAACCAGCAAAGTTTGGACGAGGCCAACACCCAATGACCCAAAGAGTAGACGTGGGCTCAGCCAGAAAGGCAGCAAGAAAGAACGGATGAGAAAGAGAGAGACAGAAACGGAGAGTAGAAGGGCGGAAAGCACAGCATCGACGGGGATTTAGTTTTGTGGAACAGGAAGTCTGGGAAACCAAAGGACAGACAGAAAGGTTATTTCAGTCTGTTCCTCTGTTAAGTCATTGTTTTCACTGCCATAGTAGCAGGCGTGCTGCATATTGTGTTGTTTTTGTCACTGGGAACAGAGCTGTTCCAGAAAACGTGTCTGGTGTTTCTGCAGCCGTGTCTGGCAATAATGCAGCCAGAGCAAGGGAGTCTGGCAGTTGATGGGGATGAATAAATTTGGGAAATAAATTTATGTGTTGCTGAAACCATTGTTCATTTTATGATTAGTCGAAGCACAGAAAATGAAACAATACCAATTTTCACATTCAATCAATCATTAGCTGTTATTCAATTCTGTGTTGTTGGGGGGTTCACTGTCTTTTATCATTGTGAATTGAGTGGTTTTTGGTTTGGTGGCTGTTGGTCAGACAGAACAGGCAATTTCCAATTGTGGCTTCTGGGAATCTGGAATTATTCAACAAGCGTCAGCCATGCTCTTTGCTCTGTGGCCCTTTACTCAGCAGCATTGAGAGAAAAACGCTAACCTGAGCACAATGACACTGCTGATGCTCTGCAGGTGTGATGTTAATGTGTCTTTCGGACAGCTCATTAGAACAAAACAAAGAGCTGCTGACAATGAGGGAAATATCACTAACTTTGCAGATTATATATTTAAGAAATTGAAACTTTTACTTGAAAATGACTCCAGCGGAAAACAATTCATCACCAGAGCCAAATTTTATGGCTGTCCATCCATTAGCTATGTCGAATTTCACCTAGAAATCACAAATGTAGACCCGCTGGCTGCACAAAAGGAAAAGTCAGGCGGTCGGTAAAGACTTCAGCCTCCAGGTAACGTGGATGTCTGTGTACAATTCCACGGCTATCTATTCGCTAGGTGAGATCATATCAGTGCTGACTAGTGTGACTGACTGGTGTTGTCAGGCTGCCAGTATGACCTTAGACATAACTGACACATTTACTGATCATGAAAAGAATAGTTAATCATAGATCTAGACCTCTGGAACTTCATTTATGTCTTTGCACAGAGTTTTATTTTCTGACATGATTACCTTGGACATTCGCTTCAGCCCTAAAAGAGGGGGCGAAGAAGACAGAGAAGTAATTGTTAACATATATCATGTCTTTGCAGCTGACATCTAAAACAGCGAATATGTGTGAATGCATGAATCACCACACAGACAGATGCTTAACAGATGGTTGGGGCTCCACTGCTCTGTGTCACTGGTGACACACATTGTGGAGGGCATGTTTGATGTCAGCAGCCCAGCCTGTTTTTACAGTGAGCAATACTTTAGTCACAGGTAGGGACACCAAAATAAACTTCCTTCCATTTAGTTCGGGTCGTCTGAGCACTTGTTTCTTTGGCTGTTAGTGCATTGAAAAACAAGGGGAAGACAAAATACCCATTTTCTTTAGCTTCACCACATGGCTAATTTGGAATGAAGAAGATAGAAAGCCCACATTTGACCCATTATACATCTCTTACAGAGTCAGGGGCCATGAGTGGGCTGAATAAAGAAATAAGTATGGATTGGATAGATTGGGTCTGAGCCCTGTGGGATTAAGTAGTTTGCTCAGTATTCATACCCTGTTTTACAGTCTCAGAGGCGCCGTGCCTTTAACGCTACAGTTAATTATAGGCTGTTCTTCCTAGTGAGGGGGAATGTAGGGTCAGTACTCCTTTTGTGCTGCCTGCTCATAGGTCAAATAGCAAGACAGCAAGGGAATGTTATATATATGGGTTGAATGTATAGAAACCAGTCTCCAAATAAAAATGGCAGTGTAGCCCAGAGAGGAGTCTATTTTTGGGTAAGGAATCCACAATAACTTCCCATTTTAGTTGCTTCACCCTCAAGCCAAAGCTGCAACATGTTGCAAACTTCCCAGATTCCAAAGAATCGTTATTTTTGCCCATTTCACCATTTAGACACGTGGATGTCTCATAGAATTTAACTCATTGTCTCCAGGTATCTCCTGTATCCTATTCCCCTGAAGGCCGGGAATAGCAGCAAGAGCTACATGAGGAGGCAGAGCTCCCGTGTGAAGTAATGTGTGGAAAAGAGTCACCTCTTGTCTGTGGCAGAATGAGATCAGTTCTGTGAGAAAAGCTGTGTCCCTCATTTGGTCACTCAAACACATGTAGTCACCCCGATGGTGGGGACAGGTGATGGTGCTGTAAATGACAGCTGAAGAGCAGATTAGAGGAAGACGGGGGTCACCTGTGCACATGCATTTGTCAGGGTGACAGTAACTGCATGTGTGAAAGGGACTTGTGCTCTGGCAAAGTGTGAGTTTCGTTACTTCTTGTGGCTGTGGGTCTCCTCTGAGATCAGCCTGAATGCAGCTGAGTTTATTAATGTCCTGTGTGCCGAGGGCAGAGTCTGTGTTTACTGTCTGCTTTAAGGAATGCTGGGAATTTGGGGTAAATATATTCTCTTGCCCCTTGCCATCCCCTCCCCTCTCTCAACTTCCCCATCTCCAGCACCACGACAGGATTAATTTGAGGGACTTTTAATGAGCAAGTGTTGAACATTACAAAGAGTTTTAATTGAAAAAAAAAAAAACAACAACAACAACAAAAAAAACTTGCCAGCAATCTAGATTGACCTTGCAATTTTGAGCACCAACAGAGCCAAGGAAATGTCTTATGAATCCATCTTATTTTAAATTTGAGACGGCAAAACTCTTGAGACAATGAGTTTGTGTTTAGTAATTAATACCAATGGAACTTAATTTCAAGGTGTGGAGTGGGTTTTTTTTTTTTTTAATTATTATTCTTTTAAAGCGTCACACACCATCAAAGGCACCTTGGTGTAATAATAAGCGAAATGTCACTCCTGTCATTATCATAAAATGACAACCCTATAATTGGGCTGCATGAAATTATGGAGAAAAAAAAAGTGCCATGTCTGAGTTTTTCTAAGGCTGTCACAAGCTGCATGTTAATCTCCATTTTGTGGCCTGTGGCCTCGCTTGTGGAGACTTAGGGGAGAGTTTAGTGTTTGGGTGGAAGGCGGGGCAGTGCAAGTCCAGTTTTGCTTTTCTTCCCAGACTCTCATTCCAGCTGGTCAACAGCACCAGGGTGGGCTCTCCCCATTATAGGATCTGGTTTCCAGAGAAGCAGTGGGTGTGGACCCAAAGGAGAAAGCAGGGGGGGGGCAGCATTTGGAGAAATCCTCCGAGCCTTGTAAAAGTCAGTGGTCTTTTGCTTTGGATGAACAAGTGATTTTCACCATCCTCAAACAGACTGATTTGAAGACTCAACAGTGAAATGCCACCTTGTTGACTGACCTTCCCATGAACCTAAAAGAGAAAAACAATCAGCAACAACTGCAAGACATAAATAAAACCTGAGCATGAAAGAGCTCGAAGTCAGACTTTGGGCCAGATCTCGGCGGCACTCCGCAATAAGAGGCCTAAGACAGGACGCCCTTTGAGTCCCATGTAAGACAGAGTGTCTGGATGTATTTTGAGCCAGTCCAAAATGCAGGCCCCTGAAAACATAACACAAGGACTCTGGAATGCACAAAGGGAGCTTCGACCCAGAAGAGGGGCTATAAACAGGACATAAGAAGAGCTCTACCCATATTTGTATATGTTTATGAAGTTCGGCAAGAGCTGGCAGCCAAATATAGGTTTCTGTGGAAATCCAACATGGTGGAAGAGATTTGGAAGCTATTATTAAATGTCATGCAAAGACAGTAGTTAGAATGAAATATTTGGAGGTAAAATAGCGTTGCAATCTAAATCAGAGGTCAGGCGCGCTTTACAAATAGCTGTGTGTTAGGTGGGGATAATGATATCGGCTGTGATACCTTATCTCCCTCCTCACCTGTTACGAGACTAGAGAACATTAGTGAGGCAATCTGCCCTCCACGCCAACGCCGCCTCTTCCTCTGCTGCTCTCATGGACTTTATTATTATTATGCACATATTCCCTCGTCTTTTTACACCGACTTCTTGCTTCACTCATGTTTATGTTCTTTTTATTTTGTTCAAACGGAAATAAAATGTCACAGAAAAAGTTGAAAGGAAAAGCAAAAACTGAGAATTCTGGTGGTTTCCAAAGGGAGCATATGAACAAAGGTAGTCATTGATCTGGCAGAGTGACTTCTGTTTCTGAACCGGTCTGAGCCCCGCATTGTTGTCCTCCCAGGCTTGACATCTCTGCTACACCCAGCTTGAGGTCCCTTAGGGCTGCAAAGAACGTCCCCACGGTAGGAGCAAGCTGACTCTTGGTTAGACCATAATATTTCCGAAAGTACCTCTGGGTTTGAGATTTAGAGCCGTGCTATGACTGAACCAAGACCTTTGTAATCACATATTCCAGCTCTTGCATGAGCTGGCTCATGACTTGATATCTCTAACGGGTGGTGCTGTGGATGAATCAAAAAGATTAAACATGAGTTACCCCCCTGGCTTTATAGACTCGTCAACATAATGAAAACACCAATCTTCAGTGAATAGCTTCAAGATAATGCAAACGCTTGACCACCATCATTTGTCTGCTTTGTGTCGTAGTTTTCATTTTATATAAATCATCAGCAGACAAAGTAATCTGAATCCGTTCGAAGGGGTAAATGGGATCAAATTATTATTTTTTTCCTGGCATCGTCTGAACCGTTCTAGTGTCTAACATCAGAAAAAAAGTATTGATTTTTCTATGAAGCACATGAACTCATTACAGAGTCTGCACTCTAGTTTTATAGTCTGACTGTAGGCATCATTACATGGGCAAATTGGAAAGAAACCAGAGACGGTGTTACCTTTTAAGGTGAAGTAGAATGGAAGCTTTGTAATAACGCAGTGTTTATATGCAGAACCAAGCCCTAAGGAGCTGAAGTATATTGCTCCTCTGCTATTGATATCATTCACATCTACTTATCTGCTGCACCGCCAGCTAAGACTTGATAATTAGTGACTGTGTTGCTATCATGATTCCTCTGATATTGCCACTCTGTTGCTGGTCCTTTGTTGGTATTCTCCTCAGAGAAACTCCTCTCCCTGTTTCCTGATGCCTCCTGTCTCTCTGTCGGAGTATGTAAATGCAAAGAAAGCTGAAGTTTCAATTTTCATTAGAAAATTGTCAGAATGACTTTTTCAAATTGATTTTGGTTGATTCACCAGGCACGGCATTTTGATGCGACTATTTCAGGGTAAAATTACACAAATAAAAGGGAGATTGGGCTGATTGCCTGTCATAACAACACAGTTTTGGTGGCTGACTGGTTGAGCTGCTCTGACGAAGTGAGAACAGGTTAGATAGTCGACATAGCTGAATATCTGTGAGAGCTGCTGAATCTGAGACTGAAGTCCTCCAGAGCTGTTCTGCCTGACATGCTTTAGCCTGACCATGATGTGCTTCACCATCTGACATTTGAAGATAACCACAGAGTAAATGGCTAGCAGAATGTGTGCCTGTGGGCGTGCATGCGTTTGTGTGTGTGTATGTGTGTGTGTGACTTTCAAACATTAAGCATGACTGCTGTATGGCTCCTCATGTGCAAAGAGGGAGATAATAGAAGCTGAGAAGTCACAGGCACTCAGGCCTGCTGATAATCCAGTGCAGACTGTCAGTCACACAGTAGAGTGGACAAAGCGTGGGTTGTGCTATGCTGATTGCCTGCTTGATATCTGGTGTGTGCTTCGATGTTATACTCATGTCTTTCTCCCACGGTTGACTCACCTCGAAATGAAATGTTGGCCATTATTGGGTTGTTTTTCTTTTTTTTCCGCCTCTGTAACAGCTCTCTGGTTGCAAGGTGGCAGAAACAACTGTTACCGAGGTAGGTGGGTTTGGCTACCATTACTCAGTAGTCACAGTGAACTTTAAAGATAAACAGCAGCGACATCAAGGTTTGTCTGAAAACCATTCGGTAAGCTGACCCATGCTGAATGTACATAATGCCAGTAAGAGGCAGAGGTGGCTGTTCGGTGCCTCTGCACTACCATGCTGGGTTCCGAACAGTAATCGTCCATTATTATCCCAGCATCTTCCTCTCCAGCTTCCACCGAGTCGGGGGCTCTGCAATCTTTTAGCTTCCACTTCCTCAGGCAATGCAGTTGAAGATGAGTAATCCATTACTTTGTCTGTCAAAAAAGCTGAGAAAGAGCTGAAATACATGTGAACTCAATGTGCTGCAGATCTGTGCTGGAACAGTCCTCCAGGATATGCGCAGAGTTATATTATGTATCTTGGCAAGTGCTTCCAGTATGATTAAATCAACTTTTGGATTGGACTGCAATGTGCAAGCTGCACATTTAATGGAAATCACGTAGCTGCTCTGTAGGAGAAATACCTACATCTGTCTATTTTACGGTGGATTTCTGTCAATCTGTAGAAGAGCTAAATATTCCACCAATTGTCGATCTCACTCTTTTCTTTTTTTTTTTTGCCTGAACCAAAACCTGATGTTTACTGAGACCTCCTCTAGACCCCCTCAGCATTACTGTATTGAATTAGCTTCCAGATGCTGATATTTAGTTATCTGCAGAAATAAAAGGACACCACCTGAGGTCAGCTAAAAATAGTCATTTTTAGAATGGTTTTACACCAGTTTCTCTGAAGACACAGTCATTAGACTGAGTTAGATATCAGTCTGACTTTATTCGCAAATTCATGATTTAAGGTCAGAGAGAGAGACAAACAGTCCGAAATGATAAGTCTGGGGTTTCAAAGGAGATGGGACGGCTTATTATTTCGACAGTGTTCTCAAGGGTGAGCATCACATGCTCTGCCTCATCTTCATGCTCTCAGTCCAAATGAAAGACTGAAGAGCAACGGCAAGTATATGGTTGCTTTGTCCGGTCACAACTTTGTTCTCCGCCCCTCCGGAGCTGGTTACGGTGAGACAGAGAGGTATTCAACTCTACTGTCTTGCTGCTACAGCTACTGGCAACCGGTGTGAGAAGGCCCCTCCTGTGGCAATCTTTACAACAAAAAATACTATTCCAAAGTTGGAAAATAAAAGGCAGTGGTATTTTTCAATTACACTCAGCATAGCCATAATGAAAGAGTTTTTACTGCTGGAAGGTGGGGCAGAGGGATAACACACAAAGCCAAATCTGAAAACCTGTGTGGTTTGATGGAGAAAAAAAAAAAAAAAACAGATATAAAAAGGGGATGAAGTAACCGGGGAGTGGATTCTCTCAACTCCTTTGGGCAAGACTTTATGATTTCCTTCAGGGAGAGAAGGTGCTTCCCCTCTAAAACCCAGAAAGAAGCTCCAGTGGGTTTTCGCAAACATCCTCTTTCTTGGAAGGCAACAATTCAACGCGGGCAGCTTGTACAGAGCTATCACAGGGATTTAAAGGTGTGTTTTTGTCGAGACAAAGTATTCAAACAGCCATCCTTCCCACTTGTTGATGGGCTCCCAGCAGGACGTCCCTAGTCAGGAAGACACCTGGCCTGAGCCACATTAATCTGTAATCATGATCAAAGCTCAAATCCATCAGCTGAGCCTGCTATGGCCCCCCTCCCCTCCGTGAGCCCTGCAGGCAGTTACACCGGCGCCAAGTCTCCGTCTTGAGGACAGCAGCTGAGCGGAGACGCAGACAGAAGCAGCCACCAGGTCTGAGCTTGTGACAGGAGAGACTGCAGAACTTGATCTTTGAAAAGAGATCTGCATCCTTTTTCGAGCCACCGACAGAACGCTGTATGTCACTTACTCACTTGATGCTGAGTGACTCCCCTGTCCAGTTGCGTTTTATATCGTTTCTGTGATCTTGATATACATTCTTCACATGCAGCACTTTATCGTTCACTCTCTCTGACATCCAGCCATTGACCTTCCTTTGCCTTCTGTCTTTAGAACCCACCAAATGATTGATCCCACACCACGAGCCTGGCAATTAAAGAACCCCCCACCCTCACACCTTGGCTAAACATATCCTCTAACATCCTCCTCTATCTCAGTGCTTTGTGATAATTACCCTGTTGTTAGACCTTGAGCTTGAGAAGTAACACCTAACCAAGGGCAACGTGTCGCGTGCAGTGCAGGACTGTGATTCATTGGCACGCATATGGCTGGTTGTATATCTTGAAGGAGGCAGTAATAGGTGGGGGTGGTGAGGTGAACACGGGGAAAATGGGCTGCAGTTGCCTGAGTGGCTGCTAATGTGAAACTTTCCAGTGATGATTAAACAGCTAGAAACACAATCTATTATTATTATGTCTGGACCACACAAATGAAATGCTGTACGTGGGTTTTTCATGATCATTATTGATATGTATAGAGGCATAGCTCATTTAACAGAGGGCCAAGGTGACACCGTCAAATTGCTCGTTTTGTCCAGCCACGAGCCTAATACCCAAGGATATTTAATTTACAGAGCGGAGAGAAGTGGAAAATACTCACGTCAAAGCAGACAAACAAACAAAAAACTGGCACCAGTGTGTGTGCCATTTTCGTTTAGCAAATTCAGCAATGCGGTTTTAATTTTCTGGAAAAGAAATCACAGATTGTGTGACAAACACTGGTTTACATGGTGGTTGCTCCAGTTATGAACTGGAGGAGGGAAATACTCCACCCCCTCTCTGCCTTTGCTTTCTGCTGTGGCATGTCAACTGTGATCCAAACCCAATCTACCAGCCCAATACTGAGGGCCCTGCAGGGAGCCTGGGGCCCCCCTAGGCCCTGCAACGTTGCATCATCCGTCTTTAAGACAGACTACGGGCGGGAGCCAGGTCTCACGCCATTCCTGTGGTGCTTGCATAAGCTACGATGGGACGCCAAACCCCGAAGCACTTCATCTGGTTACCAGGCGGGCACCGACGCAGTGGTCTGTCTCTTCACCCCCACCCCCCTCCCACACACACTGTCAGTGAGCCTGGAAATGAAGAGGAGTGGAGACGACCCTTTTTTCTCCCAGCGGGGGAGTCTGAATCCTTCTCAGAGGCAACAAGCAGGCGTGACGATACCCGCTCACTGAGGTGCCGATGAGCAAATAGCAAGGGAAGCTAGTTTTAATAGCCATTCTGTTTGTGCAGTTTCCTGTTTCTTCCTCCGGCCCCGTTCTGTTTTGGAAGCTTCTCACATATCGCAGCAAGATGTTTGCTGAAACAACATATGATATTATTGTTTTCTTCCTGTTGTAAACTTCAGTTGTAGCCTTGCCACATCACCACGTTAAAACAAACAATCAGCCTCGCATTTATGCAAACACATGCACACGATGCTGAAGCAGCCAGTGATGATATGCAGCGGCGTGTTTGCTCTCCATTCCATCTGAGATTTTAGGAGGACTAAGAAGTGTTTGTTCGTCATTTGTGCGCTTGTTTGCCTGTGTTTTGTCACACAAAGACTCCATCTGACTGTACTTCAGATGCTTTGTAGTTCAGTCTTCAGTGCAGGTTTTGCATCCTGAACGAGGAAACCGTGCTACAATCGCCCTGGTATGAAAATCTCAATGAATTAAACTGAATACAATCCTGCAGAAATTCAGCATTAAAGCTCCACTACATAGCAGCAGCCAGCCAGCCTTCTGGTTACTTGTTTACTCTGGCAAGTACACTCAGAAAGTCTTGCAATTGTGGCAAAGTGAATGACACGCTGCCCCTGACAAAAGCAGCTGGACCCTGAGCTCCTCATTTGTTCCTTTCGAGAGGAAGTCAAATACAGCTTTGACAAACTTCAACGTAACATCGATGTGAAGGAGACAAAATGCCTGTTTCAGTTGAAGCCAGAAGACGATTAATCATGATATCCGAAATTTTCAAATTTTTACCTTTTTTTTTTTTTTTCCTTGGGCAGAAAAATAACCCATGAAATGAGGCATTTTTGATAGCAGCTCATCTTTAACCATCCCTCCCCTCATCTCTCCCCACTTCTCTCTGCACCAGCACACTGGGTAAAGAATACATTAGGGGGTAATAAAATAAGGGCATTTAAAGAAAGATTTGAATTGAGTGTCAGTCACGGGTAGACGATCACATTACCGGTTGTCCATTGCACTGACTTTCCTTCCCATTCAGACGTATTATGAAAGCCTCCAAAATGTAATTACAGTGAAATGGGCTCATGTCTGTGTTGCTGAAATGTTCAGGAATATACAGAGAATTTTATTTCGCTATTCTTTTTCTTGTTGTCAGTGCCCGTGCACCAGTATATGGAGACTTCATTAGATTAGGAAATCATCCTTTTGCAGATCGGCAATCCTGCCCTACATTTCCTGCACAATGCACTTACATGAATTGAATGAAACAGCAGCCTACACCGGGTCCATTTGTAGGTACAAATCCTTTATGCTGAGGTAAATGGAGATTTAGATGTGGGAAGCAGGCGGTTTTTAATCAGTCTCTTCCTCCTCTGTGCCCCCCAAACCTCAGATCTGTTACCACCACTTTTCACTGCCTCGCTTTCAGCGGCTGCTGAAGGTTGGGGGGAGGGGTTGTGGAAGGAAATGGGCTCTGGAGGCCGCCTGTGGAATCTTTACATACCACCACCGAAAGTGGGAGAGATTTTTTTTTTTTTTTTACACCTCTACAGACTCCAGTCGTCCCCCCACCCCTTTGCACTCCGCTTCCCAGTGCCTCCCAGTCAGCATCATAAACTGTACAGCAGCGGCAGCAGCTGGTGTCAGAAAGAAAGATGGAGAAAGAGGGATGACGCCCTACTATCTCACTTGCCATCCTCTTTAAATAAAGGCCAGTAAGCAGGATATGTTTGTGTGTGTGTGTGCGCGTGTGTGCATGGCAGCCATCCCTACAGCGAGTCACCAGATGGAGCAGATCTAAATCAAGTTCCCCCTACTATAAATACAATGGAAAACAGGCAGACACGGGGAATAATAAGTGGCAGCATATGCCGTGGTCAACCTCTTCGGGTTGAAAAGAGTGCTATTCCCTCCATGCTTTGCATTTCTCCCCTGAATTCATCCATGAAGGAACTCAGTTTAACATGCACCATGGCAGAAGAAGCCCTGGCAGCAGGACATGCCAGTCACACCAGCCCTCCATTTCCATGTTTTCTCCACAGAGGAAAAACAAGTCGTATCCAATAAAAATGAACCGAAAGTGATAAAACGCTGCGTTCACCTTCATGGTCCAGCGACCGCTCGATATTACCAGAGATGGGATCCTTATAGTGTGTAATTAAATATGGGACATGGGGCGAGCTGGGTTAAAAGTGGTTGTGGTTGGCCCCACCCTCTCTCTCCTATCGGGTAACATAATGCGACGCCTGTGTGGATCAATTAAGCCATCATGGCGGAGAGACAACAATAAGACATGTAATGGAAGGTTGGCGTTCCTTAGGGAGGGAGTTGCATTCATCACCGCCTCGTGTTAACACATTTATCACTGGCACATTACAACTTGTAATCCGTCACAGATGTCGCTGGTGGTGGTGCTGACTTCTCCATCACTTCTCACATCTTCGGCATCAGTTTCTACATGCCTTTAATGTATGTTGATTCTCTAGCGAGTCCGTTTAGACATTCATGTGATGAGCTCATGTGAACAGATTAAATTAATTAGGTCATAAAAATGCAGTATTGAAACATGAAATTTTTATGGTATCTCTGATTCATAGATGGATTTTTTTTTTTTCTTTTTTTTTTTTTCAATCACTGAAATGGCGGTGGATGCAGTGGTAACGACTTCCCGTTAGAAATGAGCTTCCAGATGAGCGTAGCACACTCTGCACATGAAGTGTGATCCCGGGTATGAATGCTTCATCGTCACCCTTATGACACGTCTGTCTGGCAGGCAGAGTTGGTTAAATCTATTTGCTGCTTTCTCTCAAGAGAACTGGTTTCACACTTCCCTTTGCAAGTAACACTGCGGTGCCAGTGCCAAAATGGGGGAAAAAAAGCCATCAGTCAGTTTGATGTACTTGATGTGCGCATTTCTGTACGCCTGTACGCCAATCAGCGTACAGGCTAACTGTACTGGGCGAGATGGGCTTGCTGTGTTTGCCGAATTCAAGTGCTGCGTCAGCCGCGGTCCGGCGGTTCAGTCGGTCGGTCAGTGTGCACTGACCAAAAATGTTCCAGCACTGCACCGTGTAATTCCTATGTTGTTCTTAAACTAAAGCAGCTCGGTTGCACAACCAATCTTAAAATTTCGCTTTCACTCATGTTGGCCTGGCAGGATTTTTAACTGCACTGTGCAACAGCTGAGTGACAGCTCCGTTTTTCTCTGGTGCATCTTTAAAACACAAAAAACAAAAAAACAAACTCTTTCTGCATCTGATTCGGCAGCACATCACTCACTTGTCTGCCATTGGTCTTCCCACCTGCCATACATATTAACATCAAACTGTGAAAGATAGCCAACAGCCAATTGTCATCATTGTCAACTGACTCATGTATTCACCAGGAAAATCCAGCTTCAGCTTTTTGTCCACCTATAGCTGCTTTGTCTTCTCTCAGGCTCAGCCTATTCTCAGCAGATCTTTCTGGGCGTACAGTCTCCGTGCTGGTGGAAAGATCAGACTATTGGCCTGCTAAAATATTTTTACCTCTTGAAAAGCTCAAATTTTTAATGGCCTCGCTAGCGTTTTAGATTTTCCCTCTTATTCTTTCTCAGGGCCTCTTTAGCTGCTGTCTGTTGGTTTCCAGTTCCATGTCCCAGATACTAAGGAAGTTATGACACAACTTCACAGGCCCTCAGGCTCCTCCATGTTTTTCTTCATTCCACAATACTTTGCAGGAATTGTGAGCATGCCCTCTGCCTACCAACAACTCTAGAGCTCAACAACTCACTCCATCTTATTTATTAAATGCATCGATTAGGTAAGGCATTGAGTATTCATGTATTCCGGTTTTTTTAGTGAGGGGTAAGACTGAGGCCAGAGATCAAATTCTCTAAGCTGAAAGAATTTCCAATGAGATTGGTAGGAGTTCAGCAGCAGATGTATCTACCACCTGTTAACAAGTGTGTCTGTATATACTCTGGTCTGCTCTAATAATTACACCCCTGCCCTGCTGTGCTCATATTGTTTAAGAAATAACAGGTAACTATTTTCATTAATAAGCCCCGCTGTAAGCGCCGCAGTGGATCCCTCCAAGAAAACATGGAGAAAGGAAACGCTGCAGGAGTCTTGCGGTGCACTGCCTGTTAGTTGGACTTTGCCATATGGTATTGGTGGAGGCGCCAGCGCCTGGGGAGGATACAGCCGTATGGTGGCAGGAAATACGCAGACACAGCAGTATGGGAAAACAAGACAGGAGAGGAATGCAGGTCTTGCTGCATTTCGACCCGCAGATTGAACATGAGTACATGCAGGCTGACAGAGACAAACGAGGATCAGGATGAGAATGGAAAGGGTCAAAAATGACCTTCAAACTAAATTTACAGCATTTCGTCTGTTCTCAGCGCAGCAATGAAGACTAATGTGTTTTGATGCATCGCATTGCAACTACATCTCCATTTTTCCTTTAGTCGTGTTCAACATCCGAACAAAAGGGCTCCATGGAAATCAGCTGTCCTCCAAGGCGCCACAAGTTCCTTATTAAAGTTCGCCTTTGCAGCGGTCTCTTCAGTGACACTCCTAGTCCAGTCAGCTGCCATTTGACATTTTAAAGGCCTCTCTGTTCTGCTTTCAGAGCATTCAGAGGATTGATGAGGAACTAAAAGGCCCTAAAAAACCAGCCCAATGAATCAGTTAGCGTCGGTGAATGTCCGGGTGAGGAGATGGGGGCGGCTCTCCTGTATTTGGTCTGACCTTTTCAGAACAACTCAAGAGGATTTCAGTGCCATCTGTACCCTCTGGGTACCAATAATCCCATTGCTGCTGCACTCAGCAGTAATGTGTATCCTAAACCTTTTCAACATGCCCCCAATATTAGTCACACACACACTTGCAGCGACACACTTCTTCCTTTGTTGTGGTTTTCATCAAAATATATCTCATGCATCTCCTTTTGTATCTTTTTGCTTCTCTTCTTGCAATGGTGTCATTGTGTTCTGCTGTGATTAATAATTAATGCTTACCCTTTGCATTTCTCTGACTATTCTATCAAACCAATACTTTTTTTGTTGTATGAGGGGATTTGCCAGAAATCATCACTTTGACGGTAAAATACTAAAATTTAATAAATGTTGATCCTCAATTTAGACACTATAAAAACATCAAATGGGATTTTTCTCCTGTTGACCTGAGCTCGAATACACGACAAATGTATTTATTGTAGTTATTGCACAAGCCCTATCAGGTTTCCTCCATCTTAAAATGCAATTTCAGCCAACCCAGATTGCTATTTATTCTTTCATATTCTCTTTTAACCACATCGGCTGAACTTTGAAGTAGTCCTAAATGAAGATAAGCTGTCTGGATGTGTTTATTGACTTCAGTTCTGCTGTCACTTTTTACCCTCATGGGATGTGAAAAGGAAAAAAAATAAATCATGTAAGACTGAATATGGTGGGCTTCGCTGAGAGGAAGCCTATTTTAACTTTGGCTGGATGACAAAATCTGAACACGCTGCAAAAAACAAACAACAACAACAACAACAACAACAACAAAAAAAACAAGTATTCTAGTATGGATGTGGACAAAGATGCTGCATAAATAAATACAACCTCCCCACCCCCCAAAAAAACGCGCACACACACACCAAAGGATTTATTAATTCTCAGATGTGACCTGAAACCTCATGAGCAGCACTCCCTCCAAAGTCTTGCTGTCCTTAGCATCGTCTATCTGTGGAAACTTAATTTCCACTCTTGTTGTGACAGTCTGGACACTGCACAGTGTGTCAGAAAAGGTTTTGGCAATTTCTCTTTGTTTGACAGTTTCTACAGCAGCTTGGTTTCCCATTAGATACGTTGCAGCTGCATGGAGGTTCTCTGCTTTCCTTATCATGACTGCTCACCTCATTTTCTTCCACTCTCCATTCCCCTGTGTGGAAAACCTTACTCTTATGCCCTCACTCTGTTTTCCTCTCCTCCTGGTGAGTAAGATACAGTAGATGATCAAAGTTTTTCTTCCTCATTGTGGTGGAAAACAGAAAGAAAGCTTCAGGATATGGCATGGATTTCTCTCAGGGATACGCACTGTGGACTGCCAACATGGAGCGCCCTCCTTATTATTTTTCCTTTGTTTTATTTATATTTTTTTTAAAGGTAATTAGTCTTACTTTGAGCAGTTTAAAATTAGCACAGCTGAAGATCTTTCCTCAGCCATCAAGAGACCACTTGAAGCAAGTTAGAGAAGCGTAATATATTATATATTAAACCCAGAGGAAATCTTTTTTACATCTTGTCTGATGATCTTCTCATAATTCAAAATCATTGTCAGAGGTGACGACAAACAGATGCTGGAAGCTGTGTAGAAGGCAGTACAGAAGAAGCACAGAGGACTGGAGGTTCGATAGTAAGACTGACCCTCTGATATTCGGACCAGAGCTAAGTTGGATTTGTGTATTGTGGCTGTATGCAAGATTTTTACCCCGGTCTATGATGTATTATCGTGGTGCTTTCATCCGAGACAGGTTTTCGGTGTGTGTTTTTTATTAAAATGGGTGAGGTGTGTAAGTGCCTCCTGAGGAATGATTCATTGCTTGGTTTGCAGGGACGCAACCAAAGCTTGCCTTCTCCCAAACATATGAACCATCGGAGCAGCTGGAGGAGTTTTCTGCCCCATGTCCCCTCAGTGTCTGCTGTTCATTCATCTTAGCATTGATTTTAATAGTTGTAGAGGTGGTTGAGGGGGGGGGGGGGGGGGGGTGCTGGAGTGGGCTTTGGGGTGTAAGGGGGGGAACTTTTGAGGGATGGATGGTCCATGGGCTGCAAAGTGTGATCTCGTTGATATTTTTTTTTTAATAGCTTTACAAGCAGAAACACTATATTATAACGCAGCACAACAACACTCCCTCCTGGGTGATGAATTGCAGACAATTGCCTTTTGGGACAATCAAGCCAAAAGTCTCACATTTCCCTTTTTTTTTTTCTTTGAGCAGCCAGTGCAGACCTTTGCAAAGCTGGCAAAAACACAGCATGTGCAAATAAAGATCATAGCCCACTGAAACCCCTAGTCCCCCACCACCACCCCCACCCCCAGCTGGTGTTTGCCTGTGATCATCACATCAGTTGCAGAGTAAGGACATGGTGACCTTCAGGTTTGGGGGATGGGGCATTTTTTCCTGTTGGGACTTACCCAGTGGGCTGAGCTCAACCTCTCCTCCATCTAGAGTTCCCATGTTTCCCAGACACCAGCGATTGTGTCTTAATGGATTCACTGAATGCTAATCAGGCAACCTAAGTCCAGGGGGTGGGGCAGGGCTTGACACAGACAAGGTCCTTTATAAATATGCAGAGGAATTTTTCCATCCTGCTGTCGTCACGCTCCTTCTTATTTAGAAAAATGCAAACATGAAATTGTGGTTGTTGCCTTTGAGATGTCGCTTCTCACCCCCTTGTTTTGTCACTCGTGTTGATGTCCCACTTCATCTGCCAGTTAACGCGGCTGTTTGTCTCATCATGGAGTTGTGACAATTTCACTTTGATTACTCTCATGTCCTGGGGATACCCTGTGATTGTTTCGTCCTCGCTCACTTCAACTCAGTCTAATAGCGTGCGCTTATAATTCTCTGCTGAGACCTTGTTTATATAAATCTATCAGCACAACTGGCCAGAGGTTATATACTCTAACATTAATCAAGACTCAACAGACTCCTAATCTTTTACCCGAGTCCTGTTAGCCCCGTGGACCACCTCTTTATGGCTCAATCAATCAGGCTGACTAGCTCTGAAATGTCCAGTGGTACATTCTCAGCAGCCCTTGGCAGGGTATTCAGTCACTGTGAGGCTATCATAACAGTGCTACTGTAATCAAAATTGAAGGGAAGGAAAAAAGATTCATCCCTACAAAAAAAGTAGTTCACAGACTGTAGTGACCTATGATCTAGGACCATCCAGTTGGAATCTGTGAGCAGCCCGTCTCAGAGCTGCAGGCACTCAGACTGATACAATCAGGAGACGCATTGTGGACGAGTGCTTTTTACAATCAATGGGGGCCTTTGTGGACATGTGACTTCACCAAGGAAAACTTTCCTGCCTCATCACTGAGGGCGCTGTGCTGACACAAAAGTTAATTTTCCCTGTGAAGTTTCACAGTTTCATCCTGCAAAGTTCATTGCTAATTTGTCGTCGGCGCGGCAGACTCAAGTTTTATCTCGTGTTTTAAGCTTCTGAAGAGACTCGTTCATGTTCATGAATACTGATGGAAATCTTTATCTGCATGGAGCTAATACAACCTGAGGTTGGGTAGTGATTTGTATAATTGAGGGGGATCACTGATGATTTTAATCCCGATGTGAGTCTGCCATGGTCATGATTTAAGTGAAATTCCAGAGCAAATTATCTGCCACATCTTAGAGGAGTCAGAGGTCCGCGGGTAATACTTACTAATCCTATGTAAACTGAATTTATTTTTGGCATTCAGTGGTGTCTTCTTTCCTAAATTGAGTCCATTTGTTATAGAACTGGAGGCAGTAGTGGAAACCATAGAGGAATCCTTTTGGGGGAAGGCTGAAGTGAAGTTTTACTCAGTGAAACTTTTCAATCTATGACTTTATTTAATTATATCCAATGCAGTCAGAAAATAGAGATAAGGAGCTAATTGATGCAGTGCCATAAGTTTTGGGCCAACTGAGAATAAGCTGTTGAAATTCACTCTCACCACCCTAACTGTTGGGGAGAATCTCTGAGCATTGTTCTCACATCTTATTACATCTATTTTTCTTAGGATTTTTTTTTTTTTTTTTCTTTTTGAAACATCTTGGTAAAAAGCAGCTTTCCACTGAGTCTGGGAACTATTGATTTTCATTCGTCCTTGCTCCCCTGCCATAATCTGTGGATTCATGTGATCCATTGACTCTTATGACATGAATGCCTCCAACTTGATTGAAGCCACATGTTTGTGGGAGTCAGTGGTGTAATAGAGGTGTTAAGTCCGGACTGTCTGAAGCATAGTAAAAAGAAACCCGGCCGCTTCACCATCCTGTTTTTAAATTTTCTCACCTTACTAGAAACACATTCTGCTGAATGACTGCTCCATTGTTCATTCTGTTTTACATCACGGTTTTTCAAATTTTCAGAAATGGACATGGGAATAAATAAAAGAGAGCAACAGATTTATTTTGGATGATTATGATTATTCTCTATAATTACCCAGATAAACTGTTTCATCTTTAGCCCACCTGCTGGTTCCCAGCCCTTTGGGCTTCATTTTGTCTGGGTTCACGCTCATCCAGCTGGTTTAATATCATTTCTGTAAAATGTTTTTTTTTTATTATTATTATTATTGTTTATTTAGCCTGCTTCAGGGCTTATCTGACAAAATACGAAGTGGTTATGAAGATGAGGATTTAATGACTGTGCCTGTCAAAACAACCAAGTTTTCACATTTAAGCAGCTCTTCAGCCAAGAAGAAAAAATAAGCTGTGGTTTGGGAAAAGCCCTCAGGCGCTCCATATATTTCATCATGTTAGACCACACTAGAAATATTTTAGCACCAAAGTGAAATAAGCAAATGTCACTGTCATGTCTCTTTTCACACAATCAACGTTAGGAAAGAGTAGTTTATACAGAAGTGTATTTTATTACCCATGGCTCTAAAGGAGTCCCTATAGCATTGTTAAGAAGACAAGGCTTCACAGGCAGGCTGCAGTTTCATCACTAACATTTATCTCAACATAATACTATCTGCCTCAGTTTACCTCAGTACCATTTTCCCTTTCCCCTGTCAGAGATGCCCCAGCAATATAAAAAGCCAGATAATAGTAAATCATCATATGAAATGGGATTGGTAGCCTTTGGTTGACATCTGTGTGGCTTCAATCTGTGGAATCATCAGGGCAGAAACAGCTTTTCATCCTTGAATGGACAGGATAAACCAGATATTATTTGATTATGTAGGCTTGCAATGCCAATTTGGTGTCATACAAAATGTCAAAAGTGCACGCACGGGCCAACACACACCTCTCCTGTCCTGTTGCCCCATTGTGTTGCTCACAGATTACTTGACACGTTACATCATGTGTCCCCATTCCTGTTATTTCCCTTTTCCTGAGGGGCTCTCGAGTGTCACGATAACAGTAAGTGATGAAAGAGGACAGACACTTATGCATCCTCGCCTAACCTTTATCTATCAATCTTTGCAAAAGTAATAAAAACCTATTCTGAGAAAAGCTTAACTCCCGTGTGCTGCATCGTTTTAAAAAGCATCAGCACATGCAACAGCCAGCAGCTACTTATCTTAGTTTAGCATAAAGACAGAAGACCCACCTAGCAAAATGGTCTTAGTTATATTTATAATATTTTAGAGCTTGTCATTACTCTAGCTAGTTCTGATGTATGTAAATGCTCGACATTGTGTTTAGTTGTTTGTTTGTTTATGGAAGTTAAATTATATCAGTGTAAAATATGCTCATGCCCCTTGTTTTGGTTTTATTCTTTGTTTCAAACATGTATAGTTAAATTCTGATGTTATTTCAGCCGTTCTCGGCTTTAAGCTGGGCGTCATTTTCTCCTCAGATTTCCACACTTCCTGTATGGTTTGGTTTTTTTTTTTTTCCCCCCATCACATCCACACAATGAAAGGCCAGGAGAAAAAACGACCTGTTAGTTCAGGGAATAGTTTATTTTTTACGAATTAGGTAACGCTCCTTATACTCCATCCCCAGGAGTAATAAGCTAGCTTGGTGTGTGTCCCAAAAGACAGCTTGAATGCAGCGGGACGGCACTTTAATACGGAGTACTTTGTACACTTGGCAGCGAGAGTCAGTTTTTTCTCAATCCCTCAAGCGTTGCATTGTCTTTTGAAAGGAGGCTCTTTTGTGTTTGCAGTATGGAGCTGCTCACATGATGAGCCCCAGTACTGTCACTGAGGCATTTTGATGTCTGGCGCTGTCTGTGCGGAGGATGCTAAAACATTCATTGCATATTTGGATGCTATTAACATAAATATTAAAAAGTAGATTGCAGTGTCTTTCATTCCCTCCTTCCCAGAAGGCCTTGCGTTAGCATATTTACGGCTCATCTTAAAAAGTAATTAAGGCAGGGATGCATTGCTGTAGGTATAGGCTGACTTTTGGACACATGGCCTGCTGTCATGCTGCTGTCAGGCTCTGTCAGTGGGAGGAGGGCGCTGCTCGACACATCAGACATGACCCAGTTAGAAGAGCTACACTTGTAGGACCCTATAAAGTGGATCCTGCCCCGAGGTGGATTTTCTTACCCTTTGGCTTTGTTGTTCCCCCTCACCCATTTTTCTTTGCTCTGCTCGCCTCTCTGATGGATGGAAGAGCCGTCACTTTTTAAATTGAAAGTCCAAACTAGCATGTTAATAGACATTTGGATGACACTCACGTCCCTTTTGACATGTTTTTCCTCTCACTTTGATTTTGCTGAAATTTCAGTGAAGTAAGGCTGAAAAACCGTAAGCTGGCTTTGACTCTGTCTTTGTCGTGTGCAAGTAAAGTAGCTTATTGTCACCGCCCTGCCACCAAGCCCCGCATTGATGATACACTGAGTCATTAAAATATTGCAAGATACTGCAAAAGCAAACCTTCCCTTTGACTTTGGTGTAAAAACTGAGGCAGCAAATAAATACCAGAGCAGCACAGTGGCAGGTTTTTTTCTCAGACACCAAGATACGCTGAAGTCGTTGTCTCTGCTTTTTGTCATCATTTGGATTCCACTGCTGGTTTATCACAGGAGTGACAACGTTTGCAAGAGCGGGTTGAAATTGTGCAACATTTTGGCAAAGCTAGAGGAGGAATTTCTCTTGCATGGCGCTGAATAATTTCCCCTGTGCCCCCCTCCCCCCCGCTCATCGTTATTTGACTTCTCTTCTTGCCTGAAAGAAAGGGGGAAGAATGTCCAATTTGTAACTGGAGATCAGAGGAGACATGGCTGAGGTCGAGGGGAGGCGTGGGTCTGTTGCTGGAAAGACTGAGACACACAGAAAATAACTGGGCCTCCATGTGAAAAGCTCATTCTCCCCGCACACCCAGAAGATGTTTTCTTTTGAAAGTTATTTGCAATGTATTGCTGTTTAACACACTCCTGCTTCATCTTGGGCACATTTTATGCAGTCTTTTGTGCTTTTTTCCTCTCCTACTTTCTAATACATGCCCACTGCTTAAAGTTCATTTTCTACTTGTAATTCACAAGTTTATTAATTATCCCTTTGTAGTCGGAAACTGTGTGACAAATGAATGGTGTGATTAGATAAGACTGGCTCTTGACTGAATGTCTGCAAGAAAAGCACTGAAACAGATCAATATAACACAAGCTGCTCTTTTTGCCCAGGGCTAGTGACGGTGACTGATGGGTGGAAAGAAATGAGAAAGAGTTGCAGGAGAGTGGCACAAGCTGACAAACCAGCACATACTGTGTTTAGTTTATCTTGGGCCTGTTCCTTAGGAGCGCACACACATACACGCACAAACCCGTTTTACACTGACAACGAGAGTAGGCCCACTTTTGATTAGAATCGTCTTACCACAACCTGAGCCTCTCTGAACTTGTTATGTCCTTGTTAGGCTGTGCTGCACACACAGTGGGAAAGGTGGTTTCTGAAAACAGCACCCAGCGCATTGTGCTGCATTATGTTTTTCACCTCGCTCTTACCTCTCCCCTTTACCTTTCAACATTCACTTTTGATTGGGCGTGGCACACAGTGGACAGTCTATCACAAGGCTGTGATATTTGTTTTTATCATGTACCAGCAGATTGTGTCCAATTAAACGTGCGGCATTGACTTCACAATAAAGGCATACGCCAACTTAAATTGCTGGAGGAGGCACAGTCACAGCCTTCAGGTAAAAGACAATGGCCACAAGTCTCCTGGTGTGTTTATAGCCACTCATGGATGAATCCTAGAGTAGGGAGCTTTGCCCCATGACCACTGGTGGAACAAAAGGGAAAGAGAAGAAGTGGCCTATTGCTGCCATTGGCAGGTTCTCCACACTTGACGTTTTTTCCTTGCTGAAGGTGAATGAGCTCGAAATTTGCAAGCGTGGTGACCAATATCAGTAAAGCGGAATCCGACAGCGCAGCACTTCAGTTTTGTGATCAACAGTAGGCCTTGGCGGACTCCGTGGGGTGATGGATGTTTAAGGCACAGCAGCTTTACTCTATAAGGCTAATTAGTACCAGAGGGCAAACCCATTTACAGCAGATGAGTCAGGAAAAAGACAATACAGAAAAAAGTACATTAAAAAAATCGTCAACACTTGTCAGTTTAAAGGATGGCAGAAAAACATAAACGTGAAGACCTTGTATGAACGTGCAAGGTGTTGGCATTTCCCTGAGCAGGCAGTGCCAAGCACCAGAGGGGAAAAAGAGAAGGAAGGACCATTACACTGTGAATATAGAACTTGTTCGTGGCAGACCTGTGATCTTATTGGTCTTGTCAATAATACACTTGGCTGATATTCAAGTTGTAAAGCTGTCAAAAGCCACAGAAGCCGAATCAACAAAAAACCTGGAGCCTAGAAAAGCGTCTGCATTCACCTGCCACACAGCAGTGGGGAGAAAAATCATCTTCACCACAAACACACCTCTGGTCCAACTGAAAGACTGAAATAATCTTTGATCTTTGCAAGGTTGAGCTACAGCTGTGTTTCTCTCAGGCATATTAACAAAATCACAGACAGCCGCTCAACAAGCCCGGTGTAGCTTTCTTAACAAGTAGAACAGCAATTGGCTAAGTAATGTTTGAATATTGGCTGTTGCCAATGGCTGGTGTATTTGTATGCATCACTGTGCGCACTACATATCAGCCATATACTTCACAAATCCCTCCTTTCTCCTCATCCCCCTCATCCTCCATCTCTCACTGCTCCAGAATCGAAACGTTTCAACTCAATCTCCAGATCCTTCTCTCGCACACACACACACACACACACACACACAGATATATTTATATATATATATTTATTTATTTTTTTTTTATTTATTTATTTTTTTTAAGAGCTCACCCCAGCTTCACCAGCGAAAACGCTCACGCAAAACGTAAGCTCCTCTGAAAATGGCTATGTTGATCCAACTTCAGTGACAAGGGAATCAAAACGCCATATGAATAGCAGGTGTGCAAGGTGTACATGGCGAGGTGTGCCCTGAGTTTCAAGTGAAGGGGAAAATATAACATGCCTCGACATGCCGGGATATGTGTGTTGGCAGATTAGTCACACAGAGTGTTAAGGCTGAAGGTGGCTGCCAACCTGTCACCGCCTCTGACTGAAAAGTAAACTGCTGCACATTAACATGCTAACATATTCATTTTAATTAGAATGAGGCCGAATCTGTTTATCTATCACATAAATGAGCCTGAACATCTGGTCCTATATCATTTTGTTTAACTAAGCACAACTGTGCACTGTTTTTAACAGCTAGTTTGTTACATAAAGACAGCAGTGCGTGATGTGCTTACTATCCATTTAGTATTCCATCTTAAATAGCTTGACTTTTCTTGAAAATGGAAGTGATACACAACAGGGTAATTGCCCCTCTTTGCAGATTGTTTCTGGTGTAGTGAAGCAGTTTATTGATCCCAATGCTGCCTTTCTTTATTATGTCGTTGCATAGCTGGAAAATTGCCTTAACATACAAAACCAGATTGGCATTGACTATAATTACCTGAGCCCTTTGGATTTTTTTTAAGCTCTCTTCAGAAAACTTTGATTTCATGAGATTAAAGCATGCATAGAAGTAGATTTTTTTTTTTTTTTTTTGCCACTGCAAATGCCTGACTCCCCAGGTGCGGTTGCTCTTACACTTCCCTCCCTCTTTCAGATGATCCTTCGAGCCCAAAAGGGAATGTCTTACATTAAGCCTGCCCATTCAGGCACATCTCCACTCCAATTCCCTGGCCACCAAAACTCTCTCCAGCTTAGTGGCAGCCTTTTTCTCCCTGTCCTCTTTGGCCTTTTGAATGATAACCTTGAATGGTATTGTCTGGGGACATGAAGGAGGGTAAAGAAATTCCTTGGTTCTTGACAGAGAGCAGGAAGGCTTGACAAAAGACATCAGCACTCCCTAAATCAGAGGACGTCCAGGATATGAAAAGGGGGCAGTTTTTCTTTCAGGTAAAAAGCGTTGACAGAAAAGGATGGAGAACAATAGAGCTGCTCTGATGAAATAAAGCACTTTTAAAGAACTGAAAATGTGATTTCAAAAGTGGGCTCTGCTCCGATGATGAAATCTGAGGCAAAGATTTGCAGAAGAGAGATTGCCATATTAGAGCACATTTTATAGATTGAACGCTGACATGTTGGACTGATTGTATTTGATTAAGCCCTTTTAACTGAACTCTTTCCCAGTTCATAGAATGGCCTTTCAGAGAAGCCATTAGGCCTCAGATAGTCATTCTGATAACGACCACGTGGAGATCAATTGAAACTCGATCTGTGAATAAGTTGTCTGGCCTCTTATATTCTGCACTGCTCATTCTCTCCAACCCAGTCCCCTTCCTCTTCACCTCTACCGTAAGAGGAGGCGATTAGGCATCGGCTGGCTGCCATAGCAACTGAAACAAGACTCCAAAACGGGACGAGGTTTAACAAACAGTGGTGGCTGGCAAAAAGCAGCAAGGTAAACAAACAAAGCTCTCAGGGCCGAGTTGATGGAGCAGAACCTCTCCTGATCTCCCAAGATCTTCAGGTTTGACCTAATTCTGCTGAAGGGAAAATTGTTATTTGGATTCTTAATAACCTTTTTGAAAAGGTGCACAGAGACTGTAGATGTGGTTCCTCACATTTCTGCGTGCCATGCAGTTGCTGCGTGTAGCTGCTACGTTACAGCCTTCTGGTGACTTCCACCAGCTCCCCTCATGGCAGCTTGGTGGAGTCCTACAAACGATTTCATCATGAGAGGGCCATCTGCTCACAGCTAAGTGATAATGCCTGTTGAAGACGATCGTGTTGCCTGCAAGAGAAATGTCTTTTTGTGGTTTGGGGAAAGTGATGAAACGACCTCATCAGTTAGAACCAAAGTGATTGAATTCACAGCCTACAAAATGCAGTGCACTAATGATTTGATATTTGCTCCAATAATTAATTCTTATTAAGCTGCGGTGAGCTAATTTCTCCTGAGGGAATAATTCAGTTTTATTTCATCCAACGAAGCATCTGCTTTAGTGCTTGTGATCGTTGCATTGATTGTCAACCAGCTCAGTTCTTCTCAAACCGTTCACTTTATTTCGAGGTATTTAGGTGAATTCACAAAAGGATTCTTTTTTCTTTTAGAAAAACTCATAACAGAACATCTTAATATGCCGTCGGCGATAAGAGGTCACAAGAAGGTCTTGTATCAATTTAAGAAGGTCAGAGACCAAAGAGGTCGAGGCGCCACTGGAGCCGACAACCACACGCTAACTGACTCAAATCCCAGACTGCCCGCTTGTGCAGCTTGTGGAGCATCGTCAACAATTTAGGAAAACAAGAAAGACAGAGAGTACGTCTACACCAGCACACATGGAGAAATCATAGCCCAAGGTAGTTTCCTCTAAAAAGTCCACACTTATTTCAAGCAGCTTGGCTCATAAACATTATGTGAAAGGAAACGTTTTTCATTCTTGGTAATCTTTCTCCCACATCCCAGTCACCGGCTTTCCTACTTCTGCTTCTCAGTAACCCACATAGTGAGTGTGGAGGATGGGATTTGATGGAATTAAACATCCCGGGGAAAAAAAATGAATCAAATGAATAAAAGTTTAAAAAGAAAAAAAAGAAGCGTTGGACCACATGCTATATGATATGGAATTGAATTACACCTTGATAGTTTTGTTCACCTGCTCCTGTGTTGGTTTGTTGCGTTGTGTGAGTGCTCAGCTCAGACTGATCTCACCCACTGCAGCAGTGTTGCAGGCTCAGTGAGTTCATCCCCAATGCCAACAGAAAACACTGATGGTTCACCTGGAAACCTTTTTTTTTTTCCGTTGTTGTTGTTGTAGTTACAGAAATGGAACGGAGTTCTTGTCTTTCTCATGGCAATAACCTCCCTCCTCCCTTCAGCCACAAGTAATTTTCAGCGGTCATGTTATTCTCATCATCATCACCATCTGACCTGATGTGTGAAACTATCCACTGAAGTCTTTCTTTCTTCCTTCTGGAGCAACTCTTTACAGTTTTGTCCATTTAAAAAAAATGTGATTGAGAATCCCCATGTGCCTGATTTTTCTCTCTCGATCCAAATTGCACTGTTTGCTGGATAGAATAACAATGTCTGTGTGAAATAAAACCACGCTTTTTCCTGTATTATTATTATTTTTTTGTTCGCTTTTGCTGCAAGGAAATTCAATTTGATTACACGCTGCTGTATCTCGCTGCATTACACAACACTTGAAAGAGAATTTCTGATTTTGTTAAATATTAATCATGAATATATTATGGTGCTGGCGTGCTTTACAGTCTTTACTGTTACAAATCTGAATCAAAACACATTTAATAACATTATATAACTGTGGGTAGGCTCCTTTGCTTCTGAATGCATTTTTGTGCCTTGTTCACAGTGGCTGCCTGTACAGAAATTCACATGAAATTCTCCCAGGTTTCTTTCGCTGCACTGCTCTCTTAAAGGCAGTAAGTGTGGCTGAAGCAGAAACTTGTCTGAAATTCTCTTAAGGGTTTGCAGAAGAAACGTCTGAGTTGTTATGTATGAAAATCCCTGGATCCCCTCTGATCCGGAGCTGTAATGACACAGACTTGGTCAGAGCCTTTTTATATCCCTTCATTCTCATCAACATGCCAGAGTTTCACTGAATTGATTTTCTTTGCCATAATCAGCCAGTGTATTTTCTGCCCTCTCCTACGCCGATGACATTCACCGTCCTCTTCGCCTGCAACTTGGGAAGACACGCAAACTTGCACGGTTCCCTCTCCTCCTGCTCGACATCGGATGTTAGTCAGTTTGTGTAGCCCATCTGCATTAGCATGTGGATTAATTCCTGCTCTTTATCTGGCCTAGATGCAATAAGGCAGTCCTGGATGGCAGGGATAATCAGGTTGGAAGGCAACACTTCCTTGCCTGCCCTACCTCCATAGCCATTCTCACGTTCCCAAACTGATAGCAGGGCAGACACATTGGAGGGGATTAAGCTAATGTGATGGCAGAGCCACCTACCAGGGGCCCCCACAGGGTAATTTCCAGAGACAGAGGTTGGCATCCAGGGAATAACTTCTCAAGACCTGGCTAAGGGCAAATATTGAGGATATTAATCCTTAATGTAATGGCCTTGACTAGATTTTACTCTTGTCTGCTTGTGCAGCTTTAAGCATAGTCATAAGTCTCTTTAATCACTGACATAAAGCAGTCCCTCAAGGATTTTCCAGAGTTTTACAGTAATTATTTCCTACCAAAAAATGCTTGTTTTTTTTCTCTCTCTCTCTCTCTCTCGCTCTCTGTGAGAAATTGCCAAGCTATTTGCATAAGTTGGTTGTTCATTTGCCGTGGTTTTATGAGCTGCTGGAGCTCTTTATTCTATTTCAGACAAAAAACTGTGTTTTTGTCAAAATCCCGGTCATTTTACATAGAGACGCGAGGTTAGTTCAGAGGTAAAACTGCAGGAACAGGTCAGAGTGTCTGCCCATCAGTCGCCTGCAAATGATTGATAAAGTGGGGAAAAAAAAATCACTCAGGTAAGGTCGTACACATCATTCTATTGGAGAGGAGCAGCCCTTTGTCTTTTTTTTTTTTTTGCCCATTTTAATTAAAACATAAATGAAAGAATGAGATGGAATCCACGAAAAAGTTGGGCATAATTTCACCTTACTGGATGTCTGGATGCAACAAAGAAAGGGGAAAAAAAAACACAGCTTCGCATTGTTCCTTTTCATTCATGAAAATATATTTAAATTATGAAAACCCACGGTGGCGAGATCTCACAAAGACAATGGAGGCTGAGCGAACACCTTCACTATCAGAGTTTGTCCTTGCAGCTGTTTTTTTTTTGTTTTTTTTTTTCTCTCTCTCTCTCTCTCTTTCTCACTGACTGACTATCCTCCTGTTCATTTTCCTCTCAGGTCTGCTCATAGGGTCGGGCTGCGCACTCTATCCACTGGGATGGGACAGCGAGGAAGTGCAGCAGACCTGCAACAACAGCTCGGACCAGTTTCAACTAGGTAAGATGTCTTATCGGGAGGTTCCATTACACGCACCGACAGTGTGAACATGGACTACACACTGATGCTCCAACTTCGACTGTCAGTCTGAATGTTCTGCTAACAGAAAAGATAAATCCATAAAAAGTTGGAAAAAGAGAAAAGACTTTTATTGTTTGTTTTTGTTTTGGTTTGGTTTTTTCGCCCTTTGACATTCTGCTTTTTTTAGCCACAAAAACAGACATGAGTCTCTGGTACTGTCATATCCCGTAGAGACATGATTTGATGGTATTTAAAAGGTATAATAAAAAGTCAACAATAACCTCCAGCTGCTGTCAATTTCTCGAGTGTTTTTATAGCTATAAATATGTGCTAAGAATAAACAGGTTCTTGATTTCTGCTCTGTATTCAGCTGGCATTATTGGGACCACCTGACAGACAGTAATATGGTACTGTATTTACTACTAGGCAGGTAGAGGAGCAGCTTATTTAATACTAATCGAGCACTATCTAATTTTTTTATACTTGAATGTAAAATGTTTTTGGAGGATGTAAACTAATATTATTTCCATAGGTCAGAACAGCAGATTGGAATATTTTAATTAAATGTCACCGGTAGAATTTTGATAACCTATGTAATCAGGGGACAGCGGATACTCTTTGCTCTCTTTTAATTTACATCAATGTCCAATCATGCACTCCACTTGCACTCTGTCGCTTGTGATTGTTTTTGACAAGGAATTAATTTTTATCCTACGTCCTTCCTCACATGTTGGGGTTAGCGCAGAGATTTGATATGTCCATGAAATTGAATCAGTGATATCTATTAACTCCTGAGCCCAAAAGTGTGTCTTGTGTCACAAAACAGCGAGTCCCGCAGGAGTCCCCTATAGGATGTGATTTTCATTACACCTCATAATTAGGGAAGGCGAGGGAAGGTTTTGACCTGACAGTGGCACCGCTTCATAACGAATATTCATATCATGACAACCTAGGCAGTGGCTGTTGAGCTGTATTATTCTGCACACATGGATGGATCTACAGCCATTCTCCAAAACCAATGTCAATAAGGAAAAAAAAAAAATGCTATTCTATTCTTTTGAAGTTTTGCAATGTGTAAGTAAAAGGTCCCGTATTGTATAAAGTGAGATTTCAATGTTTTCTTTGATTATAAAACAGATGTAGGTTCTGTATTAATTCTGTATCAAAGTATGACAACTCAGTCCACAGAGAAATAAACTTAGCCTGCATACAGAAACTCACTCCTCTCAGTCAACTATCAAAGTACTGTTCTGTGCTTGTGGCATTCAACCTCACCAGATTTGGCTTCTTTGAGCTTTACCCTGAAATATGACGTAATTTCACGCAGTTACTCAAATGGTCAGCCAATCAGAAGAAGCTCAGGTGATTGGCTGGTTACTTGAACTTAAGAGGGAAGCAAGAAAGAGGAGATGTAAAATTGCATTTGGATGTTTTAAATATATGTTATTCAGCGATCACAACATGGAAGATAAAATACAGGACCTTTACTACATTTTAAACAGCCATATGGATGGAGAAGTTTACTGAGATCAAAGAACAGAAAGTACAGCCAACGTTAAAATAGTCATGTGTGATTTTCTTTTTATAATAACAGGCTCTCAGTACATTGTTCACAAATTATTTACACATCAGTGTACAAACAAACTGAGTATCAGTTCAGTGTTGTGTGTGCTTGACGAAGACGACTGCACCGCAGTTATTTCAGTTTCACCTCATTCCTGCTGGCTCCATGACAAGGCTCTGCTGTTCTCCCACGAGAACGACAGCTTTCACACAAATGACACGCTTGCCGAGGATATTTGAGGCTCTCCTTCAGACAATCAGAAGAATCAGGACTTTAGTAATTAAATTCAAAGGTAACCTTGCATTTAGCTGCAGGGCGCATTCATGGCATGTATATGTCCGCAGCATGTCAACGGGTAAACAACAGATACATCATGAAGAGAGGGGGAGCTAATTGTTGATATAATGATGCTCAGTAGTACTCAGTGGTACAGCTTTGGTTGTTGAATCATCAGGGTTCCACACCGAGAAAAAGGCTGGTATGATTTGTTAATGAGATGCCGCCTTGCCTTACCACCTTTTTAATCAAATCTATTCAGTCATAGATTCTCCCAAAATGTAATGTGATGTTTATAATGAGAAGCCTCGCTGGTCATCAACACAGTTTGAATCAAATGTAGGTCTTATTCTTGTTTAATAATGCACATAATCTCCTTTGAGGATTACAGAAGATGTGTCTTAAGGGGCCACTTTATATTTTAATTTGTGTTCGCTTTCAGCACTTGGCTCAGTTTCAGAATCTTTTATTTTTTATTTTTTTGGCCACTGTTGAGCTTTCCGGCAGTCTGCATCGTGAGAGTTCATTGGCCGCATACCAGACTGGCTGTTTGCAAATGAAGTCAAACTATGTTCAGTGCATTTGTTTTAGCAACGCTAACTTTTTTCTCTAGAGGAAGTGAAATGTAATGGCTGTGGCAAAAAAATGGGAGACAGCTCACAACATTTTCTGCTTGTAGCACAAGCATGCTAAAGTTAGCTCCAAACCAAGAAAGGGTCTGTACGATGCGGTGTACACAAATAGATTGTGAATTGAAAGGAGAACATCTATTTTTTTAAGTTGCATTACCAACATGCTGCCGCTTCTGTTTAGGCTCGTAATATAGTGTGAGCGTAAAACTGTAACACGCTGCAAACATGTATCAACACTGACTCGTTCTACAGCATTCAAATAAAACCAGAAAGATTGTCCGCACCAAGTCAAACTGTGCAATTGAATTGTGCAAACCTTCTCATGACCACAAACATCCACATTTATATCATCATTCATTATTCATTCATTTAAAATGGTGGGCGCAAACAGGAAAAGAAGAATGTGGCTCTTATGTTCAGTATATACTACAGTAATATCAGAATAAACTCAATATTCACAAAGCAGAGCATGAATGCATCCAATTTTATATCACTGCTGTTTATTTAATCTCAGTGGAGTAAACTGCTGTCAAATTCTACTTTTGCAGATAAGTTTTTTCCTTTTTATTGAAAAAATGGTTCTGTGAATGTAGAGCAAACAGTGCGGGTCTCTTCTGATGCTCAGATATTCTGGTTCACACAAACCAAATCAGTTGTTCCTTGGCCAGAGGCTTATCTGCCCTAATTTCACTGAAATCCTTTCATTGCTTTTTTGGGAGATATCCTGCCAACAGACAGACAGATAGATAAACGCAAGGGTGAAAAGACATCATCCTTCGAATCCTCTGCTCTCCTCTGCAGGTTCCTGCCAGATCGGCTGGGCGTATTACTGCACGGGCGCCGGGGCGGCAGCTGCCATGCTGCTCTGCACCTGGCTATCCTGTTTCGCGGGGAAGAGGCAGAAGCAGTACCCGTACTGAGATGAGTGCATCAGAGAGATGGAGGAGGAGGTGGATAGGGGGGCGGCCAGGACAGGCAGAGACCTCAGGCGGTACAACTAAAGGGAGAGGACTCTGTGGACTCACAGCAGCACAGCACACCGAGCACCAAAGACACCAAGTCACTCTGGTGCTCTGCACATCACGGGACTCTACTCATCTGACAACTGCAGGGACTGTTTCATAATGCACACACATGGCTTTGAAAACAAGTTCTTCTCCTAAAACCTGTTCTTAAATGATAAATATATGGACCAATCCTATTTGTAAAATTGTTGCATAACTATTTCTTAAACAAGAAAGAATATTATGTCTTGCTTGTATTTTGTTTTTTGTTTTTTTTTTTGTTTTTTGTTTTTTTTTTTTCATTTGTCTTCCTCTCCTTGAGTCGTTGATGTTTAGGTGATAGTGTGCCCTGTGATTAAGAAAAAAAAAAAAGTAATATTGCTTTATTGTTCTGTGCAGTGTTTCTGTCTCCTCTTCACATCTCATTCTTGCCTTAAACCCAAACTGAAATGCAATAATCCCTATAATGTAAAGCAATCCAACACTGGCTGCCTGCTTCCTCAACTCAGCCTTCTCGGATTCTCTCAGAAGTCTAAGCATCTAGTTTATTTAACACATTCATAAAACGTATGTTGTGTATGATAATGTACTTTATCACATTAGCACATTTTGTATTCATTGTTAATTGTTCTCTGTCATTATTTTTTGTTTTGTAAATAAATGTTTCTTGAAATTGATATATGTATGTATATATTTATACATATATGTAAAGTTATTTCAGTCACAGAACAAAGCCAGGGGTGAAGTGAACAGAGCTCCACTTGCATTCCTAAAAAGCTTTTCCCATGACCTCTTGATCTCTGTGCTGTTCACTGCATGTGGTGGAGTCCTCCCGGCCCCCCACCCCTCTACAATCGATAAAGAGGATAAGGACGGGCAGTGCTGTGAATTTAACATTTTCCTATTATTGATGAGCTAAATCCTGTGACTTCTAGTCAGATTATTTTGCCTTTTGATCAGGTTGCTCACATCAAAGCTTCCGAGCCTTTCCTGAGACAATCGCACCCCGGGACACCAAGCAGCTGTGCATCCATCAGCTTAATGTCAGAGAGTATATTAGAGTTCCTCAACTTGCCATCACAATGTGAATAACAATAACAGTAACCTTTTCATAGCAATTACCGAAGCTGTATGTGTGTCATCAGAGGTGTGAGTGGCACCCAGCTTTTCAGTCACTATTTTTAGATCTTCTTTTCCCACACCCGTTCCTCCTCCGTTTGATTAACAAACAACACTTCAGAGATCCACCCGAGCCCAAGTGTACAAAGTCAGCTCATTTACAATGCGGCTGTTCTCGATGTATTTGGCCCTCATTAGCATGCCCATTTTCTCACAATGCAAGGCATCCCCCAGATAATGGCAACCCCCATCTCCTTTCCATACTCACTTGAGAAATCTCTTTCAGTACTTGTGCTCCGTTTAATGTGTTGGAATGGTTCCTCTGCACTCTGCTCACTCTCTGATCCACTGAGCTGATTGATATCAACTGTGATTGTTACAGTATCAATCCGATGCCTCATCAGCAGACACTGACACATTGAGGTCAAGTCAGAGCATTCCCCCTTCACATCAGTACCCATACCTCGAGTTCAAGTGATGTTACACGTGGGTGGCTGAGTCTTAAAACGTGCAAAATGAGTGGTATGGGTTAGGGGTTAGGCTGCTCCCATCAACTGCTGAGTGAGTGCAAATAATGTAAATCTAGATTGGCCAGAGCTGTAGCAACACCAACCATGACAATCTTAATGCTAAACCTGAATGTGCTGAGGTGGAGGCAGAAATCTTTGACAGCTTCACTAATATCTGGAAAGATAAATCCAAAATTGTCAGCAAGGTCAGACAGCAAAACGGCAAGTTTTTTCTAGTTTGGGGAAGCTGGCCCTTTAGGAGCAGCAGTCAACTCCACAGGGGTTGAATTTATGATGGACCATTCACGTGGGTTACTACTTTACTGAAAAGAAAAGAGAGAAAAGAAACTTAATATAAATAAATATATATGTATAAGACACAGCTTACATACTATAGAATAATGAGGGTTAACGTTTCTTTTTCATGACCATAACATTTAAAATCTGGGGACCAGTGGAGAAATTTCTGAGGGATGTATATGTTTTGATCATGGAAGGTCAGCCAAAGTTATGCTAAGACACATCTTCACAAGAGTGCTCAGCCTGAATTTAAAAATGTGTATAATATAATATATAAATATTTTTTTTTTCTTCTCTCTTCTTTCTTTCTTGTTTTTCTTTAACCTTGAGAGAGAATGCCCTTAGAGCAAGAAAACATTCTGGGAAATCAACAAAAACAACAAAATCACGAAGTGCTGCTGAAACAAGCAAGTGAGAAACAGGTTGTTTTTTTTTTATTGGGTTGGAGGTTATTTAAGGGAGAAAAGACCAAATCAACCTTGAAAAGTTCTGCCTTGGTCATCAGTTTGAGACCTTCTACATCAATTAATTCTTTCTAATTATTTTTTTTCCCTGACACTCCTCCAGTGAGAGAATTACTGCCCTTAAGAACCACTCTGCTTAAAAATGGGTTTTCTGCTGCTCTCCATAAAGATGTGGCATATTTGACATTGTTGCAGGATAACATAATAAGGAGCCATATCAAACCTGTCGAGTGAAATGAGAGTCCATCACCCTGGTAACACTTAGAAATCATCACTGGTGATTATTTTCTTGTAAAATACATGGGGGGGAAATGACATGTGTGCGGCGCACAGTGAGTGTCACATTAACTAAAACACAAACAGTCTGCTCTTACTGAGTTAGAAATAAAATCCACGCCCCCGCTTCTGTTCTGTTGTCCCCACTGTGCTTAAGGAGCTGCCAATCAGCCGTACCCGTCAACTTTAAGAGCTGTTACCATCAGCAGGTTTGTGTGGACAGGGAAATAAAGGGAATCTATAATGGCAAACAGCAGACAATCTGCATCAGCAGAGAGGATCAGAGACTCGCACACAGAAATAGGCTGAGTTTCACCGGTTCACCTGCAGGGATACAGAGAAGCTGCAGTTAGCAGGGTGTTTGAAGTGGGCGTTTTGTTTAAACTGGAAAATGTAAGCGTAATCCCCAAATTGAGCGGGCATATTTGAGTAAGAAAGAAATTTCATAATCTCCTCAGTATTAACAGTGCTACTGTCTCCCTTTTATAGTCCGACACAGCCGTTTGTGGTCTTTGCTGAACACACCTATGTCAAGGTTATGAGTGAGTGGAGCTATCTTTGGACTTACACCTGATTTCATAATAAGCTTTTTCCCTGGCAGGCATGCAACACACAAGTGTCCCAGGAAGATATGATTTAGCATGGAATAATAATTTCAGCACTCATTTATTTTACAATCTGCACCCTTTCTTGTCCCACTTTAGCATGTCCAATAATCTTCTGCCAAAAAAGAGCCGTTTCTCCTTTCCGAAATGGATAACAAAGCTAGCAAGAAAAAAGATTCAATCATGCACATGCTTATACAGACCTAATAAGACCAAGTTTCCGGCTCTCCCCTCTGGGTTTAACATGGCAGAGAAGGACCTTAAAACACTAAATGGGATTCTCAAACACTGTAACAATGTGGAAAAAACTGCAGGGTGAAGCCTGACATCTGCTCCAAATGAACCAGAGGGTTGCTGTAAATGTCAAAACTATTGCATAAATAACAAATGTCAGTTTTTCAGGCTAGAATATTAATAAACATTAAAATCTTAAATGGCTTCCTCCTTTCCTCGCCTCCCTTCCCTTCCCTTAGCACTTTATGCAATCATCTCCTCCAGGTTATTTCCACTTTAGATAAGAGCAGAACTGAGGAATGGCTGGAAAGGGGCAGAGGGCTCTGGTTTTCCTCCCACAGATGTCTTTCTTCTGTGCGGTTAGCATCAATGAAAGTCTGTGGGATGCAGGTCCTTCATGCTATTCAGGCAGCAGGATTGCTTCCAGAGCTGGGTGAAACCTGGCTACAGCGACTTCATAGTTTCTAAAGACCAAAAATATTGCTTCACAAGTTTCTAGAGAGCTAAAATCGTACCTCTAGGCGCAGTTTCACAGAGTGTGAGAGAGAGAAAAAAGATGAAGAGTTTCCATTGACTTCTCCGTAGAATTCTTGAATGGTCTTTTGGTGCACAATTCCAAGTTAAAATTAAAGCTACAAGCAGCAGTGAACAGGCCATTGTACACATGTGCAACTTGAAGCCCCCTGGATTTGCTTGCATTCGATCCAGTTACAGCTTATTTATTATTATTATTTGGGCTTTTTATGCCTTTATTGCAGTTATTAAGTGGTAAAGAGGCCAACAGGAAAAGGGAGATAGATTCGATTCCACTTTATTGTCATTGCATATGTCACAGGTACAGGCAACATAATGCAATTAGTATACGACCAGAAGTGCAAAGGCATTGGTAGAATAAATTAAATGAAATCAAATTGAATTAAGAGCTGAATGATGTGAGTAACACACCCCGGACACATCACGTAAATTAGCTGGTGTTTGTTATATGCAGCTTCGAGTGTGACTCACTGTTGACACTTACACGTGATTAGGACAAAATTTGGGGCTGTGTTATAACTGGGATTATCGCCGAGCCCAGAAGGGAGAACTACTAAAAGAAAGCTTTCATCTGGAAGAGTTTGAGATGATACTGAGTGAATGTGAAGTCATTTGGATATACGCTGTAGGAGGAGTTTGTTGAAGTGTGAGGTTCAAATGGTGAAAGGCATCCAAATTGCAAATTCATCTCAAAACACTTGGTGTATGGGTCCAAAGGATTTTGTAAAATAAGCAGTTGACGCTGTTATAGCTGCAAAGGGTGGACTGACGTCATATTAAACCTTATGGATTAAGAATGGGATGTCACTGAAGTTCATATATGAGTCAAGGCAGGTGAGTGAATGCTTTTGGCAATATAGTGTGTGTGTGTGTGTGTGTGTGTGTGTGTGTAATGGCAGTACATTTCATTTGGATTCATAATGTCAAATCGAAAAGCAACATCAGGGCAAAAAAAGAAAAATACGACCATCACTGGTCATGTAAACAAACAATTTAAATGTTAATGGAAGACTCAAATTGTTTTGCTGGGATGTTCCTGCAAGTTCTGCTTCCCCCATCCATCTGCAAGTGGGAGAGAAGAGAGTTCAGAGCCCCAAAGGTAACTTAATAACATGCAGGTGCATCAGCTTGCCTGAACTCATCAATAAGAGCTATAGTCACTGAGCGCTATGACGATAGCAGGAGGAGGTGGTGTCAAAAATAAAATACATTTTATTTATGTGGTGCCTTTCAGGTCACCCAAGGTAGCTGTCTGAGTTTATGTATTTTAATATCATTGAAAAACAGTCCAAACTACCATTTCAAAATAATTTATATATATATTTTTATTACAAACGGTGATTTAAATATAAATTTACATTGGCTGTATTATAGCTGCCGTTTCATATTTTGAAATGTTTACAGTTTGTTTGAAATCATTGCCTTCTGGTGCTCTTCCCTTTTTTGTGTTTAATACTCTTTCACAATATAAGTCTGACAACATGATGTATTGCAAAAGCACTGAGTGATGTGTAGTTGACAGATGGAGAAAGATGTGGTTTAGTGTTTTCAAAATACAAAAAAAAAACAAAAAACTGTCTGTTTGAGTGCCAGCTCATTGCTGTTGTGTGCCACATTTTGTAAACAGACTCCTCCACGGTGATTGTTGATGTTTGACACCAGTTACCCTAAAGCAGTGGCCCCCACCTGGGAGTTTCTCTGACTTGTGGAGTGTTCACAAGTGTAGGATTTCTGCACCAAAATGCGGCTGTGCAGAAGGTCTAATTCAAAAACAAGACAGGCTTACAACATGATGATTTGAACTGGATCACAGTTGAGAAAAAAAAAAAAAAAAAAATCCAAACTCTAGGCGATACATCAAGATGGGAGAGCAAGGGACTAAAACCAGAGGAGCTCAACAGGAACAAAAAAATGCAAACGCTCAAGGAAAGATCTAAATAAGGCAGCCAGATATTAATGGACGTAGGTGAGACACTTTAGGGCGAGGCTGACACTGCGGATAAATGGGAGGTAATCAACTGGGAAACACACTGTGGAAGTCATTTCAAAGTAAGTAAGTAAGAAATCAAAAAAGTCCAAACATATTCACAGAGGTAGACCAGGATGTCATACTAACTGATAGAAAGAATGTGAAATGTAAAGGTGACAAAGTAGTGAGACAAGAAATAACCTAGTGTGTGTAACCCAGCAGTGGAAATGATTGGAAATGTGGAAATGATTTCACTCAGCAGGTTGGGTTGAATCAGAAATGGTAGAACCCAGCATTTGGGTCAAACCAACCCAGCCCGCATTGTGTTGCGTAATGTCTCTGCAGTTGGGTCAGTATTGGGTTATTTTTGAAACTAACAGTTTTTTGTCTGTTGCAAATTATTCTCATGTTTGTTTTAAAGCAATGAATTCTGCATTGCAGTCAGTCTTTAGTCAGCTTCTTTTACATGGGCAAAGGGCATATAAATTAATAACACAGAGAAAGTCATTAAACATTCTCAAGTATAGCTCAAAACTCTGTGAGTAACATCTGTTTCTACCGCAGACACCCATATATGAGCCGGACCTGAAGCTCTACTGCCGTGTTGGCTCCTACGAGTCTCAGGTGAGACCCACTGTAGTTTCTGTCAAGATCAAATATCAGCTACAGTCTAGTAATAATTAAAAAAAACTACCAACATATGGTTTCCCTTGTTGTTTAGATTGCGAAGGTAACTTCTGAGGCCTCAGCAGTCCTCTTCGTTACTAGTTTTGGGCAGTGAAATGGGTTTGCTGTACAAAAAGAGTAATAAGATAAAACCAGAATAATTTGATTATTTTGTTTGTTGCAGATCACTGTGCTGTTTGAGGCCTGCTCTGTAAATACAAACATCATTCACCTAATTTGCCACCTTGTGATAATAAATAAATCAATAAATAATAAAAGCACAGTTAAATGTCATTGGATTGTAAAGTGTTGTGGTTGGTAAATGTATGTTGTGTGTAAGTGTTGCTGGCAGTTGTCCTGTATACCGTGTCAGGTTGCCAGCTTCCATCTATCGCCACATGCTGCCTTTGAGCCACAGGTGTGTGTTGTGGCTGTTATGTTTGTGTCTTCGGTGCAGTGAAATAAACGCCCGGTTGGTCTGCATCTAACCTCTGTCAGGGGCCGCCTGCTTTTTGAAGCCCTGCTGCCACATGGCCACGCTAACATTGTGGTTAGAATAATGTACACTACTGGTCAAAGGTTTTACAACACCCCAATATTTCCAGTTTCTTTATTGAAAAGGAATCATTTTAATGTCTCATTGCACTTTGAAATGAAACCATAGTACAAATAACCAATCTGAGTTAAAGAAATCATGGAATATTCTTCAGAAAGTTCTTCCCAAATCTGTTGCAGAAGTCCCCATAAATGTGCGGTACTTGTACGTTGCTTTGCTTACACTCTTCTGTCCAGTTCATCCCAAACCAGCTGGATGGGGTTTAAGTCTGGAGCCTGTGCTGCCCACTCCATGTTGGTGTTTCATGGCCCAGGCAGGCCTCTTTGTCTTATTCTGACGTCAAACCTTGCTCACTACGACCACTGAGCCATTGAGCTGTGCTTGAAGCTGTTGTCCTGTGAGCTGCCGATCACGCAAGCTGTTAACTCGTCCCTCAGTTGTGGCTTTGGGTCTGCCTGACTTCTTCCTGTCAGAGTTTGCCCCAGTTTCTGAGTTCCTTCTGTTAGTGAAGGAAACTGTACTCACTGACACCTTCACTTTCTTTGCAATTTCTCTGTAGTAAAGACCTACATTGGTAAGTGTTATGATGGTCCGTCTCTCTTCCATTGTTCATTGCCTTTTTCTCACCGCTCTACTCTCAACGCACTACTTTCTCCAGCACAGCGCTGTTCAGCTGATGCTCAGGAGGGAATGGTACCACAGTGTTTTCCCACAGTGCTTTTATGCACGGGCTTTTCAAGGCTTTTTGTTTTTTAGCTCTGGCAGTTCACCTGTTACCTTTGTACTATTCAAGCTGTTCATTGGACTTGAATGACTTGAACTTTAATAAATAACTGGAAAAATTGCAGTGTTCTAAAACTTTTGACCGGTAATGGATATGTGACGTCGTAGTGTATGATGTGCAAAATGTACCTTGTAAATATCATTGTAATCGGACTATCTAGGTGAAATGAGGCTGACTTGCTGTGTCCAGTTGATGGCGATCTGTCTAAGCCAATATTGAAACAAAGATGTGTTTAGGGTGCGTACCGTGGGGGCTGCTGGAGCCAACCCCAGCTCACTCTGGGTGAGGGCGGTGTACATCCTGGACAGGTCGCCAGTCAATCACAGGGCCAACACACAGAGACCAACAACCACTCACACTCAGACCTACGGACAGTTTAGAGTCACCAGTTTACCCAAACATGATGTCTTTGGACGGTGGGAGGAAAGCCACCTAGGCACAGAGAGAACATGCGAACAGCCTGGGAATCAAACACACCACCGTCTCATTGTGGGGCAATAGCACTAACCACTGTGCTGCAGCGCTGCCCTTGGAAGTCCTATCATGCATGCAGAGTTTGGGGCAGATTGGACAATGTGATATGACTTTGACTTCAGATCAAATTGTCCAACTTCCTGTTGGCGTTAAGGACCTATGGGACTTTTTTTGTTGTTGTTGTTGCTTGTCTGACCACAATACATACCGTATCTGTATCGATTTTCATGTCTTTGTCCATCTGGAGTGAGACACCAGACTTACTTAATTGTCAGGGTGGCGCCGTTGAACCATTTTGTGGCGTGCATTTTTTTTTAATTTTCACCAGACCTCATTACGTACAAATTTAATGAGTGTTGCGGCACATGTAGGCCACCAAAAAGGTGTTTGTCTAGGCGGAAAAATAAAAAAAACGAAAATCCCACAGATTCAATTGGGCTCTTGGCTTGTCGAGCCTGGGCCCAAAAAACAAAAATACACAGCCTTTGCTTTATGTGGGATCACGAGCCCTCGATATAGATTGTGCATTCCAGGGTACCAACAGTGCAAATATTTCAGGACCCCATGCTGCAGTGAGAGGTAGTGGAGCAAGAGCAGCTCCTATCTAAAACCTGTCACAGCACAGAGGTAGCGTTCAGTGTAATCAACCCTGTGCACTACAGAAACTTTCCAGGAGAAACACACCGACTCTGTTATCCTCCATCAAAAGCTTATGAGCCCTAACGCCGTCTTGTGCCGCACCAACATGTTGTCTCAGCTGAGCTTTACTCGGAGGGCTTTCAGGGTTACCCGTTGTTAATTCCAACATTTTATCAGTCATAAACAGCTCCCCGGTATTTGGTATTTACCTAGTTCCAAGAAAACAGTAGCTCAGCACTTATTTAAACATCTATACCTTAATCCTCACTAACTGTAGGTTTAAGATGAAACTGCTGCCTCTGCAGGCTACGTTCCAGCCGATTGACAATAAGAAGGACAGCCCATCACAAAGTAAGTCGCAGTGTAATTTTATTGCTGACCAAGACTGCTTTATAACTTTTTGTCAAACATTTATTCATAAGGGTTTTTAAACTGCAACATGTTTTCTAATTACATTGACCACTCGCTTTAATGAATTAAAAAGTTTTCAGCTGGTCAGGAAATCTGGTAAAAATCAAGCACCTAAAAAGATAAATGCTTTTTTTTCTCATAAGCCAGCGAAGTTCGAAACACCCATGCAAAAAATTCCTTGTGGTAAAGCACCATCTGTTCTGTGGTTCTGCTCTCACAGGTTTTTTGAGATGACTTCCTCTGGCACTTTTGGTATTCCTGTGGCATTTTCTTCTGGCATTTCTATGGTACTGAAAAGATTTGTGTGGTATTTCCTGGGAGCTCTACCACAGGATTGTACCACAGGTTCTGCTGTAATCTATCACATGTTTGCATAAGTCTCTGGTTGCAGGAATAGTAGCCCTGGAAATGTGAACGCAGAAGGTAATTTATGAATTCTGGTAAATAGGGTGACCTTCATATGATATCTTATCACTGGGGTTTTTCTTGTAAGGGGAGAGCTATGACCACCGTGTGTTTCCAGAGACATGACAACATTGCAATAATACAAATTTCATCTTCCTGAAGTGGTCAAGACTGAGTGTCTGTCCGTCTGCTTCTGTACTCTTCTGCCTTCAAGTGGCAAATTTGGTGAATGCAGCTTTAAGGCACCTCATTTACAACCCATGGAATAATAAATATGTTTCTTTATCCTCAGATAAATCCACAACACTGTTCATTGTTTTGTCATTGTCATATATCGTTGGATGTTGAAACCCTCTGATTAGGTTGAGGATTTGTTCAAATCACCCTTATTCTTCCGATTACATAATCATATCCTTAAAGCAAACAGTACATACTGCGTTTTCCACATTTCCCTCAGCAAGCCTCAAAAAGGCAGGTCTTTCTTTTTAATGAACCTCAAGTAGATTCAGACTTCACTCCAGGATGAATTGAAGCTGCTGCACAAGAACGTTATCAGGTAAATGATGATAATGCTGCATGGTCTTTTTCCACTTTCTATCGGTCTGGTATTTACTCTTAAGGTTTCCATAACTGTGTGCTGTACAAGTTCTCTCTTGCTATCCTCTCAAAGCCATCCCCGAAAGCCTATGAAGGACAAAGATATAAACAGTGCTAAGGATGATGAACCAGAAAACAGAGGCAAGGTGACAGTGTCCAAGGTAATTATCTGTGCATAAACTTGTGCTCTGATGATAAAACCTTCATTTATGATGCACAGGGACCTTAAAGTTGAGATCAAACTTTTTGATCCTCTCACAGTGTGACCTTCACTGTCCACCAACTGATTGTTTCTTTGATACGCATCTTTAACTGCCTGATAATAAAGATGGAGTTGTCGTTTTGTCGCAGTTCAATCATTTGTTCTACTTGAATCACTGAACAATTTCGTAGGCAGCGGTTCAGAAGTTTGGGGGGAGGCTGCAACTTTATGTTTCCTTTACGAGCTTGTTGTTACATCAGTGCCGTAGGTCTGACCACAAATTTATCGCAGGGTATATTTTAAAGGTTTAACACTTCCGTCCTCGTTATACAACCTGAATAATAAAGTTATTGTTAGTGTCCCGTAGATCTGCATGCTATGATATAACACTTCTACCTCAGGCGTCTCTCTGTCAGACAGTGGAATTTCCAACCATCCCGATGAAGCAGCCTTTTAATCATAAATTTAGATATATTTGACTGACAACATCTCACATACAAAAATGAAGTGAAACTAGGAATAATGGATTTCATGGCATAGGGAACTTACTCTGAAAACATTTGCACATCACACAAGGTCATTCATACTCCCAAACATCTCATTTGAGAGCTAGCAAGCTGCCATGTGAATAAGGCATAGGCCTACTTTTATATTCTCTTTCAAGAGCATGACTCCAGTTCAGATGTCATTATACAGTATATGCTCATTAAAAATGTGTAAATTCAAACACACGTTAAGAAATAAGTCTTGGAGATTTTCCATGGTGCCACCTGCACGTCAGCCAGGTTCTCATATCAGCTGGACACCTGGGCAGAGAAGCAGGAGGTGGTGATTTTCTTTCATTAAGAGTTTTTATTGCCACCTAGCTGCCTCATTTAGGTCATGAGCAATTTTTTTTAAAGCAGCAGAAACTAGAAAAGATGCATCAACAGCATGTACCTAACACCACATGTTATTATTCTGCATTTTAATGCTCCCCCAGCAGCACTACCACCTACAGCAAGACATTGTTAAATTAACATGATCTCATCCTCATCACATTTGAGTATTTTTGTCCTCTCTGCCCCCCCAACACACACACACACACACACACACACATACTTGCACAGCATGGCCCATGGGTGTCCATGTTTACTAAATGGTGATTAATGATTGAGCATTTGAAAATAGCCCTGTTACCAGCTGAGCAGAACAGCCCTGAACCGACACTGCTGTTCTGTAGCCAGACGCTCTGTCTTGTTCATGTTGACAGCAGGTTTGAGCTGATAGGGTTAAAAAAATATACTCACCAATGCAAACAACATGGTTACACCTTCAGATCCATACTAGAATAGATCAAATCAAGCGGTAGGTCTTCTCAATAACTAGGTGCCCCCCCCCCAGCATACTATAATTCTTTGTCTTTGTATAACTTATATTACCTGAACATGGATATAAATACAATACAAAATAATAAAAACTGCACATTAAAATGCTCCAGTCTTCATTAAATAACTCACCATTGATATCCGTTTGTCAACAGAAACTCTAGCTGAAGCTGGCGCGGGGATTCTTCTCAAACTAAGACCCCTATGTACAGCTTTTTACAGCTCCAAGGAAAAGAAAGAAAAGCGTCCATCTTATTTCCCCATGCAATTTTAGCAGTGTTAATCCATTGGGCTGTGTACAAACTGCACCCAATATTTACCTCATTACTGCCTTCATTTTCCTCTGGTGGAAATACTACTTGCCGTAAGGTGGAAGCAGAATGCTGCTAGGGAGGGAAATACAGGAGGTAATGAGGCAAATATTGGACCTTTGGACTCACTATGCAGACATTTGGCCACGAAACATTTGACCTAGGCTGCACAGGACGATGGGGGAATTGAACTGAAAATTAAAGGCGCATACCAATGTGCTCACAAGTCTCAGCCCTGTTACATTTATACTGAGCCGCTTGCAAATGGATGTTTTACATTATTTCATGTGTTTTTCAGTCAGCCAGAGGTCTCTTTTTAGTGTGATGTGAAATAAAAAACTACTTGTGCAATCCTCCCACATTTATGCATCCTCCTTATCTTTAATTGTTAACATTATCATATAATTCCCATCCTTGCACCTGGAATGTGTTTGTAATAAGATTTCTGACACCGCTAAAGTGGACCACACTATTTCTTAACCTCGGTTTAGTCTGGCCTCCTTGCGTCACACGGTAAGAGGCACACAAAGCAAGGGAACAGAAACACTACAGCAGAAGTTTCTAAATCCATTACACACTATACATTTATTTCTAACTCTAACAAACATTGATGCTCAGTAATGAAATTAAAACATTGCGCGTGATGGACACAAAGCATTAAGGAGTTTGTTACTCAATTTCAATAATGGTTACTTTATTAGTCTTATAACTTTCTTATATAATTTTAGACGCCCCCACTTCTTTGGTAGTTGAACAGCATAAACTTATGTGTGCTACTGCCAGTTGCTTTGCAAGGTGCAGAAGGAACATTTTCCTTCTGCAGGAATTGAACTCTGCCATTTAATGCTATTATATAAAATGAAAGTAAAATTGAAAAATTACATACATATACATATAAATATTTACAGTTAATTTATACTTCTATATTTCGATACGTGCTTTTTTTTTTATCATTTCAGCAAATATCAAAGGTTAGAGAAAATGATCGTCATCAGACAAACATAACTCTCTGTCGAGGTGAATTTACAGCTTTCTGTCCGGCCCTCAGCCTTAGATCCACTGTGCCCCCCTCTGATCTGAGTGATATGTAAGACAAACAGACGGCTACATGCGTTAAAAGCCGTGGGTGACATTTTACATCTTCGCAAAATGCGTCGGCATAGTCGGGCTACAGATGAGTCATTTTGCAGTATGGGTCAGTCAGAGATCGGACGTAAAGTTTTTTCTTGATTAGCGGTGTCGGGTTTTTTTTGTTGGGTCAGCGTGGATAATGAGGACATTTTCAGTGAACATGACAACCAGAGTCGAACTGGTTCATTTTGAAGAAAAAAAAAAAAAAAAAAAAACTTCCGCCCGAACAGGGACTTGAACCCTGGACCCTCAGATTAAAAGTCTGATGCTCTACCGACTGAGCTATCCGGGCTCTGAAAGGCAGCTTAACAAGGACAATAAACAAATTAATTAAAAGAGAGTCTTTCAGGACAGATTCACATGCCGTTTCTTCTGGGTACTCTGGATACTGCCAACACCTGATCGTTTCCCACCACCATGCCCATGGGACAGACAACCCCCCCCCATGTGTGTGATTTGTAGCTCTGTCAGCAAAAACATCTCTTAGCACCCAACCAGGTCAGGATCCATTCGGATCAGCGGAACTGAGCCGGATGTGTCTGTGGTATGTGGACTGGACCGGATCCTGTTCAAGTTATATTCGTTATCATTACTTATAATTGGGCTGAGTTTGGGTTGTCCAAAGAAGAACGATGATAAATTAAAAAAAACTAAGTATTCAACCAAACAAAAAGCAGGAAATAATTAGACTGACACATTCAACAATAATTATTAATGGACAAATCCCGGATTTACAGATTATTGTTATATACTGCCATCTAGCGGTGACGTTGCACAGCGCAGGCGCGTCTTAATTACATCACGCAATAATAAGGAAGTAGTGGTCAACACAAACACACGGTTGTTTTTGTGGCGCGTTAGCATAATATTTTTTTCCTCCACACGTGCTGATTGCTTCATTGTAGACTAAAACCAGGATCGAGTTGATGTGAAGTTGGTATTTATATGATTTGTGGTGTGTGGTGAAGGAGCTCCTCCATGGAGACATATTCACTCCTCAGAGTCATCGGTGAGGGCTCCTTTGGCCGGGCGTTGTTAGTCCAATGTAAAGACAGTCAGGAAAAGTATGTGGTCAAGGAAATCCAGCTGCCAAAGGTTAGTGCAAACACGGGTAGTAATTAAGACGTGATTCATTTTCCTCATCCAATTCCCAGTCCTCATGCTTTTATTGTGGAGAACCAAATGACTCTTGTTTTGAAAATGAGATACAAATAAATCTCTATTTACCTGTGTGATAGAGGAGGACTAGCACTGGTCCACCTCAGTGCATCAAGCCGTGGGAAAATAATAACCATGACAGTAATAAGCCATCAAAATGCAGGATTTTCATTGCTACGCGTCTGGGGCAACCTAATCTTAGATCCAGACTGTTGTGTTATTGTCAGGGGGAACCCCAACCGCTAACCTACCAGATTGCTGCCTTTATAGAGACACTGGAGATGATTTATTTTGCGTAATAAGAAATACTCATTGTCCATGAGTTCATCTTTGTATTTGCATTTTTATAGAATCAGTCCAAACTGGAGAATTCAAGGAGAGAAGCCGTCCTGCTGTCCCGAATGAAACATCCTAATATTGTGGCCTTCAGGGAGGCCTTCGAAGGTATTCGTAGAAGTGACCCTCCCTTCAAATATTATTATGAGACATTTTGAGCTCTTGTGACATACAGTTGTTATTATTAGGATCACAGAATAGACACTGTGATTGCATTTATTTAGCTGATGACCTCCTGTGTATTGTGATGGAGTACTGCAGTGGAGGAGACCTGCTCCAGAGGATCCGGCAACAGAAAACGACAGCGTTTTGCGTGGATGAAGTAGGCCTCAATAACCTTCAACTATTCCTACACGTTAACACTACTGTTCCATCAGCCGTAAGAAATATATAGTTTTTCTCTTCACAGATCTTGAAGTGGTTTGCTCAAATGTGTTCAGGGGCAAAGCATATCCATGATAAACGGGTTTTGCACAGAGATCTGAAGTCCAAGGTAGAGTTGTGTTATTTTTATCATATTTATGTTAATAGGTTCTACTCAAACATACAACCAGATGAGATGTGATGTACTCTATGTCAATAATTTAGTTTATTGGTTCGTTGCGTGTTGATAGAATCTCATCACTGTGTGCGCTATGGAGCAAAATGAGCAATGAAGAAATTGCTAGTTGTGATATGATCACAACATTATCTCCCACTAAATGCATAATGTCATCATTTTGCCGTGCTTGGCTGCTCTTATTCTGGCTCCGTGTTAAATTGTCACTTCTCTTTCATTTCCTTCGTTACTTTCAACCAGAACATTTTCCTGACAAATAATGGGACAATCAAGCTCGGGGACTTTGGCTCAGCATGTATTTTGAACAGGTGGAGGAAGACAGTGTTTATAGCAGTTTATAGTTTTACATAATGAAAAAAAAATTGTTTGCTTCTGTTGCATTTTAACTACCTTTCATTTTTGTTATTGAGCTGCAGCTCAAAGGCTTATGCTCGTACTTATGTTGGGACACCTTATTACGTGGCTCCAGAAATCTGGGACAACAAGCCGTACAACAACAAGAGGTACGTAGTCATGTCTGCAAGGAAGATCCGTGTTCTGACTGGAACAAAATAAATGCAATAACCTTAATAACAATGGATCAGTGTCTGTATGCAGGAAATTGGTCACTGCATCAGGAAATGTTAAAATTAATAAAGCAACAGGAACAATGCATGAGAGCATTCAGACAGCCATGTGTGAATACATGTCCTAAAGAATCATATCTCTGTGCATTATTCCATGGAAGTGTTCAGAATTTCTTTTTCCCATGCTTGTGAAATTTCTACAGAAAACATGTTGGCCCAGTTTCCCTTTAAACTGTTTCTCAGTTTCCGATTTTAAGACAGCTCACCCTCTCAACACAGTGTTTTTCAATCTGTATTTTAGAGTGCCAATCAATCTGTACCACAATGAGGAAATTTCAAAACAGTCTGCCTTCTCAGCTCAGCAGCGATTGCATGACTTGTGCATGGGTTAACCATTCTTGTACGCCTCAGACTATGCCATGGTGTGACGAATGTCTGGTGTGAATGAATAACCCTGTCTTATCTTTCTGTGTTCTGCAGCGATGTGTGGTCTTTGGGTTGCGTTCTCTACGAGCTCTGCGCCCTGCGACACCCGGTACTTTTCCTCCCTTCTCCACCATGCTCCCCTTCTGTGTCTTACTGATTTGTATGCGGGCCTCTTGTCAGATACTGTAGTCATTGTATGAGATCCTTCTGCTGTGATCCCACTGCGCAGCAGCATTGCTACATTACTGTGGAAGAGCTTCTAGTGTATTCAGCTGAGTTTGATTATCGTGTGTATTTTTTCTGGCTCAGACATTGCAGTGCGGTTTGTTGTCACAGAGATCTTCACACTTTAATCTTCTGTACAGTTCCAGGCTTCCAGCTGGAAGAGCTTGATTCTCAAGGTGTGCCGGGGTGCGTACCCTCCCCTCCCCAGCCACCTGCCCTACGAGCTGCAGCATCTGATCAAGCAAATGTTTAAGACAAACCCAAAAGACAGGCCGTCCTTACACACCATCCTGACCTCAAACCGGGTTTCCAAACTCCTGCGTTCACATTTTCCCTCCCAGGTAAAAACACTTCAGCTTCCTGCGCAGTGACAGTCGCTCCAGCAGTTGAACCTGGAGGGATTTTTATGGTTGTCCCATCCATCACAGCACTGTACTGTCAGGCCGTGGTGTCAGAGTGAGAATTTAAACTCTTACACAACTTCCCCAGCTGTGACAACCCTATGTGGAATCCGACCTTTGACAAGCTGCTGTTAGTTCAGATGGCTGCCACGCTCATGTTGTGTTTAATTTACTGCACTGCTTTGAATCTGTGACAGGTGATGGGAACAGAGGAACAGGGGAGGCGTGCAGGTCGATGGAACAGAGAGGAAGGGAAGAAGATGGCAGATCTTCTGGGAGCAAAGAGTTTAATAAAAATGTCAACAATTGAAGGTCAGATCAAAGTTAATGTCATGAAGTAAAGGATACGCAACTGCAATAATGGAAGAACCACTTATGTGTGGATGTCAGTGCTCAAATTACCACACTTCTTAATATATTCAGACTGTAAACAAGAATTCTAACAGAAACTTAAATATGTGTCCACTGCAGGCGCAGAGTTTGCTGAGGGTCACTGTGAAAGCAGAGAGCCCGGCCATCGAAAGCAGTGGAACGCCGCTCCTACAGACACTGTGCTACAGGTGCTGGCCAACGCCAGCCTCATCTCCTCTGAAAGCATGGGAACAGCCAGCCAAGACCTCACAGGTTCCACTCATGGAAGTTTGATTTGCGGTGTCAACAACTTTGTTTTGCTGAAATGTACTAAAAAAACGTTTGAAGAATGAATTACAGTATCAAAGTGCTGCATCCCTGCTTTTTCAGGTTTGTCAGAGGAGCCTGAAGACAGCAGGCAGAGGAGACAATGGGAGAGGGATCCTCCTGAGAGGCTGCTGAGTCTGCTGGAGAAGGCCCGGCTACGCAGAGACTTCAGCACATTCATAATAAACAGAGGAGGTCTGTTGAAATAACACCAACTATCCCATGTGCCCGTATCCCAGCACAAGAAGCTTGGCCAAATGAAATAAGCTGAAAATGAACAATAGTTTTATTAAATTTCCCAAGATTCATTTAAATAGCCCCCTGAGTTGCTGTGGCTTCCTTTTACAGGTGACGACCTGCTGACTGGACCCCTCTCCCAGCTGCAGGGTGACAACACCGACGGTCCTGACATGGAAGTGGTCATAGACCGAGACCGGCTGGAGCCGCGCTCTGATGATGAGGACACGTAAGTAACCTTGACGCGTTGCCATGTTTAGGACAATATTACTGTGATATTTCTGGTTTTATACTAACAATCTAATGATTAGTCCTTCCTAATGCAGCTTTAAAAGGCAATTTCCGTGATTTTACATTATGTTATCCTTCTTAACCTAATTATGCAGAAGGCTGCTTTGGATAAAAGTAATGTACATAACATATATGCATATACACTGGAATTGCGTGACATGCGTCTAATCCCTGGTATGATAACAGACAAAAACATACTGTTCTTTGTCCTCTATACGCTCTTCACAGAGACTTCGAAGAAGAGTTTCCATGTAACTGGATGGATGAAGTTGAAAAAATATTACCAGAACACTAAAGCCTCAGAACACTTCCTCCTCAGCCTACAAAATCACAAAGCAGCCATTATTAATGAATATGTCTGTTTAAAATGGTTTTCATGTGCCAATTCTGTTTCACTTGATGTCTGTAAAAACATTGTCTTATCAATGAGAATAAATGTTCCTCTATTTATAATTCAAAGATAAAAAAGAATTCAGTTAAGCTCACACAGTAGAAGTAAGACACTAAGTTTTTTTTTTCTCCCCAATTTTGGTCCCAATTTTGTCAACATGATCACACTGTTGCAAGAAAACAATTACTTTTTTTTTTTTTTTTAACACATCAAGACACTTGACGTGTTTGTGTTCTGACTCTGATTGTACTGGAACACTTGCTGGCTACTCTTCAGGTTAGCACTGATAACATTCCCAGTAGCTTGTGGCCATCTGTGAGCTCCTGTTTGGTTTGTCGGGGGGGCAGGAAATATTATAGACTCAGAGCAGCTGGGTCCTCATTGGGCCGCACCATTTTGAGCCATTTCCTGTGTAATATCAAAAGTAGACTAAACATGTTCAATCATTGGTATTCTTTGTCTCGGTTTTATTCTTTTAGTGAGACACTGTGTATGCTCACATCATTCAGCTGTTGTGTTATTTTTAATTTTCTGTTACCGCAAAAGTGTAGAGGAGACACAGAGCTGAGGGTGCTGGCCTTTCCCACAGTAAGAGTTAATTATATACCACTAGGTGGAGTTGAAAACACTGAAGGAACTAAGAGCAGGGAGGAGTGAGAAAGCTCCACTATTGTTTAGATACAGCCGAACCTGGACAAGAATATCCATAATAGTTATTGTCTGATGTACTCAGAAATAGCTGGGACTGCTTGCCCTATATGTAAAAATTTAATTGTTCTTGTTCTTAGATACCGTCAAGAGTCTCTAGACATTTAACAGAAAATAGAGCCTGTTGTGTCATGTCTTTCCAGATAAAAACCTCAACATTATGAAATAAAAACAACAACAACAAAAAAAAAAAGAAGCTTTAGCCGTGTGTCACAGCAGAGAAACCCAGACCTCACCCATGACAGTTTGGGCTCAACAGGATACTACAAACCCTTGAGTCAACAAAGCCATAATGGAGCTGATTCACCAACAGTCACACCAGGGAGGGATTATCCCGCTTCCAACGGTCCTTCAGTATGGCAATCCTCCCATTGGCTGGCAGGAGGCTCTTTGCCAGATATCTGCCCATTATTTGCTTCACTGAGGAAGCTGAGGGGAGCAGCTCGCCCCTTATCTCGGAGCCACACTGAATCCTCCTCCAGGGTTCATTCTCCAGCCTCCTGCTTATTAAAAAAAAAATAACGAATTATATTTCCTTTTAGTACCTCCATGTCAATGTTCAGGGAAGTTACAGATAAAGTTGTGTAGCAGAGCTGAGCTATAGTGATAGGAAGGTCTCCCATGAATGCCCACCATGAACTCAGTCATTTAGTGTGAACTGGGAGATTATGCAGTAAATAAACAGACTATCCATCCATCTAGCCATCCTCATCTGGGGTCGGGTTGCGGGGATAAACGGACTAAGCATCCAAAGTAGTTGCTAAATACGATGGAAGTTCTTTTTGTTTTGTTTTGTTTTGTTTTGTTTTTTTTATTTACTCTGATATTTCCTGAAATTAACATGTTTTATTTTGGGAAACTTATTTCTTTCAAACTGATGCTCAAGAATGTTAAAACAAAAGGGTGTTAAGACATGTTGTTAGCCCAACCCTAATTCCAGGTGTGGGTGTCATGTTTTTAATGACTGTTGGACTGTGTAATGTTATTTTATTATGCTTTTTATCTGGGAATGAAACCAACAGCCAACCAGCGATGCTGATATGTAGGATCTGGTAAAACTAGATTATGATAATTTTTTCTGTTCTAATTTTCCCCCATTAATTCCCATTAATAATTTGCAAATGGTTATGACACAAACATTGCGTGACAACATCTTGTTCTCTATTCATACAGGATCTGCTTGTTTTTGTGCACTTTTTACTAAAATAACACCATATAATAAAGCTCCCTGAGTGACAAAAAGCAAGAAATCTGAACCAGAGATTCAACATCATACAAACACCATGGCATGATAAGATTCGTGCCATGGTTCCTGGTTTTGATAAAACGATGCAGTTGCTCCCCTCACTGCTGGGTGAAAGGTGGAAGACCTGACTTGGTGGGGAGTGTGTGTGTGTGTGGGGGGGGGGGGTCCTGACTGAACAGTTTTATGAAGTTGTACCTCAGAAAATAAAAAAAGGCAAACACACAGATGACCAGGGGCTTCCTGTTGCAGGAAGGATGTGAAGTTGTGCCTGTTGTATCTCATTGGCTATAAATGGGTCAAGAAAGATACTTCTCTTTCTCTAAATCTCTTTCGTGTAATAACGGCAGCAAACCTTTATTCTGACTCTGGCTGATCATGTGACTCATGGCTATGACAGGACCGAGGGGGAGAAGTGAAATATGCAGAGCTCTGCCGTTTTAAAAGGTGTTAATTTCACATAGACTGGGTTAGCAAGCACAACCAAAACGCTTTTATGCATCTGTACCTTTGCTGCACACTGCAGCTCACAGTAGACAGAGCGTGAGTGAGTATCTTACTTCACACCTATTGCCTGAAAACATCCTGTAATTCAGCGTACAGCCTTCAGTCACAGTGAGGTTAATTTCAGCCTCTGCCTCAAAAATCTAATCTGAACTGATTCTCTGAAGAGAATCCCTTCTCTTCCTGCTCATCCTGGTGACCCGATAACAAACAATCAAGTGACTTCCCCTCTAATCAAACCTTTCATTTTGCCTTCTTGGAGGTGAGACCGTCCGCACACTCCAACCCTTCAGCTTCACTCATCACCCCCCTGATGAAATATTGACCCTTGTTAATCTTTGTTCCCCTTTTTTGTGTCACAATGGCTGTTTTTGCAGCTGCCCCCATTTCACTCAGGAAGAGCTCTGCAGATGCAAGATGACCCAGTGATCTCTGTCTGGCCACTGATGATGATACTGATCTTTTACTTTTCTTATTCAGGGCAAAGAGAGGGAGCCTTCACAGTCCCATTGTGTGTATGTGTTTTATAAATGTTTCGTTTTATTAGTTTCTGAGCTATATGTATGTTTTTAGTTGGCAGTCATAGCCAGTGGTGTACCGCACAGTTAAGAAAACAATAGAACTTGGCACCATGACTCACCCAGTAAAGTGAGGTGTTTCACAGGGAGCAGCTCTTCCTGTTAACAACAATGCACTTAGGCGCTGCTGTTAGGAGTCTCTCTGTAACTATAAATATGGGAGCTGTCATTGTTATGATTATTTCAAGCCCTCTGCAGTGACCCTCCATTGTCTGCTGCCAGTGTTTTTAGACAATAGAAGCTGGAGTGGCCAAGTGAGGTTTGTCGAGGAGCAGTGCAATTCATCAGCAGCTCAAAGTAAAAAGGTCAGAAGCAGTTAAATTTGGATCCTAGGTCATGTGGGACAGTGCCCCCGCGCATGTTGTCGGGCCAACAGCACTTCTAAATGATGCCATTGTTTGTGGTCCACATGCCTGTTGACTCCTGATGGGATGGGATGGTTCTCCTTGAGGGAGAGTCCTGGGCCCGGGCAGCATGACCCCTCACCATCCTTCCTATTACATCAATAGACAAGTTTTACCAGAGATTTGTGATTCATGTCAACAACGTCTAATTTGTTTTTTGGGATCAAGTAACTACGTGATTCATATTGAATTGTGTTGAAACGTGATGTGAATCTTTTTGCTGTTGGTTTAGTTTGAAATGTTGGTTGAACTCATGTCGTACTCATTAACCTGGAGCCTCCTGCACCAACCAAAGACAGGGCCTAATTCCTCACCATTTCATTATACGAGTTCTTTTCAAATGAGTGTGGCTCATTGCACACTTGTACTGCACATAGATGTAGATCTGTGGTTAGAACAAGAATAGCAATGAAAAAATGCCACATTTGTCTTTTGATGATGCAGGCTTTGATGTTTCCTTAAAACTGAGTGCTGGTTTAGCTAAAGGCAGCACTATTCATCTTTAAATCTGAATTTGTAGTATGTGTTTGACAAAGAGTCATTCAAGCTTGAAAACAGTCCAAGTGTGAATGAAATCATCCAGCAGTCACACAGATTGACTTTGCAATTCATTGATCCATACAGCACAAGTTCAAACAGGAACGAAAGATCAATGATGAGTTAATGGCTAATGAATTTATCAGTCATGCCACTTGGACTTTCAGAGCACACTCAGTGCTCTGTGCTGGAATCTGCTGACAAGAAAGATGGGCTTTAGAGATGCCAGTTATAATTCATATTTAGATCCATTTGTTAAATCACAGTTTATATTGTTATTGACAGAAATTTTGCAAACAGCGGTCCAGTGTTTGAGTGTTTCTATTTTCATCAAGGCAGCCGCTTGTGAATCATCCATTCATCACCATAGGACATGAAAATCAGTTCATCCCCTCTTAAAACTTATGTTGTGAACTGAGCTGTGATGATCCGTTATTGCATCCTCTTATTATCACGCTTCTGTTACTTAATGGCGTCTCTGATGGAAGTGGAATTATCTTGGCCTTATCTTGTGGCTACATGGAGCTAATTGTGTGGTTTGTTTTAGGACAATGCAGATAACCTTTGGGGTATCAATAAGCCGTGTCCTTCCCACACCTTGTGTATTGAGCCTGTGACCTCAGAGGGGGCCACAGTCTCTGTCTCTCCAAGACCTTGTACCAAGAGGACGTGTGGCTCATATTTTAAATGTCCAATCTTTGAGATCGAATAGTTTCTTGCAATTTCATTTCGGGAGGAGCTTCTTCAAGGAACAGGAACAACAAATCTAATAAAATGTATTTGTAGTTGGAGGAGAAGCAGAAAAAAGACGTATTAGAAGTATTTGTGTGGTCTGTGGAAATTCCTCATGGGGAACATGCCGACCTAAAGCCTGACCTGTAACCGTCAGCTTTTCTGTTTGGCTATGCTGTGGAGTCTACTATGGGCATTTGTTTATGAGCCTGGGCTGTAGCATTAGTGGGGGCCCGGCCATCACTAATCCTGCCATGTGTTTGCCGGAGCTGCTGTGTAAATCTTGACCGGTGAATGTCAGGCTTCAGTACAACTTGACCTGATCAGCTTTGCGTTACTGTAGAGTTTAGTTCCAACTTCAGGGTTTTCTCTTTCACCTCACTGCTGCATGTAAACACGCAGATAAGGATCAGGTATGACTCAGAAGGAGCAGACATTTTAGTTAGTGAATTTGTTGAATTCAAATAAAGTAAACCTGTTATCATCTTAACCAAATTGTAATTTTAATTGGTTAATTTCTTTAACAAAAGTAGTATCCTAGTAGTGACTATTAATGTAGTAACGCAATTTACTTTAAAGATCCACATACACATGTACACATGAATTTCCCAGTGTGTGAAAAAGAAAGTAAGTCTATCTATTTTTTGTTTATGAAGCTAAAAATATCTTGGTAATGTGATCTGGTCTACGTTTCTATTCCAATGTCACCCATGTGGGTGCTTTGAGGTTTGACCCTTTTCCTCTCACGAGACTGTCAATCACACCACTTGGCTGTTCTCTCTGGTTAGAAGCTGTAGCTACAACAGAGGATTTGTCCACATTAGCTGCTGAGACATCGTTTGAGCCCCCAGAAGTCTCAGAGGGTAGAACCCTCAGCTAAAGAAATCCCAGCTGATCCCATCCAGTAGAAAACACCGATTTGCACTTGTTTTTTTGGTTGTTGATGTTTTTTTTTTTTTATCAGAAAGACTGCAACAATATGTTCAGTATCTCCAAAGTGCTCAAACTGAAGGGATGAGCGGATGCACTGTTATATATCTCATGCATTTACATGCACATACTTGAGGTAAAGACAGCTTGCAGTCTACAATGCTTTATTAGACAGGGGTGGGTCCAGGAAATAAATCTGTCAATCCCAAAAACATGTGCAACAATGTGGTTGATGTGCAACAGCGTGTGAGTCTTTATGGGAATTCTCTGCAGGATTCATAGAATGGATTTAGTCAGAAGTGCTAACCTCTCTTCCCATAAGTCTAATTTCATGCCGGGACTTGTGGCTTACTGGTTTGACATGAGCACTTTCTTGGTATTTCAACATATTCAGTGATGGCTTGCCCACACATCCACATGACACACACGAAGTGAAGGAGGTTAATTGCTCAAATTTACCTTTTGTTTCCGATTAAAATCAAAGTTAACCACACTTTCCTCGTTTTGGAGCTTGTGACTCATCAGTGCAATATTTTGCAGGAAATTTTTGGGTGGTAGGCCAATGACGCACATGCTCCAACCATAATTTAAAGTTACTTATAGGCTGTGAATTCCTCCCTCAACGTCAAGACTCATCTGGTTGATGAAGAGAAGATTAATGATGGGCACTGTACAGTCACAGTCACTGTGCAATTGAAAATGTTCATACTTCACATTATGGCTACACTGTTAAAAAAAAAAAAAAAAAGTCAAAATTACTTATGCCTTTCTGACGGGCTGGAAAGTTTGGGCTAACTGCTGGAACTTGTTGTTTTCATTCTTGCAAGACCCCCATGACGGGAGTGTTTTATCAACATGCTGCTTCAACTTTCTATTTTGCTTAGTAGCTGTGACACAATCAAGTGCTGGTCTGGTCAAAAATCCGCTCAAGAAACCGATAAGGCATGTTTATGATGAGAGGTGACAGAGAGTTAAGGAGGATTACATGTGACTGTTGCTTCAGTTATTTATTTTACCTCCCTCCTCGAAGACACTGAGCTCTGTCTACTGCAGGTTATTAGCACAGTGCTGCGTCTGATTTTCGAATAAGCGGGGCTGTTGTGCTAGGACAGACAAGATGCCTCTGTGAAACCACTTCCTGAAAACAATTACTTAACGCAATGTTCCATCTACTGCATTTTTTTTTTTTTGTATTCCCCTTCGCAGTCACGAAGGCTGTCTTACAAACAGAGTACTTTTTTGCCCCTGGAGGGTGGCAAACTTTTTAATAGAACTGTAATAATACCTGTTTACCACTAAACACAGAGGTGGGACTGCAAATACCAGAGATGTTGAATGAGATTCTGGTTTTACTGTGGGAAAGTGATGCAGATATCTAAATGAGCACTGGGCACATTAGTGTAATAGCAGCTATTTCCTCCAGAATTTATGCTGCAAGCTATGCAGGGAAAATGGTAGATTACCTCCCTAAAGCAACTTCTCCTCCCTGAAAAGTGCACACATACTGAGGTTCCTGTCACTGCCCCAACAGAAATTACTCCTGACACGAGTTCTCAACACACCCGAGGATATTTGTTCATACGGGACTGACAGAACTTCAAAGCAGCATTTAAGGGTTGAATTGAGAAAAAAAAAAAAAAAAACTCAACAGGAAGCTACTGGTACAACATGGCTTGTTATTGTCTCCACTGAGACTTAGACATTGGTACTGACTGTGACAACCCTGATGCAGGCAACCACTTAGACTAAACGTTGTTGTGTTGTGAGACCTTGGAGCACTCCAGCAGTCTCCTGCTATTACTTATTTACACTGTGAATTACTAAAAAGCTGATTTTGCAGCAATGAAATACAAGAATTGCTGCCAAAGTAGAAAAGATTACTCCGGTGAAATTGCTTTATCGCTTGTGCAACAAAACATCGCATATCTTTGGCCCATCAATGCAGAATACAGATTTATTCCATGACGACCAGTGCAGTGTCTGTGTTTTCTCACCCTCCAGTCTGCTGGGAAGGAGAGGTCAGGCTGATAAGATAACTGATGTGTATGCAGAGGAGCCTGCTGGGCTCACGCAAAGGGGGTCTGGTCCCTAACACACGTGTGCTTGTGCAAGAACTTGGAGCTGTAAATGCAACATCATGTTCTTGACATTTAGCAACTTGTTCATGAGACAATGGGAACAACTGAGAAACTAGCAGAAGTTACATCAGTGCTTGTATCAGAGGAAATAATGGTGTTCCAATGAAGACATTGTGGTAACTTATTTTACTTATTCACTCTTAGTGCAAAAGGATAGTTCAAGAAGTTGAGGCAGTCAGTATATTTGCCTCACAAAAGCTGTGACTTCCTGTGTTTTGTCGACCTCTCTGTCTGACCCTTGGCCCAGTTCATAGCAGCCATGAAATGGGGGTGAGTGCCGTTGCCTCACGGCAAAAATGTTTTGGGTGCAGTTCCTTTCTCTGTGGGGTCCCCCCCCACCCCCAGACCCTGATAGATAAGCAGTATAGATGATGAGAAGAGAAGATGTTCATCTATAATGACTCACTGATAGGGCTGTCGTGCAGGGTGATTACAGTGTGTGATTCCTGAAGCAGCAAAATAGGCCTAACTCTCTCCAGTTCACACTTCACACACCGTGCTTGCGGTTATGCTGCAGCTGCTCTGATGGAAGATGCTGCTCTTGGATCAGGTGATCTCGCTCAGTGTCGATTTGTCCCTCTTTTTGTTTTCAGATCTCTAACTCTGTCCTTGACCGGCTCAAATGGCCTCGGAGCTTCAGTGTTCTAGGTGGGGCGTGAATAAAGCGCCGCCGACTGACTGTCAGGTTATGTCAAGAAGGTTAGAGCAACATGTGCTCGCTGCTATCCGCTCTCACGCTGTGTTGACTCCTTGTTGATGCCATAACACTTGCGAAACTGTCCACAACAGGACAAACATTTTACACAGCCTGTTTTTACAGTAAGCGGTAAATTTTGTCTGTAATTTGACTTTGATGTTGTTTATTGTTCTATACATAACTGTGGGAGCGATTCTAATTATGCCTCATGACTGTTTGAAAGGTCTAACTTTGTTTATAGAAGACATCCTGATTTATTGTGTAGCTGTACTGACTCCTCTGTTCTGGTGCAGAAGACCAGCCCTGTCAGTTAATGAAAACACCACGACCTTGTGGGGGGGAGGGAAACAGCATTTCATGGGATGATAAAATTGAATTCCTATCTAGGTCAAGTTAAACATAAAAGACACTTCACTGAGCCATTCACTATGCTTCTATCAAATCACTGTGGCACACAGGCACATTACATTTACATGCAAACCCATTTACTGCTGTCTGAAAATGTTTTTTTGGTGTCACCTTCATTTATAAAGACCTCCTCTTCCATTTCAGGTTGCCACACATGAAGCTGGCCGAGTGGGAGTATAGAGACTTGACCAGATTTGCTTGAAGGACAAACAGCAGAGACAAAATTCATGTCACATGCTGTCTTATAGTCCTCATTGTCATTTGGTTTTAACATTCTAAATATTGAGTTTTGTGGCCTAGTGCAACATTTAAAACGGGTGTCAAGTTTTAGAATAGAATTTCCTTCCCTTAAAAGACAAGAGGTTTCACTTCTTTAAGACAGTATGGGACTTTTATTCATTACTGTGGCATGAGTGCAGTATCGACAATTCCAAGTCAGTGCATTTAGTGGCAAATAACACTTTTTAATGCAGTCTACAATGAAATGCCATGACAAAAACAACAAAAAAGGCATTTCTGTGACACATTTGTACTTCACAATGAAAAAGAAGCCCTGTACAATATGATACAACTTAATATAACTTCACGTTAATTTAATAGATACTATTCTAAAGTTAGCACCACAGCTTGCCACGGAAATGTTCAAATATACAGGCACATGTAACATTTAATTTCATAACTGTTCTGCCGTTCAGTGATCACATTCCCTTCCAGGTCACTGGAAGGGTAACTGTGCTTAACACAATTTCCACAGGAAAGGGAAATTAATAAGTAGTAATAAATAAAGTAATAATTCCGCAGATGAAAACAAGGAGTCATGTAGCAGCAATACTGCAGAGCGATGTTTCAATGACAGGTCCACAAATTTGCCCAGAGATGAAGACTAGAATCTATCATGTGGCAGCTGCTCCATGAAGCACTCCGTTCCTGTGGTCTCATGGAGGTTTGTGCCTTCAGAAAATTCGATTTTAATACAGCCTCACCGTCACACAGAGGACTCATTATGAAAGACCTTAGCTTTCAGATTCCTCAGGCTGCACTGCAGGTTGGAGCTGCTTTCTGATTGCAGGGCCTCAGAGAACTTGACATCATAAGTGACCGTGGACTTCCTCTTGATGGAGTTCTGGATGGTCTCTGAGGTGAAATAGTAAACAATGGGATCAAAGCAGCAGTTGGACACAGCGATGCAGAGTGCTACTGGGTAGATGGATCGGACCACAGACTCCACATAGCAGCCTTTCAGAGTTTTGGTGCGGACCAGAGCGTAGAAAACCAAGTTTACATTGTAGGGGATGAAGCAGAAACAAAAAATAATGAGATGCACAATTATCATGCGCAGGATCTTTGTTTTGTTCAGCTTCCCCCCACGGCTGATGGTTTGAGGGCGACGCAGGGTCTGCAACACCATGATGGAGCAACAAACGTTAAGCAGCAAAGGGATGACAAAGCCCACTGTTTCTATGAATATCACCACCTTCGACAGGTGAGCCTTCCACTGCTTGGAAGAGAAGTTCTCGAAACAGAAGGTAGCGTTTCTCGTGTTGTTGTCTTGTGAGGTGGTCTGCAACATGAACCCCGTGGGGAGGCTCCCTGACAGCACCAGCACCCACACAGCGGTGCACACTATCTTGGCGTTGCGCTTAGTCCTGAGCGTCCTTGAGCGAAAAGGGTGCACGATGGCCAGGAAGCGGTCCACGCTGATGCAGGTGAGGAAGAGCATGCTGCCATACATGTTGGTGTAGAACAACGAGACGGAGACTTTGCACAGCGTGCTGCCAAAGGGCCAGTTCTGGTTGATGAAGTAGAAGACCCTCAGAGGCAGCGTGAAGACAAACAGCAGGTCGGACAGCACCAAGTTTATCATGTACGTTGTGGTTTCGTTCCTCAGCTTCAGGGTGCAGGTGAAGATGTAAATGGCCACAACATTGGTAATGAGTCCCACCACAAATACAATGCTAAAGACAGTGCTGTACAAAGGGTATTTGAACCCATCGTTCTTGCTGCAGGTAGAGCTGTTTGCTGAGTTGCTGTCCATCAATGATGTGGTTAAAGTGAAAATGGAGGGGGTGGTGCTGTTCATTCTGAGAGACAAAGCGTGGTGGGATGAGGGGTGTTGTGTAATAGCTATACAATGAAACGACAGAACAAATCCGCCATGAACAAGACACAGAACAAGATGCTCTGAGGAACACTTGGGCCATTCACACAAATATCTGTTCCTCCAGTGATGCCTGTCCACATTAGGGAGGACTCCCGTACATGGTCAGCAGGGTCCCTCCTGTTTCTTGACGTTGTTTTGGGGGCTACCTCATGTTGAAAAGACCCCCCAAAGAGGGCACAGATTCAGGCTAGAGTGTCCTCCCCTCCCCCTGCCTTATCTCTCCACCCCACAAGTTGCAGACGGAGCTTTTACTCACTCAGACAAATATGTCACACAAATGGGTCCCCCCCTTCTCATTCAGGGTAAGTCTCCAAACACAGTAAGCTGCTGGGTCCACAAACGAAAGGACATATCCAAGTACAGGTCTGTTAGAAGTTGTCCTCATGGCATATTCCCCTCCACTATGGTGAACTAGTCCTCTTTTTTTTTTTTAGCTCCACAGCAATGCAGTTGTCTTCAGTTTTCCACTTCTCACAAAGGTCCAGACCACCAGGCTTCTCCTGTGGGGCAAAACTGAAGCAGGAGTTGGACTCCTGCTGTCTTTCTGTCCGTGTCCCAATGTGAGCAGGCTTCAGGGACCCTTTCCTGTCCACTACTGTTTCTTTCTCTTGCGAGCCGGGTGAGTCACTCACCACTACTCCTCCTTCTCCCCCTCTCTCTATCTGTGCATGTGTCTCTCGCTGACAGCGTCTGGGATTTTTGCTCAACACACATCACCCTGCGACAGATCTCTTAGTTCTCCTTTGTGCATGCTTGGCAGACAGTTTTGTAGTTGGGGGCTGTAGTAACTCCTCCTACTGCCTCCAGCTCAGATCCTCCTACTCCTTTGTCTGCCTGTTACTACTGAGTGAAAGGCTCAGTAGGAACAACACATCAACGGCATGTGAGGGAATTCATCAAGACTTCATCATGTGCTCACCAGCTAATTGATGTGAAAATAAATGTTAGAAATAAATATGCTGACATATCCCTGTAAAAAAGAAAGTAAGTGTTTAATGTTGAGTATAATAAATAATAATTATTAAAATTTGGCTTGTTTTAAAGCAGTTGTTTATATTGACGTACAAAATGCTCCTCTATAAGACCAAAGAAAGTGATTCACAGTTTGCTATAAAAGAAATCAAAAGGGGAAGTAAAGAAGAAAGTGCTTCCGCCAGAATTATGTGTTTCAATAGAATTTGATTTTGATAAACGCCTTACTTCCGCCTCAACACGCATTCTTGTTACTTCTCAAGCCCCATACTACCACTACCACAGTATCATTGGTTGAACACAACCCCACAGATTTCCTGAATTTACCCTTCTACTCCCCCATTATTAGGGTTATGGTTAGGGTTACTTTAATCCACTGTTAGATCTGTTTTGTAACACTTTGGAGTTCATTTTTATCATTTTTATTCTTAAATTTTATCTAAAGCTCCCTTTAGAGGTACTGTATAAATAAATTATTACTACTGCAACTCAGTGGGAGATGCAGCACAAGCTTAGAAAAGGGGTGATGACTGATAATGTTTAAACTGGGCAATATTACAGAACTGAATAACAGTTGCTGATATTTGCAGTTTGTCAGATTGACACTTTATTCCAAGCAAGGAGTCACAATGCTGAGAGAGACGAAAATGTCAATCACGTCGGTGCTTGGTTTGTTTGTTCCTCATCAGTTGAGCTGTTAGTGAAGACAGGGGGTCAAAAGTGCCAGGCGATGGGGTCAGCACACCCCTGCATTTGCTGGCGGTGACTTCTTAGACAGGTCTGATTGGAGGTCACAGGAAAACTGAACTGTCTCCTTGTTGAGCTTTGTTTGTGTGTGTGTGTGTGTGTTCCTGCGTGGGGAAGTCTCGGCTGAAGTAGAGCAGTGTTATGTTCTGACAGGGGACACTGGAACAGAGCGCTTTCTCTTCGCGGTGGTTCTATAGCCGCCCCGTGTTGGTCTCTGCCCACAGCGTTCAAGCTCCCCTTCAACAGGAAATCTCAACTTGGCTGCTTACAGAAACACTGGGGCTTTTGTAGCAAGTGAAGTAGCTTCGAAGGGAGGTATCTGAAGTTTATAATTTATAAATAATTAGTCTCAGACAGCTTGAAAGCGCTGTGAGCCTTTTGATCGGCAGCCTGGTGAGTGATTATTGTAAGTCATTTACATTTGTGTTGCTACTGTTTCAAATAGGAAGTACAGGAGATGCTCGAGTTTCCCATTACTGAACCGATGGTTAGTGGCATTTCAAACAATCCTTTTTTCTCCTGCCAGATCTATCCTCTGTGCTTCACATTTACATAGAATCGTGCTTACAAAGATAACTCAGTCTTCTGCGTTTAATTGCCTCCGATAATACTTCCCTATGTGGAAACGGCTCCAGTGATAGTGATGTGTGCTTTAGTTTACAAACATGACACAAATTCATACTTGGTTCTTGGTTCTTGGTTCTTGGTTCTTTTTTTTTTGACTTCACAAAATAAACAAACTACAAACTATAGCCAAACAAGGGAAGAGAGAATCAAAGAGACAGAGGCTGTTTTATGGCCAGTGTGCCTCTCTTTGTCAGACCTCCACAAAATAAACACCATCAAGGCTGGAGTGAAACGTTCGAGAAAATAGAAGAGCCTGTACTATTGTCTTTGACTCGCAAAATAGTTCCATCCAGCACATAAAAACAAGCTCTTCACATGCAAGTATGCGGTTGCTAAACAAAAACATGTGCCTGAAATTCCTCGACTGTTAAATTTCTCACAATGCCAGGAAGTAGTCTGGCACCCCCAAGGTTAACACTTGAATGCCTTCAAATGCAGGAGTGAAATGCCAGTGAAAGACAGCAGGTGACACAATGCTGTTGTGCGATGTGCGATGTGATGATTAGTGGAGAGACATGGGCCTCCAAATCAGATGACGACATGAGAATTGACAGAAGCAGGCCAACTTTGCTTTATTAACACGGGCATCAACTTACTTTCCATTTCTAATGAACTGAGGATATGTGTGTCCTGAGAGTGAGAGGCAGAGAACAGGTTAAGAACACTTAGCTATGGCCACATCCATCGTGGCACATTGTGGTCATGAGACCGATACAGCTAATTAGAAATAACTTAATGGCTCCATCCCTCAGGGTGCACCATCACTGTATTCGATGAAAATGAAGCATCTCAAATGAAAGCATCTCAAAACCAAAATACATCTGAACAAAAAGGGCATCTGTGGATTCGCTGTGACTCAAAAGGGCCTTTAGTTGATTCTCTTTCTTTCACCTTGGAAACAGGGCCGGCAAGAACGTTTGTGTTGGCATACGCAGACAAACAAACCAGTAAACCATAAGCAAACTCCCCCCTGTGGCCAAGGAAGCCCCTCCAGGACTGCAGGACCAACACAGCAACAAACTCTGGTGAATGTAGACCAGAGGCCTGACAGGAATTTAACACACACACACACACACAAACGTGAGCAAAGAGAGAAGTTATGTGAATCTTGTGTGTAGTTGCAAAATAAATGTCACGAAGGGGAATCTTTAATGTCACCAGGATGACATTAAAAATTTTTGTCTCATCGATTGATAATATTGTTCCATTTGATAGACTAAAATAGAATGTTGGCATTTAGAGATGACAGGAAAGAAAGCAAAGAGTCTGTTACGGATCTTTCAAGTACACCCCCACATGCCCTATCAACCTGAGGCCTTCTACTGCTTTTTAAAACAAACACTCCCCACCAACCCCCCCGAAGCATACCCACATTATCATTATTACCTTATCAACTTTGCCTCCCCCAATGAGTGAGATAATCACAGGCTTTGAACTGTGACTTCCATCAACCACTAAACACTTAACTCGCTTCTACAACAGATGAGTTGTTGTGTAAAAGTGTCAAGGGGCGAGTGAGTGTACATGCATCTCAGACTCTCACGTGCAACACTCATGAATTATCACAGTCGTAATATTTATGATTTTGGATCTCAATTAAAAATGGGACCTAGACTATCAATATTCAACAGGCAGTCATATTTTGCTAATGTGTCTGTAGTTCCTCTTTTTTTTTTTTTTTTTGAGAAAAGTTATTTTTATATAGATTCAAATAAATTGTTGTGAATTCCTTTTCCTGATATCATTTACATTTCCACGCTTTACACAGTAGACTTCAATCTGATGAGAGAACTGGCTGTTATCTCATCAATCTAGTTGAGTGTTAAGAAGGAGGCTCTTCCATATGTGAAGTGTTGAGATGCTGAAGTGATCTTTGAGGTAAAGACCAGTCAGTAGGTGTTTTCCCACAGCTTTTACAGATACCAGGAAAGGAAACTAACAAAATTCAAGCAGCCTTGAACTCGCGTGACAGAAGGGTGTGATATTATTGGTCAGGCTGAGCTGATCGAGGAATGGTAAGAGCAAGTAAGAGTGAGCAGAGGGCAAGCAAACTGAAATGCACGACATGTAGATCTATGCTATCATGCTAAAAATATCCTGCCTCACTAAGCATCAGGGTTGGTCTATTACAGCAAAATAAAAGTAGTGCTAATTCTAGTAATTCTGCTTAGTCAGGATTTATAATCACTTTAGGATCTTGTGATTTTACTTTTGTATGTGAAATAGGTCTTCTTGCTGTGAATACTTCTCAACTTTTTAACTTAGGTCTTTATTTTAGTTTATTTATTTATTTTTGTGTAATGAGTCCGTGCCTAGCAGAGTGCCAACTGTGTGCTGTGTGCCAGAAATGGATCAGCAGTTCACGATAGATGAATGAATGAATGAATGTATGCCATCTCTCATTTCCTTTTACTTTTGTAGCAACTCTCAACAACCACGTGCATCTATAAGGCTTAGGCTTTTTTTAATTGACTGAAAATTTTACTATACATTATTAAAAGAGAAATCTAATAGGCTGATGTAATTGTTGTTTGTACTCTATTGTTTTTGTGCCAAGTAAACTAAAAGACAAAGTAACATTCTTATCTCTTTAGTCTTGTTGACTATGCTGTTAATGGTTATCTGTATTATTATTTTTCTTATCACAATGAACCATATCCTGAAAGCCATCTGCCCATAAATTTAACTTCATTTGTTTTGAGAGTGGCCATTAGCTGGAAACCAAGTAACTGAATCATCTGTGAGCTGCTGATCTGGCTTTCATCACAATAACCCCAAACCTTCTGTCTCTGAGGGGTCAGCACACCGACAGGCTCAGAATATGTAGTTTTCCGTCGAGACTGTATAAGAAAACAAACCAGCTCCTTTGACACAAAAATCTTATGATTTGAAAGGCATCCGCCATTCTGACTGCAATCTCACAACTTGTCGCACACGTGTTCAAATCCCCTTATATCCTCTGGGAATGATAAAATGCAATATTACATAGCTGGATTATGAGAATCCAAAAACACAAGGCTTTTATTTGCTTACATTTGAGTCAGTCAGTCAGTAGCATAGGAAGTGTCTTTCATGTCTTTTTCAAGAGAGTAAAGTGGCCTCAATTAAAGTAGCATTTGCGTGCAGAGTTCATCTTGTGGTTAAAGCACTTCATGTGTGGGCTGGCTGCTCAGCAGGTGTTCAGCAGAACAATCAGAAATATTGGGAGTCTTTTGAAATTGGTAAAAACAGAATTATCACAGCCTGTGTTTTTTAAACACTTGTTGCATGCTAGACATTTATGCAAACATGATTCTATAGGGGATGCCTTTCCCCCCCCCCTCTCAGTATTATATTGTTTTTAAAAGACAAGTATTCCACAACAGAGAATGCAAACACTGCAACGATAAATAAAGTAACACATCCATCAAACTATTTATTTTAATACATTTTAGACTGTCAGATGTTACCTTTAGTGCCAAAGTCAGTACTTTGCAGAATTTCCCATACAAACTGAGAACACAGGCTTTTTTAGTGATTATCAAAATATATATAAAAAAAAAAAAAAAAAAAAAAAAAAAAACAACCCCAGAAAAACTACAATAATTAGCTTGTTAAAATAAAAGCATTTTGTTACAATCTGTTTAGACAGACTTAATATGTTCACTGCATTTAAAAACTGTTCCGTCCTACATTGGACCTGAAATCCAACACAGCCACAGCTGGCCTTTACACTAACATAGCACTATTTCATTACTATGAGGTGCTACCAGGGGTAAGATAGAGAGACATTTTAAATGTAGCAGAAGTTTGCTGCCAACATATTCATAATTAAAAAAAATTATACAGTTAATAATCAAACTTTTGTAAACATACCAAATTGCAATTAAAAAAAAAAAAAATCTCCTGCATCTACAGGGTAACATCATTAACATGACTCAGTATGCTCAAATAGGTCACTGTTTTCAGCTGCACATAGAGGGTTAATCTGAACACAAGTAAACATGCAGTTGGATAGCCTCATTGCTCAGAGAGTGTAATGCAACTGCACCATTTTGTCAGTCTGTTGCGGTGGCCTGGGCAACCGTCTACAGCAAAACAATGCAAATGTTAAATCAATACAAACATTGAACGGCAACCAGAATTTTGGATGGCAAAGGTGAACACCCTCAATATAAAACAAAACGTGGCAAAAATGTAACAAGATCACAGATATTATCAACAGATCAAGATTTATAAGAAACAAGATGCAGATTTAGTAAAAACAGAACAGCTTGTGCAATTTCTCTCATTAAATACTATTTCTCAATCCAGAAAGTTTGAGAATCAAGGCTTGAAAGTAAAGCAGCACAATGTGAAATATTCATTCATGGCTGACTTGTTTGTTGCTGATTGCTTCCTGTCACTAGTGATAAGACTCTACAATGTGATATATGCACCCACCGTTTCATCTACTTACTGAAAAAAATTAAACCATATTCAGTATATTCAGTTATCATCTCTTGGGTGGTTGCCATGCCGCACATCTGTCTGGTGACAAATGAAGCAAACAGAACTAGCCAAGCAGACAAACCACTGTGGTGCATCTTTCTACTTGTTCACTGCACTGTCTGCTTGTGGCTGGAGTGGTGTAGACTAGTGGTGTAATCCAATATTCCCCTTGTCAAGCAAGCAGTGTGTTTGGGCAAGGTTTACGATGGCAGGAGCAGCACAGAGGCATCGGCTAGTGAGTGAAACCTGACATGAATTTCTCCTCCAGTGTTTACATCACCAGCAATAAGTCTTTGAGGTGCTGACCAGCCTCTCGTTTACTTTGGTCTAGGGCTCACTCTCAACATGTCAGAGAGCTTAACCCTAGTGTAGAATGTGTCATTACTGGGGCACTCTAGTCAGTTTTTGAAGGCCCCATAGCGGCTTGCTTTGCTAATGAAGTTCTTGAGCAGGTCGTGGTCCATGTCTGCAAAGGCCTGGGTCTGCGTGACAGCTGTTAGGTGGTTGATGCAAAACTTGAAGCAGAACTCCTCCAGATCCTAAAAATGAAGAGTGCTGTCTGGTCAGTGCTGAGGAGGATAACTGCCTAGCTACTGTGAAGGCACCCACCACCACCAACAGCATTTCTGACTGTGTGTCAGGGGCTATGAGCTTACCCGGGCCTCATACTTGACAGCAGCAGAGAGCAGAGTGATGGCGTTCTCCTCTGAGATGCCTCTCTTGATTGTTTCCTGGCACAGCCTTTTCAGTCTCGTTTCTCTGTAGAATGTGGCCAAATCCAGTAATCCTACACACACAAACACACACAGGTAAGTGTCTTTAAGACCTACACAGTGGCTCCCTTCATAGTGCTCTCAGTGCATGCACTTCTCTGGGCTTACCAATAGCATCCTCTGGTGGCAGGTTAATGGTGTCTGTGTAGAGGTACTCCAGGAAGGCTCTGTATACCAGGTATGAGAACTGGTGGATTTCTATGGCATCCTCATCTGTTTCATTCAGCAATGCACGGAAATGCTCACACCTAAAGTGGGAAAAAACATTTCATGTGACGTTGTAAATGTGGCCCAATTCCTGTTTGTTTGTTGTTTATTTTAAATGATAGGTTATTTTTGCTCACTGAAGTGTTGTGACTCAAAAACAACTTCCCAAGAACTGGAATCAATGGAATCCGGTGCCAGTGAAGTAAAAACGTTGTTTCTATGGTTACCACTCATAAAAACAAAAATATAACTTAAAATAGTTCTTAGTTACTATTAATTAATTAAACACATTATATAGTTTAGTTGTTGTAGCGACATGTTTATTAGCATGTTATGTTTACCATTTCATTGAGTTTTATTAAAATCATAATTTTGTTCCCATGCATTCTTAATCTGAATTCCATCAATACATGACTGGCTTCGAAATTAACAACCCATAACAAGCAGCATGGCAGGAACAATGTGTCTTTAAATATACCATAATTGTTATTGCTAGAGTGTATCGAATGGATATTTTACAAATTCATCCACTGTTAACTTATGATTCAAACTTCAGGCCATTACACAGCTCCTGAGGAAAAGTGAAGGCACTCTGCCAACAACTTTAACCCACAGGGTTTTTCCATGTTTGCTCCTTACGGCCGTCTGCATTTTAAATACTGTTGACCTCTTTTTTTTTTTTTTTCTACCAATTTCGCTTCACTGCTAATGTCTACAGGCTAAAAACACGGCTTCTCTATCATTTGGTTTCATGTCATGGCTGAAATAACAAACAAGTGCCTCATTCATTAAGTGCATCTCAAACGTATCATTTGCATGTGACCTTGCCACAGCAAGCGTTTCTTGCTGCTGCATATTCGTGTGAATGTCTCAGCTAACGGTTGATGTCGCAGACAGTCTGGCTCCTTCCTACTGACAGTGCAAAAGAGCAACGAACCGGAACGCAGATACTTTGTATCCAATTGTGGTTATAAAAAGAAAAACGGGAAACAACGGGTCTGTCTTTACTTCCACATGACATTAACAGGAAAGAGGAGGAAATGCTGTTTAACAGATGGTGTTCAAATATAAGGAACATGGCAGAGAATATATGTATAAAAACATACACATTCCTGTTCTATAATCTATATTTAAAAACCACAAAAGTCTGTAACATCAAAGTGTGTTTCTGTTCCCCTGAAGTTAATTACACATGACCAAACAACCTCTGAATGTGAAAGAAATTGAAGTCAGGATGGAAAAGCAGCTCTGGTGAGAAAGAAAGGAAAAGAAATCAGTTCTTACGAAAAGAACATAGTCAAAACGAATGAAAAGAGGCAGCCCAACATCAGCGAGGAAAACCTGGAGATTCACTTTCTATTTCCATCTGGATCTATAAATTTTTTGGTTTTTTTGTTACTCTGAAGAAAAACCACAATAAGACAAGAGGTACATTCTAAAAAAAGGCAAGTACAACTCAGAATGTTTGCACAGATTGTGCACCTCACCAGACAAAGACTAGCTACTCAAAATATTATGTGACTGGATGGTTTTTGGTCCCTTTTTCAAGTCTTCTATGTTGCACTGAAAAAGTTTCAAAAATATATTGAAATATAAGTAAGTAAAAACTGCAATCTGTAAACAATGTGATTTTTTTTTTTTTCATATTCACATATCCTCAATTGTTTTTTTTTTTTTTTTTGTTGTTGATTTGTTTTTTTTGGCATACCTGATCTTCAGTAGAGCTTTGTGAACATGGATACACTTCCCATCAACCAAGAACTTCAGGTCTGAAATCTCTGGACTGTCGAACTCCTTTTTCAAAGACTGAGCCACAGTCAGATAATCATCACTGTCTAACAAAAATAAACAACATGAATGATAAAAATAAATTAATAGAATTGAATAGTTAATAGCTGATCATTCTTCTATGATGCTGTTTGAAATTGGACCAGTGCTACATTATGGATTTTTCCTTGTTTGTCTTTGACTGTTGGATTTTACTTTAGAGATACAGCACATATATACAGGATACAACAATAGATTGTCTTGTCAATTGTCAATTACTTGTTCCTCAAACATTACAGAAAAATGTGCAGCTTATGGCAATGCTGTTGAATTCAATGAGTTGTTAGTTAAGAGAGGCATTTCATTAATTTTTACAAGATCTGAAGGTGAAATGTTTACCAGGTTCAGCTAAGCATAAAAAAAAAAAAAAAAAAAAAAAAAATCAATCAGCAGATGTATGAGACATACAGTACAGGCCCAAAGTTTGGACACACTTTTTCATCATTGTGTGTGTGTGTGTGTGTGTGTGTATATGTATATGTGTGTGTATATATATATATATATATATATATATATATATATATAATATTTATTTATTTATTTATTTATTTTTAAAGGACAGGAAACTTTGCTTTCCTGTTTATTTCTGAGACGACTTCCAGGAATTTATACTTGCGACACAAAGATCCTACATGGTATGATTACCTCTTACCTATCAAAAGATCAATAGGACAATGTCAAATGGTTCGCATAATTCCACTGATTATTGGGGATATTAGCTCTGATGCTGTCCTTTAGTTGTAGGATTTTTTAATTAAAAAAACCATGCTTACCCACTGAGAGGAGGTGCCACGTAACTGCTGGTGTGGCGAAGCAAGCAAACACATCGTCTGTGGTGCTGAAATGGGTGAGGTGTGGGCTGGCCACAGCTTGACCTCGACACTGCCCCCACATCAGAACCTGCCCGCTTTGTGTCTTGGCAGCAGACGTGTGGCTGGTGTGGCATGCAGCCACCTCCACCATCCTAGAGAAAGAAACTGAATATAAAATCCGAAGTTCTACTCATGTATCGCCTTCTAATGTGTACGGCAAAGAGGCTGTGAGGACCATTGGTCGGATGATATTTCTTAAGAGTCAGCAACCAATATTGTATTCCCTCTGTGATGTTTTACCATTCATTTTGAGGCATTAACTAAGAAATTTATCTCACAGGATGCAGTCATACAGCAATTTGTGACCTGCTGTGGTGACAGAAAGGCCAGGATGAAAACATTTATTTAAAAAAAAAAAAAAAAAGGTACTGACCTCTCCTTGTCTGTGTTTATTTGAGTAGGGAGAGCTTGGTTACTCTTATTGCCTGTTCCCAACTGCCCATATGAGTTGGCCCCCCAGGCGTAAATTAAGCCCTCATCTGTAAGTGCCAATGTATGTGCATATCCACAGGCAACCTGCATATAGAGTGAAGATTCTGATTAAGTAGAACGCAGGGTAAAATAAGTAATTATAATAAAAAAAAACAAAAAACAAACAAACACACAGAGCTTTATAAATTTCTCTCTGATCCCTCTGGGCTCTTACCTGGATTATGTTGACTCCTTGGAGAGCAGCGATCCTACATGGTGTTTGTTGATTTCCATTGTTGCCCAGACCCAGCTGTCCATTGCAGTTGTAGCCCCAACCATAGATCTTCAAAAGGAGGTACATTCAGACAAAGCAAGCACTGTATCAAAGCAATGATTCAGAGGTCTGCACTGAAACAAAGTGTCTATTTCAATGAAAAAAAAAAGAGGAAACTTTTATATTTTATCATATATTACATAAATTTGCATTCTACCATAACAGCACTATGGCACGAGAGCATTATGTCAGGGTAAAAAGTAGTCTTTCTGCTTCTAAAGAATAAGGTAAATCACAAATTGGTGGGACATTCCTTCTATGTACAACCTGCTTAACTCTTTAATGAACTAAATATCTTGGGTGTGACACACATTTTATTTGCATGCCTTCAAAAATGGCTTAATTGCTACTGACTATCAAAAAGTGAACCTGCTGAAAGCACTGATTCACTTATTCATGTTGACATGTGCAGATTGATGTGACCCATTACCTCTCCATTATCCAGAACAGCCATAGAGCAGAGCTGACCACAGGCTATGTTAACCACCACTTTGTTCTGCAGGCAGCTGCTGACCCGGCGTGGTGTCGGCTGGTTGGCAGTAGACCCTGAACCAACTTGGCCTGAGTTGTTGTAACCCCATGCATACACCTGAGCACAAAGACAAATCAATCACTGTCTGCAAAACGCAGAGATTGAGCAGAAAGCAAGACAGCAGTGGCAGATGAAATTACCTCTCCGTCAGTTGTGAGGGCAATAGTGTGGTGAGAGCCACAGGCCACCTCTGTCACCCTCTTGCTAAGGAGGTTGGTGGACACCAGGGCAGGGGTCAATCCATGGTTGGTGGTCCCGTTGCCCAGTTGACTGTACCCGTTGTGGCCCCAAGCAAACACCTCTCCATCTACACAGGTGCAGGGCAAACATTTATTGTTTTTGACACATTGGTTAATATTTTATATACAGATAAGAATCAGTGAGGCTATGTACCTTACAGACTCAGCACTGTTCTCATTAAAATTGGATGTGAAATGAAAACTTTCTTAAACTGGAAGTTACAAACAGATAAAGCTAATGTATTCATAGAGAATCGGCAGAAACATGCACACATCCACAGGTATTGAAAGAGACTGAAAGAGACTGAAAGCCAAATCATATTAGTAAGGCAGCAACTAGCATGTATTTTCTATTATCAATCTGTTTGCTGAATTATCTTAAATAATATTGCATCAAATTTGTTGTTTTGGAAGTTTTGAGCAGAAATAACAGTTAAAATGTGGAATAAAGAAAGTCATCACATCCATCCAATCTCCCACACACTATTTCATGGGAGTGCTGTTCATACCAGCAGCAAACAATGAATACATATGGCCAATAATGCACAATCAGGCATTATTGATGACCTAACCCAACAACTTCTCCCTATACATAAGGTATATATGTACAGGATCCTGAGGACAACTGGTGGCTTGGAAAGATGAGCAAGTGCTAGGTTCAACCCAAGAGCGTTTAGGAAGCATTGTAACCAGAAATGGGAAAGAGAAGACTTTAAATGCATGTGACAGTTATACCATCCAATGAGGAAATGCCAATAAATGTCTGCAGAAGTGGTAAGGTACCTCACTCAGAGACAGAAAAGACACATACAGGTCAGTGAAACAGGAGGATGAATGGCTGAGACAGATAGGGGTACCAGGCTTCCCAATAAAATACAAGACCAGCCTCTTCCAGCACATTTTCCACCAACACTGTGGCTACTCACAATTTATAAAGCATGTATAACATCAGTAGAGGGTGCCAAAGAGAGGGGGAAAAAATACCTTCGGAGTTGGCCTGGAGTTCCAACAGGTCTATACTATACGTCAGGAGAGGAGAATGTTTTAGCATCATAGACCTGTTTCTTTCTTGGACTTCATAAGGAAAGGCACACATCTGTCTATGTAAGGACTCACAGATGGCAGTGCATATCAGAGCAAATATTAAGTGTGAGGTGGCAGGAACAGCCTGTACAACTCTGACAGTTTCAAAGTGCACAATTTGAGAAAGCTACAAAAACATCTACTGCGTTGAAAAGTGTGGCTCAGCCATGACTTCTAGAGATGGCTGTCTAGCTCGTCTAGTACTTATTGGTCCTTTCAGGTTACCTTAAACAGATTCTTGCTGCTTTTTTAATCTAAATTGTGCCGTTGATTTAGCATTAAAAAATAACTCAGATTATACAGAACAGGTATATACTACCATACAATTCAAAACATTTTATTTTAAAAGTATAAGAAGCATGTCACATTTTGTTGTGCGGGTTCTGTTTCTGACTATGTTGTTAGTAGGGCCGATGTGAATAAAGAGATTCCCCATCCGACACCTGTGTCCGGATTACCTGATTTCTCTTTTAAACCACCTCCTTTCGCCACAACAATTTCATAGTCAACAATTAAAGTCTCCTACTCTAATAAATATTTTACAACTTCCAACATTATATGTTAATTTAGGACATTTTTGATACAACATTTGAGCAGCAACAGCCCAGCTTCATTGTAAAACAAGGCTCTAAGACCTCTGCATCTGGTGACTTCATTGTCTGGAATTTCATTCCTCTGCATTCTGAAAATATTTCGCCCCAGGGGGTAAAATAAAAAGTTTTCTGAACTGGATTACCTGCAGTGGCGATAACCACATGTGGTCCTGTTCCATAGCTTAGGGACACAATCTTCTTTCCGCACAAGACATCAATCCTGCGTGGCTCGATGGTGCTTTGAAGGTCTCCAAGCCCTAAACAGCCACTGCAGTTTGTGCCCAGAGCAAAGACCTGCAAATAGCAAACATCACTGCTGAAAGGCTTCTGATATGACTGCATGGTACATGTATGCAAATTTCTGGTGGTAACTGATATCTGGTTAGTTGATATTCTGGGAGAACATGTTAAAATGTTGGAAATGCTATTACATAGTTGTCAATATTTATTTTCAACATCAATGTGTTACTTTAAAATTGTTCTCATTAATTTTCTAGCCCATAATTTGCTAGTGCAGACTTTGACGAGTCGCTTTGTTTTGAGAGATTCATTGATTAATGCAGGAATCATTCCAGCGTTATTCACAGCCAAATTAAACCACATCTGCAGCCAACATGTAATCTTTTGTGAGATTCCGTTACCAGAAACATTTACTGGCGTCTGGAGTGAAATCTGCTGAATTGTGTTTATCCTTTATACACCACAATCAACTGCTCAGGCATTTTAACTGTTTGGTCAACAGGAACAAACAAATGAGCAGGGGAGGAAAGATGAGGGATGCTGTCCACCTTTCCATGGGATAAAAATGGCGCTTGCTGAGGTATTAGGCCTGTACAGCTAAAGATAGCTTCATTCTATCTGCTTATCCCTGTGTCTGGAACTGCATTTTGTATCAACCAAAGAGGGATAGCCCTGCAGCATTTTTCTATCCAGCACTAAATGGGGGAAAAAAGTGATTACAAATCTGTATTATAAAAAAGGAATTAAGTCTATTAAGTCATGCGGAACATCTTAACGTAAACAACGGGATTAAAGAACCATTGCTTAAAGCCTAAGTCGTACCTCATCATTAACTGTGACATAGAGGGCTTCATTTGCGGCACTGCCAAAGACACAAGCCTGCCGGATAAGCCGTAGTTCCTCAGGAGGAAGGAGTGCAAACACTGGCCACTTCCCCACGTCCAGCATACTACTCAGCTATTAAAAAAAAAAAAGTAGAAAAATAAGTCAAACAGATGTGAATGAGTCATCCAGATACTTCAGTTCCAAAATATAACATTACAAAGCTGGAAATGTGGGAGGAGGCCTTTTTGGAAAGACATATTGGCTCAAAACCAACCAGAGCTGCATTTATTATACATTCCCTGAACATTGTACTCAAGGAACATTTCATAAATGCAGGGATGATTTTTGTGGAAAAGTAAAAAGAAAAAAAATATGAGTCACAGTCACACACATTTATGTTTGAAGTTGTCACATTGAAGTCATTCCTGGTCCCAGTTACTAAAACCATGATTGGGTGCAAACGGGACCAAACGGTCAAATGAGAGATGTCTTGTGAGTTGGAAATGGAGTATTGCACAGTCTGCAGTAACAGACACATAGACTGAAAGCTGAGCGGATAAATTATCCACCAGATTTTTACTATCTTTTGACCTCAGGGACACAGACAGGCACCGGGCACCGAGCCCAGTTTGGTGGGCAGATAAAAACATGGATGCGTGTTGGCTGAGGTAAACCCGTTAACCTGTGTTAACAGGCAGAAAAAGTGAATTCCAGGTTTTGTTACCTCCTCTGTGTTTTCTTTCTTCTGCAACATCTAAAACAGTAAAATAAGATCCCCTTAACAAAAGCCGTAAGCCAAGAGTGCACTTTTAAATTTAAAGGACCAGACCACATTAATGGATAACTGAAAACAGGTCGTATCAACATGTCATAACGCCCCCCTATATATATATATATATATATATATATATATATATTCATACCAACACATCTATATCTGAGTTATATAACCTCTCCCAACATCCACACAGCATAACTGAGCTGTTCGACTCCGGAGAAGTAAGTGCTAAACGCGATAAAACGCCAAAAACAAGAGACACGTTGTGTCTGAGGTTAACAAGGACAAGCTAACAACATGAAACTTGAAGTAGCATTAAAATAAGCTCTAACTATCAACTACAACGACACTGTCCGGCTAAAACACACAAAACAAAACTGCCGTCTAGCTAATTATGGGGGTAAGTCTCGATGCCGCCGAGGGCTCAAACTGTTGACGTTACCTCGCGGTTGTTGTAGCTAGTGTTTTGTCCGCAGGGGCGTTTGTCTGCTCGACGGCGGGACGAAGAGATCGCCAGCCAACATATCTGGCCATTCAAGTAGTCGGTGAAATCATCCCGGCAGCCTCACATGCTCTGACTTCACCTGTTACTGTGGCTGCCCCTTGTTGTTGTTAGCTTTAATCGCTACAGCAGCGGCTGTGGGGAAGAAGGAGAAAAAAAAAAAAGAAAAAAAAGAAAAAAAAAGCACGCACGCGCGCGCACACACGCACACAGACCTGCCATCTCCGTACTTCCTGTAGTTGCGTGGTGCGTTCACAGGAAGTCGGAAGCCTTAACTTGCTTTATTGTTTCTGATTTCCTATTTCGTTATTTGCTTATTTATTAGTATTCTTGTTTTTCAATAAGTAATAAGTAATAAAGTAAGTCAAGTAATATTCAGACACCAGCTCTCAACAATCCCTCAATCCCTCTCGTAGGCTCGTCAGAAATAAATCTGGAATATTGTTGACTATGTTTGCGGAAGAAACACGGTTCTCCTTCATAAAGTCCAGCAGGTGGAGCAGTGGAAAGGTCCCATTTTAGTGGCTACACGTCACACTCACGCACTTGTTTGTCACAATTTGCAAACACTGACGTGTGCATGTAGTAATTTTTTGAAAAAAATAAGATGTATAATAAGAAGAACAAATTGTGCCTTAAAATTCAAACTTCGAGGAAATATTTTAATCCTTATCAATAGCGTGTGTCAATATAAATACCTTAAAAAATAAAATATTACAATGGGTTTGCTTCAATTCAGACACTGTTAATTGTCATTGTGATGTTATCTGATAAACATCAGTATGACGTTCCTGACACTTAGAGAGGTAGGTAGAGACATCTACTGTATCACGTCCTGGTATCCAGACTCGCTATATTTGACTTTCGTTATATTATATTCGTTATATAGTGGCACAGATTAAATGAATTAAGAATTTAATAATACTACATAGATAGATAGATAGATAGATAGATAGATAGATAGATAGATAGATAGATAGATAGATAGATAGATAGATAGGCTGATTGATTGATTGATTGATAAAAGTGCATTTTAAGACAACGAGAGTTTACGTACTGGTACTTTAATTATATTCCTTGCAGTAAAAATGAATGAACACACTAATAATACCCTGTAAGGCGATGCCATACTGTTAAGGTGGACCGAATTTCTTCATTAAAATTACACAGTTTCAGCGTGATCTTTGTTTATTTAAAAGGCAACATTGCAAGATTGGGTCAGGCGAGTTCAGAGAATAAATAATTTTAACACTTTTTCTCGCCGGCCCGCACGCTTCACACACACTTCACTGCGACTGACCTGGTGGACGAACCGATCACAGACACGTCAACCTTAAGGTTTTCCTTAAAGACATGTAAATGTGGGAAGGCGTGTAGTTCATTATCATTTTACTGACAATCAACAATTCCCGTGGTATGAACCACGTTAAATGAACGTGACTGTAATTGTAATATTTCTCCGGGCTATCTTGGAATTCGTCATGATTTCCAGTAGTACGCATGCGCAGAGTGCCCCGTAAGCGATGGCGAAATTCTTGCCTTTTATGCAAGGAGCAGGGTTGGATGGAAAGTTATCTCGATAAAATTGGCGATTCGGCTGAGATTATCGACACTTGGCTCCGTCGCCGTCGCTCTCGACTCACTTCTATTTGTTTTAGGTGTAGTTAATACAAGCGATCGTCGTTCGTACTACGGGAAAAAAGCGCATCTTCTTCTAGCTAACTATTAGCGGTGCAGCATTAGGTAGCTAACGCTAGCATGCCACATTTTGCCTTGCCCTGTGTTTATCTGGGTAGCTAGCTAGTTATCCGTCTCAGGTGTTGCAGAAAGTAGCTGCCCACTGGAGCTCGCCGACGTTGTACATTTTTTGGGGGAAGAGCCGCAGAGGAATCATCACTGTGCATCGGCGTGTTGGTCCAGATTGCTGCTGCTGCTGTGCCGACTGACTAAGTGAGTAACGCTAGCTGCGCTGTTGGTAATAACTCACTTTTGTTACCGACACTAACAGAATAAATGTCGAGGTTTCGGTCTGTGGCTGAGCTGACTGCAGTTAGGTAACCAACAGCCATGACATGACGCCAAGCGCGCGCACAAACACACGCACAAATACCTGTAGCTAAAGTAAACAGTTGTCCAGGTTAAGAGCTAGCCAACCGAGTTCACTCAGCGATGGCGAATAAAGAATATTAGCATCCAACGTTGAGTTAGGTGTTTGTGTTTGCGACATGTTGGACCCCATAGACAGAGCTGGAAACAGTGACAGCAGGCAAGTTGAGTTCCAAAGATGGTGGAAATGAAAAGCCAGCTGTTGAACAACGTAAAGCTGACTGAAGAAATCATTCCCCCAGGTGTTCCAGCTCAACCTCCTCATTGACCTGTTGGCCGTAAAACCAGATGAATTTTTCTCATTACACCAATTAACTTAACCCGAAGAGCAAGCTCATTAACCACTGAAGATTTGTGTTTTTAATGTTATGTATTGGGTATTTCGTCTACACTTTTGTCTGATCCCTAACAATGAGGAATAAGTACAAGTGCGGTTTAGACAGAATCGCTGGTTATTTTAACCATTCAGGTGTTTCCCCGAACCCCATACCCGTTTCACCAAAACTGTAACTGAAAAACAGCTGTCATTGTTAACTGCTCTGCCTGCCACAGTCAAATATGATTTAAACTAGGGCAACAACAGATGTTGCGAGAATGTCGATATCAGAGTGATGTTTACTGTACTGTAACATGAGAGGCAGTGAATGATGCAACCACAGCTGTTGTTTTTCCCTGACAGTGGTGATTTCTGATCATTTCTCAACATCTTTTTAAAGACAAATGTTTACCTAGAGGAGGCGTAAGGACGGACACAAAGTACCAGTGATGTGTACTCGTATCACAGTCATGGTTACATGGCACTCAGAATATACAAAATGCCGTCAAATTATCCATTATCTATTGACCCTTCTTGGATGACGTTGTACTCTCCACCGTGAGTTTTACTCAAATTCGTGAAAGGTAGGTGGTTAGGAATAAATGGAAAGGAGGGAAAGGCCTGGATTGGGGGGAATTCTTAACTTTTCCTTCTACCCCTTTACCCGAACTCTTAGGTAGCAATTGTGGGTGTGTTAGTAGCATACCATTTTTAAAAAGTAAACAAGGATTTACTTAGAAGTGGCTTTTTGAGGAATACACCAAGCAGTTGCAGTGGTGACTCGGGGGGGGCCTAATGACCAGTGAGGGAGGCTGCCATCATCTAAAGCCTGCTAGTAATACTGCGCTAATCTCATGTCAGTCCTCTACTGCAGCAGTAGTTCCCTCAAATCCAGTTCATTGACCATCGCAATGTAAACTGACTTTGTTGTTTAAGCTTAAGGAGGGGAGGGGCTAAAGCCAACAGATAAGCCAGATCACTGTGAGGTATCAGGGCGCATGTGCTAGATTGTAATTAGGTTCAAGGACACATGTTGCATTTCTCTCATGGTGTTCTGTTGTTTTCTGACTCTAATTTCTTTTTGCCATATGATACTGTTAAAATGCCTTTCACAAGTGGTAGGTCATGAGTGTGGCCCTTTGCTCTCTTAGCCTTATTTGTTTAATAATCCTCCCTTGATGCTCTAATAAGGTTAGATTTGGCAGGATTTGATATATATATATATATATATATATATATATAGGTTGATATGTCACCCTAACCTCTTTTGGTTAGTTATTTGTCATATGCAAAGAAGTTTATTTTGGGTTGCATCACCACTGAGAAGACACACATGCTGATGCTTATCAATAAACTCTTCCTCTTAAGTAGACTGCTTACAAAAAAAACAAAAAAACAACACTCTTTTGACTCTATTTTGGCTGATGCATAATTTTACATAGTCTATACAAGGCTTTCCATCAGACCTGGAGGAGGAAAAAGCAGATAGTCTGACCTGACCTCACTGATGCCATCAGAAAATATCCTTCCGATTGAGCAAGTGGACTGCTGTGCCACTGCATGATGAGTTGTGGAAAACAATCACAGTGCCTGGAAATTAATAAATGATGTGCGTCATGTTCTTAGTCAGTGGGATTGAGTTTGTCACTATTTCTTCACTAAGGAAAAACTATGTTTAGTGGTTATTAGACTCAGAAGTTGGAACTTTAAATAATTAAATGGATCTTAATCTCATTTTTGAAAAATTACACCATGTAATGGAGAGATCCTTGTACTTTATTGCTAACCCTCCTGTTCTAAAAGTATTAATGACATTTTTATTCATCTAATGAAATCCATTTTAATATGAACAAAAAAAGCTCTTCACATATTTACTAAATAGATATTTTGTGGTTATCAAAATCCCACTCTCAATATGTGATAGAAATAATTGCAAGTTGAAGGGATGGACAGATGTGAATATTTCTACCGACCACCTAGCTTTTATTTGCACAACTGGATTAAGTCTTAAGACAATTACTTTGTTATGCTTAATATATTGTTTAACACTTTTTTCCCCACACAAAAGGGAAAAGGGACAGAACTGGAGATGGAAGCAGACATATGGGAACGGTTAGCATACTTAGCGTCCTTCATTAATGAATGTTAGCTCAGATTTGCAATAGCTCAGAATGTTAGTGGCTGTGCTAAAGCAAACCTGCCCCCTCTTTTTGGCAAGGTTTATTTTGTCCTCCCTCATGAACAATTTAGCAAACAAAGAGTCTTTCATAATACCCCATTTTTTTAAGGAATAAACTGTAAATATAGTCAATCATAATTTTAACACGCTTTTATGACCTTTTGTCCAGTTGATAAGGAAGTAATCTTGATGTTAGGGCTGCGTGGTTAATCGATTGAATCAGTTAATTAAAATCGGCAGTTTTTGGTGATTTATTTTATTTATTTATTTATTTTTTTATGAAATTGGGGTTTCCCTTTAGCATTTGCCCTAATGCTCCCCTCGGGCTCCCATAGTTAAGACTAGGCTGAGCTTGTCGATATCTGGTTTGATTCGAACAATTGCTGTGATTGCTGTGATTCGGCATATTGGACAGCTACATTACTTAGACTTTGTAAGAAAACGCGGTGAGAGTGATAACAGCTTTTACATTTTTCCACTTTAACTCGAACGGTAACTATTGTTGAAATCCCAGGAGGAAAAATTTTAACAAATAAAAGCAAAACTTTCTTTCAATATACTTTTTTCCATTTTAGCTGGTTTTTTAATAAGGAAAATTTTGATTTAAATTGTTATTGGGGTGGAAAAGATTTTCTACAGTATCACCCAGCCCCACCCAATATCATATAATAAATACAGATGGTCATGTTCATAATATATACGAGCGGAATGGTGAAAGAAGCCCTATCCAAGGGCAATCTTGCTAAATGTAGTTCTTCTATGCAATTTGGTGTGTTTATTTCTGCTGATTACTATGTCTTTGTTACAGGAGTACCTCTTCAGTGGTGTGAATGAGGGAGACATGGCAGACCACACCCCACCTCTGGAGTCCGGCCAGCTTCTCAGCCCTGAACTCCCAATCCTGGCTTCACCACCACCCCCAGCCATGGTCAACGGGGATGGCCCCCAGCAGGTACACTCAGACTTGTCATTTTTGATGTCTGTTGCCTATCAATCTCAATTTATGCATCAAGTTGTGCCCAGATGGACTTGTAGCAACTTGCTTCAATATTTTCTAGAAATTCTGACTTGTGTATCCTTTTTCTTCTTCTTCCTTAAGTGTACAGTTGACGTTGTATTGTGTCCGGGATTTTTTTTTTGTGCAAAAAATGCTGATGTATTTGTACTGTTGTGTACACCAGATCGTTTTTGCAAAGTCTGGAATGGTGGTGCCTTAAGTTGCTTCCACATTCATTGACGTAATCAGTCCAATTTGAGAAATTTTAGCAGGTGCGCTTCAGCACTTACTCAACAAGTAGCAGTAACACAAGAGGCAGTGACATAATATATGACCAGCACAAGCAGGGAAATACTAATGTGCTGTTCAGCCTGATATGTAGTCCAGCAGAGGCTGATAATAAATCGAAAAGGTGCCTGTAACCCTGCACAATGTTGAGCTATGCGTCTGTAGAAAAATTGGACATTGCTGTGTGAATTTCCTTTTTTGTTTAATATAAGGATTTGAATTGAATAATCTGCAGCACCATCAAGAAACATATCTCACACTCTGGTATTCTGTTTCTTTAAATGCAAAACCATTTCCTGATACACTGACATTTTTCATGAATCTATGAGCATTTACACCTTAGTGAAACCTAAACTGTTGGCTTGTTTCAGATGCTAAGCAAAATATGCAGATGGTGTTTTTACTCAGATAAGAATTGAAACAACCCAGACAAATTTGCTATCATTGCTGCATTTGCACATGGAATTTACTTCATGGGCAACAGGTGCTTGTTAGTTATGAACCACACATCTCTCAGTTTTTATATCAGCCTTTTCTGGATATGGAGTGATACCCCCCTCCACCCCAATCAACTCTTGTCAGTATCAGAGTGAGGTTGAGTAACTCTGACAAGCCTGGATGATTTCCCTGTCATTTTGATGGTCATCAATTCGATTTGGTTAAGTTTCCGTGACTTCCCGGGGGACTGCACGGAACCCACTGTGATATCTTTCCTTTCATTTCCTCAGTCTTATGCAGTTTGTCCAGATAAGACTTGCTAATATTAGCACTGCCCTGTAACTTTCCTTTCCACCTTTCCACTCGTCTTTACTATTTTCCACAGTGGAAAAACCCCCACCTGAATCAGGCTTTGTTCACATAGAGATCAAATTTTGCTGGTTGTTGTGATGGGCTGTGAGGTTGTTGTTTTCATGGAATTCACTTACCTTACCACCTGATTATCCAAACATGCCCCATGTCAGTGTTTACATTGTTTTATGAGGGCTAGAGGAATAAATTGTGGATGTTCCTTCCTGGCTTACATCATTACCACCCTGCTGCTCAGATCAGTTCGTTCATGATCAATGAAATACACTGAAATGTGCTTGTGTGAGAAAGAATAGCATATATCAAATAACACTGTGGTATCTGTGTTTTTCAAGCCACATCATTTTGACTTTGTTTTTTGTTTCCATTAAGGGCGTCGTCTCTGATGTATCAGTACCCACTTAAATGATACAAAGGTAGATGGGAAAACAATGGGTCTCCAACATTGCCCTCACTTGATTTTTGTATTTTTTTTAAATGTTACATTAAATAGAATCTGAGAGGTTCAAATCATGGGTGCTACAAACCAATGCTATTGTGTTTTTGTGTATGTGTCATAATCAATTAGTAAGACACGGATGCATTCTCTTCCAAATGACAAGATCTATTAGTTAGTTATATTACATTTAACAACATTGTGGACTTTCTAATGTTAAAATGGTCTGGCTTCTGCTTTGGATTTCTCGTACATTCTTCTCAGCTGAAGAGTGGTGGGTCATACACAGGCACACATTCTAGACTAGTTACGATTTGAGATAATGTGACTGATTGTGGCATCATTTGCAAATGGAAACAGACAAAGTTCTGGTCATGACTTCAACAATTAAATCTGATTTGAAGCAGGATGGTGGCCATTGCTTACAGTTCAGACTAAAAAGATTCATGGGATCTTTTGGCCAAATGCTTGTCTTAACTTTCAAACTATATTTTTAAGCAGTGTTAGTTTGTTCATTGTAAACTGGTCTTACATTCAGTGTTTTCTGCTCCGGATGAAGTTTCTGTGTATTGTAAAAAGTGCAGGAAATTTCAAAGCCTTTGATGTAGAGCTTTTCAAGGATTGTTGTTTGTGTGTTGCAGTGACTTAGATTTAGCTCATGTGTGTTTTGTGTCTAAGGAGGTGTGTAAATATAATGACAGCTGCAGAATGAGGAGCAGGAACCACGGGGGGGTCTGGGCCCTGACAGGGTGAAGCAGGACTGTGGTGACAGTGAAGAGGATTCACAGCGATAGCTGACCCCTCTGTTTCTGACCTTTACTTGGAGAAGCTGCAACAGTACCTCATTCTTTGTTCTTGGTTTCTTTCTCCCAGTCTTGCCTTAGTATTAACGCTCTGTTGGACCAATTATTCTGAGTCAGAGCAGAAGCTGTTCTCCCGGGGTCATTACCTGAGATGATTCCTTTTTAGAGACGATTTGGATACAGCATGATTCACTGCTTCTATTCATTTAAGCCCGTCTTTCCCCAAACTTTATTTTACCAAGCTCTTGCCATTTGGTTTAAAGCTAAATTGGTGAAAGATTAATCAGCTTGTTTTTGTCAATGTATAAGCCTAGCTAATGGCTTATGTACTTAGCTTTTTGTGCTGATGGGTATGTAGATTTATTGTTATTATTTCACCTTTTGCGAGATCTGCTATTTAATGTTTTCATGCTCTTTGTGTTTGTGTTGTTATGGTTCTCTCCTTTTGACGGTTATCAAGTCTGTTTGTAAACTGACAGATTGCAAGTAAAGAAAACAATTTTGAGGGGGGAAAAAAACTGATAAGCTGTTAGTGTAGATGCAGGATAGATAGTTCTCACAGTATCAATTCTTAGTACAGACTTGCTGGGTTGTCTCTATTAGAAACAATTGCCTCGGAAACAATCAACCTTTTGGGGAAAATGTATATGATTACATGAGTTTTCAGGACAGCCTACTGTCTGTGACATGGGTTGAGATTTTAAAACCAGAAACGCATTTTGTTCTGCTCGTGTGTGTGAAGACTCTGTATTAAATAGTAACAACACTAACTGAACAGTGAAAATGCAACCATGAGTGTGTGTGGCCTGCTGATGGCAACATGCCATGCGTGGGCTAATGTTACTGTGGGATAGTGAGACCTCGCTCTCGCCTCAGCCGTCTTCAGTGCTGGCCTTGCATGTTATAGCCAGACACAGGAGATCAGGCCGTGGACATGTGCCCCCTCACAAGTTGCCAGAGGGCCTGAGAGGTTGTGACAAAAATGCAACCTACTCTGCCTGTCTCCTGGTCAGCCTCTGAACCATCTGTGAAAATGGAGGTGAGTACACTATTTGTCAGCTATTGTGAGGAGGTGGACAGTGCATTACTCAGTGCCATCTAGGACACTTTCTTCTGAGCGGCTGACACAACCCATGCCATTATTACTCCACCAATTTACCCAGAAGATACAAGTACTGAATGTCTTCTCCACTGAATCAGTGGATCAATCTGAGCATCATCAATAACCATTTATTTATAAATACAATCGACCCCTTGAAGCAGTTACAGAAACTTCAGGTGATCAATATATGCATTGAATGGTTTAAGCCCACTCCAGAGTGTAAATATTTTGTTAGTTTTAGAGCCATTTGAAGCTTTTGTGTGACATAACCAGTTTCAGCGTTAACATCAGTTTCATTTCAAGTCAGATTCAGCATCATACGTCACTCTTCTATTCACCACGAGCCATCTCCAGAGGTTGAAAGCAACACTCGTGTTTGTTCTTGTCTGCCGCATGTTGTGTTCTACTGAAGTTAGCATGCTAACCAACTGCGCACTTAACGAAGGAGAGTCACTGTGACCACGAATCTGCCCTGAAGATCTAGTGCTTCACAGAAGGTTGATCATATCCCACAAATGCATTAATGACCAAATCTTATTTGAAGCAAAAATCCCCACCAACTTCTTCAGACAGGAAAATTTACCTTAGCAGCAGAGCAAACTTACAAATAACCTCTCATTTCTACAATTTTATTCAATAGCGTTTTTCTGAAAACAAGAAATAATGATACTAATACAAAACGTTGAATAAATAAGCATGATTTGCAAATTAATTCTTTTTGTCAGTATAAAATAGACTACACTACAAAATACATAAAAATCCTTGTGACTCATTCACTTAAATGCTCTTTTTTTTGGCACAAAAATAGCAAATATGTATTTTTCCTTTCAAATATAAAATGTGATATCAGATCGTTTTGTGATCGTCTCATAGCTAACAGGGTAGAAAGTGTTGGAAATCCAAGAAGAGCGCATAATGCTTTTTAATTAAAAATGTACAAAACATATGGAAGGTGACCCATAACCCAAGGACAACACAAGGTACGAAGTGTCTTTACTGTGATGAGAAATTGCTCTGGAAGGACTAGACTAAGTGCATCACTTCACAGGTCTGGGCTATGTGGGAGAGGAGCCAGATTGAAGTGAGTCCTGAGGAGGACAAAAGTTCTGGACATGCATGAATGCATGTCTGGAATTTGCAGAGATCCACGTAGAAGTTGGAAGGGCATGAGCCAGAAGATACTGTGGTTCCATTTAAAAAAAAACAAAAAGAAAAGAAAAGTCCAACTGTAGCAGGACCACCGCAGCCCATCAACCATGTCACACCAGAACCACAGGAACTGTCTGACAGATGTGAATCATCTGTGAGACATCCAAACACAGGACTATTTTATTTTTCTGTTAGTAAATTTCTCTTGCCTGAAAGATCTTTATTTGGTTTGATATGATATTCTGGAGACAAAGCATCTAACCCAGACCTCACCTATGTGCTTTGAAATTTTTTTGGTTGTGCAGATAAATCCTATAACAGAGCGAACATTACTAAGAAGATAATGAATATTTCTAAAGATGTGCTACAGCATGAACATTGCACAGAATATCTTTTTTTTTTTTTCAGTCTCTTTCTATCTTACTATCCCGTCATGCAATGTTTCCCAGGGAACCTGGAGGGTAGAGGATCATCAAATTGCCTTGAATTATCATTGCACACGTAAGCGTCTGCCATCAGCTGCAGGGAGACTATGTCAGTGCCTGGCTAGTTTTGACACCAGCAGGATTTTCCTTTGGTCATTTGGCTCCTGTTTCCTGTCCTCCCAGCTGCTACGTCACATCAATGCACAGTAAACAATTAAGCGGAACAAATAATGAGAAACCTGAACTCTGTGTCACCAACAGCAGAGAAACGTCAGAGCTAACAGCCATGAATGCACAGAGCAGGACCATTCTCTAGGGTAATAAAACACAGCGGTGGCCACCTGTGTGACAGTGTGTGCTAATTGATCCTCCCTCTCTTTGCATAGGGCCCCACCATGAATGGAAATTTTTACAGCGTTGGCCGCAAGATTTATTGCTTGACTTTCGGACACAGTTCTATAAATCAGATTTTCGCTCTTCCCGTTCTTTTAATGTGCGGTCTCTCGCAACCAGCGCTCTGTTAAAAAGATCATCTGTGTTGTGAATGTGACCCCGAAACCATTGCACATTGCAGTGTTTAGTCATCTGCGTGAAAAGTAACCTTTGCAGTATTGTGGCACTCTTTCAGTCTATTCTCGTCCAAAGAAAGTGGTCGCGCAGGCATCGAAGCTACATACTCTGTGTGTGTTTTGGGGAAGGTTGATGAAAATCATGGTGTATCACAGGGCAAAGAAGTTGAACATTGTTCAGGTTATAATGTCGAAAAGGGGTGCATTCAAGGAACTTCCTTGGACTGGATTTAGCAGATTCTTCTTCACTCATCAGTAAATGCAACACATCACCTGCTTGCTTTGGTTTAATACAGAGTCTGTTTTGATGCAGCCTAACTGCGACTGATAGTTGCCCAAGGCAAGAAGAGTTATCAGAGGGAGGTGGAACCTGATTAATCTAAAAAGTTGTATTTTTCTATGTATATTTTATTTTTATAAAATATAAATATAATATAGAAAAAAATATATAAAATATTTTTTCAAAATTGAGTTTTAGACAATGCTGAAAACTGAAAACTGAAAAACTGCCTCTGTTGAATCTCCAAAATGAAGTAATGCCTCAATACAAAGCAAAACAGTGAGAAGAATATTACTAGCAGAAATGAATGAAAATGCCTTAGTATCCTGCTTAGGTCCTTCATCCGAAAACGCAAATTGCATTACAATATGGCAGGATATTATGTAGCTGTGACTTTGAAAGGGGAAAAAAGTTCTAATAACCTTTTGGAAAAGACCAGGCTGTTTATGCAGATAGTTTGAGAACCTGTTTCTCCATTGTTGCAGTAAATTTGGGGGAAAATGGCAGCAAGTAATTAAAAACAAACGGTACTTGCCCTAGCAAAGGCACTGCATTAAATAGCTTGTTCTGGTGGAGCAGAATACGTATTTCATTTTACTTTGTTAAAATAAAAAAGATGGATGCTACTCAAACTGATCAGCTAAAATAATTTCAGGAATTGATATGCCAAAGTGTTACTGTGGTGTTCAGTTACAATCAAACTACATTAAGCCATTTCTGCCCCCTGAAAATTTTCCAAAAACACATGGTTTGTTTGTTTGGTTGATTATAACATGTATATTAGATGTATTTATAAAAAAAAATAGAAGAAGGAAGAATATAAGATAAAAACATTTAAATCCAAACTGTGGACAATTCAGCTTTCGTTTTGGGCTTTGATCCATAATTCACAAATTAATTTCTCCTCATATTTCAAATCATCTTACTTCATAAGCCTGTTGTACTTGAGTCCCTGATTAGTTCTACTTGCAGCTATATATTTATCTAATACCTCAAATCCAGCTTCTCTAATTTTTACAGAGTTCATTGAAGCCAAGGATTTCATTTGGTGGAGGGTTTCATGTGCCTCGTGTGCAGCAGTATCGGTGACGCAGAGTACCGTAATTTCCGGACTATAGAGCGCAACTGAATATAAGCCGACCCGCTAAATTTAAAGAGAAAAACTGTTTTGTACATATATAGGCCGTACTTGTTTATAAGCTGCAGGTGCTGGAAATATGGGAGGAAATGGCATATGGCAATTATATTACACAGAAAAATTTCGCCTTTTCGCCAGATCGATTGACTTAAACTTGAAAGCTTCATTTTATGCATTGTTCCGTGTGTTTTCCATGATAAGGGTGTGTGCATGAAGCGCAAAATAAATGACTAATGTGAAGAATTTAGTGTGGGTGAGTTTTAATTTAATTCGAACAATTTCATTGGTCCCCTGTGTCCTGTTCGATAGTTCCATTGGTCTGATGTGATGCTAAGAGTATTGTACAGTTACCTGTAAAAATCCATAAATTAGCCGCATAATTGTTTAAGCCGCAGGGTTCAATGCATGTGAAAAAAGTAGCGTCTTATAATCTGGAAATTATGGTATCCAAGTTGGCACATGCTGCTCAAGTGATCAGCACTTTCCCTTTAAGGAAATATCTATTCAGAATGAATGAGGACAGATGTTACAGAAGCAGTGAATACTTGTAAGCCTTGTTTATTGTGTCACCGTACAAATAGTGTCCGTTGTGACTGTCAGTGGGCTGCTTAGTGATCTTTGAAGACAGGAGGGAACTCGAGGCTGCAATTGTCACCAGCACTGGAGCGCTGCAATTGAACTCCCACAACCTCATCTCCTCTCACATCGATCCGAGTATTAAGAGAGGGTGTACGGCATGTCGCTCTGTGAATGAGAGAGAGAGAGACAGGGAGAGGGAGAGGGAGAGGGGGAGGGACGAGGGAAGGTAGTGTAGTCGTGTATGTCAGCCTCAGAAAGCTGCGTGGGTCGCCCAGCTCCCTCACGCCATTGTTGTTGTTGTGAAAAAGGCAGAACAAAGGACTCCCCACGCTATGGAACCCTTATACCCTTGCCAGCTCAGCTGTGCTGTGATCACACCCTGATGGAATGCTATTGAAATGAACCATATCAAGGAGCTCAGAAGGCATTAACTGAGCCGGCACACAGTCAGTGACAGAGGCAAGGAGGAAACTGAATAGCAAACTGAGGCATCATCCAAAGTCCTTTCTCCTTTTTGGTCCAATTTTCCTGGTTTCTTCTGTCTCCTTTTCCGGAGAGTGGCTACTGCTGATAAGATTTCGGTCCCTCCTCTAAAGGTTTGGCGCGGACATCGATGTGGCTTATTTGTTGAGGGGGTTGCTGTGGATACTGACGGTGGGAAGGCTGCACTGGAGCCAGAGGAGAGAGTGAACAAGCTGCCTGCTGCAGAGTGCCGCTATGGAGCAGATGAGGCTGAACCAGGCGACGCAAACATGAGACTCACACCACACTTTGTGTGAAGGCTACATCCAACACAAGAGAATCAGCCCCATCTGCTTGCATAGCCCCAGCTGCACTCCACGCTTACTCCTGGATATTTGTGCAGGAGTTGGATGGAAGTAGAGGGTGTAAAGGAGCTGCTCAGACAGATGTGTTAGCATCGCAGGTCATGTGATGATTTCTCATGAGGGTTGGGTGAAGTGGTGGCGGGTCTGGTAGACCCTTGACCATCTTTTTCTTCTCTGTGTCTGCGTGAATAGCGACGCCTGAATGAGAAAAAGCAATGCGGGCAACAGTAAGTAGCAGTCAAATATTTTGAGAGCAAGATTTCCTCCTGTTTTTATTTAATTAACATGTGGTGAATGTCATGGTATAGATTTCCAACCTAACTTCCAATGTAAATATTAGATTACAGAAGAGAGGAATCATCCAAGGAGGGTAGATGGAGGGGGTGGGGGGGTTGGACAACAAATACATACATGCACCCGACTGTGAAGTGCCTAGACTTTGATTCAATCAGACCTCCCCTGCTACCCCCTCCCCGCTCCCTTCTCCAGTCTTCCACCCCCACTACCCCCACCACCCCCTTCCACACTTGCTGCTGACGCTGCTTGTGTGGGTGTGTGTGAACATATGAGCTTCTGTGTGTGGCAGTCAAAGGGCTCTTTCCTCTCCCTGCTGAGCACATGAATGGGAGCAGTGTCAGAGATGGAGGTGCTGATGATTTCTGTGCTCGATGAGAGCCAAAGCCCTTTGCCAAGGGAGTGTAGATTCTATGACAGCGACTTCCACAAGAGTGAGGTAACGAGTGCACACACAGTGCGGGACAACAAATCCTTGTTGTGGCGTTGATAAAGATAAGGTTAAGAGAGTGATGGATTGGAGAGGGAAGTTTTAGGCTGTCTACAATCCAACCTGGTGATTGAATGGAAAAAGAAAATGCTTGTCTTGAGTTTTGTTAATAATTATATTTTGATTTATTTGTTAGTTATCAAAAGAAGGTGATAGTGTTGGAGATGCTAAAATGATCTGAAAAGTTTATTTTTGACATAAGTTAACATTTTACTATTATTATTATTTTGGGTTGGGTTTTTTTTTTTTTTTTTTTTTTTGTGGAGGCTGCTTCATGTTCAATTCTGATGCTCCTGTCTGTTGGAAAAGCATGACTCAGTGCCAGGTAGCAGTGTGTATCTCATATTTCCATCAGTCTTGGTGACCAGTCATAAAAAATTGTTGCACATTGTTGGAGATTTAAAAAAGAAAGCCTGATTCATTGTAAAGGCAGAAAACAGTTTAGTAACATGTCAATATCTTTGACAGTTTTTAATCAGAAAAATTGGCACAATAATTATGTAAAGATTGAATGCTATTTGACATTTCCTGTCTTGTACCGTGTTAAAGAGTCTGAAATAACACTTGCATCCTTTGCTGCCTGTACTGTCTCGTTTCATCTGTTGCCACCATCTTCCTTAAGTAAACAGTTTTTTTTTTTCCTATTACAAAAGAGGTACATTTGTGCTACATTAACCCAGACTTTGAAAGTTTTAACAGCATCCATTTTATTAGATTAAATTAAAAAAAAAGGTCCCCGTTTTTTGAATTATATTGTCGTGGAAGACAGCCAAGCTGTGATTTCATGGGCTTCTTTTTAAATTGCAATCACAATTGGCTGTCGGCAGGGGTTGCATACCAAGTTGTCCTCTGCTTGTCGTCTTATTCCAGTTATTGGCACATTTAATCCATACTCCCTCATCTCACACACACCGCACATACATATCCATTAAAATGATTTGTTCGATCATAAGGAACTAATATTACATATCTGGTGCCAAATTGGAACTTTATTTATGATATTACACGTCCTCTTATCAAGGGTCTGACATACTCTGAACCAGGATTTTTTTTTTTTTTTTTTGTCTCCCCCCCCCTGAAATTGGCTTTGAAAGTTGATAAGAGCTGGGTAGAGTAAGAGTTTGTGTATTGATTGAGTGGGTTATATTAAACACCACCTCAGATGCATATACTCCACAATCTAAGGATTCAGTCCTCCGGGTGTAGCAGCAGTTATTGGTATTTACCCATTTTCTCATATGTAGAATATCTATCTATTGAAAAATATATATTTTTCCCCTTTGCAGTTTAATACCTCTTTATCCCCCGAGCTAAACTGAACTGCAGTCAGCACTGAGCCACCATCTGAGCACATCCCCCAGTCTCTTTCTCTCAGTTAATTACTCATGACGCATTCTTGTCCTGAAAATGATTGGTCTGAAAGTTAAAGGTGATTAAAAAAAATAAATAAATAAAATCTGTTGTGAATATTGTAAGTAGTAGGAGCTTTTTTTTACCATAGCAGACTGCTTTGGATGTTTTATTTCTTTGGCTCTGCCAGTATCATGGACAAGAATTGTATGAAGAATTATTCTTATTATGATTTTCATTTGACTATCTCGTCAGTAGGGCTGCCTCCTGAAAGTCAGCAAGCCAAATCATCTGTCAGGCACCAATCAGTCAATGGAGATTCTTCAAGTAAAGCAGTAATCCCCCCAAAGTCAGTGTGCATTATAATAATGTACACAGATGACATTCCAAGAGAAACGTAAGTGGTTGTTGTAAATGACAACACCGCAAATATGATTCAGTGTTCAGACATGTTACACAGCGATCTGGTCTGGGCAGCTGGATTGTGCGCCAGCCACACATTGCCATTATGCATTTAAGTAGCCCTAAAAAAGGACTGGGTCTGTTGCAGCATAGCAGCTGCAAGGCGTATGGTTGGTCACTAAAAAAAAAAAAAAAAGTGCGGAACAACAGATTTTCTCATTGCCAGATAGTCTATATGAAAAAATGTAAATAGTCACATCTTCTCACTGAACTGACTCTGATTGGACTGATAAAATTGCAAGTCTGGTACAGACCTAATTTTAAGAATCAACGCCAAACTCCAATCACGGTTGGCATTAAGACCATCATGTGTGAAAGCTCGCTTAATGTTTCAGGAATTATACAATCGTGCAGCGCTTTATACAAGAAAAAAAAAAAAATCTGTTTGCATATGCCAACTTGTAAAGTTTTCCATAAATCAAAGGCGCTTCAGTTTTAATGAGCTATAATTGTAATAAGTGTGAAATTGAATTTCGACAGCCTAATTAAATGTCTCCTCATTTTCCACAGGTAATCCTGGTGCAGGTAAACCCAGGTGAGGCCTTCACTATTCGACGAGAGGATGGTCAGTTTCAGTGTATCACAGGTAAGGAAGCTGCTCTGTCATTGTATGTGTAAGTTTTCAGGATGCATTTTGTTAATGTTATATGTATAGATCTACATCCATTTATGCAAGAAGAAAAGCAAAAGAATAAAACTCTATACATCATATCTTTAACATGTGATTTACATGTTTGGCAATCCTGAAAGCAGCCAACTTAATAGAACATGCTTTTCTAGCTTGGTTCAGGGGAATGAAGTTCAGGAATGAAATTTCCTATACACAAAGACTGTCAAAATGAATGATTATATATTTAAAGTGCTACTTAAAAAAAAAAAAAAAAAAAGTTGTCCTGAGCTACAGCAGACATGCAATATTTTCACTGTGTGAGTTTTAGGGCATTGTGACAACCAGACAAATAAATCCCTGGCTACACTGTTTACAGGGCTGTCACAAAAGTGTTTAGGAAATGTATGGTTCGATGCAAATGCTTAGTATTTCTACTTGCCCCCTGAAGTCTATGGATAACCAAGAGACTTTTCTTAATTAATGAATTCAGCAAATGTGAAAACTATGTAGAGCTGGGTAATGCAGTTAAAAAGAACATCACAACATACTGTACATAGGTACATCACAATACTATACAAATATAGAAGAATGGAAAAATGAGATTTGAGAACATTTCAAGCAAAGATTTGAATAAGAAAATAAGTCGGCAGGGAATCATTGGTTTGGACGGTCTGTCTGCATCATTAAGACAGCCTTCAAAGAAATTGTATTTACAGAAACAGATTTTTGCTTTCCATTTTTTTAGTTTATTAATAAAATACTTGTAATTGAGAATGATGATGAACCAGCATTTTTTTTTTTCTCTCGCAGCCAGCATTTAAATGATTCTGATCACACCAATCAATGTAAAATTCTAAAAGGTCTTAGCATACTCAGATGGACTAAGGTAGATGTTTATTTCCTTTTTTAAAATTCGTGCAACTTCCTTCAGCATGAAATGAGAAAAGGGTTGGCCAGAAATATACTGGATGTATTTTTGCAGTGAAGACAACAGAATGGTCTCATCGCTTCCTGGTTGTTCAGTGACATGATTGCGGCCTGTGGATTTTAGCTCGTACAGAGAATACTGCAGCTAGAAATAATTTATCTAAACGAATCAATATGTCCTAACACAAGTAGAAGTAGCTGGGGCATTTAGAGGATAACAATGGGGTTGCAAAATGTTGATAGAGCTCCCAAAATATATCATTGTAACATCAGTAACTATCATGTGTTCTTATTGGGGTTTATGACAATTCCACAAGTTCAGAATGTGTCATTATTACTTTTTTCCTCTATACTTTCATCTGCAAGTGTTCAAAAGTAATGCTTAATTTGACAGCTGATAAAATGAACTGTGCTCCGACAGACTATCAAATTGTAAAATAAACATATGGTGTAATGACAGTGTGTTGGTAGAAGAGTAAGGGCAGGATGGCGGTGTTGGAGTAGGATGTGTTACACATTCTTATTTGTCCTGATGACTGTCATTTCCTTTTCCTCAATTGTTTGTGATTGCGTTGGCTTTGTGACAGCAACAATGAAGTCTGGCTCCAGCACGTCGCTGACATTGTAAACGGAAGACAGCTGGAGTAGTTGTAGGAGGCAGAGCTGTGGGTTCATAATTGTAAACGATTATGAAAAAATTTGGTTGCCTGGGGGAAAATATTGATCAGAAAATTATTTTCTTTATTTTGGCTTGCTCCACAGGCAGCCCTCTGCATATTGACATTTCTGTGAGCTCACAGCCGCATCTTAAATTTTTAATATAACTTTATTAAGAAAAATAAAGGCTGTCACCGTGATATGGTTGAGTGAATGTTTACTACCACTCACAGCAGGCAGGCCTTCGATATTGTAGTATAAATCTAATGACCAATGCATAGACTACTGCTGACAGGTTTTTATTGTCTTTAGCCTTTGAGAAAGCCTTTTGACGTATATGAATAACAATGAAACAGTAGGTCTGCGCAGTAGGCCTTAGGCATCCAGGGTTAGATGACAAAAGACCAAAGTAGTGATAGAAAGTGACGCTGCCCAGGGAGGAAACCATCATACAATTTTCTCACACGGAAGCTCTTCTGTCTAATTAAGCTCCTTCACTGGACCCCCATTATGAGCTGAGTAAAGCTCCTTAATAGGGAGCATGCATACATAGTGTCTCCATCAGAGGAGAAACAAAGAGCTGAGAGGTGCCACATAGATCAGTGTGACTGCTACTAACTGGCCTGTCACAGGCTGCGCTCATCTCTCTGTGACGTGAATAGAAGAATGACTCACCGCTTGCAGTGCAAGCAGGGAGGAAAGAACAGCGTGTGTGTGTGTGTGTGTGTGTGTGTGTGTGTGTGTGTGTGTGTGTGTGTGTGTGTGTGTGTGTGTGTGTGTGTGTGTGTGTGTGTGTGTGTGTGTGTGTGTGTGTGTTTGTGTGTGTTTGTGTGTGTTTGTGTGTTTGTGTGTGTTTGTGTGTTTGTGTGTTTGTGTGTTTGTTTGTATGTTCGTGTGTTCGTGTGTTTGTACATGCAGCACTCATGTATGTGCATGTCCTTAGTTGGTTTGATTTATTGTGTTCACAACAGACTTACCTACTCAAGTGTCTGTTGGATATATGTCTGCTTTCACCTCTGAACCTAGTATGTACTCAGGAACGGTGTGACACAGTTACAAAGCCAGGATGATCTGGTTACATGTGCTTTTCCATCCCACACCAATTTGTGTATTCAGTATGTATTTTTAGCTGCTGAATGTGCGTAGTTACTACGTGTTAGCGCATGACAGCCTGTTGAATACAAACAGACATTCTTGTAAAATGCAGTTTATAGAAAGCATTTAGCTTTTTTTGATACCTGCCTCAGAGATTGGGCCTTTAGCTTCCCTAATTTAGCTTTATGGATGCTAATTAGCCTGGCCAGTCAGCATCTTCCTGCTCACAACCGTCCTCACCATAAGATCAATTACTGTGGGAGTTTACATGCCATCAAAACCTCAGTCACCCCCAGATATCTCAGGATGGGCCTTTTGTGGTGTCTGCCACTGTAGAATTGAGGGCTACATATCCAGACCAGGTGACTTAAAAGACAGGGCAGCATCAGTACCATTGGGTTGGTTAGGTTCACGCCTTTATCTTAGTTAGTCTCACTGTGATTCACATCACACTGGATGATTCAGTCTCTGGCTGGTGGCTGAAGGTACATTCTAGTTCGGCTGGGCTGATTTAGCCTGATAGAGATGTGCCTTCTAAAAAAAAAAACAAGACAACCATTCTGACATCTCAGCAGGGAGCTCCAGAGAGAGGGAGAAAGAGAGAGAGAGAGACTATGTGTTTATATCCGTGTGTATGTGCCAATCTGCGCAGTTTGGCTTGGTGTGCCTTTTCTCTCTGTTAAACAGTGGTTGGTCAGCCAGCCCATGTCTCCACTTGTGCCTTATCTCTGAAGTTGAAGCTGTGAAACACCTTGCATCAGTCCTGATGGCGCTGCAGATGTGTGCTGTCCATTATCTATCAGAGGGACTTGAGGCTGTCACGTCCCCTGTGCCTGAAATGAGCAGCCAGGATGTGCACAGTTGATCTGATCTGACACGCTGGTGAGGGGGTATCCATATTGTCAATTTGTCTTAAGAGAAATTCCCTTGCAATTCTAAGAAGCTTGACATTGAAGACATTTTTTTTCAATCATTGTCTGTTGTTGAATTATGGGAATAGTACCTTTACTGTATTAATTCATTTATTACACTTGGTTTCACCCATGAAAAATACCACAAATAGCTTTTTATTCCCACCTCCACACAGCTGAATAGTCACAATGTGAAGTGGCTGACATTGTCGATTTTTAGCAAGTTACAGACACCCAGACGTTTTACTGGACTTTCCTGTTGCATTTTAGAAGTAAATCATGTGGACAGAGCTGTGTCAGTAATGGAAATTTCTTATTGAAAATCCTCAGTTGGCCTGATGAAGTAACTGGCAAAGTCTAGATGATTCAAAATCACCCCATTCTAAGGCACTATGTTACCTGAATGTTAGACTTTTTTAGGGCTTAATAATTGGACATCATTTGCACACATTGAATTTCAAGTTTTATATGTATTTCTAGCTAAATGGATTTTGGTAAACCTGGTAATCTCCGGTGATCAGTTTCCCCAAACCACATCCCTTCCTAATTCATCCTGCAGCTCATCCTCATTGATGGTCTGTCCCTCCTTGTCTCTGTTCTCATTTCCCATCGCTCTGTTTACTTATTAACGCCACAACTGATGAGTCTCATAGCCATCATTAAACAGTTAGCCTGCACTGGGGGACCAGTGCCTACCAGTGGCCAGTCTACTTTTTGACTGAGAATACAGCATATGAAATTATATTGACTCGTGGGATTGTATGAACATTATAGCATAACATTAAAACCACAAGGATGATAGTGCTATAGCTGTATGTTTCCACAATCCCCTCAGCACCTTCCCCTAATAAAACCTATCACATATGGTTCACATAATTGAGCTGAAAAAATTAGACTCATTATCCACATTAGCACGTTATTTTTATATTCACAACCCCCCCACCGCCACCCCTCACCTAACTCACAGGACATGTACACAAACATGCAAGTGTGGAGGCACACACAGGCACAGTTCATTCACAGCTTCTGCAGTGAGTAGCTCTATGAATGACTGAGCTTGTGAGTCATTCTCCCATCTCTGCGTTATACCTCAGGAGAGGAAGAGAGGCAGAAGAGGATGATAGGAAATCTCTCTCTCTCTCTCTCTCTCTCTCTCTCTCTCTCTCTCTTCCACCCCCCCTCTTCTTTTTGTCCCTGAGTTCACTAAGAGGCGGGATGTCCAAGAAAGGGTGATTTCAGGTCTACTCAGCTGTTTTTGTCAAAGATTATCAGCTTCACTGGGATCGTGAGGTTATCTCCTTTTTACAGGAAGAGAATGGTTTTAGGGTCAAATCATCATTTCCTGAACAGAGCCAAATAGTGAATGAATGACCAAAAATCCAGCCCCTGTGGTCACAGCCCCTTCTCTTGTTTCAGTTGGAGCTGCAGCAACATCAGACACAGCAGCTGCTGTGTTGTGTGTAATAAGCACCAGCATGAAGGTTACTTAGTCCCTCCCCTCCCTGTAAACGTCACTCATGCTGGTGGGATTGCAGATCCATGTGGAGGTGTTGAAATACCAAGAAATCAGTTTGTTTGCTAACACCTAAAATAAAAAATCATCAATGAAATCCTTCTGTTGTTTAATGTGTAGCTTCCTCCCTTTGGCTCTGAATTTCACACTGATCAACAGAAACTGCCCTTTTTTCCTTCTTGCCCCCCTCTCCTCTCAGCCTGGATGGGTTGTGTTTGGATGCTAACAGGCATGTTTGTGGAGCGGCAGCCTGGCCTTGGTTCCATAATCTACTAATTGCAAATCATTGCAAATTACTACCATCTTAATTGACGGAAGATCCTTCCTGTGTGCTGGAAAATGTGCCATGCTGTGCAAAAAGATGGAACCATTTGCCAATCTCATCATTAAAAATCAAGGATGGCGGTTTTAATTTGTCAGTAGTGCTTTTTTTTTTTTTTTTTTTTAAACTTTAGTATTGACAGTTCACCGTTTAGCCTCTTTCACTTGCTTGGTTCTAATTATTAACTCCTGTCAGTGAATCTGCTTGCCTTCCCTTGCCTATCCTCTTTATTTGCAGATGAAGAGAATTTGTTAGCTGTGATTAATAATCAAGCCTGCTTGAGAGCTTCAATTTTAATCATGTTGCCATTGAGAGTGTATCGAGATGTCCAATATGAAACCACGCCATCTCTCTTTCTACCTGTCTCTCTCTCTTGCCCTCTTCGACTGTGTGCCTGTCAAGATTTCGTCTTTTTTTTTTTTGTCCCTTGTCTTAACTCAGCCAGCCATATTATCTGCTTCTTTTCATTTTCCGGATCTAATTGAGGGTTCATTTGTACATCCGATTATGCTTGTCAGTTTGCTTGGATTGTTGCTGTTATTTCAGAGCTACGTCTGCCAAGCTTCCTCTGTTTGCGGTGAGCCTTTAAGATCCGCGTGAATTCCCACTTGAGTTTCTTTGTTATGATCTCTATCCACATATGGAGGAAACAGGTGGGTGTTCAAAGTGGGTTCACCATCCCATGTGTACATGGATGTGTGTGGACAAGAGCCTGTCCCACCCTCAGCCTTTTCACCTGACCTAAATAATTATCCTTGTGTCCCCGCTGCAACCTCCGCCCTCCCACTCTTGACTCAGAAGGAGCCACTATGTAAGACCCTGCTGGCCTGCCACAGGAAGCAGGGAGGTGCTTCTGGGTTATGTGATGTTGACAGGAGATGATGGCACTCCCAAAGTGTTGCCATGTCTCTGTTTACACAGCTAGAATGGGCCGTTTGTTTGTGGCTATTCTGGGCCCAGTAGCAGCCAACAGTTCTCTGGAGGAGGACTGATGTTTTTCCCATGGCTGCTTCCTCTGGAAGGCTGGCAGTCCACAGCCACGTCAGCGCAACCTATGCTCTGGTTGACTTGGGGGAGGTGGTGGGGGTTTGAGGAGGTGTGGCCTTTTCCATCTGATCTCTGTTAGCACTCGTGCGTCAGTCTGATGCAAAAGAATGGGTGTACCCCCCCCTTTTCTCTTTTGTTGTGTGGCTTCCTCATCCTACCTATCTGACCCTGTGCTTTCTGCTGCTCTTTGTCGCCTCTACGCTCTCCCAAGTCAGTATACACCAAGACTTTCACTTTAAATGGACAAACAATGGCGTGTAGACCTCTAATGTGATTCAATAGATTTTCTAGCCAAAATCAGAGGCACTAACTGGTGCTTCCTTCATAAGTCATCATGCAGGTGCGCAGCAGCACCAGACAGAAGCATCAAATAATTCAGCAGCCTTTAATGTGAGTGGAATTAACAGTACACACTCTGAACTCCCACTCCCACATTATTTTGTAATCTGAAATTGATGGAGGCTTAGCCAGGGTGGCTGCTTTCATTCAGACTGAGCTTTCCCATGCTCCTTGGATTCAGATTTTTGTCCTCACATAAAGGGCACGTGAGGACCAAAAAAAAAAAAAAAAATCATGGCATGGTAGAGATATGACTCACTTCCTATCACTCTGGTGACTGTTTGACCTTTTGTTTTCAGTATATGTCCTACCTCCCATCTGTCTTTTCCAGTGAAGTTTATTAGCAGATAGACTAAAGCGATATCTTCCCAAAGCTTTTTACACCCAATGGAAAGTAATAAATTCAGACTGTCTGGCAACATATTGTTAGTCAATTTGAAGACGAGTGCATCATCTCATCCACAGTAAATGTAACTACAGCTCTCTGACAGTTCTCGCAAATATCTTTTGGGCTAGTTTATGTTGAATTGCACACATTGTTTTCACGTGATCCCATTTTTAATACCTAAACCAAGCCTGTGCCAACCTGAACCCTTCTCACATTTATACTATGTTATTGGATTATTATTATTTTTTGTTTCGAAAGCAAATAGATAAATATTTAACTATAGTACCCTTGCTGCTTACAAATCCAATGGAGTATTATGACAGAATAAGGAAGTAAACTTAAGTGGGCTATGAGTTATCCTTATTTCATGTTTTATATTTGAAAACCAAGTTAAATAACACTCTATAATAAAATACTCACAGGACAGTATTTTTACATAGTTTATAATAGTCTTGAGATGAACTTCAGGACAGTTAATACAGCTTCAACAGGAAGTCGAAGAATAGATCAGGCAATGTGATGAGAATAAACAGGAACGCATGGCTGGAAGAATTAGATGGGAGATACAAAAGTACTTAAAGCTTGATAGAGCAATAACAGTATTGTTGGTGAAGACAGTTACACCCTGTTGTGAGACCACTGTCAAACCATTAGCTCATAGCATCATGGTAGTATGGTACACTGGCCCAGCATGATTAGGCCAGAATATGCAAAAATTTTGCTCCAAGCTTGAATTTCAGGGCAGTGTATCACTTTAATTCCAAAACAGTTATGACTGAGTTATCTTGGAAACATAGCTTGTCTCTGTTTTGAGCTGTAAATTTTTTGTTGAGGTGTCTACTCAGTTGTTTATTACACCAAGAGAAAACAAATACAGTCTAATCCACCAGCTTTCCAATAAATCCTCCTTTCGTGAAGATAATAAAGCAACTGTTTCAGGAAGATGATTCAGCTGGGTGATCATTTAGGAGCTTGTAGTTAATGGTGTTGTAAATTAAACTTTAACAGTAAGATATGTTTCTAATATTTAGTCTACCATAAGTAAATGCTTGGACCAAATATTTAATGGGCTGTAATATTTGGGTCTGTGTACAGTACAGTACAACAGCTATACAAATAAACCAAGCCCACCAACAGAAAGACTATGAAGTTGAATCAACACTTCTTTAAAATGGCTTCAATGATAACTCAATTTTATTGCGTTCCGGAGGTGCGATTTAATGCACAGCAATTGAGACGGCATTAGTTTTAGTTCAGTGTACATAACAACCTGGCACTTCTCCATATATATCAATCCTCACTTGCTGTTGCCCTCGACTGAGTGGAGCTTGGACTTCAGCACCTGAAAGGGCGCTGCTGGGGCTAAGAAGTGGGAGGTTTTAAACCTATCATTACACAGGCCAGCCTCTGCCAATGTGGGCCCATTATGGCCGGTCATTTAGAAGCTCCTTATTTTTGCTTCCGCCAGCCTTGACAGAATGAAGGAAAACGCTTCATCAAGCAGGTCGCTGAGAGGTCAGTGTATGTTATGGATCTTTTTTCACTCCCCTGAATGGTATCTGGCGTTTAGGCTCGTAGTTTTTCATATTGGGTTTGTAAGAAGAGAAATGTACGAATATGCAAACTTGGCACAGAGGTCCCTCTCTCCTTTTCTCTCTCCCGAACTTTCTGCTGAGCTGTCATTTCTCTGAGCTGAGCTCAGCCACTGTACCAGCCCAGAACAGAGCCACGCAGGAAACTTTGTTTCTCAGCACTTTTGTAAAGTGGTCTTCTTGCATTTGCCAGAATAAAAAAAAAAGGCATTTCTCTGCTTTTTCTTACTCAAATATAAAAAAAAATATTGAGTGGTCATTAAAAATGGAGCTGTGTAGGGAATTTCTCCTTATGGGAACCATATTTTATGGTGGCTCAAATGAAAACCTGCCAAGTCTCATACACCATAGGTGTAGAAATGGACAGCATTATTATGGTTGTCTTGGTTTACAGAAGTAAAAGTCCATTTATGATCTGCAAAGAAGGTTAACGGTGACCGACAGTGACTGTCTAACCAAGGCTTAGATAGACAGTAGAAGGTGAGCAGCTGCCCTGAAATAAATCTCATTAAAAAGTAAAATGTTCTATCATAAGACTGTGTACATAAAAACATTATGAGAGTAAATTCTTGAGAAAATTGTTGCACATTTGGGATCTGAGTCGATGTAGGAACAGTTCATAAACCATTATGTGGTGTTTTTATATGATCTGAATTTGCGTGTGGTTGGCAACTTCTGCATAGCAACAGCCGCTGAGACTCCTGACTACAGAGAGTCAGTTGCTTTACCAAAATGACAGGGAAAGCTTTTTTCTCTGAAATATTTGCAAGGATGTTTTTACCATAAAATCTCTTGTCAATTACTACTATGTTGGGCCACATTGAAGTTTTCATTTAAAACATGTATACATGTGTCGATGTGAGATATTTGTGGTGGTTGTTTAAAACGTTTGTTAGCTGTGGAGTTCAGGCTGCGTCTGGTCAGAGTGGGGCTTAAATTTCTGCCATGTGCATTACTGTAATACTCTGAACACTTTTACTGCAGATGAAACAGCTGTTTGCCCCATGGGAAAGTGTTTGATCCTACTCCTTCCTTATCCGCAGGTCCTGCTCAGGTTCCAATGATGTCTCCAAATGGTTCAGTGCCTCCAATCTATGTGCCTCCTGGATACGTTTCACAGGTATTCATCCTGTGCTATTTCCGTCTCAGTGTCTCAGATTGACATCTTGTCGAACTCAGAGCAGCTTTGATATCTTTGTTTTCTGCTCTCTTGTGTGGTTCTTCTTAGATCATCGAGGAGAATGGAGTGCGGCGGGTTCTGGTTTTACCTCAACAACCAGAGTTCCACCCAGGGGGGCACTCCCCTCTCCACCACCCTCCACCTCCACCCCATGCCCACCTGCCTGCCTTCATCCCACACCCTGCCATGATGCCCCCCCCACCTCACATGTACACTGGCATGGCGGGCGGTGTGGGCGACATGAGTTCTCAGTATATCTCGCAGTACCATCCAGCTCATATCTACTCGGAGCAGGGTGAGTAGGAGTCTGGTCCATTTTGTTATTTTAGGACATTATTTGTTATCACTGTACTTGTGTTCAGTCTAGATGTACCGACAAAGACTGAGTTAAACTGTCTGGTCTCCCCGTCTCAATCTTTTTTTTTTTTTTTGTTTGTTTGTTTGGTTTTTTTTTTGGGTATGTTCTTCTCACAGTAACCTGTTTGCTGTCATCAGCACAAACTATCAAGCATTGCCTTTGTTCTTCCTTCAGTCTCTCCAGATTCCCACTCCCAACACGGCCGTCCGCCATTTGTTCACCGAGATGACAGAACGAGCAAAACATATGAGCGTCTGCAGAAGAAACTGAAGGAGCGTCAGGGAGGAGGAGGGCAGGTGAAGGACAGCCCTCCCCTTTCGCCACAGAAGACTTGCTGTAGCCCCCCAACGGCAGACATTCACAATGGCGTCGGAGGGAAAGGGCCAGAGGCGGAGCTCAGTCAAGCGGTGGCCAGTCCCGACAAGCAGGCAGCCAGCGGAAAAAATGGAGAGTCAGGAGGTAAGGAGATTAAAGGGTAGAAGTTTGCTGAAATTTACAGTTGGGCTAATACACAGAATTTTCCGGATGTGAGTGTTGCATGTGTTTAGGTCCAGGGAATTGTACCTCAGTAGTTGCAGCAGCTGGTGGCAGTGAGGGATCAGAAACCCAGCCAACATTACTCTTGATTACATGAACTCTGACTGTGAATTAATCATGGAATTTTAGCATTGCTTCTTGGCTACAACAGTTAAACAAACATTATCACTTTTGAACGTGGAGGAAAAAATATCTCACCTCATGACCTGATGAAGATTGCAGAAATCTAAGAAGATTGAAGTATAAGTCATCTACTTCAGATGTTTTTGCTTTTGTGTCAAATTTGTTCAAAAAGGAGGATAAAGTTGTTGCAGTCTATATAGACAAGCATACAAAACCTACAACGAGACTGCACCGTTCTCATGTTTCAATCTTTTATTTTGAAATGGACTCAACAGTCAGTAAAATATTAAGTTTATTGGAAATTTCAAATGTTAGCAGTTGCTAATGAAGCATTAGATAGTTGAACTGTCTTTATGCTGTGCTTTTATGTTCTCAGTAACACCTTGAGGGAGTTTCTTTACAAACAGTCCTTGAACTTATTTATTTTGGGGTTTTTTTATTATTAGTTTTAGATTCATTTGCTAACCATGCCAACATTTCACATAAAGTAATGATATGTTAAAATTATGAAGACATTGTAGTAAAAAAGGCAAAAACCACAAAAGCTGTTTTTCATTTTTTCACTTTTTTCCCCACAATGTTCAGAGACACTCATTTCTGGTGCTCAGCTGTGATGATCTGTACTAGTTGGTAGAGATTAAGCCACTAGTTTCATTGCACTGTAAACTGAAAAATGGCCACCACCAGATAACATACTCAATCAATAGTGCAAAGTTATGCCTGCTCAGCCTTTATCTTTGCAGCAAGTATATTGACATCATGATCAGAAATGCTACAGGTACAAGTGATACATAACAGAAACAAATGCAGACAGAGAATAAATCAGTATTACTTTCAACTGCCATGGGATTTGTCATGGCAGTGTTTTCTGCACAAATTCATCTAAACTTCTCTCCTCAGAGCTGGACGCGGAAGCTCAGGCTCTACAAGCACTACTGAGCACCATCACTAAACCAGCGGTTAGTATTCAATCTCTTTTCTTCTTCTTTTTTTCTTTATACAATTTGCATGACTTTATGTGCTCTATTAGTGCTGTGTTCATGAGAACTCGTAATGATGCAAATGTGTTGCGTCATTAAACATTCTATTAACATCCATGATGAATTCTTGCTGACATCTTGCTAATGGAGTCAGGCCTGCTGACTAGCATCCATGTGGGAATTTCATCTCCCAGATGTGCAACTAAACAACTTTGTTAGCAGTTACTAAAAGGCTTGAGTTTTACTAAGAAAGCGGTACTGATTTTGAAATATACTGTAATAAATATACAGCATTTTCATTACAGTGCTGTGCTTAGCAGCACTTGGACAACCAGTTATTCTTTCCCCATAAAATACATCATTACATATCAGATTTAAGCTTAAAATCAGAGCTTTTGACTTTGTGAACGGTTTTCCATTCTTTGAAATGGAAAACCTGGTTAAATGGTGCAAGTGCACCAGCCACATTGTAGGTAAATGGGGAGAAGTGCTGTTTTACCAGCAGCAGGGTGGGACTCAAAAGAAAAGGAAATAGGATTGCCTTGACCTCATATAAAATGAGATTTTGTCAGACACACACTGTTGCTAAGGTCTGAACTCCTTGTAAAATTGGCAAAACAAGTCAGTTGGTAACATGATGGTTCCAGTTATGGGAGGATGTCTAATATAAGAAAGGTTCGGCTCAGGGTTTTGTTCCATCTTTGCTGTCACATGGACTTGTTAAAAGTTTGAGTGTGGGAAGTTAATTAGGAAGGTCCACCTCACTGGGGCCACAGCTTTTCCCCTCTCCCCTGGGCAGAGGTCAGATTTGGAGCAAACTTGACCTGACTAAGTTCCTACACATATGAATCCCACTGGCTGTGTAGCTCAAGCTATTTTTAAACCTTTGCACAATGGGAAGAAAAATCCTCAGGTTCCACAGCACATTTCTACCAAGGGCAGAAAAACCTTTCCCAAAGTTGCATCAAGTTGAATGTCCCTCTTTGGACTTGGTTTTAAAGCAGTAGGATTTAGAAAAAATTGACTGTGTAATGAGCTATGGCAGCTTGAGTAGTAGGAATAAAAGCTTTCTCTCCATGTTGTGTTTTGATGGTGTGATGTAGACTTGATATTGACCCATGAAACTTCCATGATAGGTGTCGGACATCCAGGCCAGAGGAGTGGTCGTGAGCTGGAGTGCACCCACCAGCCCGGAAAGTGACAGCAGCAGTGCGGAGGAGGAGTGCAACCCTCCAGATCCCATCAACTATGAGGTGTCAGTCTCATTTAGCGGCAAAGATGGGAAGTACAAGAGCATGTACTGGTGAGTATAAGCAGCAGGGTGGCATGAATCTCATCACCAACTTTCATTAGACATTTCTGCATCAACATTTATTTGAATCAACATTCAAGGATGTTTTCTTTCCTTTGACGCAGCGGAGAAGAATTAAGTGCTACTTTAGAAGATCTACGACCAGCAACAGACTATCACGTCAGGTTGGCAGAACCATCCAGCTGCTTTTGTTTTAACCGTAGCGCTAATGCAAAGTGAAAAGATTTTTTTGTCATCAATTTGTTTTCCTCTTTACAGGGTCCAGGCCATGTGTAACTGTTTACGGGGAAGCCCCTCAGAGGCCGTGAGCTTCACCACTTTAAGCTGTGAGCCAGATTCTCCCAATCCTCCCAGGAAGGCCAGTGGGACCAAGAACACACTCGTACTCCAGTGGAAGGTAAATGATACAAGGATAATGATATATTTAGGGCAGAGTTGAGGGGAAATTGGCGAGAGTATCTATTTGACAATAAATTAAATTAAGTAAAGTTAATTACAGTAAATTAACAGTAAATTAACCAAATATTTAAATCATGGGCTTGTGTGTGCAGAAATAATTACCAGGTGTTGTAATTAATTTACTGGGCATTTAAGTGGTAACTATAGCTTATTTAATACAGATTTTTTGTGAGATGGTTGCCACAAAAAGAAAGGACAAATTGTTTAGAGGTCACCCAGTTTAAATAAAGACAGAGGGTGATTAAGAGGTAACCCTCCTCCCTCGACCTCAACAACCGCTGGAGAGATAGCCTCCAGTGTGGAACTTTATCTCCCGTGGCTTCATTAAAGTTGCTCAATTGCAAGCAGTTAGACATAGCAGCTGCACAGGTCACCTCCCAAGTATCGGTGCAAATGTGCGATACATGCTCAGCAAACACTGAATCAATGGCGCCTTCAACAAGTTTGCACCTCTAGATGCATCTTCATAGTTGGTCAAAGTTACAGCAATTGTCCCTCACTCATGAAGTAAAAATAAAGAAAAGAGTGGTGCATTTATTTAATTATTTTTTTTTTATCTATTTATCATACCACTCAAACACTGTGATTTATTTCCAGGCGCCATGTGACAATGGTTCCAAAATCCAAAACTACATTCTTCAATGGGATGAGGTAATTTTTCTTACATGTCATACGCTCATGTTTTATGTGCAGCTGATTTCCGATTTCTAGTGATTTTGTTCCCAAAATGCCTTGTTCTCTGAAGGGGAAAGGAACTGGAGTTTATGAACAGTGCTACTATGGATCTCAGAAGCAGTACAGAGTGACCAAGCTTTCACCAGCTTCAAAATACTCCTTCCGCCTTGCCGCCAAAAATGACATGGGCATAAGGTAGGCCCCTCAACATGCTTAATTATTTGCTGGATGGCGCCCTCCCCGTTGTCCGTTTTTCTTTTTATGTCACTGTTTCTTCCATACTCTGTTTCCATCCATGTACACACGTGTTTGTCTCTCACTCTGTCTCTCCTGTCTCTTTCTCCCATTCTCTCCCATCCTCTGTCTCTTTCTCTCTCTCTCTCTCTCTCTCTCTCTCTCTCTCTCTCTCTATTTCTCTCTGTCCTCCCCAGCGAGTTCAGTGAAGTGGTGGACCTGTTCACCTCATGCAGTGTGCCATTGCCACCCTTCCCTCCAGAGTTGGAGATGGCGGGGGTGAACTGGCTGTGTCTGAAGTGGCAGCGACCCACTAGTTCTCCAAAGGAGGATGACATCTACTATATTCTGGAGATGGAGGAGGAAGGCTCGGTATGTCTCTAATTGTGACTTGAATGTATAAATGTATCAGCAGTATCGCCAATCAATTCTGCATGTTGTTTCCCTTCTATGTACATTCCTTGCTGCAGTTCAAGGGCCATTAGTTGTTCAAAGCCAGGACTGCCAAGTTAATCCTTTGTACTTAATTAATCTTCAGACAGCATTAAATATATTGAGCATTAAAGAAGCACACTTACAGTTTTCACCGATATAATCAATGAATAATATGCTTCAATTACCCAATTAATAGGCATTCTATTCACTCAAAATGAAAAATTTATCAAATTTACATTTTTTATTGTAATGCTTCAATAGTTTGTGGCTTACGTTTTTAGCTACTGTCATGTGTACCTGCACCACTACCTCAAGCATCTAGCAGCAGACTCAATGTTTTTTAGGCCGGCCAGAAAAAGACACAAAAGAGTCCCCCTGTAGCCGTTTGTCTCCTGCAGACCGCTTTGTTTTCTGTGCGACAATGGCTGTCTTGTAAGTCATTGCTCACCTGGTTGTTTTGTGTCTCCCTTTGTCATTTCTCTTCATCCCAGGGATATGGCTTCCAGCCGAGCTACGACGGGGACGAGCTCTCCTGTACCATCAGGAACCTCCACAGGAGTACCAAATACAAGTTTAGAGTAAGGAAACCTTGTGATGTCTCTAGTCCACACAGGTTTAATTTAGGATGCAGTGGAGTGTGCATGTATTGGGGGGGGGGGGGGGGGGGGGGGCAGGGAGGCTGCAGAGGCCCACAGTGGCCCTATGACTCATCTGTTTGCAGGATTCTGCCAGCAGGGCGGTGGACAACTGACAGCATAAACAGGAGGGACTGTCTCCCCCCTGTATCTTGTTTCCAGCCTCTTCTCCTCAGACTTGACTGTTGGCTATTTTCTAAATGACTGTGATTAATGACAGCTGACCTGTTATACACACGTCACTGAGAGACGTGGGATGCACTTGATAATAAACAGCCCATAAGTGGCACTCCAATGGGAGAAACTGACAGAGATTATAATGATAAATTATCTATATTAAATGTAAGGCTTCCATTGAAATCTCCATATAAACCTTTAAGTGCAGGGTCAATTTAAAACAGCCCCTATCTGTTGGAGACAGTTTTATCAGTGTATTTGTAAGCTGTGTTTTAGTTTTTTGGTTTTTTTTGTTTTTTTTTTTCCCCTGGCAGCAATCGCATTTTCATCTATGCTGTCATTAGCAATGTTCAAAAACACATCAGCTGCTTTTGACAGGTTTTCTACTGAAACCAGCCATTAGGAATTGCTTCAAGCAGATCTAAAAATCTTAAATCTGGCTTTGTAAGATGGACATAGCCTCAGTGTTCTCCTGCCTCAGCCTCATGTGTCAGGAATTGACTTGAGTATGAAGAGCTGTGAATCAGTTAAGGATATTAGAAGCTTGGAAATTCCAGAGCTACTCTTAGAAATGTGACTCTGCTGGGGTTAGTGGCTCAGCTCCCACTCAGGCCTTTCATGCTAAATGCATATGCATATGAAGATAAAAGCATCTTGAGGTTAGCTATAACTGCAGAGACACTGACATTGTCATAGCCAATTTGTTTATACCAGAACTTGTAATACCATTATTATGTACTACAGTCAGCCAAAATAACATCAAACATGATTGCCTGTTGGTAATAATGTAGATTATTTATTGCGATCAGCAATTCCCCTGGAAAAAGCAAAACAAACAATAGCTTGATGAAATTATTGCCTGCTTGTAGCTTCTGTGCCCAACTTCTCTGTTGTATTGTATTTAAAAAATTTTAATGAGCCACAATGCTGCCCTGCGTGGCATGCTTCATTGTTATCATGAACACTACCACTGCGTATCTACATCCACCCAACTTATTTCCATAAATACACACACTAGTGTGTGTTAATATAAAGGGAAATAGTCCACAAAAAAATACACTTTACTCTGGAGTAGCAGTGGAAAATAGTGTCAACAGTTTTATGACATTTTGTAGCTTTCTAAAAAAAATTTAGAGCATGAATTTTTAATCCCCTTTTTAACATAAAATTTCTTCAGCAGCTAACAGCATGTCATTGCTAATCTCAGCGAAGGAAAGTTAGAGTATTGATTGGCAGTCTAATTCATTATAGGGTTTGGGTCTTTATGAGATATGTGGATAATAATGCAGATTTAGAATAAAATGTCATTTACACTAAGAGCAGATTAGATCTATTTCATTTCCCAAGATATGGATAACTATTGCTTTTCCTAACTTGGTCATCGTCACCTTACCTAAAAAAATGTGCTTTACTCTGAAATGAGGGTTTAGTTGATTCTGGCATTCAAAGGGACCCTCTCATTAAGATTGAACTGGTCTTTCTGTGGAAAAATGTTGAGAAATGCATAGACCGCAAACAGTATTAGTAAGCTTTACTCAGAGAAAGAAAATTCCATTCAATTCTTAAACATGATACTGACTGAAGGGTATTGTGTTACCCAAACAAACCACCATATGCCCAAATGAAATGTTCATTAGTCACTGTGCGTACTCTCCCCCCTACCCTCATTTCCAATTACCCAGCTGTGCAGTGTGAGGGGAGGCTTGTCATGCAGGTTTGTCTTGATACAGTGTGGATCATCAGCAGCAACAGAGAGATTGTCATAACTGCTGATGTGCCACACTGAAATGCAAATGCTGCCAAAGCTTATTGCCTCATTTTTGTTGATTGCAGTGCCTGTGGTGCCTAAACAGTTTCTATGGAAATGTATCTGCCGCTTTCAGGAGATTAATCTTTTGGATAATGTGGTGTTTGTCTGAGGCCATTTTGGTTGTTGCGCTCACCATCTCTTTCAGATCCTTTCACCACCCCTCTCTGATTCAAGTCAGTGCTTGTTATCAGTGAACATAATGACGTTTATACACTTGCCGTTACAGACTGACAAAGAATAATATAACCTCTCATCTTTGGCATTCATGCACTTTTCTGCAGGTGGCGGCATACAACTCAGAGGGGAAGAGCAACCCCAGCCAGGTGGTGGAGTTCATCACTAACCCAGACCGACCCAGCTTTCCCTGCAAACCTTTCATCAAAGGAAGAGTCCTGCCCAACAGCTTCAAGATGACCTGGGGTGAGCATTTACCATCAGGCACCCCTTTCTCTGCTAAAAAAGACACGTCCTGTTGTTGATGAGCTGGCAAAGAGGGTTTACAATGGCACATTTTCCATCCAGCTCTGCCTGAGCATGAATTAATCCACAGATGACGCTCTCAGTAGTTGGTAGAATAGACGACTGACAGTTCTCTTGTCACTGGCACTACATGTACATTTCCTTCTAATTGTATAAAATTAAAGATTTTTGGGCGTACCATCACAAAATCACCCCCACTCTCCCATATTCCATTGTTTGGTAGTTTGCTTGAGTGCACTTTTTGTGAAGTCGTGAAGTCTCCAGTGGATTTCCAGTCATAACAGAGAGAGCTGAGCTTATTGCCACAGCTGAGCTACCAAGGTGAAGATCTCGGTTAATGCAGGTTTACAATGATTTTTCTTTGTTTGTTTTGAAATATAGAGCCCCCAAAAGACAACGGTGGAGCAGAGGTCACTAAATATGTTGTGGAGCTGTCTGAGGGCTTAAGTGGTAAGTCTCAAATGGCTGTGGTGGAAATTGTTGAACTGTTGTAGTTCAGCCTAGCATTATGTGTTAGGATGTTGAAAACATTAGTAATATTTTTTTTTTTTTTTTTTACTGGAATAATGAATTTGCTTATTTATTCATTTTTTTCCCAAATATGTTTTTGTTTCCCCTGCTCTTTTGTTCAGGGTTGTCGTGGGAACTTGTGTACTCGGGGCCAGCTATGGAGCATGTGTGTGAAGGCTTGAAGCCTGGCTGCTCCTACCAGACGCGAGTTTACTGCATGAGCGAGGGAGGGCAGAGCCCGGTGAGTCATTCACTGTCAGCACACGTGCACAAACACAGCTGAGCACATGGCATTGTGTTCCAAGCTGTTTGCTTATCAATTCCCATTTTATTTAGGTAGAAAGCTGTCACAAAATATTTTTTACTTATTAATACACAGACAAAAGTGCCAAGATTACTTTTCAATGAGATTTGATTTAAATACATTTGCTGTATCCAACTTATAGCTGCAAAATGAATCTCAGATTTAAACAGTCTCCCCATAGGAATCCCTGCAGTCCACTCAATAAAGTAGCTTTATAAACCTGATTATGATGTGCTGTATTTCCTATTACAGATGCATTTCTTGCCTGTTACATGTACAATAATTGTAAATCTAGGCAGCCATGAATATTGCCACATCCTGTGCTTGAGCTGATAAATTTTACGTGACTGAATGAATTTTAGATACCCATTCTATTTATGGTTAGTTTTAATAGGAAATTGTCATTCAGCCAGTCTCCTATGTTGGGAGATTAGTCTATGCCTCCTGGTGTGCAAGAACAAGGCAAAGCCTGCTAATCGATTAACCCTCCCTGCCTGTGTCAGAGGTGTTTCTTAATTAGCTCAGTTCACAGCCGCTCTTCATTAATTTTTTCATCATCTATTCTAACATGCATTTATTCATGATGGGGCTTGTAAAGACACATGAGTCACAGTGGTGAGCCCCTGGCTTTTGGTGCAGCACAATGTGACATAACAGTCACATGTTCGCCTTTTGTCACAGAAGTTGAGTTGGAAAAAGATCTATTTTTCACTCACCAGACAATTTGTCTAACTTTATCCACAGTTTTGAAGGGAGCACACAATATTTCTCTGCCACTTGTTGGGGCTCATCGCATTAGTCTCCCCTTTACTCTGTTGCAGCCTGAATCAGTCTGATATGTTGCTGAAAATGACAATATGCACCCAGAGTGCACAGGCTGTGCGAGAGAGAAAGGGAGGCAAGGTGTGATATTGTCAACTGGGTACTTTCTTTGCATCTTTAATTGTTGTTTTCCCTTTCAAAGCTTTCGGAGACCCTGCAGGTCCAGACTCCTGCAGTGCCCCCTGGGCCCTGCCAGCCCCCTCGGCTGGTGGGCAAGCCCAAAGCCAGGGAGTTGCAACTGCGCTGGGGTGAGTCATTCTTCTCCAACTCAGATCTGTGTGGGATGCATTCAAGCTTCTGTCGATGTGTTTATTTGTCTAGCAAAGTGCCTCAAAGCAGTGAGCTTTGATCATGAAGTTTGTCTTGTTTGTATATTTATGTGTAAATATTCTGATTTCATTTATTTCATGAACTGTATTGATTTTGTAAACACTGGTTGTACGCATTTTCCAGGTCCCCCTCAGGTAGACGGAGGCAGTCCGGTGTCCTGTTATAGTGTAGAAGTGAGTGGGCCTCAGTCTGAGGAGAGCAAGGAGGTTTACCAGGGCCCAGAGCTGGACTGCTCTGTAGGAGGATTGCTGCCTGGCAAAACCTACAGCTTCCGGCTCAAGGCAGCGAACAAGGCTGGGGTGAGAGAGACTAAACTAATCAACCAATACCAGGAGAAGTGATTTTTTTTTTTTTTTTTTTCTTCCCCCCCTCTAATGCAAGCTTTCACGTCTCTCCTCCTAAATTAGCTCTGAGAAGTCTAATATTATATATTTCAGTAGTATTGAATTCTTTCTTTTGTTTGGATAGTTTGGGCCTCTATCAGAGCGCTGTGACATTACGACTGGCCCCGGAGCTCCTGAGCAGTGCAAGACTCCTTCCACCACGTGTAAATCCCCCAGCTGCGTTGTTGTCACCTGGGAGGTAAGTCTCTGTTTCCGTTTACATCATTGATTTAAATGTCACAAACATCATTTCAGAATTTACATTCACTGAAATGAACATGGAAGACAACCGCAATCTTCCTTGTGTTTAAGTGTTGATAGGCCGTTGAGCTGTTGTTGGGGTTTGTCTTCCAGACTCCTCCTTGCAATGGAGCCCCAGTGACAGAGTTTCGACTAGAGTGGGGAGCCGCTGAGGGCAGCATGCAGGTGTGTTACAGCGGACCGGGACTCAGCCATGAAATGAAAGGGCTGCTGCCTTCAACCAACTACTTCTGCCGGGTGCAGGTGAACATTAACAAAGCTTTAATTCAGTGAAGCCTAGTCTGTTAAGTGTTATTAATTTCATTATAGACTTGTGAAGACTACACTGGGGTCCAATAAGAGGGAGTGGAATTTCACAATAAGATCACCCAAGCAGCAAAACATTTACAGTCTGGCGTTAATCTGATCAAATGAGTGGATTTGTTTCCCTTCAAGATTTGTGGTGAATTTTAAACAGCCACATCAAATGCAAACTCCCCCTTCCTTTTCCTCACCGCTTAAGGAAGAAAGAATTATATAATTTATTCTTTGAGGTTTTTCTGAAACACGTCTCCACTGTTGCTGCCAGTACTTTTTTTAGATCAGCAATATTCAAGCAAGAATCAGTTTTTAAATCTATCCCAGGATCCACCCATGAGAAGCAATGTGTCAATAGTCAGATTTTGACATGTTGGTAATGGTATATTAGAAAATTACTGCAGACCCATTTTTAAACCTTACAATCACAATTTATTTCTATCTGTTTCATTGTGGTTTAATAAAGGAACCTTGACTTTAACATTGTTGTGGATAATTTAGCGGTATCTGATTGGAGATGATATCATCCTGAGTATTGAATACATGTTTCTTAGTAAATATGTCAAATCCCCAATACTGTCTAAAGCAAAGAAATAGTACTAAGGTAAATAATTCCAATAGATTGCAGCTGCATTTGGAGGATGATTGTTGTGAATAGATGAAAATATAACGTCTACAGGTCGTGACATTTCAGAAATTCCTTCTTTGTGGTTTCAGTTGGTTTCAGTTATTTGGAGAATAATTGTGAACTGCGAATTGATTTTTGACACAATGTTCTTCTCACATCAACGCAAAACTGTGACTCAGTTTTAATTTGCTCAGTAAGTGCAGGGTGAACGCTGTTTCATTTTCACAGGTTTGATTTCCTGCGCCTGGCTCTTTCAGATGGAAAACTAATGCTTGCTAAGAGCTGCAATTACCACTGTTTGTATTTGAAATACTTTTGCTTCACTAGTTAGTTCTTCATGATGAATAGACTGATACCATAGTTGTTGCACTGAATGTATTCCTAGACTGTCACCATTCAAACCAGCATTTGTCTGAGAGGAGAGAGAGAGTCTGGCAGTAAAACATTGGCTTTGTCCTTTGGATCGGTTCTGCAAACGCTCAGGCCATCTTTAAAAATTTCAGTCAATAAAACCAGGCCTTCATAATAAAACAGTTAATTAAAATCTAGACCATCCAGTCCAAATTTCTTTCCCCCAAATATGTTATTTTGTTAATTTTTCCCTCTTTTGGGCTTAGCTTGAAAATAAAATGCAAACACTGGCTATGACTACGTATGTTTACATAGCATCTCCACCTTGTGGTCAAATATGGAAATTACATTGGACAGCACAGGTGGGGGCTGGCGTTGACTCACTCAGCTGACTCCTACGTTTTGTGGTTGTGCAGGCTGTGAATGTGGCTGGCGTGGGGCCCTTCAGCGAAGCAGTGTTGTGTCAGACGCCCTGCTCCGTGCCTGCAGCCGTCAGCAACATCTACACACTGAAGGAGTCGGAGCTGCAAAGGTACGAGACGCCAGTGGACGCTGATGAAGATGAGGAGGAGGAGGAGGAGGAGGAGGAGGAGGAGGAAGAGGAGGAAAGCCGTTCTCAGGCACTGCCGCTCTACTCCCCATCGACCTGCCTGGGAATTTGCTGGGAACCCCCCTGCGATCACGGCTCCGAGATCACTTCCTACCTGATTGACCTCGGAGAGCGTCAACCAATCGTCATCGGTCCTGTCACCAAACACATCATCCAGCATCTGCAGCCTGACACCAGCTACAGGTGGGTTCAACTCATAGAGCTCTGAAGTAAATACACATGTAATACACAGCACAGCAGCTTTCAGGTGTCAGCATCTGAACAGCTTTATGCTGTCTCAAATCAATTACACGCTTACACGTTTACTCTGTCTTCGTTCAAAGCAGGACTGAAACCAATTATGATTAGTCACAATTGTAGGTCTTGAGGGGCTGGGCTGGGTGGCTATTGACAACAGACAGCAGCCTTTAGTTTTCTTAAATCTACCATGACTTCTCACTTTCTATTTGTTTCAGGATGATAAATATAAGCAGCAATTCCAAAACTGTATTAAATGGGTTGGATTAACCTCTTCACACAGGCAGACTTGTAAACCTGAGCCTAAGACAACAGAATAAGTGAAATTTTGCAGGACACTTAAATCATGCTCAATTACCTGGAAAAAGGGCCTCTTTCATTGATTTATAATATAAGAAAGTCTTTTATATATAAAGTACGAAAGCTGTCAGTCATATTTCACTGTTTTGGCTTTTCGCATTGGATTTATTAATCAAAGACTAAAGGTTCAGCTAAAGAGATAACATTGAGCTAAGCAAATCCAAGACAGAGCCACATATTGCTAAATGTATCACTAGGAAACTGCTTATAGACTGTACATTAGCAAAGGCTGAACACAAACATCTGTCAATGAGATAAAATATGTTTAACACCACTTGGATACTCGCTGCAGGCTTACTGATGTTGTCATCCCTTTTGTTATCCTCAGGATCCGAATCCAAGCCCTGAACAGCCTGGGAGCGGGCCCCTTTAGTCACACCTTTAAGCTGAAGACGAAGCCCCTACCCCCGCAGCCACCCCGCCTGGAGTGCACTGCCTTCAGCCACCAGACCCTCAGGCTCAAGTGGGGTGACGGTCCAGCAAAAGCTGCCACCTCAGACGCCCTCCAGTATCAGCTGCAAATGGGGGACAAGAGTGGCAGGTCAGGGGCCTATTAGTCAGCCGTGGAGAAGGGAGCTGACAATAAGAGATGCGATGTGTGTTTCATATGATTGTAACAAGGAGGGTGAGATAGAGAAGAAGTATTACACTGTGCAGAGCCACCCCTATAAGGAGACAGGAAGTGATGATGTGCATCATGTCACTGTATATTTCCTGTTAGAGTGACTTGTTTGCTTTTTGACATCTTTACCTTTTTGCTCATCATGTACTTCCTTTGTTGTCTTTCTCTCTCTCTCTCTCTGTTTTCTCTTTTTCATGTTCCTGTCATTGCAGATTTATATCCTTGTATAAAGGGCCATGCCACACACACAAAGTCCAGAGGCTTAATGAGTCTACCTCTTACATGTTCCGCATCCAGGCCTTTAATGAGGCGGGCGAAGGGCCCTTCTCCAATGTTTACACATTCACCACCCCACGTTCTCCTCCAGCCCCTGTGAAAGGTACAGTTGTGCCTCTTTTTCTACATTTCTTTTTTCCTCCATCCCTCTCTCCCCCTCTCATCTTCACTCTCATTTTACTCAATGTGTATAACCTCTTGTTATCCTCACGAACACTCTGCTGACACACAGACAGCCAATGTGGCCGGCTTTTAACCTCAGTTGACCCAGGTTTGACTTGCAATTTTATTATGATCCAGCAGGCAGTGGTTTCACTCACCGCCTGTCATTGTGAGTGCAGTTGTTCAGCACTATGGTGTGGTCTCAACCAGTCCCTGCAGAAGCTCCTTTAATCCTACGTGTTGAAGTCAGTAATGAGGACGTGGGTTTTATTCACAGTGTGGCATCTATTCTGAAACAGACTGCCATGTGCCAGTTTGTCAGTGTTATTCAGCGTTTGTTTGTTTGTCTCCCCACATAGTGAAGTGGACTCAAAACTATAAACAGTTTGAATTCAAAATTGTTTTTAAACCCTATATATCACAAAAGGATTAAAAGCCTCCCTCCTCCAATATTTATTTATTTATTTTTATGTGGTACAACCACGGATGGTTTTTGCTTAAAATTCCACCTACCTAAAGAAGATGACTCATAATTATAACACTGTGCTGAAAGGGAAAAGTTTCATGTAATTGCTATTTTTTTTTTTTTTTGTTTAATAATTCAACGTAGTCACTGTACACATTTTGTTTTTAATTAATAATTTATTTATATATATTTTTTAAGTTTTGAGTTAATTTTGTGTTATATTTTCCCTGATTATGCTAAAGATTTCAAATGTTGTTATTCTGAATAGAGTTCTGTTAGTCAGTGCAGCATGAAAGTGCCAGCCTTTTCAAATGGTGTCGACAGTGACTGTATGTTAATATTGATACAAAAGTTAGAGGCTACTTCATTATAAAATTGCCCCTTTCTTGATCTGACTGTTGAATCCCTTGTTTCAAATCTGATCTCTGCCTTTTCTTCCGCTCTCTCACCACCTTCACCCCTCAGCCCCTAAAGTGGAGCGTCTAGACGACAACTCGTGCGAAGTCGTGTGGGAGGCCTTGCCACCCATGAAGGGGGATCCAATCACCTACACCTTGCAATGCATGTTGGGCAACTCTGAGGTTAAACAGGTATTGGCTGATGCTGTGTGAATGTTTGTGCGCTCACCGTTCCTGTTTTGTGCCCTGCTTGTCACCTGCTGGTGACCCCCCATTCATCACAGTGGCCTTTTGAAGCAGATCAGGATGCAGGCAAATTCAGGGCCGTAATGTGTTCAGTGTGGTGTTGCAGCGTCCTGCATTCGTCACCGCTGCCTTCAAATTACCCATTATGCAAAATTCATTGATTTATAAGGTATCTCAGGTGTCTAGCCCCTTGCCTGTGCATTCATCCCTCTCAGTGGCCTCTAGCCACGTTAACATGGAATAATGACCACTGCGGGTTTATGGTAATCTCACCACATCATACATGGCAATTGAATCAGGGAGTTGAAATATGTGGCAGCCATTTTGCATCAGTCTGTTTCCATCTTTACTGTCAGTCTTTGTGGCCCTGACTCAATGTTATAGGAAAGGGAAATTATTCACTTTCTTTGCAACAACCAGGCCATTGCTGTGTGGTTGGTGCATTACTGACAATATGGTAATTTTATATTTATGCTAATTTGACACCCAGTATGAAGTAAAAGCTGTTTGCACCCACCTCCAGTCATCTTTGACCTCTACTTTTATGATTTAAATGCAAAGTTAGATCTCTCAGTGAAGACGAAAGTGTCTTGGTGGCCACGCTCTGAAAACTTGGATGGATTCCCACTTCATCCAAGGCAGCAAGCAGCACAACCCGAACAAATACTTCAAAAACTAGTTTTGGGGTTCAAAAATAGTCAAAGCTCCCTTGTGTCCAACACTGAGATAAAAGGGGACTCCATCCATTTTGTCAGAAATAGTATCAGGGTGTGAATTATGTCAGCTTTAGAGGCTATGAAAGTTCGATATATAGACTGACCTTATTTAAGCAATGCTGCTCACCAGCTTCTCTAGATCAGGTAGATTCATTTAAGCTACCGGATTCCAATATTTTCTCTGTTCTCTGTGACATCATCAAAAACATGGTGATGAAATATAGAACGGTAGAGAAGGAACAAATAAATAATTTCAGAAAAAAAATTGAACTTACTCAACATAACAAAAACTGTTTTTCAGTCTTTATTGAGGCATATTCTCCTTTTCTGTCCTGTCTGCAGACCTACAAGTGCTCGTCTACATCCTTCCATGTGCAGAACTTGCAGCCCAACAGTGACTACCGTTTCCGGGTGTGTGCTATCAGGCAGTGCCAGGATGCCCCGGAACTGAGCGGCCCCTACAGCCCAACGGTGACCCTTTCCCCTCAGAGGAGTGAGGTGGCAGTAGGCGGCGGTACGGCCGGCTCAGGATCCAGGGCCAGCACCGAGTCCAACCGAGCCAGACGGAGCCTGACAGACGAGCAGTGCGCATTCCTCCTCCTCATGGTTTTCGCCATCATCGCCATCCTCATCGCTTTTGTCATCCAGTACTTCGTCATTAAATGAGCAGTTTGCACCACCCAGCTGCAGGGTTATAGCTTTATTCTTTCCCCCTCTCTCTGTGGTTTTGTATTCTTCATTTTATACTTCTTGTTTCCCGTTGTCAGTAGAGTAATTGCATTACTTGCATTGAGGTGTAACAGGGAAGACGGGCTGGTGAGTGAGAGCTGGGTAGCAGTGATAACATTGAGGACGTAACACCTTATTCAGCACCTGTGATGATACCTTCCTGACTCTCACCCTTGTGACCCCTCCCTAATGCTGTAGTATCTGTTGGTCAGCTCAGATTTCTGCTCTATCAAGATCAGCTTTCTGTACATAAGGAACTCAGAAAGAGAAGAGACAAGGATTAATTTGGGGAGAGGTCTGGGGGAAGATGTGATTCTACTCATGTACCTGTTGATTTCAGTATTTAAATATATATATTATATATACATATATATGTGTGTTTGTCTGTATGTATATGTATATATAAATATATATAAAATGTGTATAGAAATAGTGATAATATATATTTCCATTGAAGTGTCCAGTGGGAAAATGTTTCTGATAGGTGTGTTCCAAAAATAGTATGTAGGTGTGTCATAAGCCTATGTGCTATATGATCCTGGGACCTGGTGGGCCAGTGTTTGCACAGCGAGTTGTGTGTCCAGATGTGTATATTGTATGTAGTTTGTGCCACTGAGGTACACGGCTGGGAGGGGCTTCAGGGCCAGATGAAGGGACTTGGGCCCCTGCTGGATTTTAAGGGGTCTTGTGAAAGAGATGGAAACAGAAACAAATAAACAAAAAAAAAAAAAAAAAACCTAAAAAGTTCTTGCTCACGTTAGAAAACTTTCATTTCGCACTTTCCGACCTTTTTGATGTTCAGAATGTTTAAGGATGCAAAAATGACTGGAGAAATGTTAGTATATTTTTGTACAGTGAAGACACAAGGACCTGTAAGTTTGAGGGAAAAAAAAATTGCTCAGTATGAAGTTAGAAAACAAACAAAAACCAAACTAACAGTGAATTCTAATTATTTTTACTATCATATAGTTATACTGTAGCTTGTTTTTACAATCATGCAGCTGCTTTACTCTGAAATATTGTTGTTCAGCACAAAAAATGTATGCTTAACTGTATGTTTTCGTTTTATTTTGTTTTTGTTTTAATTTTTTTCCCCAGTAATTAATTTTGCACCTTAGTGAAAGAAAACCTTGACTGATTGTGTCTTGGTCTTGTGATGCATTTTATAGAACACACTTTGAGATTGTGCAAGCCCTACTTGTGTTTTGGGTGTTTTAAAAGTTGTAGTACCACATAATGTCACTGAAACAGCTGATCTATTTCAGCAGAAACAAAACAAAAAAAAAAAAAAAAAAAATCTAAAAAAATAAATAAAAATAAAACACTGAAAAAAGTGAGTACCAGTTGTTTCAGAGGCCTTAATTGGAGAGGAAAAAATCTCGGGAGAATTTTCTTAATTTTGCTTATGTTTCGATGTTTTCTTTTTAGTGTTAGATAACACTAAAATGTGTTTTATTTCCTTTTTATTTTTGCTACATTTATTTGATGTTAGTAAATACACGTAATCGTGAGAGAAATGAAAGTAGTTATATGTATCACCTATGATTTGTGATGATTTTTTTTTTTTTTTTTTCTTTTCCCTTCCCTTTTTTGGGTCAGGTCATACATGTGTGAAGTATATTTTTTTATAATATTGAAGTAATATAAGTTAATACTCTCCAGAGAAAATAATAAATCCTAAGTACTCATGAATCATGGAACGCAAATGACAGATACAAAACATCATGTACTTCCTGTGAATCTAAATTTGCCTTTACTCTGTGTGTTAAATATTCGTAACAGATTGCTAATGCTGACTTTTCACTAGTAATCTGGCTGTAGGGTCTAGTGTTGTTTGGTTTTGGGCAGAAAACTGCTGTCGCAACTGTAAAAATGAAATGCAGGTACCTTGCAAAACGTCTTGGATAATTACATGATTTGGTCTTTGGGACATTCTGCAAATGTCTTCTCTTTGTCATTTAAAGAATTCAAATTCCTATTTTTGATAGCTAATTGCAACATGTGCCATTTTAACACCTCTTCACCCGGGGCTTACTACCTTTGGCTGGGGAGATTAACAAAATGCTACAAAAATGAGTAAAATATGCACAAAAATAGACCATTTTTATGTAATTTTAATGTTTGCAGTTACCTCATACACCGTACATTCCAAAATGAAAATTTGTTATATTATACATACTACCAGACATATCACTTTAAAATGTTCGTTATGGGAAAATGTATAATCATAGGTATGTATCTAAAGTGTATCTGTATAGCCATGATATCTACAAAGGATCCATGCACAATAAAAGATTTATAATTCTTAATTGTGTGTGAAGTTTGACTTAATTTTTGTAACTCAGGTGACTCTGACTATAAACAAACCTAAAGAGAAACACAGCTGTGATTAAAGTCATTCGCTCAGAAGGCCGACTGCTGACATTGTAGATATAGCTACATTTATCATTTTTGCTCCTACATGCTTTTTTTTTTTTTTTTTTTTAAACCTCTATCGCTTACTGTCCTGCTCTACTCCAACAAAGTTCCCCATGCATGTTACTTCTGTGTACAACAAATGAAGCTTTGAGTCTTTTGACAAAGCTGCTATAATTTATCATTTCTGAGTAAAAAAAATGTATTGTATGTAAAAAAAAATGTAAAACTGTATTGATGCATCTACAGATAAATTGCTGTTGACATGTATTTAAAATCTGCACATTCAACAAAGAATCAGAACGGACGGCAAAGATGAATAAAGTGACTGTATTTATCCTTAACGCATTTAAAACAAGGAATGAATGCAGGACTTTGACAAACATGAATCAGATGGGCTCCTCTCAGAAAACGACTGATCCTGAGTTCAGGGTTCAGAATGATTTTTCTAATCTAAGGGTCAGCGACAGACAAGTGGACATCTACAAGGACGCTTCTGATCATCTTTCCCTCCTTATCCTCCTCCTTCCAGTCTATGAATTGAGATCGTAAATTTGTATCAATGCTGTCAACAAAAAGTTGACAAAATCTATTAGTTAAATCTTTGTATAAGGATACTTGTACCTGAACTTCGTTTGCTGTGACTTCAACACTTCACACACAGTTGCACAGTTTTGTGTGCGTGTGCGTGTATGTGAGCGAGAGAGAGAGAGAGCACTGCTGAATAGGTAAATATAAGAGCAGAACAAGCACATCTAAGTGGTGTAAGCAAGACAATGTGATTAATGAGGGTGAAAGCCGTTCATTCACCAGTCTGTGAGCAACATTGGCTCGTGTTGAGAGACAAACCCTTTAAAACACACACGCAGACAAATGGGCAAACAAGCTTCGCTGGTCTTGTTGCTTGGACAGTTTTAAACAGTAACAGAGGAGAGACGTTCTTGCCAACCCCCCGCCTGCCCCCTCTCAGGTTGAAGTGGTACACCCGGCCGTGGGTCAGCTCAGTGTAAACACACAAAAATACACTCCTGATGTCAGTGTTTGTCTCTTTACAAAGGTTCATTGGCATTTAATGGATATGGTGGCTCTGAACCAGCAGAGCACGCTGCTGGTCATCCAGCAGGTCAACCAGGCTTTGGAACAATACAGATCAGGAACTGAAACTCCGTCCATGTTCCTGATGTGAATCTTTCACTGCCTTGTTTCTACTTCACTCGCAGAGGTAGCAAGTTTCCTATTTTCGTTACAATCTGTGGAGCACATGCGGCTTTCCCTCACCCCAAACCACCAAATCAGACTGACAACCTCAGTGTGTGGATTAGTGGGATATAACAGTCGAGATCATCGTGCTCTGACTCATTGCAGGTCACACCAAATAAAAGCTGGTATTCCAAGACTGCAAACCAGACTCTGGACCTGAATCAGGCAAAAGTCAAAAATCAAATTTATTCCACTGTCTGTGTATCACTGCCACATTTTCACACTCAAACATGTCTGTGATCTTCTGACCTCCTCAGGCCTCCTCTAAGTGCCGGCCAAACTTAACAGCATTCCTCTCTGCCTGGCATTGTTGAAGTGAAGTTTGTTATAACAAGTGTGACTGGAGCTGGAGGTCGAGGAGGAAGAGATGAGCTGGAGTGTGGAGTGACGAAGGCGGGCGCAGAGCCAGATGGGGCTCACGAACAATTAGGTAAACATGCTGGGACTTCAGTGACTGATGCATTCGCTGATAAAGTTACACTGTATGAATAATGTATTTACATTTCATGTATTCGTGATCAGTCTGGATTCGTACGATCCTCAATCTGGATTTATTCTCCCAGAGGAGCAACAGGCATCGGGTGAGGTGTCGGTGGTCAAATCCTAATCCCTCCCTCCATTTTAGGCTTTTTACCATCAAAAAATCCATCCTGCCATGATTTGATTACACAGGTCAATTTGACACACACGCCCACCCAAACACGCAAACACACGAGCACACACAGCAGACCGCCTCGCTGCCACTCCCCGGGCTCCTTAGGGTGCTGAGGAGGAGGTGCTCCTTTCTTCGTCTCTCTCCGGAGCTCGACTGGCTGCTCAGCATCAGGGACCTGCACTGCCACTTGGTGTGTGCGCCGCTTCTGCTGCTGCCTCTGCTGCTCTCCATCGACACACAGCAACACCACAGAGACCAAGAGAAAGTTCTGAGTTTCAAAGATCCAGCTCGATTTTAAAGGTAATTTTTTTTTTTTTAATTCCTTTTAGATGTTATTTTTGTCTTAAGAGAAATCACAGTCTGTGAGTTTGCATGTTTCAGCCCTTTTTTTACAATCTGATTTAATTTCACTGAATTTATTAGACATTGAACACTAATAAGGTGCATTTCTCTTGGATTAGTTTACATTATTTACATTGCTGAACAATCTTGAATATGACTAATGGATGTTCATATTATAAATAGACAAATGAAAAATAATTGTTGAGTGAAATTCTGAGAAATATATACGAAATGTCCAATAAAGTCTTTCTAGTTAAAGTGATAAAACTTGCAAAAAACACACCTTTGGTTCTTAAACGTCTTATTTGAACTCCTCCAGCTGCCTGCTGAGTCTTCATTTCACACTTTACCACAACACTTAGTGGAAGCTGGCATGCCCTGGACCAGACCGCAGGTGGACCTTCATGCTGGGGGCGCAGAGGCCATGGACCCCTACGGTGCGGATGCCCATCACTACGAAGGCTCCCTGTTCCCCACCTCCACCCTCATCCCCGTCACTGTCATCTGTATCCTCATCTTCATTGTAGGGGTGACGGGCAACACCATGACCATCCTCATCATCCAGCACTTCAAGGACATGAAGACCACCACCAACCTCTACCTGTCCAGCATGGCGGTGTCCGACCTCATCATCTTCCTCTGCCTGCCCTTTGACCTCTACCGCCTGTGGAAGTATGTGCCCTGGCTGTTCGGCGAAGCTGTGTGCCGCCTCTACCACTACATCTTTGAGGGCTGCACCTCGGCCACCATCCTCCACATCACGGCCCTGAGCATCGAGCGCTACCTGGCCATCAGCTTCCCCCTCAGGAGCAAGGTGGTGCTGACCAGACGCAGGGTCCAGTACATCATCCTCGCCCTGTGGGGCTTCGCCCTGGTGTCTGCGGCTCCCACGCTCTTCCTGGTTGGGGTAGAGTACGACAATGACACACACCCGGACCACAACACGGGGCAGTGCAAGCACACCAGCTACGCTATCAGTTCAGGACAGCTGCACATCATGCTGTGGGTGTCCACCACCTACTTCTTCTGCCCAATGCTCTGCCTCATCCTCCTCTATGGCTCCATTGGGTGCAAATTGTGGAAAAGCAAAAATGACCTGCAGGGCCCCTGCGCTTTGGCCCGGGAGAGGTCACACAGGCAGACAGTGAAGATCTTGGGTGAGTGGGTTGTTTCTTCTCCATTATCAGATACATGCTTCTATCAAGCTGACACCAGGCAGCAATCATCATTCTCCAAAATGGAAAAGCTGAGCGTAAGGCTTCATAAACCTTCATAACAGGCATGTGCAAAGTTTCACATCCGTTACGAGCACTCACTTTGTGCGTTATTGTCGCTGATAATGCCAAATAAGCCATACTTTTCACTTTATATGGGATCACTCCATTTGATTTCCTTAAACAAAGCCTGTAAAGCTTTCATTGTTGGCTAAAAGCGTGTCCCCAGATTTCGCAATGTCAGTCAGCCTTTCGTTGGAGCTGCAGCAAAATAAATAACACTTTTTTTTCTTTTTTTTTTTTTTTGCAGCGGCTCAGCCAAATGTGCGTTTGCCATACAAATGGAGCTTTTGTTTTCCTGTATATTAAAATAGCAAATTTGCTCTGCATTAGAAAAAAACCTTGCTCTCGTTTTGTGACCCTTTTGTCCTACGACTTTGACGTTGAGACAGAGAGACAAAAACAAAAAAAAAAGAAAAAGCTGGCACTGTGTTTTCTGATGTTGATGTCAGCTGGTTAATTATTCTGTTTTGTGGGAGGCTAATCATGTCCTGCCACTGCACATACTGATTGGCTTAATTGTCAGCTCTGGCAACCCTGTTTTACAGTGAAGGACCACGGCCAGGCTGATCCGCATTGACCAACTGTGATTCATGATGCATACATTAGGACCTGAATGATGTTCAGAAGCTGAACACAAACTGCACAGGGCTCATGTTGGCCCACTTGTTTTTTGTTCACATTCGTTAAATTCCCAAGATGGATTGCCATTACCGGCCTTCATAAATCAGCGCTAATGGTGACGCACGCAGAGCCGGGCGCCTCTGTGGTGTAGCGCGGCTCAGGAGTCACTCAGTGTTTGCTGTTCGCCCATCAATTCCGTGGCATCTGCTCTCTGCAAAAACCTACAATGCTCACAGCTTGTACATAGCTGGTGCTGTTAATATTATGCATAATGTACATCATAAATATTACATGGATTCTTAAATCACCGGGTTCATGTAGGCTAGCCGTATTTTAATTATTGAACCGCCATTAATAATCCTTCCTGAAATTACTGCCGCCTTCAGACATATTGATGGTAATATTTCTGCAGGCGCTTTTTGGTCGATACCAGTGACTTATCAGCCCCTTCACTCAGCAATGCAGCATTTCTTGTCCTCAAATAAAGCCATGTTTTATTTTTTCTCATGGCAGTGGACATTTCTGCTGCACGTAGTAAGCCATTTGCAGCGTGCGTTTGTGATGTGTGCTTGGTTGGGCCTGAAGGAGAAGCTCTTTTGATGTCACTGTAATTGCTGCCGGTCATTAATAAATGTCAAGTGTGATCATAGGTCATAGATCACAGACTACTTAAAGAGCCTGGAAACCTCTTAATAGTCCTCTTAATAAATGAACACCCTGGTATCTGTCATACTTAGAACGCAGCCAGTTTTACAAGGGAGGTTTCTGTGTCTGTTGGTATTGATCTGCTGATAGTTGTTACCAGAGGGATGCTGCTGTCGGTCAAATCTGATCAAACTGTTCTCACACAGTATTAATGCAGCTTCGTCGTTGATGTTTATCTCATTTTAATCTGCACTGACCATGTAACGTATAATGTTGATTTATGGCTTTACATGGGTGTTAACTAGTGAGTTTAAATGGGCTGGCTGACAGTTTTTGCGGAAAACAAGGCTCGCTCTTTCCCCCAGTTTCCGGTCCCAATGCTAACCTAAATTAGCCAGCGACTGAGTGTCCTTGCTTTACTTTAGTAACTTCTCCTCTAACTCTTATTCAGATGTCCGGTTTCCGGTTTTGTCACCATGACTGAATGTGTTTCGCTCATCTGACTTGTCTTTGCTCTCAGTGGTGGTGGTGCTGGCCTTCATCATCTGCTGGCTCCCGTACCACATCGGCAGGAACCTGTTCGCCCAGGTGGATGATTACGAAACGGCCATGCTGAGCCAGAAGTTCAACATGGCCTCCATGGTGCTCTGCTACCTCAGCGCCTCCATCAACCCCGTTGTCTACAACCTCATGTCCCGGAAGTACAGGGCTGCAGCCAAGCGCCTCTTCCTGCTGCACCAGAGGCCCAGGCAAGCCCGCCGAGGCCAGGGACAGCTCTGCGTGACAGACCACATCTCCACGCTGAATGAAAGCCTGACTGGGGTTTGAAGTGTGTTGTTGTTGTTGTTTTTCTCCCTTTTCCACCTGTTTGACTTTAGCACAGACAGAAAGTTTGAGTCTTTCTTTACAGTTCAGGAGCTGCAGAGGAAACTTGCTGGAGACGTGTAGAGGAGCGTTTAACTATATGGGTGAATCAAAGGCCGACAGCGTCGCACTTCACTGCAGAGTCAGTTAATCACGACTCAGCGGCAGTGTCTCCGCAGGGACTGAGCGATGGTTTTAGCCACGACATGAAAATATTCATTCATTTTAATCCAAGCACAAAGAAAAAAAAAAAAAAAAAAAAAAGTCAATTATGTTATTTCTGTCTCCACATCCACATTGCTTGTTCTGCTGCCTGTTTCTGTTGTTTGGCGTCAGACGTTGAAGAGCAGACACACACACACACACACACAAACCATCTCAGATCACATCTAGCATCAATGCGCTGCACAGATTAATAAGCGATCCCTCTTCGTTAATGACGGACGACCATTTTGACTTACATTTGACCGTTCATTTGTAATTATTAATTGTGGTCTCAGCTGCACTCTGGTGTAAGATTGGATTTGTTTAATGTATGGTGAACAGTTGTTATCATACTGCGTGTTGTTCGCATCAATCAGGAAAAAAACAAATACAAGTAAACCTATTAGCTGTGGGCAATTAGTTGTGCTGATCTGAAATTGGGTATTCCGGTGTGTGTGTGTGTGTGTCTGTGTGTGTGCACTGTCTCTCCTGTGAATAAATGGAACACGACTAGATGAAAGCAGATTAGTATAAAAAAGGGGGAAGCTGTTGTCCCTGTGTGTGTGGGTGTGTGTGCAGAGACCACCTGAGCCCTGAGGTTTTTGGCCGGCTGCATACGTGCCAGCCATCACATGTAATCTGATAGGGTTATTACATTACCTGGGCTCTGAGTTAGATTTCCACTGGCAGACAACATCCCTGCATCACCATATTCAAAGTAATGGCTGCTCTAAGTGCATTTCAAAGATGAGGAAGATATTAGGTTGTCATCTGCAGAACAGTTTATTGCCTTTATTGCCTCCCCCTGCATAAACTTGACACTACTGTTTCGCTTGATTTCTAAATCGCACACTTTTGCACCCTGTGCACTTTGGCGAGAAAGGTGACGTCAAAGTTGTATATTTTTGACCTGAACTTTGTCCAATCCCAAAATAAACCCCAGAGTTCTCCAGACTCTGCCTGTCATGCATCTTGGCCTTTAAAAGGAAGTGTCATGATTTTGCCAATGAATCATCGGGCCTCGGTGTGCACAAATACAAAGAGACAAAGTTGCTCTGGGCTGACTCATCCCCATGACAGTTTTTTTTTCCTTCCACTGAGCAATTCATCTCTGCCAGAGGAGGTGAAGGAGGGGGTAAGAGCCTTTATCCCGCAGACCGTCCTGCCATCACCTGGGGAAAGATCAACAAACATCACGGCTCCTCTGTTGATTATTTTCTTTGCTGAAAATGAAGAGCGGGTCTGTGAGTGGCTTGACCGGAGCTGTCAGCGCTGCCTTCGCACATTCAAGTCATTCAGCATCAGAGATGCTCTGTTTGTTTTTGCCTCCTCTTCCGAGGCCATGAATCGTTCTAAACCAGCAAACTTCTATCACTCTCCTCACCTCTGTAACATGGAGGCCTTTTGAATATATGTGAAAAGTGATGACGTACCTCCCGGGAGGTTTAGAACTTATAAAAAAATAGTTCAACAAAAAGAAAGAAAAAAAAAAAAAACAAGTGTACAGCTGCAATCCCTTTGGAATAATCAGATTTTCTGCATTAATTGGTCGTAAAATCCAAAATGTGCTTGTGCTAAAAGCACACAATAATAACTTCCAACCAAAAATTCGTAGTGCTGCCTATTAAACTGTCAAAAAAAAAAAAATCCTGATTCTTTCAATTTTGTGTTATTAAGTTAACAGTTCATGAACAAGCATGTTTAAACGGATTTGAGAGAAAAATCTTGTCAGTGTCTTCTTGATTGTTATTTGATGTGTTTTTGTGTTTTAGTTAGTTAGTTTGCTCGAATCTCTTCGCATTGTCTCTTGCAATTGAAGTTGATTTCCTGTGATTGATGTTACAGCTGTTACATCGTCATTTCAGCCCGTCGGTCCTTTCCACCAGCTGGGGGAGTCAAAGTCCACCGCCGTCAGCAGGGGCAGACAGCCTCTGCACAAGCAGCAGCATCAAACATTTCATGGGATTTTGAGGGGGTCGCACATTCCCGTTGACCCGCATAAACGCTGCTGTTCTAGATAAGTGCTTTTGGTTTCCATTTCTCCTTGGAAGAAACCTTTATCAGCGTCCCCATTTCAGCCCATTTCCACAAATTATCACAAACACATATTCCCTCTTCCTGTTTGCCTCACTGTGCATGCTGGTCCATGCATGCGGCTCCAGGAAGCTGGGCCATAATGGAGGTTATTTAGGGGAGGGGTCTGCAGAGGCTCCCTGTCTTCACTGCTTGTTTCTTTTTCTCTTGCACCCAACCTGAACTGACTGTGAGGTCAATCAGCTGGAACACTGTAAATGTTTGCTGGGGAAGCTGCCCAGGGAGTTTGATAACCACTTACCTAAAAGTGTGAAGTGATTTGTCTTGTGCGGATATGCAGACCTGACACGGCTTCACTAGTTTCTCCCGCAGCCTTTCAAGCGGCTTTAATGGTAGTAAAAATGAAAATCAGCTTAATTCCGCACTAATCCCCTCATCTGCTGAAGCTTTTAGTGTCTGTCTGTCTTCTTTAATGAACCTTGTTAGACACAGAAGAGGCTACGCCCTCTTTCCTTCTCTAAATTTGAATTTCTCTGCTGTTCAGCAGCTTATTTATATTCACTGGGTATTAATTGACATTAGGTCAACTGAGGGACAAATGTCAACACAACTTGCATGCGAGGCAGATTCAAAGCTGTCCACTGGGTCATTTTGTTTTTTTCTTTTGTCTGTTTGACAGGTAAGTACATCACAGTGGTGGGGAAAGAAATGTTTGCCTTCTGGTGATAGTCAGAAGACATTGTCATTGAGAAGGGCAGTGCGTGAAAATATAAACTGGCCTTGAGATCATTTAATGAGTGCTTTAGAGTACAAGAGAAGTTCTGTGACATATATTCAATATTTCCATACCAAAAAGCCACTTCAGTGACTGGCTCTCCTTCCTCCTGGCCTCAGGCAGGACAGCAGAGCCCCTCCCAGATTGTTCGTCATGACATGAAAAGTCAAGATGAAAACGCTTGACTGAGAAGAAACTCATGGTAATATTTACATGCTTGCCGTCGGTGAGCGTGTCCTGGTTTTGCATCACAGGAAAACCACAGAGGCCACACAAAATACTGTAAAGCTAATAGTCTAGAGATTTAAAAAAAAAAGAAAAAGAAAAAGAAAAAAAAGCTGCCTCTGTTTTATAGAGGATTTTTTTCTGTTGCATAGGTGATAGACAATGGAAATAAAATAAATCAGCTCTTACCATGGACATATGAGTGCCCATGAGAATATTCAAGAGACTGTTGTTGAAGTGAAGGAGCAGCCCTCACACAGCTGAGTCAAGACAAACACAGCCACTAGGCTTCAAAATAAAAGTAGTCCCTGCATATTGTTAGTTAATAATTTGTTTTGTGAACAAGTTCACATCGGTTTTCTTGCAACTTGCATTTCTGCTGTTTCTGTTCACTTTCAGTACGAGTGACTTTTTTAATAATTGCGCCATCTCAACAAAACTGAAACTCCACAACAAAAGAACCAAAGTTGTATGTACTTAAACCATCTGAGGTTCAGAAACTAACAGGGCTTTAAACTGGTTGAAGAAGTCTTCAGTAATTCAGGATGGCTGTTTGGACAAGCCAAATCTGCCAAACTAGATGAAACTATAATTTGGCATGTGCCCAAGAGTTCTAATGGTTCAGGAAAAGACTCCCCCAAAAAAACAAGTCCTCAAAGACAGGGTGTTTATTTTGAAAGTCTTCATCAGAAGTAGCATTTTATTTTGCAGCTTGACTTCCCAGCTGCTGAAGGAAGCCCCATGTGCGTAAAAGTTGTTCCCTCCTCCACCCCGTCCATGAGGCTGATTTGGCTCCAGATATAAACACAGAGCTGCTGCTCACTCTGCACACAAACAGCAGCCCCTTTGCTCCAGCAGCCGAAAAAAAAAAAAAAAAAAAAAAAAAAAAAACAAGAGAAAGACTGACCCCCCCCCCATCCCCCCTCCCCCTCCCCCCGAAAAAAAGAGAAAGGCAGAAGGAGAAGATCTGTGGCACATTCCCCAGGATGGAGGTAAAGACCGGACTTTTCTGTCCCTCTCTGTACGTTTTTAGGTCCCTTTCAGCAGATGTCTTTGACATTTTTATGCAGCTGTGGTGTGGTTAAAATGAAAACATTACATCACAGCAGCTCAGGGACTTTATGGTATTTCAACGCTTTGTGTTGTTGCTGTGACACATCTGGCGGGTGGGAGCAGTTTATCAAATCGTACTGATTATTGTCAATACTGCTTTGCTCTGAATAAACTTAAAGAACAGCACGAACACATGCAGCTCTGCGGATAAAAGCGAAGAAACACTGCAGAGCGACAGTTGCACTATTTGTGATTTGTTCTTGGCATGAATGGGTGTTATTAGCTATTACATGTAACAGACCAGCTGGATGTGATAGTTATGTAATCGGCTATCTCCTGAAGGTGCAATTGCTCCAACACACACAGGTTTTTGGTTCAACTGTACTCAAGCTGCAGATTGATATGGTTTCATGGTAGGTTTGTGGTGAGAATTCATAACAAGGAACCACGCTGTGAGAGAGACAGAGGAAAGAGAGAACATCTGTCCCGAGCTAGTGTATCACTTCACTATATACCGTTAGTTCTTTGGGGTTTGTTTTTTTTTTTTTTTTAATCTTCACTGCAAATCAGCATTTTAAGCCTGAGTCTCTTGATCATCAATTGTGGAGCCCCTTAGCTGACAAGATCTCTTTTCTCCTCTCAAAGAGAAGCCAAGATGAACAGAGGAGCTGAAAACCAAGCGGCAGAAAAGGCATGCTCTTTATGTTATAGGAGGCCGGTCTCAGCCCTTCCACATGTTTTCTTTTTTTCCTTTCTTTTTTCCTCTCGGCAGGATTTGCTCGCAAGTTTTGAGGTCTCCTCCTTGAAAAACAAGCTGTTCCCTCTGACGTTTAACGTCATTCTCTAGTATTTAATGTCATGCGGCGCATAGGAAGAGAAACGCCCATTTTTTTTCCCACAGCATGTGAGGGAGCACATTAGTAATCCGCCACAAAACTACTCTCACATACTCCTACCATCCGACTCCAGGCCTCAGACCTGCTTTCGGCCCGGTCAGCTCATTCTTTCCCTGAAAGAAAGAATTTGGACTCACCCACCAAATCTGGTAAACATGAAAGAATGTTACAAAGAAAGATGGAAAGATTTATTTTTTCTTCTGCAAACCTTTTTTTTTCTGGTAGGGAGCAGTTAGTTTCTGTGAGGTAAAGCTGTTTTGAGAGAACACCCCGATCCTGCATGTAAAAGGGTGAACGCGGGTTCAGCTATTATTTGGTGAGTCCAGCTGAACCTCGTAAAGCCAGCGCAAATCTCTCAAGCTCACTTTTCACCACCAGCTGTTTGTCTGTCTGGTGAATTTGAGGATGATGACACTGAGCAATGCGGTACTTCACTTACTAGACGCTTCTTACCTCTCCGATCTAACGTAAGGAAGTAGTGTTCATAGTCATGTTCATTTCTAACCTCAGGTTTAATTTGAGACAGACTTCTATTGACAGTTTTGATTAAATGTGAAGTAAAACCTGTCATCAAAATTAATGTTTCATTCGACCAGCCAACTAACAACCGACCAGCCAATCAACCAACCAACCAACCAACCAATCAAACAACCGACCAGCCAATCAACCAACCAACCAACCAACCAACCGACCAATCAACCAACCTTAATAACACCAAAGCAGTGTTTATTGAGTGTCGCTACATCAGTACTTTGTCAGCTGGTTGCCCCAGGAATAAATTCCTGTGTGATACAGCGTTTGATTGTCATCACATAACAGGCCACATTTTAAAGCACCTGACCTGTAAACAAAAGTGTTAAACTCGCCCGTGAAGTCGTTCCCTCGGTTGCATGTTGTCGATTTTTAAACCGGTCCAGCTTTACTCTCGTAAGACATCAGATTTTAGCGATGCTGTGTGTGCTTCTTGCTTCAGGAGAGAAATTATTTGTGTCGCAAACATCGATTTGTCTGAGCCACATCAGGCAAAACTTTAAAACTCTGTTGGAATGATAAGTGTGTGTGTGCGTGCACCTGAGGCTTTGCACTGTTATGCATGTTTTGACCTTGTGGGGTGGAGGGTGGGGGTTCCCTCGGTGGAAAAACAACCGCACAGCCAGAGGAGTGTGTATCTGGGGTTGGCTTGCCAAGCATATGGTGAGCACATTTATTATGTAATCCATAGTAAAGTTAAGAGACGGGCCTGTACCACCCTGACATCTGCTAAGGAGTGAGGTTCCCCCCTTTTGCTCTACAACAGAAGGTTTTTTAAAGGGTTTCACACTGTCATTGGAGTTTTAGAACATTTATTAACCAATATTTCCACCCCACTATGTCCTACTGGGCCCACTACAATTTCTTTCACTAGTGGCAAGAGTCTTAGAGCATCCTTTGAAACTTTCCGGGATTATGACGCAGAGTAAAAACATCCACTGGCGTTTCATTCACAGCTTGTCTGTACTCCACATTATCATTGCTGATGCCGTCTGAAGTGTTTGCTGAGGCTGTTATTTTAAGCTTCATGTGTTTCAGTCAAGAATGAATGGTTCGCTCTGTCCTGAACATAAAACAGACTCAGCACTGACCATGAAGCTCAGAGGAATGTAAAGCATCAGCATCTAGGAAACTTCAGAGCTCTGTCACGGTCCGATCTCTGTTGAGATGACACAGTGGAGCGTGCATAAAACGAATAAATGTGTCCTGAAGTTATATCTTATTAACGGTGCGCGACTAAACAGGATGAACCAACCAACGTGTCATGTGACTTTAAAAACTTCTACTAATTCCACTAATGCTTCCTGTGGTGGTTTTTTCATATAACATCCTGAAACCACATCAGCTTTCTCTTGGTATTCTATAGCTCATTTTATGTTCTCTGCAGTCTGTCCACCCTTTTGAGACGAGCTCTGTGCACTTCCAGAAATGCTGTAATGGCAAAATCATATGAAAAACAGAAGCACACAGCAGGAAGTGCATAGTTCCCTTCTGAAGAATCTGTAGTGACTGCATTTTGTCTTCTCTTTCACAACACAGTCTGACCACTTGTTTAAAACATGCTTTTTGATTAGTTGAATACAGTGTGTGCCTCCTGTTCTACCGGCACCCAGATGAAGAAGGAAATGCTGTCGAAAAAGGAGTGAGGTGCTATCAGCTTCTGTTGACTGCGGAGGGAGTGAACGCATAACAAACACTGGCAGCGATAAAGTGTCCTGAAATGTGCAAAGAACTGATAAAAGATGAGGAGAGAAGCTGCAGCTGATGTAAACAAAACATTCAAAGTTAGGTTTTACAGATGTTTCATGAGGCAGGAAATGCTATCAGCCAGATCGGCAGGTGTGAAGTGACGTAGCGTGTTCACATCAAATGGAAAGAAAACTGTTTAGACAGCAGGATGAAAATCTACGAGCTTTAATCGAGCATCGCTATCTTTGAAGACTGCAGCATGCACAGACTTGCACACTTCTTTGCAGTGGATGAGTGATTGCCTCAATTTCCTTGCTGTCTTAAACTCCTTATAGTAGTTTTGTGGGAGCTCTGGTTCATCTGAGGATATTTGCACCTTTACGGCCAATCAAACGGTCCATAAAGCCTCACAATCCCTTACTGATTTTCTGGCTTCTTATTGCAGAATGGCTCTGGTTGAGCTTTTCTCAAACCTTGTTATTATATTCTGCTCTGATCGCTGCACAAACTACATTTGAGGGACGCATTTTATTTTTTATTTTTTTTACTGCTTCAGAGGCGGGTGGGGGGTCAGATCCTGCCCAGAGAGGTTCAGCACAAAGCACTGCGTTGGGCAGCGGAGATACCAAGGAAAACACTGCTCCGTACAGCGAAAACATGAGTTATTGGCTGGGGAAGTTGCATCATGAATGGATGCCCATAAACTGAGAGGAATTACTCGAAAAGCGTTACTTGGTTTGCTTTTAGCGGGTCAGGCTAGGTCAGGCTGCAAGCTGCCTCAGGCATCTGCACATTGTCAAACATATTGTGAGCATGAAGAGTACAAGTATGAGATACATGGAGATGAGGGCTTGAGCCAAACAGAAGAAGTCAAGAAGAAAAAAATGAAATATATATATATATATATATGATTACATCATGTTCAGCCTCCCTGCTGAACAGTTAATCCACCACCTCTTCAACCACCGTCTTCTAAATTTGGCATCCTGCCAGACTCTTTAGTTCATTTTTTGGCAGAAAAGACACATTAGGTGCTGCAAGCAGCTTCAGTTTAGCAAGTGCATTTATTTTTTTTAACAATGAGAGCTTTTGCATTTTCTCCAAAGACTGCGTGTGGAGAATTGTCTCTCCCTAATCAAGATTACAATGACTTGTGATTTCCTCATTGGTGTGTGATTGTTTGATGTGTGCAGTGTGACACTGGCAATTCAAAATACCTGTTGAGAGTTTTAGTGTTTTGTTCGTTAGAAACAGGGTGCTGCAAGTTATGATATAATGTTGCATGTTAGTGAATTATTCGCCTGGCTGTACTGAGCATATGATGAGTTAACATAGACTGCAGGATGAAACTGAGAGAGAATCGTTAGAGACATGACGTAAAAAAATTATCAGTGAAGTGAAGTAAAGATTGAAAGTAAAATATGATTTTATTTGACTTTACACTCAGTTGGAAGTTTCATTCTCGTCACTCTGACCTAAAACACAGTCCTGAAATAAGCAGCAGTGGCCATTCTGGCTGCACTTTATGACGCAGTGTGTTATATTTTCAGGTGTTTCTGTTTTCCTGGCCGCTCATTGACATGATTGAGTTGGCTTTTCCCGGTTGGCTGTGGCTTTTTCAAAATGCTTTCTAATAGGCTGGCATTAACAGCCTGCGCTGGGGCCGACACTGTGTATTTGAAACTATAGATTCCACTTTGGTACGCATTATGAACACAGAGTGTGGCCGCTGGGGAGGACAGAGAGGTGGATGGATGTAGAGTGGGTTTTTCCAAGGAGGTAACTTATTAAATGGCAGCTGTTTACAGAGTACAGAAATTCCATATAGTAAAGGGCCGAGGGCTCCAGACGAACTATGATGTGACTAGAAAGAGCAGAATGTTTAAAAAAGGCTCTATGTGTAAACCATATTATTATTCTGTTGCTTATAAATTAGTCTCTGACTGATTATTTTACAAGTAAATACATCCAAAATCACCGCACAGTCTTTGGAAATGGTTTGGAAGTTAATGTTTAGACTTAACTGACTGCGTTCCACACTTCCATTGTCTGACAACAAAAATAGAAAACACTGAAATGAGAGCAGAAGCAAACAGATAAGAATATGGAAGCAGTGATAAAGAGCTGAATGAATGCAGAAAATGTATACAACAGTCCATCCGTATAATGGGCTCTAACCCACTGCTATACTGCTACATACAGTGAGTGTACTTCATTGCTGTATTCACAAGGTCTGTGCCCCCCCCGGGGGGTATCATGACCCTCCATTCCCATAATGCAGCAGAGTATGAATACGATTGTAAAATATTGGATGTTAAAATCTGTAATGAATGAACACATAGCCAAACCTCGTGACGCTCAGCCTCAGGGACGACTGCACAGTACTTGTAGTCGGTAAGGTGCAAGGCTTCACTGAATGATGTCAACCAGCGTCAGCATGATGCTCGTCAACCATCTGATCCACCGTCCAGATGTTTGAGGGGTTTTTTGCCTTTCTCTTTGTGATTTCTGGAACAGATGATAACATGTACGCTTGTGTGAGAGTGTTCTTGCCAATAGTTTCAAACATTTGGAGGGAGTACTCTGCAGTTTATGTATTTTATTACTTCTCTCACAGCGGTACTCCATAAACAGGCCTGGCTCTGTCAGCTTTTCTCGCATCTTCATGATTTGTCAAACTTCAGTACCAATAACAAATCCTCAAAAGCCTGCTGGAGTCTTGAGTGATTTGTTTTATCGTTCACGTGGAAGAAGAGCCCATATTGAAACTTTCAGACAGTATTGGCAGCTTTCTGTTCTTGGGCCATCTGGATTTATTTTTCTTTTCTATGAGTGATTATTTTGTTTTATACTTGTTCCTCCACCCTGCAGGGCTAGTGCTTACGTCTGCAGCACCTCTCGTTTCCGGTGAGGCAGCGGCAGCAATGGCTTGTAGATGAGTGCGTCCGTTTACCTCATCACTCTGATTAAGGCCTTTTCCTAGTCCACCTCTGCACCTCTGCACACATACACACTCACACAAAACACAGGAAAACACACACGGTGCCAGTGAGGGTAGTGGAAAAGTGAGATATTCAAGCGAGGCCTGGTCCAGAAGCACATCATGTTTTCCTGGAAAGGCGGGCGAGAAGGTGCCTGTCTGCTGTCTGACCACTTAACAAGTGTAGCCAGAGCGGAGCGGCTCACTCTGCTGGTTTTCCCCCCCAGGCAGGATTTTACTTTGTGCTAACAAAGTCCAGCAGACTCAAAAGTGAAGCCATTATGCTTGGTGGGTTTATTGAACAAGATCTTGAACTTTTGCTTTGTTGTGCACCATATTTATCTTCCCTTTCATAGATTTCCACTGCATGTGTGGGGTGCACCGGCCTGATTTATGAGGATTGAGAGTGAAGCGTGGGGAGTCATTCCCAGAGAGGGGTGAAATATCCTGAGCCAGACCCCATCTTTATCAGCTACATGGCAGATTACATGGCCTGTTGTTCCCTGACCACTGCTGTTATATCAAGCAGATATGTTTCCATTTACTGAGCCTCATATCATGTGCTTCTTCTCCCCTGCCTCTGGAAAGAGGAATCACAGGCTGACAGACAAAAGCAGACTTTGTGTGATCTGTTTGCCTCCATGTTTTCTTTCCATGTCTGCCGGTCATACAGTAAACCTCGTGTCTCCATCCACACGCCAGGAAATTAAGACGTTGGGATTAACCTTTACTTATCCAGACTCAGCTCAGCGAAGATGTTCGCACACGCCATTCTGCATACAGTCCAACAACCATGGTGCTTTTATGTAGAGGATTTCATGTCTCAAGTGTGCTCACTGTCAAGCTTGTCGCTAAACAGTAGGATGGTTTCTAGCTGTGGCCCCTCAAGATGACCTCTTAGGAGGAAAAACAAGAAAGAAAAGAAGAATAGAAAAGATCTCTGTGTATAAATGTTCACACAGGAGTTGTGCATCCCTGCGAGTGAGTGCATTTAACGTCGCTATTTTCAAATCAAGTACTTTTCTATTTTATCGGCACCAAATCAGAAGTTATATTAGGTTTCATATACAGCAGTTCTTGACTGAGCTCTTTATGTTGTATTTTCTCAGCAGGCTGAGAAACGATGCCAATACATTAGTGCTGTAAACGCTAAACCACCACTTAAGGCAAAAAGTCAATTTCCTCGGACACCCATGTTAAAATGTCCAACTTAACAGCAGAAAGAGTGACAGCAGTTTCTATTAGCTAATATTCCCTTTAGCCTTTTTAAATCATGCTTAAAAGCACACGTTCTTGGTTTTCCAATTAAAAGCTTTTTTCGAACAATACATTATATGTTTACTGTACATGGAACTGTAAACAGCAACATCTAAAGCAGGGAAGTCCGAGCTCTGAGGTAGTTTGTCGGCCCAGGCCCGCTTTTGGAAAACTTCAGTCGCATGGCTTTGCTTTAAGAAGCTTTTTTTTTTTCTTTCTTTCCTTGTTTAGTCACGCTCAATTGCTCTGTATACGAGATTACAGTATGTTTCAGATGTGGTCGAGCATGTCCTCCTCTCTGAGGAGCTGAGGGGTTACAGAGCAGAGCTGTGATCCAGGCTGCCTACACAGCTCTGGGGCTTTTTCCCAGGCCTAAAGCCCCAGAAATAGTTTGTCCTGCTCTTTCCTGCAGCGCATCAAAGTTTCCCACTCTTACAGAGAGCTCGGGGGTCCCAGCTGAGTTTAATGTGTATGTGTCCTGATGACCGACCAAAGGCCTTGTATGGCTCACTGAAATAATGCACATCGTTTGTCATCTCAGGGAAATCAGACCTTTAACTGAGAGAAAATTATGCTGGCATCAACATTGCCAAATAAAGCACAAAAAAACCTAACATTTATTTAGTCCTACATTTGATTATTTTATGTAATTCACAGTTTGAAAGAGGTAAAGCATTGCAGATTTGCAGATTACAGATGAGTGTAGTTCTGGACAGTGAAAGTTTAGACTTTCAACATGAAAAAACTGCATGTATTATTTTCTATACTGTAATGGCCAGTGTTACCAGTCTGATGTTATTCTGCAGGAAGAAGCTCAATGAAGATAAACGCACTGACAGATAAAAATTACAAATGACTTCATTCACTTTAGTTATTTTAGTAAATGAAACGTGATAAAAATACAGAAAAGTCTAAACTCCTTCAAATTACATAATCAGAAATATGATGTCTGTACTTGGTAATTACTTTTTTTTTGTAATGAAACCAGAAGCAGCTAAAAGAACAAAGAAATGATGGATTGTGTGTTTGAGAAGTTGAGTCGTCGGGCTGTCTCTATGCTATTTTAATAAAGTTGGACAACCTTGATATGTACTCTTTTGTTTTTTCCACCCAAAATATCTGAGCAATAATTTAACCAAACAAAGACCCACTTCCTTTGCAAACAGAGTCGTAGCTCAAGTTTGTGCTTTTAAAGCCTCCCTTGTTTTTGAAGGACAGGAAAGAGTTAAACAATTAGAGGCTGCAAAATAATGGCGTGGAGATTGGGTGGTCCCTGGTGATTGCTGTTTATCATAGATGAGAAAAGAGAGCTCAGGAAAAGGGTTGGGATGTGGATTAAGACACAGGCAGCATGGAGGAGCCTGAACAGAGGCACTGCAGGGGCTAGCTGATGCTGTAATAGATTCGGGTGGAGGGTGCAAGGTGGTGAGATCATGCTGAAAACAAGAGAGGGAAAGCGGAGAGAGGGTTTAGTGCTCAGTGAAAACAGAATGGAAATAAGGTGTTGCATGAAAGCCCAAAAAAGAGAGAGAGGGGGAGGAGCGCCACGAGCAGTGACTGCGTAATGCAACTATTTAAATCACAGCAGGATGCATGAGAGTCTGCGCAGCTTCAAAACCTAAACAAACATCTCGACCCAAAGGCAGCGCAAACATACGGCAGACCTCGGTTAATAGTGCAAAACTGGAGTGTTGTTTTCAAGGATGCACATTCCAGCCTGCAGCCATCAGCCAACTTATCACTTAGGCCACAGATATGTTGGAGTGAGTTAATGGTCATCAAAGGGCAGCGTGGAGGAGGGAAGTTTAGCAATCAACTTGGGAATAGTTAGAGAGATAGAAAAGAGAAAAGAAAAAAAAAAAGAAAAGCAAAGGAGCCAAGAGGCGATAACAGAGTGAGAGGCTGCAAGGACAGGTCCCTCCTGTCACAGGCTGCAGCGAGATGTTGAACAGCTGTGCAGACTGGGGCTCATTTCCTGTGTCCAAACCCATAAAATACACTTTGTAGTAGGAGATCAGATGAGACGAGTTCCTCCAAGGGCAACGCTGAGCTTCCCAATCCGTCTTTCAGCGTGGATGCGCTTTGCAGCGGAGAAGTAGGAAGTGAAACGTTCTTTATGTTCGAGGATCTCCTTGTTCAGCTGCAGCTCGTACATACATGTACACATCGTCTTGTTTTTGTTGCTACCACCCATATCTGGCTGGTTTGTCTGTGATTCAGATTTGGTTTTCACTTCCTTAACATCACGAGATGGGACATTTCTCAACACATATGACAGTTTCACCTTTCACCATTTTGAAGAGTTCGTGGTGGTGGTGTTGTGGATTTTCAGTCTTCACTCCCCTCTATAACCACATATTTATGTTTTAATTGCTTGTTTTGTGTGATTATTGGATCGATTGCTGATCTTATGTGATTGAAATACCTCCAATAAAAGCATCAGCTTCATCCAATTTCTATACATTTTAGAGTTTATAGGTCAGAGTGCTCAGATCCAAATTTTCAGGATGAAGAGGCACTTGGGCAGTTTGCACCATTAAAGAGGATGAAACAAGGTCTTGTAGGGAATCTTTTAACTGACGAGTTCACACCTACTTTCTATATGAATGTACCACTAATGTCCACCACTAAAGACTGTATTTCTCAGGTGTTTTATATATATTTTTTATTTTATTTATTTATTTATTTATTTTTTTTTTTCAGAAGGATTCTCCATCCAAGCCATCTGTAGCTGAGCTGGCCGGAAAGTTCAAAGGTCATATTCTGCCGATGCCCTCCTCAAAGGACGAGGTATTGTACTTTATTCACATCTTACATGTCACAGTATCCAAACAAAATTATACAGGACAGCATCCAAACGGTCCACGTGCCTTTATTTACCCTGCTTGCTGCTTTTTATCTGCAGTTGCCATTTCAAAGACGACCTCCATGTTCTCTGAAGCTGCCGAATCAAAAAGATGATAATGAAGAGTCAGATGTGAGCAGTTTGAATCCTTTTGCTGACCCATGTGCTACAGATCTGGCTCCTTGATGCTCTTAAACACACTGTAGTTGTTTACAGTACATTTTCATTGCAACCCCATCATGTCAACACAGCAGCTATTGTGCTTTCCCAAGTCTGAAATCAAATCTAGTTATATTCTGGGAAACTACAGAATTTTTTTCCACTACAAATTACAATAAAAAAAAAGCCAAAACAAAACACAAATCTATGCTTGCATTAGTGCCATTGAAAACAAAAAAGCACAAGTAGAAACATTCACGCAACATGAGGATTTCCTATTGAAACATTACCTTGTAAGATATATTACTCGTATAATGCTTGCTTATGTGTACTGTGGTGCTAACACCATGACTGTAAGGATAGTGAACTTGGAACAAATTGGAAATAATTTTAATTCACTTCCATCCAGCTGTGAACGACTTCTGATGTTGTCTTCTCATTAACTCTGGTCCAACTGTGTTCTACTGCAGAAAACTGTTGTCTCCCCAAATCCCTTTAAAATCAAGATGAAGAACTCCCCCATCATTGAGAAACTGCAGGTTGGTGCATCAGGCAACGTCTGAAAATTTCGCAGCAGAAATAGGAAACACCAGCCGCCGAGGCCTTATTGTAGGAAGTAGCATGTAGTAAGGGCTCTTATCTTGTCTGGGATATTTAAAGCGTCGCTGCCTCCCGCTGTTCAGTCTGTACTGGTGCATGAGCTGTTCACATGCTGAGGGAAGGAGGAAGGGCTTGTCCCTGACGCCACAATCAGCTCAGATTAATGAGCTAATGGGATCATGGCCCACCCAGCCTCCGGTGAGACTCTAACTCACCACCGTTGCTGCTTTAGTAAGCAGTTCACACGGTGGGCAGCCATGGGACAAAAGGGCTGCCGCTTCTCCCTGTTCCTATTCTCCCCAGTGCAGGTAGGAAACTCTCTTTTAAACTGAACAGTGTTTGAAGGCTAGTGTGCAGGATTTCATGTAGTCCACTTCTCACGCTGAAGATGACAGCTTTTGTAATAAAGAGGGAAGATCAGGACATACAGTGCTCCTGGCAGGGAGTTTTCAAAGCAGGAAGGTAACAGGCATGAACAGAGCAATGTTTTATACTTGTCAGGAAAAGCTATATATTTTAAAAACACTGCTCATTTTGGGTTTATAAATCTTTCAATTCCAAACCTTTTAAGAAAAACCTTTCAAGAAATGTTTAAAGAAATGACATCACAGAAACTTTCCATCTCTTAATAATTTCTGACTATTAATACGGTTGAATAAAACAGTTCCACTCTCATCTTAGATTTGTTGTATGCTAGTTTTGTGAAGTGTTTTTTGAAACAAACTGAGTTCCAGCCATGAATGCCATTGTCTTATGATTCAGTGTTAAAAGAACGCAATGTACTAAAGGGATTACAGTGCTTCAACATCTCCCCTTCCCCCTGCAGGCTAACTTGGCTCTGTCACCTACTGCTCTGTTGCCTTCACCCAAAAGTCCAGAGCCAAAGCTCCAACCGGCAACATTGTCTCCCATCACGCCCTGCAGCCCCGTGAGCCCCCTGAGTCCCGCCCTGCGGCCCTCGCAGCTGTCCAGCGAGGAGGAGGATCCCGTCAGCTTTGACGGCCCTCCTGAGGGAACCCCGCTGCCGAGCTTCAACAAGGCAAATACATGGGCTTGTGCTCATTAGCTTGACAATATGAAGGAATAGATCTGGGCTGTGTTATTGCATCTCTGTATAATACACTATGGCAGGCTTTATCGTGTTACTGCAAATATCAGTCTGTGCAGTATGACTTTCAGACATCCAAAATCCTACTCTGATGGTTTTTTTAAAGACTTATTAAAGAACATCAGTGTGTTCCCCTGTGCCAGCGTGAGCGACGGTCACATAGAGCACCTAGAAGTGTTCCTCACACTATTCGCCAAGTGATCTGTGACGTCACAGCTGGTCACGTGGTCCTCGTACCTGTTGACGTAGTTGTCAGTGGGTGTGCTGCGTTCCTATGTTTAAGCAGGCCCTGGATAAGCTGGAGCAAGATGCCGCCGTAGTGCATGAGTGCTGCAGTGAGGGGGAACGAAGATGTAATCCCCTTAGCCTAGTTAGAATCCCTAGGTACTGTTTTGTTGACTGCTGTCACGCAGGTGCTGATTAAATGTGGACAGCTGTCAGAATCCTTTTAGCCAAACAAATGACTTGCAATTAAATATAGTTTTCCCCTTTCCTAAATACCGGGCGCGCTTTTCTGTGTTGTAGGTGTGAATTGTTTTCAGATGAAAAAAAATTCCTCTAAATCACCTTTTGGTTCTCCCTCGCTTCTTCCACAAAGACTCGTGTGCGGCTATCATTCAAGAGGCGTCCGCCCACAAGGCAGCACAGGAGGTCAGCCGGAGAGGAGCCCGGAGCCCTCGGGTCTACATGTGAGCTGCACAGCCCAGGCGAGAACGGGGACAAGGACGCCGTTTTTGACAGCCCAGTAGAGGAAGCTGAATCCAGGGAACCGGGCATTCTGAAAGACGCCGAAGATGAGTGCAGGGACTCTGGAGAGACAGAGGACGAGGCAGCGAAGCCTGATCCTGACATTACAGGAGAGCCAGAGGAGCAGCAGGAGGCAGAACAAGGCCAGAGTTCAAAAGGGACGGAGGTGGAAGGGAGACCTTCAGAGCCTTGCCCTGCTGAGCAGATACACGGCAATGTTGAGGCAGTAGAGATGCCTCAGGAAGCACACCAAGGAGGAAATGGCAAGGTCTGAATGTTTACATTATGATTTTACATATATTATTTACATATATATGTATGCGTTATTCAGTGCTTTCAGAGAGCTCGGAAAAATACTCCTCTGACACAGTCTGTCTACTTTAAGCTTCATGGTACCTGCTCTGTTTTGAATCCCAGCGTCGCCCTCTCCAGGCCGCGTATAGTACAGGTCTATAAACACTGGAGAGCTGTGAGAAGCAGCTGCTTTCCTCCACATGGAAATGAGCGATCAGAGGAAAGTTCCCTCACGATGAACCAAGTCTGCATGACCAGACAAGTCAAAGACTTTGTTAACAGTGCACTTCCATACACAGAAAATACTGAACCTTTGTTTCACTGCAGGCAAAAATTATGTTAGATTTGACACATTTATAAATGTCTGTGTGTGTGTGTGTGTATATATGTGTGTGTGTGTGTCTGTACATAAACATTGTGGTATTGTAAATTACTGTCACTTTAGGTTAGGATACTTTGCTTTATTTTCTTTCCATGTTTGCCTCTTTGCTTGTCTCTTGTTTTGTATACAAAAAAGTATTTAAATCACAGTTTAACTGTGGAGTGGCTCAGGTCCTCAGATTATGCATCGCAATTATAAGAAAAACCTTATGTAAAGAAAAACTTGTGTTGCATTTATTGATTCAAATTTTTGGGTTTGCTAAATCATCTTAATCCTTTAACGTGTTTGTCTTCTAAGCTGATAGAGGAAATTTCAGTTACTTACATACAGCGCTGAATATGCTGTCGTCAATCAGACTAGATCAACAACAACAAAAAAAGATTTTAAAGCCAGCCGTTATCCAAAAGCAGATTTTAAAAGCCCTGCACACACAAACAAACAACAAACACAAAGATTTCGGGGCTTCAGTTTTTCTCTGTCTGTTAATTAAACACAAACTGTGCTGTTGCAGCTGTTGTGTAGGCTCACACCTTCCACCATAACTGAAGCATGCTCACTGAAACCACCTGTGATTTAAAGTCAGATCACTGCTGGTGTCCTTCACAGCACAACTTTCTCAGTTTCAATATGATTTAGGTCACAATGTGCCCGTTCTTGTCGGCATCACTAGCATGGTTTGGAAAAAAAAAAAAAAAAAACACCTCTGAAGAAATTCTGAAACTCCAACTAAATCTTTCATCTAAACTTTGTCGGCTTGTAGCGGTGACTAGGAATTACTGCAATAACGCTAAAGGCCTCCTGTGTGTTTGTTAATCCTAGAATGCAACTTGGTTTAAACTTGTATCTCATGCTATATATTGCTGTTGACCATTTAATTCTCAATTCTCATGCACTCATAAATGTCCTATATGTTTTTAACTGTTTGGATCAGAATAAGATCAAAACTGGGGCAGTAGGTTACATCTAAACATGTGCATATGTACTTACTATAAAAATATATTTTGATCAAAGATTCCTGTTGATCTTTTTTTTTTTCTTTTCTTTTTTTGAGATCGGTCCATGTAAATGAAATTACTGAAAAAGCTGTGAGTCATTAAAGACAACGACAGAACAATCGTTGGAATTTTCTGCATTAAACCTTTATTTTGGAAAATATGTTTGACATCCAGTGGAGCTCTTTCGTAACATCATTTGGTTAAATTAACATTGAAGACGTTTACCTGACGGAAGAAATCTGGATCACGTGGTCTGCATACTTCAAATAACTTCACATGGGGACTGGAAGTCCTTTTTCCTTATTCGCCTGCCACTTCTTCGTCGGATTTCTGTAAACGATTATGGTCGATTTTTCACTTACTGCACCTGGAAAAGATCGCAGGATTTCAGACGTCCGTGAAATTGCTCCGTCGCCTCCTTCACTTGACGCTTCGTGACGTCAGCGTCCGTAAGACGTGTGGAGACTCACCTGTCTGAAGGAAAGAAGCCTGCGGAGACGGAGACGGGGAGGACACGTCCTCCTCCTGAGACCCGGACAGAGGCGATCCCCGGCAGCTGTCCGATCAGCAGACAAAAAGAGAGAGGTCGTGTTTGTTTTGGCAGGTCCCTGCCTCTCTGACCCGTCGATGGGACGTTCACGGCGGCACAGGCAGCGTGGTATCACTTCTTTAAGTTGCACAGGGAGGCATCGCTACTTCCGCGTTGGGATCTATTTATAAAAATTCCCAATAACTACGAGCATGGACATTGAAATGAACTCCTTCACCCACAACGGGAACGATGCGGCACCACATTCATCTAATGGACCGGTGAGTTAGTCAGATAAATAAGGAATATGTTAAGTTTATTGGCTTATGTTAATTCTAAAACTAATTAATAACTCTAAAAAAAAATAAATAAATCAAAAATGTAAAAGTTTATTAATCTGTAATGACCTACTTTATAGCTAATTGCTACTTTTTAACTAACATTGGGTCTGAAACTATTAATCAATCAATCAATGAATTTGGTAAATTCATACTTTGCTATTAATTTCATTAGGAAGGTGTGTGCAAACCTCTGACTGGCACTGTATGTGTGTGTGTGTGTGTTATATGCATATAATAATTATGTGCAGTCTCAGCTCGGGGTATCATACATTCGGGGGTTCATGGGTTCGGGGTTCATGTCATGTTGTGGTAATACTCCATTATTTGAATGCTTCCAGGTGACAGCGAGTAACACAGCTGATGTGACGTGTAGGGCGTCTGAGGCAACAGAAACGGACAGTTTGCTCACTGTGCAGGTGACCTTTCATCATGGTTGTGCTTTTACTCTTATAGTATTTGGTTTGGTGATAACTGGCTGTTGAACTGCATGTAGCTTTTGTCACTGTAATAAACAACGAGGAGCTCTCTTGTCCATGACAGCCACATGTGCTATATTCACATACATGAATCATTGTACAGTTCAACACATTTTTGTTGACATGACTATTTTCCTTCATAATAAAATGAGGAACGTGACATTGTGCTGTTGTTTTTTGGGGGGTTTTCTTGTCAGGTTTCTGCAAGTAACGGGCAGTCGATCCCCTCTAGTCCCACAGGGATCCAGAAAAATGCACACACTCCTACAGAGGTAAGTAAAAAGTGCATAACCCTTTTTCAGACGTTGGGAAAAGGAAGTGTAACTTTTCTGTTGTCCTGTAACAACTCATTGAGTTATTTATATATCATTTCCCTGAACCCTGGAGATGATACAATTCAGTTTTATTTATCCAATAATGATGGCATCATCATCTCAAGGAAGCCAAATTGAAAACCCCCAACAAGTGCCACGGTGAGTAAGCACTTGGACTCAGGGGTGAGGTAAAATTCCTTTTTAACAGGAAGGAAATTCTGATGTAAGTAGGCAAGGATGGGCAGCCGGCCATACCAACGGGTGGGTGGAGAGGAGAGAAATGGGGAAGAAAGAAATCAAAAAAGAAACCAGCAACTTGAATTCAAGCATTGTAGGCTGACTAAATGATGATTACAATACTGACCCTATATAGGTGTAATAGTGATATTAATAGCAGCTAACAGCAGTTATGATCGCAGCACCAAAAAAATACTGATGGCATTAGTTGAAAAAAACAAAACAAAACAGTATGACACAGTTGTGTCAAAAGCAGCTCTCAGATCAAGAAAACTTGTCAAGCAACAAGTTCATTGTATGAGCCATGACACGATGAGCGGCAACTTTCCCCAGCTCTGTTACTGGAGAACTGTGTCCTCTCGTTCCTCACTGAATCATGAGTCCATTCATCCTATGACAGCCACACATTTATACTGGCAGGTTGACCGTTTGGGTTAAGGCTTTTTAAATAGAAGTTCAACCACAGCAACCCTAAAAGGCTCAGATATGTAGCCTGACAAACTGATCAGATCTGATGAACTGTTGATAAAAGCTAAAACAAGTTTGAACGATTATGGGAGCATGGCTGTGCTAACTGAACTGCAGTGAAGATAGTGAACTGTGTGTGAACCTGTTTTTTCTCGAGGCTTTTCCAGTTACTTGCCTAAGCTGCATTGTTGGCTGCGGGTGTCTTTGTTGTCCGTGGTCATATCTGGAAGGTGTCCAGAGAAAACTATGAAGTCTGGCATTGTTTCAGCATGTATAAATACCTTCAATGGGAACTAAAGTTCACAGTATTTTTCTGTGTTCTTTTCTGTCTTGATGCTTGTTATTAAACTGACTTGTATCTTTCATTCTGTATTATTTTTTAAATTGTGGGTCATGATGGTTAGCGCGGTGCCATAGTGGTTTGCGCTGTATCCCCACAACAAGAAGTTTACAGGTTTGATTCCCATCCCTGAGCCCTTTCTGTGTGGAGTTTGCATGTTCTCCCCATGCCTGAGTGGGTTTCCTCCCACCTTCCAAAGACATCATGTTTGGGTTAACTGGAGACTCTAAATTGTCTGTAGGTCTGAGTGTGAGTGGTTGTTGGTCTCTGTCTGTCTCTGTGTGTTGGCCCTGTGATGGACTGGTGACCTGTCCAGGGTGACCCCACCCTCGCCCAGTGTGAGCTGGGATTGGCTCCAGCACCCCCTGCGACCTGGAAACTGATAAGCAGTAGAAGATGAATGACTGGGTCATAATGCTCCAAAGATACCAAACTTGCATGCACAGGGATTTTATATGTATCTTGACAAAGTGATTTAATTCTGCTTCCAGCCTCGCACCATATCTAATATAAGGAGAGAGCTGAATGAGGTCGTCTTCTGGAAAGTCAAAATGTGGATGGTCATTGCCTTCATTCTCCTCCTCATCCTTCTTGTGATCATCATTTCAGTGGCCCTGTGTTCAGGTAACGTTTAAAGTGGTGAGCGCTGAGGGTTGTAATTTGCTGATACATATATCAAAAATAAGTGAATAACCGGAGTAAGAAGCCAAGTGAAGAAAAAAATCTGTCTTGAAGCACACATGTTACAAGTAAAGTTCATGCAACACAACAATGTTGTCATTTATAGCAATGTGCCTCTACCAAAGAAATACATATGCACCGTGTGTTCATATCAGAAATATAAACACTTTAAAGAGACTGATAGTATTGTATGGTGAGATAATATTATACAAAATGCGCCAGTTACATTTTCAGTTTGGAAGCTTTAATCTGTTTTCTCTCTGTGCAGCGATTCACAGGGATCCGGATGAGACATTTGACCCTTCGTTGTTTAAAGTTCCTGTGTATTTCAATGGAAGCTTCTTACTGCCCAACTTGGCCTTAAAGGAGGAACAAGTCACCTCAAATTACTCCAATCAATCCCTTAGTGCCGACCTCCAAAACAAGGTTTGACCTATATTTCAAATAATCAATTTAAAAATGGTGGGTGCCAACATACAAACTGCTGACAACCATTTTACTTATGACATTGCAGCACTTGCCATGTAGCAGCTAAACATGTCATAAATAGTGAATGGGCTTGATTAAATTAAATTGCTGAAATTAAATGGCTGAAGATATAACTACTGGGGTACAGGTATTATGTGCAGTTGCTTTGTTTCTTCATACTAATGGTAGAAGTGATTAGTTGTGTTATTCTGGAAATTGGAATTTTCTCACTTTTCCATTTGGATACACGTCTACCTAGTCTTATTTGGTTTTGTTGAAAATACATTCTTATTTAGTATTGTGCACTTCATAACCCCTTTTATGAAGCCTTTGCCAAGAGCTGAAATCACTCTGCAGCTGGTTTTATCTCTCAGAGAGAACTTAGATTGAAAGGCCTCTGCAGCACAACAGAGCTGGAGGTGAATTGAAAGTAGGGTAGTAACAGCCTGTTTTATCTAATTGTTTGTCGTTGCGTGTCCCAACCTGTCACGCCCCAGCTGGCTGACCTCTACAGATACTCCCCTGCTCTGGGACGATACTTCTCCAAAGCCGAGATACGCGTTTTATGGTAAACAATCAACCCCTCCTCTGCACGACACAACTAGATTGAACCACTTGTTTGTTTGTTGTTGTTGTTGTTTTTTTTTTGGTGTGTGCATTTAAATTCAATATGTGTTTAACTTCAGGATTTTTTTTCCCTCTCCCTGCAGGAACAGTTCAGTCACCGCTGACTACCAGCTGAAATTCCTCATGCCTGAAGAGCAGCAGGACGCATTGAGGAACTTCACTCTGAGCAGAGAGATGGTTTACAACGTGTTCAGACAGTTTCTGTACGACCAGGAGCCAGGCAGCTCCGAGCCTTTGTACATCAATCCCCGTTCGCTAAAGATGTTTTGAAGACTGGAGAACCAGAGTGACTTCTTTTCTTTGTCATTATAATGAGGCTCTCCCAACACTAAACCCTCCTTCATGTGATTTGTCAGACTTTTGCGTGACCCGCCCACGAGACTGCAGAATCTTGCACAACCTGCACAAGAAGCTGAAGCCACAGTCACACTGAGCTACTGCGCGGTATCAGTGGGTGTGCATGTCCAGGCCATACAGAGCATCTGAACGTGTTCTGTCTAATAGGCTTTCAAGACTGTCCTTAATGAAATCAATTAACTGTGCCGCACCTATCAGGGAAAAATGGACATCTGCCCACTGTCAAAGCAAGTCGTCCATGCTCGCTCAGTGGAGGATACCAGCACCAACCAGGGCATTTTATTGTGATTTACTGTGACTTGTTTAAGTGGAAGAAAAACCTGGAGCCAGTTAGATTGTATTTTTAAGTGGTAATACATTTGCTTATATTTAAATACCTGTGCCTTCATTCTGCAACTGGTATGATTTGCAAACCAAAATTGTTGGGACACTTTCACAACATTTGCCGAAAAGAAAATGACAAACACTGCAGGCTGTAAAATAAGCTTTAGAGAACACAGCTGTGTATTCTATTTACACAGAAATTAGAATTTGTGCAGTGCATCACCAAATGCATCACAATGTTTTACACTTCTGTTCATTTTTGTTTTATGTGCAGTATGACACCTGTAACAGTGCCCAGTATTGTCTCTCTGCGGTTGAACAGTAGAGGGAGTGCATGTCCCACACGCAGCATTTACTTCCCTTACTTTTCATCGCTTGCTCACTGTATCACCAGGAATTTATCACCAGGATGTCAGATTAATGTTTACTTCTTAGCTGCTATCACGTCAAGAATACATTACATTTTACATTGCAGTTGCCTTTTATGCTTATGCCAAGTTTTTCTGGTCACAAAGAAGAAAGAACTTGTTTGTGCCATCTAAGACACTGACAGCTGTGCAGCATGTTTTTCCTCACCTTATATTCATGTGAAGAACATGTTAACGTTTCAAATCAAATGTGTAAAATCTGTAATTTCTCAGATAAGGAATGTTTTCTCACATTCAGGATTCATCACTGCTGTCTGTTATTACAGTCATACTGCTGCATTTACTCAAAAATAATCTGTCTGATGAATAAAGCTACAAATAAAAGGGGAAAGAATATTCTACCTGACAACATCAACTCTTCTTAGAAGCAATTGTTTGAAATACTTGAAAAGAAATATGATTAATATTCATATGACCCCTTAATTAGTTATTATGTTGGATGCAAAGAAATACAGTTTTTTTTTTTTTCTTTCCCACAGCTGTTCTTCTTTTCTGAAGTGGGAAATAAATTTTCACGTGCAGTTCTTAGAGGTCTGTGCTGCATGATAGTCACATGCTGGTCGAGAGGTCAAGTTGAATAGCAGAACATCAGGGAGGGCCAAGAGATTTCAACATTTTATTACTGTACTGTACAGCACCCACTTTTGAAATCCTCAAACATTGCAAATGTTGGGATGGCGTGATGGCGTGATTCTGTTTACACTGAATTTACTGACTGGGACTGGATAATTTCAGCTGTCTTAAATTGCTCTGTATTTAATTTAGGGTTAAAATGTCTACTTTCATTAAACCGTTAGCAACAGTAAATGATCATGTGCCATGGTACTGGGCAGTAGTCTGGATCCTGGCTGTGCGCACCTGATAGACTAGCAGATAACAGCTGCCAGTTCAGTGTGTAGTCACTGGTGGTCCATCCCCTCAATCCTATTTTCAGAATTGTTAATCGTCTAAAGCCAGATTTACTATAATTAGCACCTTGAGCTTTGATAGACTGGTTGGTTCAAATAGTAGACACTACTCTCAAGCCTCTGACATACCCGTAGTCCTTTGAGATCTGTCATACAGAGCTGTACTTAGGTCACGTAGGGGTCAAAGGTGCTGGCTGAACAGGAACTGTGAGATTTTTCATAGACTCAAACTCTGCTGCAGTTAATTCTGCTGTCAAATAGGTGAGGTAAAGAACAGATTTATGTCATAAAAGTTTAAATTATGTAATCTGTTTGATAATTATTCACAGTATCTCAAGAAACACTGTTATATCCTTTGTCCTCTTGCAAAGTCAGTCCATATGAACCGTTTTTGATTTCTTAGTTACAGAGAGCTCTTTAACCACACGTCAGCAATATAACAAAGGCACACACAATAAACACACATAACAGTCATATAGATAGTATATATAAGCATAAGCAGTAAGTAGTGTAAAAGTAATCAGTGCTCTGAGAGAGGCAGACACAAGAGAACTGTTAAACTGGTTGAGCTGCTGTACCTTCTTCCTGAAGGTAAAAGCGCATACTCATCACAGAGCGGTGCTTCTCAAAGTGTGGGGGAAATTTTCAATTTCATGCCTGTCTTACTGTAAACGCTTTTCTCGATTGGCAATCAAGATAATTCACTCTAAACAAGACGCCCTCAAACAAACAAAGTATAATAATTATGGCTAAAATGATTGAGCTTTAGGAGAAAAATGTAACCTGGGACTGAAGTGCTATTGCTGAAGTGATATTTGCAGCGGGACAACAAGGTGGCAGGTAGAAGTGAGCAACATGGATACACCACACAAAAGAGCCAGCACCATCACACACACACACACACACACACACAAGACAGACTTCTTGCTTGCATGACTTGAGTGGCGGTTTTATGACTACTTTTTGTTTTTGATTCAAGATATCAGTTATGATGGCACAACTGCACTCTTATTTTCTTTCTGAACTTGGTGTTGAGATTTTTAAATTTGATTCATTATATTAAAAAAAAAGCGTAGCTGATATATTTGATGCTAGAAAGTTTCAATCAAATGAAATGCTGTTTGTCATGATTTTTGTAGGGGCGACAGGGTGAAGTGACCAAAGAAGTTTGAGCCCTCCTGTCACAGAGGATGGGAGACGGATCAGACAGCGTCTGTCGGGTGGTCTGACAGCTCGGATGTTTTCGTTGTAGGAGCAGCTGTTTTGTTTTTTTGTTTTTTTGTTTTGTTTTACTTGTGCAGAGCCTCCCCCCCCCCCCCCCGTTTGGTTTGTGCTGCTGCTGTTTCATGACGTCACCACCCGAAATGCTCTCGTGCTGGTGTTTTTTTCTTAAGAGGTTCGTCTCGTGCCACCACGCTGTTTCCAATTCCATGAAACTTTGTATGTTTCTGCACATTTGTCATTCTTCAAGCTCCCGGAATGCCACTGTGGCAGGACGAACCTTTAGATAAACATGTTACACTTTTATAGCTTTATTTTTTTTAATGCTAGGCTACAGAAAAGCTTCCTTGTTGCCGTTTTCACCGCTGTAAATGACCTGTAGTATGAGCATAATATTTCTTTAAATGTATTATTCCCATGTTCACTCAGTTATTTTCTCAGTATCCATTCAGCCCATGTAATTATTTCAATTAATGTGGAGTGTGTGGAGTTGACAGTAACAATGACTTTATTTGCCAAAAGGAACATCATCGAAACGAATGCACCGAAACAAGCACTGCTTTGTATAGAACACAGAATGTGGGCAGATCTTTGTGTTAACCGACGCTGGTCTCACTCCACTTCCCAGGACATCGCACACCTCCCAGACACATGCAGCCCAGGAGCATCCCTCAAAGTGAAGGTCTTCTCTTGGAGCACCAGACTGGAGGGGAAATTCAGGCAAGGCAGCTTCTGCACAACTGCTGGCCAAGGTCAGCGTCAGTCCACACAACCTCTCCCAGACTGCAGCTGTGGGTACAGCTGAACACAGAGCCTTTCCTGGACTGCTGTCCTGCTTTTTGAATGCAGAGGGACACTGAGATGGAGTTTGGATTGGTCGGAGGCAGGGAGATTCAGGAAGGCTGAGTCCTTCTTTAGCCGCAGTCTGAAGATGAGCCATGCCACAGTTCCACTTGTTACTCGTTTGCTTAGACTGCAGCACTGTGAGAGACATTGTTTAATCAAATCAACTCTTGGAAGATTCCTCATGGTTCTCTCAATCACAGCAGAGATGTGGCATTGTGCTTAAATTTGGAGAGCACCAGCGGTCAGGTGGAAAGGTTTGAAGTTCTGCCCTCCTTGTTTTCACCAGCTTGAGGAATTGGTTGTCACATTCGTTGCTGCTAACAACGTTTTCAAAAGAGTTTTCAAAAAAGCTGTCACAAAAAGAACAACATAAGCTCTGAAAAACAGATTCAAATGCACAAGTGTTGAGCACAGAGACTTTCGAGTTGCCAAGTTTAACAGGCTGTTGATGGTTCTTGTTTTTTTAACAATTGCACCATGACTTTTTTCGGGCCCACAGATGGATCTACGTGCAGCTGTTCGGGACAAGGGGAGAGGTAAGAACTCATCTTCCTCTTTTTTGGTGGAACTACTAAGCCTCTCCAGTTTTCAACTGGATTCTCATCCGTTGGAGGACTGTTTGGAGCTTCATCGGCCTCCTCAACGGGGTGAGCGTCAATGTTTCTGTTGTATTTTTCACTCTGGGAAGTAGTGGAGACAGGGTCAGGGCCTATGGCAGTCGTTGCATCAGCTACATCATGATGACGAGCGACAAACTGGTCGACACACATGGGTAGGTTTTCATGCTTGAAAAGCCCATTTTTTTATGTTTTTGAACTCTGCTTCAGCAGCAGTCGAACTTGCAGTGATTCTGGTGCTTCGGAAGAGAGGAACCATTCCAGAGTGGTAAGTAAATTCCAAGTCTTATGATGTGGGGAATAATCTCAGGGAGGACGTGGATGTTATCTCTATCCCCATCAGCCATGGCATGTCACCCACTGTCTGGATCTGCTGATTATATGTATCCGCTGGTTCTGGTCCCTCAACCTCTTCATCCCGAATGCTGACAAATTCTTCTGCAATTTGAGCTTTTAGGTATTTTTTGCACCTCTCTGACGGTGAGGGGCTCCAGAACTGTTGCTACCCTCTGATTCACTTAATAATAGCGATGGCACGTACAAGTTGTTTTGCATGTTCCACAGATTGTAACTTAAAAAGCTGTGCTATTGACCTGAAAAAGAAATCTTTAACACGGTGTGTTTTATTTTTCAGGCAGTCCCACTGGCAGATCATCTTGGTGCGGTGTGCAACAGCTACCTTTACAAAACATGGGGGCAGTTTTGCAGGTTGATTTCCAAGCAAGACCTTAAAGCATTCATTGATGTTGGTATTCAGATCAGGAAGAGGGGTAAAAGCCTTCACCAGAGCACCAAGAATGGCCAGAGAAAAATCACATACTTCTTATTCTTTCTTCACTTACTTACTTCTTTTGGAACAGTGTGATAGCACTAACATCATGTTTCTCTGGCAGCATTTTGCACCACTGGGGCAGCTCTTATGCCCTGATATAAGAAGATATCTACTGGCTGTGACAGGACTGTCGAGGCAGGTAATCGCCTGACGTCATCTCCTGATATTAAAACTTAAAGTTTAAATGGCAGTTTTGACGGCACAAGCCAGCACAAAAGAACTGTACCATTTTGGGTCCATTCGGAGTAGATGGGGGGCTGGGTGACCTGTGGAAGAGCTAAAAAATTATCTGAAGTAACTGAAAAACCGTAGCAGCACAGACGAGAAGGTTGTACAGCACAAACCAGCACAAATGAAGTAGACTATTTCCCCGAAATTTTGTGTGCGGTGGGGGGCCAGCTTCAGGCAGGTTCCAGGGCGGCGTGACCGTCAGGACGTTTTTGCTGACAAAAACAAAAACATGTACCTGTTCCTATTAATTCATCCAAAACAAGTCAATGCACAACTTCGCATTGATAAAGCTAAAAAAAACCCAGACTTGAAGAGTTCTGACTGACTGAAAGTACTGGAATACATCCATATCAGTTCTTCTGTTTGAAAACCATACAAATAAAAGAGCAGATAAACACAAGCCTTGAATAATGAAATAATAATTAATAATAATACTTATTGCACAAATTTTGAAAACGGTCAAACTAGAAACTTTTTTTATTATGTGATATTTGTGACCATACTTATACTCATAGATAAAAATAACTTTTATGTAATATTTCATAATATGCTTAGTGTCTGTTTTCTGACTTAGAAGCATCCATTAGTCTGTAAATGTTCGTAAAGAAGATAAATCAGTTATGAAAGGAATTCCCCAGCTTACTGTAAATCCTGAGGAATCCCAGAGGTGTGGGTACACAGCGTTGTGGGAACAGTTTGGAGGATTGCAAATGCAAACCGCAATAAATTCATTGATGGAAGTGGAAATACAAAATAAATACTAGTTGTGAAAATGAAGTTCAATTATTTGATGAGGGTAGTATTGTAAAAGCTGTAAAAAAAGAAATCTATATTTTAAAAAAGCAAATAAACACTGGAATAGAAATGTTAACAGATAAATTAGAGATGCAAGTGTGTCCCCCAGTTCCATACCAAACGTGGACGATCTGGGCAAAGACCAGTGATTAAATTCTATTTCTCTAAGACCAAATAACTCACGCCTGAGGGAACTTCCTCTGTTGCAGCTTACAGCCATAGAGCATGCAATGTACTGATTTCTAGGAAGACCTCCTTTCTGTTATCCCATTAAAGGGTTTATGTCTCCTTTTGGACATCCCAGGACTTAAAGATTAAGGCAGTTATTGTATGGGGCTTCAGCTGGACCTCAGTCGCTGCCAGCGCACCGTGTGAACCCTGTCCACCTCGCTCTCATCAGCCTCAACACTAGCTCTCTGCAGATTACTGGACAGGAGTCAAACCTCTGGGGGAATAATGGGTTCCCACTGCTCAAACCTGGATGATATACTGGAGGAAGACATGCACCACTGGTACACCAAATTCATGAAGGAGTCTCCTTCGGGGCTCATCACGCTCTTTGAGCTCAAGACAATGCTGGAGATGAATGGTATGACGGAGGAGGCCAGCAGTTATGTGGACCAGGTCTTTTTCACCTTTGACATGGATGGGGTAAGGGAATACCTCAAATGCGTTTATTTTTCTTTGCCCAGGAAAATGAAAAGTCAATTTAGACAACTGGAGAATTATTTTGTTATTTTGTGAATTCCTGTTGCATGCACCTTTTTATTAAAAACAGATCCGTGCTTGAATTGCTTGGGAGGTTTGGTGCATTATGTCAAATGGCTTTCATATGAAAAGGGAAACTTTCTAAGAGAGCTGGTTAGAGGTTACAGAGATTTCTGCCATTTTAAGAAGGATACACTCAGGATGAACTCTATTCTAATGAGCCCTGGACTTCCTAGCACGCTGAGTGATGCATCACATGTGTGATACATGTGCATTTGCATTAGAGGAACATGTTTTACAATACCTGCAACTATTTGCAACAGTTTCCTCCAGAATTGCACCACCCCACAAAACTTGATCATATGTTAAATTGTAAAAGTTCTTCGTCCAAATAATCTGGAATTTATGCTTCTTTGTAAATGTGAGAATATACAGTTTTGTGGTTTTCTCTAACTGTTTCTCTGATGTGTTTTTTTTTTTTTTTTTTTTTTTTTTTGCAGGATGGCTACATAGACTTTGTTGAATATATTGCAGCAATAAGTTTATTGCTGAAAGGAGAAATAAACCAGAAGCTCAAGTGGTACTTCAAGCTTTTTGATCAAGATGGCAATGGGAAAATTGACAAAGAAGAACTGGAGACTATATTTAAGGTAGTTTGTGAGTTTCACATATGTAAGGAAGATGGTAGCTTACAGTTCGCTGAATCGTAAAGCCTTGCTGCTCTACAGCTAAAGAGCAGAAATTGGTTTAGCAGGCAGTGACCTAGACATGACACATAATCCAGGGGGCTTCTTATCTCACCCCACATCTAAATATGGCCTTGTATATGACCTAAGTCACTGTTAAAAATGATACAGTCATCAACCCAACAGATAACATAACAATGTTTCACCTTGTCAGAATTATATCAACAAGTTTTGAGCAGTGAAATGAAATAATGATGAATTTCCTGTCAAGTCTGTGTACAGTTTACACTTCAGTCTGCAGTACAGATCCCATGGCTACACCGTCAGTAATAGTTCCTGGAGTATCAGAAGCTGTTGTAGTTGAATCAGTTTTTCAACATGTTCGGTCTCATGATTAGTTTCACTATGAAGCAGCCGAATAGAAGCATTAGAAGTATTTATGTGAAACTAACAATTATGTGTGTAAACTCTACTATTAGGCAATTCAAGATATCACCAGGAATAATGATGTCCCACCAGAGGAGATCGTGACTCTCATCTATGAGAAAATTGACGTCAATGGAGAGGGTAACAAATATTGGATTATCAATCCACAATATTATGGTTTCTCATAGTTGATTACTAAAATCCCCAGAATGTGTTTTTGGTAGCAAATTCATACAACATGGCAATCATTAATATATATGGGTTTCTTGTTGTTTTTTTTGTTTTTTTTTGAGAAAGATATTACCTAAATGGGAACGCATGCAGAGATACATTTTTATCGTTTTGTATTTTTATATGTTAAACATTCACATATAAGCTGTCTCTTTCCAAAAAAAAAAAAAAGAAATAGTGAAGTGTTATGCTTAAAAATGTTGTTCACTTTTGCTTGTGTATTGTGTGTTCAGGTGAGCTGACTCTGGAGGAGTTCATCAGCGGAGCGAGGGAGCATCCTGACATCATGGACATGCTCACCAAGATGATGGATCTTACCAACGTCCTGGAAATCATTATCAAAGGTCAACAGAAGAACGCTGTGAACTGAACTGGTAGTCAGCTGGCTGGACTGTGTTTTTTTTTTTTTTTTGGTGGACTTTGAGAAGGAAGCAGCGTTGAAACAAGAGTGTAAGCGCTTGATGAAAGGCCAACTCCCATCTCAGACTGCACAGAATGGGATGAATCAACAGTAGCACACAGATAGGGTCTATCTGTGAGTTACCCAGGAGGTAAAGGAAAAATCTGTCGCCTTCCTTCTGCTTGTGTTCTCACATTTCTTGAATGATGACCCCTCAGTTCTGTTAAGATTTAAAACACTGTCAGATAATGTTCTTGGAGAGTTTCAGTGAGGGCAGGCCTGTCCTCATCACGCTCCAAGTAGATGGCGCAAAGTAAGATGGATAAACCAATTTGATTTAGGAGGAAGTGCTGTAAAATTGAGTGGGCTGCTTCGGTACAAAATGTCTTGGACATTTTTTATTCATATCTGAAAAGTTTTTTAATTGAAGACCCATTGAATTAATATCTCAATCAGTCCCGTAAAAGACAAACTGCCAAATGTCCAGTTGCTTTTTGATTAAAACTTATTTTGGGAAGCACTATGATCACTTCTTGTAAGAAGTACACTGCTGGTTCTTTTGAGAAAAAAAAAGTGGCTGTAGGATGAATGTAAGTAAGAATGGTTGTATGTAATAGTATCTGCAACTAAATGTTTCCCCATTTTTTCTGCAGTTAAGGTTAAATTGTTGCCTTAAAAAATAATACAATGATTTAGTTCAAAGAAGCTGGCCCAACTCACTGTATGAGTCTTTCATATTCTACAGGGCCATGGATGAGTAGTGGCTTTGCTACACAATATATCCACATTGCACACACTGAGCTATTTTTCATCGAAAGTGTGGGCTATCTTTTCCTATGCTAAACAAAATTTACTACACTGCTATGGATACATTTACAAATTTTATCCAAAGTGACTTACCACTCTGGAAGAGCACTAAAACATCATTGCAATAAGAGACCTTGGCGTACAAAGTACCACATCAATTCAATAAGTGCAAGCAGCTCAAGTGCACAGGGAAGATGCATAGTAAGCGCTAGTAATGGACGTCAGGGTGTTAGAGGTATTAGGAGACGAGGCGCTCTCAGAAGACATAAGTCTTCAAAACATTCCCTAGATAGATTCCTTACATCCTTACTCAGAGACAGAGAGGGCCCCCGCAGCCTGAGCTCTGTATTTAGAAGCTTGCCCCACCACTTGGGAACCTCAAACAAGCACTCTGGACTGTGATTGTTTTGTTTGCATGGATGACAAAGCCAGATGTCATTATAGGAATACAGAAGCTGCAAGGGAGCATTAATCTGTATTACTGAGTTTGAGTGGATGAGGTAGAAGAGGTAAGAAGTATAACTATAAGTTACTTGAATTTGATTTAGGCTGCCATGTTCAAGTAGCTGAATGAGGTGTAGGAGGACTGGTATTCTAGACCATCTGTGACGGGGTGGAAAAGTTCCAGCAAGTTATAGTACCTGATTTATCCAAACCTCTAATATCATTTACTGCATTTCAAAAAGTTATTAAATGCGGGCCGATCAGTAACTTATGATGAACTATATGCATACTGCATATTTTTCTGTATATAGTATCTCTGCTCTTTTTCTTTTTATGTTTTATATAGTCTTCTTTCTTTGATTTTTAATTACATTTCATGTTATTTGTTTGTATTCTGTCTGTACAGAGCTGTGCTGATGAGCAAATTTCCCCAAGTGAGATAAATAAAGTCTCATCTTATCTTATCTGTTTCAAAGCCTGACTCCTCAAAGGGCTCAATGTCACCATCTTGTGGGAATGGATGGATGAAGTTCTACCATACATCTCCTCATATTTCCAGTCCTTGCTTTTTTATGGCTTCTTTGCTCAGTTTTATGACATCATCAATTTATGATGAAAAGAGAAGAATAGCATGCTAGGGCACTGTGTATTTTGTTAAGTGGGCCATAATCAACAGGATACAAGCTGTATAAGTAATTAGGTCTACAAACCCTGACAAATTCACTTCAGCAGCACGGGCCCATTTAGTTTAAAACTGCAAACATACCGTATATCAGTGCATGAGAATGTGATTTAAAGAACCTATTGTTGTAATAATCGTCACCTTTTAAAGGGACAAAGACTGGGTCCTTTTCTTCATGACAGTGCTTGATTTCTCTTCTGATGTAGTCTGCCAAGGCACAGACTGTCTGGAGAGCTTCTTTTTTTTTTTTTTCTTTTTTTTTTTTCATTTGTGAAAACAATGCCAGATCTCGTCACACATTTGAAAGAACCTTAGCACCAGCTGTTCATTGGTTCAAAGAGGAATCAGGCCTAGAAGCAAATGTTTGCACCCAGGCATATTTCGATAGTGCTTCCCTCATTTTTATATCAGGACCAAAGCTTAATTTTCTCGAGATTGCCCATCAAAGTTCTCTTCGCTTATACATCAGGAAGTTAAAATAGCCCACAATTCACAAAGGGCCTTGGCTAAACACTGTTTCTTTATCTTGAGTCAAAATTTTAAATCTCTCAGCTCATCTATAAATTCAATCAACGTCAAATCATGCGAACCATTGAAACATACTCGTCTGGATGGTTAATGTTTGACATTGGTTGACTTTGGCGCACCCTGGCCAGACGCTATTATGAACTCGGCAAAACTGAAGGTTGTGTAAATAAAACAGAGATAAGAGTTTGACTTCACATAACACTCCAAGTGTTTCTAAATGTATCGGATGATGCAATTGCATAACTGTAGTGAGCAACCCACCTGCGCTCATCATATAAATTCACCACTGTCTGCTCTGATGCCTTTGCACTGCACACCGCTTCCTAGTGTCGGACACCATAGCACAGGAACAGACCAGATCCAACTGAAAGCATGCAGTCTGCCGAGGTCAAGTTCAAGAAGAACAGCCTTCTCTTGGCTCTGAGACGATACAGCTCAGCCGTCAGTGACATGGAGCAGACCATTCTCCTGCCCAGCTTGCTGCGAGATGTGCCCTCAGACGAGGTGTGGGACAATGGGGCAGCAGAGGAGTCATGCGACGACCTGTACGGAAACTACCTGATACTCAAAGCCATACGAAACACAGTGGAGAACAGCTCGGTTTCCCTGGATGACCACAAGACCAAGAAAACCACAGCCCTCAACAAGACCCTGGAGCCTCTCCTGAACACAGATCCTGAAACTCTCTTCCACTTCCACCTGAGAGGACTATTTTCTGTGATGAGCGACCTCACCAAGAAGACTCAGTGCCTTACTGAAAAGTATAAGGACATCATTGGCGTGGCAAATTAGAAAACTATTAAAGTTGCGTGAACAGCAAAAAACACCAGATGTTTGTAAAACTGTGATATATGCAACATCTCAAATATCTGAACTCTTTACATTCGGACTTCTAACATTTTAATATGAATAAAAGCGTACCGTCAAAGCTAGTGATTTATGTTTCTATTTGTTTATTGGAACCACTTGGTTTGAAGAGTTGGCAAAAATACAGTTGAAAGAGGCGTTTTCTAGGTGGGATTTATATCCAGACACACGAACCTTCCAGTGCGTTGTACTTAATGATTTTTCAAATCAAGAACATTTCAGTGAGAAAGTTTTAAATTTCTAACTTTTTTTATTTACATAGTTACATTTCACACAATAAATGACAGAAAGATTTCACAAAAAGACCAAAGGAGACTGATGGTAGACCGGAAATGTTTCCTCTCAAACTCTGCACCTCCCATCTCACCAGCTGCCGATACTTAGCGCACAGGATGGAAAGGCTCCACAATCTCTGCAAAGGTCTTTTTTTCTGGTGACATAAGGAAACGAGAGAAAAAAATCTGATCACAAATCTTGAAATTCAAGTTTCTCTCTTTAGGTTAACCAATGTCCTAAAGCACTTGAGACGGTATAGAAGGTATGGCAAAAACTATTTGGTGTTGGTTTTTTATCCTGATATTGAGATATATGAAAATGCAGTAACTGCCTATTTGGCAATCTAATAATATCAGACACAGAAAGAGGAATTCATTTATGCAATTTTTTGACATAAAAAAATATATTTAAATGTGATTATAAAGAGTCATAACAAGCTAATGATTTTCATGGTTTTTTATGATATGCAGAGAATAAAATTATTGTGGTGCCATACATGAGTAACCATTCCTGTGTACTGAATAGAAAACCACCATATAAATCATTTATTTACAATATAACTTGCTGAATCACGGTTGTGCAAAACTCGATAATTTTTTGTGCCTTCTGTCAGTGTGGAAAAAAAATGAAAGTTTACTTACCCTTTGGCGCAAACTCCTCTGGGTGGAGTCTAATATACTCATTCATATCCCGGTCAAGTCTGGCATAAGTGTAATTTTCATATTTTGTAAGGTGGTAGCCGATGAACCAGCCAATAGTTGCCAGCAGGACTTGTCGGTGAACACCTACAAAGTAGGACAGGTGATATGTTATTTTAAACACGTCATATAAAATGTTGTACTATGAAGTTTGCAAAGTACAAAAAAAAAAAAAAAGCTCGCCCCAGATCAGACATGCACCGTAAAGTTTGCACATTAAGCAGGAAAAAGGTTTATTTCGGGCTATCATGTTATAAAATGACCACATAAACAAAGCTTAAGTAAGCTAAAAGTCACATTAAATTGGTCCAGTTTATAACTAAAGCGGTATCAGGCAGATTCTGGAAATTGTACAGTGTTACTGAGTGTGTTAAAAGCTAATTTCTTTTTTTTTTTTAAATCAACACATTCAGCTATGGGAACAAGCTGCTGCTCTGCCGAGACACAACGTGTTGACTGTTACCAAATGGGCCGTGCCGGGACGTTTTATTAAAAAAAAAAAAAAAAAATATATATATATATATATATACGTTTAGTGGACATTTTTAAAAGAGTTGCTGTCCATACGCCAGCTAGCAAACATGCTAACCTGCTTTTAGCGGCGGCCTGTGGTTGATGGCGTTGTGCAGCATCGCGGTGCACCAGCCCACCCCGGCCAGCCACGTCGAGTTCCTGTTCACGACCCCCGGAGGAGGGAGAGCCTTTCCTTCGTCTGACAGGCCCATGGCGACCGAAATTTCCCTTCAGTCGGGGTTATGCTTGTGACCTCCCGGCTACCTGCTCCGACTCTTTCAGCAATCACCTCCGGTAGGAAGTCAAGGGCATGGCGTGCAACCGCGACGAACTGTCCGGGTAAAACAAGGGAAAACAAACTTTTTCCCCCGTTCCGGCTACCCTGTTTCCTAGCAACCGAGGACAAAGCATTGCATTTGTATCGACAAAGGGCATTTCTCTTTTCTTTTTTTTTTAAACGCTGTTTTGTTTTTGTCTTAAAAAAAAAAGAAAGCACACACTTAATACTATCATCCGTGATAATAAGTAACTCTCTGTAAATAAGTGGCAAAAGAAAGTATTTCCACCGGACCAGGACTATCAGCAGTAATTCATAAAGGTTACAAGCTTCACTTTGAGGGCTCCTTCCATTTTCCCTTCTTAATAATGTTACAAAGCCTTCAAAACACCAGCAAAACCCTACAGTAAAAAAAAAAAAACAAAAAAACAACTACAACAATAATAATGATAGTTCACCCTGTTCGTATAGCACATTTCATACCATTCATGTAAGCAGGCCAAAGTGACTATTCACCTGCACCAACGACACAAAAATATATTTCAAACGTTATAGTTATAAACAATAATAAAATATCAACATCGAGAGATCAATCCTGCCATCAACATTTCTAAGATGTGCTGGGCAGCGCACGGCTCATGTGGAGCGACGTGTTCGTTATGGTTTTAAATTTGATTTTGAAAATAGATGGCTTCTTCTCTGATATCAGTAAGTGGTGCGCTTCATGCCCAGCTTCAGCTTCAGCAGATAGTTGGAGTGTTGCAGATTTATAAAAGATTAATTCAACGAAACGCCTATAATGCTATAACCTTACACTTCCTATTCAAGTTATATTAGATCGTCATCTCGCTGCAAAATTAATCCTTCTCACAAAGCAACGTGTTGATCACTTACTAACTTCTTGTTATTATTATTATTATTATTATTATTATTATCTATATAATCTAAAACGATGACGATAACAACAACAACAACAACAACAACAACAATAATAATGATAATCCTAACGACGCTCTGATTCCTTGTAATATTTCTATTTCCAGTTGTACTTGTATTCCGGGCCGTCTTTATCGAGCACAGTTTTCCTGAGGATTAATGAAGTATCCTGAGTGTGAAACTCGGGCAGATGTAGTGCGTCGCATGTGAGCAGATGACATCATTGGAGCGGCCCCCTCCTCCTCCTTCCCCTCTCACAGGCTGCTGAGGATACACAGCCAGAGGAATTATGCCCTTCCCTGCTCTGGCTTTCCCAGTTTGATGAGCTGACCTATGCATACCAAGTAGTCTCAAAGTCCGGGGACATCCCCGTGTTTTTGGTAAGTGCAAACTGTTTCCAGGCTCGTCCCGTTTCGCAGGGCCGCATGGGGTTTTTGTGATTATTGTTATTATTTCCCCTCCCTGCATCTGCAGATTGTGGCAAAATGGCTAGAGTCACACGGTAGCTGCTAGATGCTACTGTTGCTAGCTTCGCCCCTACAGGCTACCAACCCACCAGATCGCCAGGCTTTATTAGGAAGAAATGCCGTTTTAGCTCGCGTTAAGTCTGCGAAGGATTGCGATGTTGCTTTTCGGTACAAGACAACATAAAAGATCGAGCAAGGAAATGCGACACAGGGACATTTTGTGTGTGTATATATATACAAATGCATCCGATTCCAGCTGAATTTAACCCTGAAATATTGTTCATCGCGTATGGGATTTGAAAGATTCACATCGTCTTGCAAGCAACAGTTTGCTTTCTCATGACTGTTTTTTTTTTTTTTAAGTGAGATTCTTGTTTTTTCCTCCTTTGGCCTCAGATATAACGGTACTGCGGAGATTACTGGAAATGTTTGATACTCTGCCTGTTTACATGCATGTGTGTGTCTGTGTGTGTCTGTGCAGACATGGATTTAACAGACAGACAGATCGTTGTGCTTTTTGCTGATTATTCCCTCCAGCAGGGTGTCTTGTCGCTGAGGCTCCATAATCCCCTAAAAGTGCTGCACGGCCCCTCAAAACTGCAGCTAAGCAAAAACATGAGGAGGCTCAGGTTGTGCAATCATCAGTGGAAGAAGTGAAACAGAGACATTTCCTTTGGGTTACTGCTGGTGATCTCAAAGTTCAAACAATGCCCAGTTCCCGATGGGCATCTCAGACCAAATCCACTTTGATAGGTTGTGTATCTTATCACTTGTATCATCAGGATCAGACATAAATATAAAAAAGACTGTTGCTCTGAATGAGCAGTTCAATATGGCTAAATTCACATATCTACTGTTGACTGATTTTATTCGACTTAAATAACTCTTGAGTTGACATTTTCCAGGTCAAATGCCAGCTGCTTTGGTCCCCTCACGCTGCTGGCCCATGCACCAGTTTCTCAACAGTTTCACCACTGTCCTGCCTGGGTCCAGTTAAATGTCGTGGTTTGATTTTAGAGCACTGACTTATCTGCTTTTCTGTCTTTTTCTTTTGTCTTCATTTTCACAGTTTAGCATGAGCATGGAAGATTATGACTACCTGTTCAAAATAGTTCTGATAGGAAATGCCGGAGTTGGGAAGACATGTCTCGTCCGGCGCTTTACTCAGGTTTGTATATGGCTGTGCTTATGAGCTTAGAGTTATTACAGCTGTATTCTATTACAGTTCACTATTATATTTTAACCGTTGTAATTTCAGGGCCTTTTCCCACCTGGACAAGGGGCTACTATCGGAGTAGATTTCATGATTAAAACTGTGGAGATCAAAGGGGAGAAGGTCAAGGTATACAAAGATCTAAAATTCTTTTTCTTTATATATAAACGTTTCTTCTATAATAGTTTGGACACGCAGCTTCTCTTTTTAAATCTGTTCTCCAGCTGCAGATATGGGACACAGCTGGACAGGAGAGATTTCGCTCCATAACTCAGAGTTATTACCGTAGTGCCAACGCCCTCATTCTTACATATGACATAACCTGTGAGGACTCCTTCAGGTGCCTTCCAGAGTGGCTGAGGGAGATTGAGCAGTATGCCAACAACCAAGTGGTGACTATATTAGTCGGTAAGAAACTTTTACTCTTTCCTTTGGTGACAAATGGGCTTCTCTTTTATTAACGCACTCATTGTTCATCATGAGAGAATTGAATAATAGCCTGCACTATATATTATTGGACTTGACCTGGTTTTCTGAGCCCACTTCAGTGTGAGCATGAATTACTGTGCTGACACCAGCTGCGTTCTCTAGATAGATTTGAAAAATATCCAGTTTTCTTTGTTAACATGCATTTTTTCGTGTGATTGTCTTGTCCCTTTTCACCAAACGAATCATTTTTGACTGGAATAAATAACTCACACATGTCTTTTGCTTACATCCATCCCACTCATACCTTCACACACTCACACCCACTCCACATCCATCTGCCGCATCTACACATACCCACCACTGTTCAGAAAGACAGTTTGCATTTTGATTCAAGGAGCCACATTCATACTTGCTGGATGTGTTGCCAAGACCAATGTGTATGTCTTACAGGTAATAAAATAGACCTGGCGGAGAAGAGAGAGGTTCTCAGACAGAGGGCTGAAGACTTTGCTGAAGCCCAGAGCATGCTGTATCTGGAGACCTCAGCCAAAGAGTCTGACAACGTCGAGAAACTTTTCCTTGACCTGGCCTGCGAACTCATTCGAGAGGCAAAGCAGAACAAGCTGGATAACAATGACACTGCCCCAATGCCCGGTGAGGGTAAAACCATCAGTTACTTGAGCTGCTGCAGCCTAAATTAGAGAGCTTGATTTTCTGGCCACGGTAATTCAGTAGCCATTGACTGGAGAGGGCAGATGGCCGAGCCCCAATGCCTCCGTCCCTCTGAGATGGCATGATGCCGCTTAGTTCTGTCATTTCTAGTCCCATGCCTTTTTGAGCTGTACAAGGGAGATAGTCAACTTTAGTTTGGCCTTCCAGGAACAAGCATTTTAAAATGCTGCCATTATGGAGAACATAATCCTCAATGCAACAGGGCATGTAAAGTATATGTCTGCCTGATGCATCCAGGAATCTGAGTAGGGCTCCATTTCATCCTCTTCATGGTGAAATGGCAGAATTTTTCTTGTTTGGGTTATAGGCACCATTTTCATTAAACATCAGTGTATTCACCAGCAGTATAATGTGAGTGGAAAGCTCTACCAGGTATTTTACTACAGATTCAACAAAGCTGACAAAAATCTTCATCATCATTGAAGGTTATCAGTCCATGGTAACAACATGTTTACACAAAGTACGAGTTTGAGATCACAGTCTGATTTGCAAAAAGAAAAAAGAAAAAAAAAAACACTTCCCCTAAAGTTTCCCTAAAAACAGTTGCACAATCATGTCTTTCCCACTACAGTTACTTCTGCTCTGAGAATTGTGTTGAACATTATTAACTTTCATTATCTCATTTTTGAGTAGTTATTTGCACCTGTCATTATAAACTGTGAAATATTCGTTCCCAGTAGAGGATTTTTACTTGCTGCTAAAAAAAATTCATGTCAGATAACATAAGATGAATCATGCATATAAATACTACATTGGATTTCTGTGATGCCATTTTTTAATTGTTATTATTTTTTTGTATACTTGCAGTGCTTAGTTGGTCTAGTATGAAGCAAACGAAGGGCCTGTCAGTCATCAGTAGAGATTATGACCAATTTAATTACTTGACATTTTATTCTTTGTGACCATCAGCTGTTACTTTTACCCAACAACATGAATATTTCTGCCTTTGTTGGTGCTGTCTAGCCATGAAATTGTATGACTTCTTATTCGTTTGAAGCAGTTTGTTCATGTAGTTTTGTATATGACTTGGTGTACTTCTTATGGTTTTATTGTGAAATCTTACTGTCCAGCATGTTTTGCCATAATTTGTAGAGTCTAACTTTATCTTTCATATATTTTCCATAACTGTAATGTACTGTATTGCACAATGCCATATACTGCACACTTATTTTTATTGTAACATTTTGTCTTTTGTTGTACAGACTTGTAGTACATCTTGGCACTTTGCTTTTATATTTTTTATTTTCAGTAATCCCTTTGTACAACTGGCAAGCGTTGTTTTGCCTTTTACCTTAGACTTAACAGCAGTTACTTACCAGTCATCCCTCTTGTCAACCCACTATGGGGAATACAAAGGAAAACACTATTGGGATGTTGTGCTTTTCTTCCTTTATGTGTACAAAATAAACCTTAAAAATTACTCTGTACATTAACATTAAATAATTACACTAAATATTTTGTATTTGTTATGTTTATATTTAATGACACATGCTGAGCCAGACCATCAGAATCAATCAGACAATGCCAGAAAAAGTGCATTATTATGAATATGCCTACATATTGCCCATTCAAAAATGAAGTTTCTCATTATTTTAATAAACTTTGAATTATTATTTTGATGTACAAAGTAAGCTACACAAATAATTGTGGCATTATTAGGAAGAAATTTCATTTTAACTCACATTAAGTCTGCAAGGGTTCTGATCATTGCAAAACAAGATAAAAGTTGAAGAAAGATATTTTGTATATGTACGATTCCAGCTGAATGAAACCCTAAAACATCGGTCATCGCTTGAGGGTTTGAAAATTCACATCCACTTGCAAGCAACAGTTTGATATTTTAGAGATGCTATTTCAAAAGTGAGATAACAGATACCAGTACTGCAGAGATTACTGGAAATGACTGATACTTAGCCTGTGTGTGTCTGTGTGGACATGGACCTAACAGACACACACATTGAGCTGCATCGTTGTGCTTTTTGCTGATTATTCCCTCCAGCAGGGTGTCTTGTCGCTGAGGCTCCATAATCCCCTAAAAGTGCTGCACGGCCCCTCAAAACTGCAGCTAAGCAAAAGCATGTTAGTATACAATTGATTTGGAGATGGTTTTATAAGCATAATTACTTCCAGTATGAGTCTTTGTTGTCATAATAACAGTAAATGTCACAATAACAACAGCAAATATTATTATTACTGATGTTTCCATTGCTATTACTTCTACTTCTACCCTTCCTACTACCAACAATAATAATACTATTAATGACAACAGTATATTTTCCACTCCAGCAAAAGAAACAGGCTTCCATATAGACGCAGCCTGCTTTTGTCTGGTCTGTGAACGCTCCGGAGCTCGGTCCTGACATTGTGACACCCTGGGGTGACACTGGGAACAGCTGTGCATGCTGGGAGATCAGACAGAGGAGGGCTGTCTGTGGCTTAGTGGTGTTTTTCTTGTCTAGCAAGGAAAACACCGGATGTTCGCAGGAAACCATCGAATCCTCACCCTTTGATTTTTATTAGTACATTTCCAGCGTGACTGTCCCCTAACGGAACTCAGTCTCCCAGCATCCACCGCCGTCTGTGTGTGTGTGTGTGTGTGTGTGTGTGTGTGTGTGTGTGTGTGTGTGTGTGTGTGTGTGTGTGTGTGTGTGTGTGTGTGTGGGTGGGTGGGTGGATTGGGGAAGGGGCTTGCCTGCTCTGTCTGCAGACGGCCCAGCCATCTGTGGCTGAAATAAAGTTGGTTATAAATGTTGAAGGGGGGGATGCTGATCCGTGTACTTCCGCTCCAACAGCTGGCCGCCTCTGCTCAATGTAGGTCACGTGGCGGCGGCCGACCCACACCTCTCCCGGTTTGCTGACAGAGGCGTCTCACTTCCTCTCACCAGCCGGGACAGGTCTCCTCTGCCCAGACAGAGAGGGACTCAGATCATGGGACCTCCCTGTCCGGTGCTGAGAATCGCTTTGTTGTTGGCCCGTGTTTGACAGCAGCAGCGACGATGGCCGGGGGAAGGACGCGTGTTTCGGGCAGAGCAGCAGCCCTTTGCATCCTAACGCTGTGTTTGGGCTGTTTACACGTGATCGCCCTCAAGCCGCAACTTTTCACCAGGCTCGGTGACCTCCCCTTCTCCGCTCAGACCCCCATCAGCTATCAAACATTTTACTTTGACCAGAAGGTGAGCCCGGTATTTCTCAGATTTGCTGTGTGAGTACGTTTTTTCACCGGTTTCTTCCTCTTTCACCAGGTTTCACTTCACTTTTAGATGTTGATCCGCGCAGCTGTGATAGCTAATGTGGTGTAGTGAAAATGGAAAAGTAGAAATAAACAGAAGTCATCCCCGTATTTGGCCTGAAACTCCCTGGGTGTAGATTATTATCGCTTTTTACAGGCTGATGTGATATTTAAGAGAAAACCATCAAAGACTTATATTTTCTGCAAACAAACTTCATCATATATGATGATATAATAGTCTACTAATCTTTTTATTTACTGCCACATTACCAATACCTGGTTCTATTGTTGGCAGTTTACATTAATCTGCACCACTTGCTCTTTCTAATGTGTTCATTGTAGAGGTTGTGCATGTGTTGTGTCTGCAGACAATAGCTGTTTCCCTCAGGCTTCCTGTAGTGAAGGGAAAACCATCACATTTGGCTCCGGTCCTGCCAGCAGAACTGTATCCCTCCTGGCTCTGTGCCTAAAAAGGTCCCCAGGGCCAAGTGAATCTGAAACACTCAGCCTCAAGGGGATTTGAGAGATCTTCTTTCTGCTTTTTACATTTTCCATTTACCGTTACTTCACGGAGAATGAGGTTGCATGTTGAGCACGTGTGTGTGCAACGCGGCGTCACGTTAAATGACCTTTGAAGCTGAGTCATACAATCACAAGACTGTGCTTCTGTCTTACTGACGCCTCTATTCCTGCAGACAGAGGTGCTGTGAAAGGTTAACTAGCCTCAAGGCGATTAGGGACTGAGAAACATTTGAGTGAATGAATAGAGAGCGAGAATGTACATACCATGACTGTAAACGTGACTGTGTGAAGGATGGAATCACATCACAACGAAACACAGGCCATGGTGGTGAATTCAGGCTGCTGTTGAAATTATCTCAGAGAAACAGTCCAATCTCACCATCTGTAGCCATCTTGTATCCATCTGCATTTAAACATTTAGCCTGTTCTTCTGCTAAATTAGACTTTGGACAGTATTTCAGAAAGAACTTTTCCAGCTCTGTATTTGTAGACATCAGGAAAAGAGAATGCAGACACATAAACGTGTATAGAAACGACCCTAGACGCTTTGAGTTATCATGGGCAGATTAGGGAGTTCATTGTTTTAGGATAACACGCAGGCTATCATAAAAACATATTGGCAAACCAGAGGATATTCACATAATTAGAGCTGTAATGGTTTGTTGATTTTGCTTTGAAAACTGCTCTATATGTGCTGGATCCATATTCTGAAATATTAGGACTTCCTTCCTTTTGTCCTCTGTTTAATACCTTTAATATCTTCATGGTTTTGACAGTTGTTCAGACCAAACAGGGCTATTCCGTCTCATGTAGCTCTAAGCATCAAGATTGTAATTTTCAGATTTTTTTTTTTGTTTGTTTTTGTGTGCGGATTGAACATTTAATCAGTAGTCAGCAGATAAATCCACACAGACAGTAGTTACCCTCTGTGCTATATTTACACGCTGGTAATAGTGTTTGTGCACTAAACAGTGTTTGGATTTGGGGACAATGCTCTACACCTGGTCCAGCCCACGGCATCCTGCCTAATCAGCCGGGCTGACAAGAAGATGGAGCACTTCCTCCCTTTTGAGGCCCATTGTCTTGTCTCATGAGGATTTCTTTGGGTCATCAAAAAGAAACTGAATGCTTCGTTTCCAGAAGTGTGACAGAAAAAATGTTTTAAGTCTGTGAATCGCTTGCCGGCGCTGGCAGTAAGTCTGCTGTTATCACAAAATATTCATCAATCGTGAGTCTGTTTTCTTACGCGAGCTGCTGGGAAGAGTACACCAAGTGATCCAGCAGTTGTCCAGAGGAAATCCTCTTTTTTTTTTTTTTTCTGCCACCACACAATGAATGGAAGTGTCCTTTAGCGTCCCTAAATTAACTGCTGAAGTTTACTGGAGTTCTTGCTGTGGTCGTTTCCCCTCACGCCCCCAATAGCTGGACAGCAGATGCAGTTTTCTTTCATGCAGAATCGTGCGTGTACTGGTCCAGTAGATGGACAGTGTGTGCGGTGAATTTTAATTGAAGCCGACAGTGTTTCAAGTTGTGGCTGCAGTAGCCACATGGGGGCACTGCTTTATCAGAGTGTGGATCTGTTACAAAGCCCACTCTCCCGAGTTTTGTGTCGTGCATACTGAGTGGGCGCAAGTGATAAAGTACTCACCAGGGGTCCCTTTTGCCGAAGCATTCAACTACTTTAGTTTTGGCATTTATATCACAGTTAATTTTTCTGTGCCGTTTAACAGATCTCTGCTTTCATTTACTCCCGAAATCAGACATCTTCCCATTCAAAACCCTGTTGCAATATGAAAAACAACACCCAAACTCTAAACAGATTAAATGACTTTTCAAACGATTCAAAGCAGCCTAAACGGTTTGTTCACAAAATTCTCAACAATACACTTTGGACCACCGATACAGCTGACGCTTCTTTTGCTGTCCAACTTGTCCTTTAAACTGTCTCATGCTCCCCTCACACCTCAAAGCTCTGCCAAGCGCTAAGGAGTCGAGGGTTGAATGAACACATTGAGGCCCTGGCATCTTTTTGCTGTCATTGGCTCATAAAATTGCTGCCTCCTTTGTATCCACTGGGGAGGGAAGAGAGCGAGGTGGGGTGGGGGGGTGGGGGTGGGGGCAAAACAAAAACATTTTGTATTAAGTGTTGGGGCTGTTTCAGGAGTTGGACAACTCAGCAGCCTCATGGGGTTGTCGTCTCTGTGAAGTTGTTGGTTTCTTTCTGCTTTTGTTTAACAAAGAATACAGGAAATATAGTTGAAAGGGGAAGATACCCCAGAATCCCTGAGGTTTGATGAAAGGATATCTCAGAGCTCATCTAAAAGTGGAACTAATGCGGCATCCCTTAAACTGGATTCCAACATGTTTTAATACAAATTGGGGCTAATTACCCTCGAAAGCAGCCTCAGGACTGTCATTGCAAAATGCCATAGTTGGCACAGGTCCAGGTATTGGCTCAGCACACCCACCTCAGAGCAGTCTATGTGGACCAGACTGCATCCTCTAAAACACTTTGTTGATTTTCACTTCAGTGAATGATTGCCACAGTAGCTTTGAATCAACACCATCACTGACGCAATGTCAGAAACTGTGTGTTCAAAGGAAGAGTGAATGACACATATTTTGGCCCGCTCCCCCCCAAAAAAACAAATGTAAACACAAATTTATGTAAAAAATTTATACGCATGACATATGAAGAGTCCGATTATTCAAGATTGTTAAAGTTCAATAATTCCAAAATATAATGATCTCAATGCAAGCTCAATGCTCAATGCACTTCACTTATTTCCCACACATGGTTTGTTTGTGTTCCTGAGAAAAGTAGCCAAATTAAAATTCTGTTCTCTTTATGACAAACAGAAATCTCAAGCATAGTATCATTTCTTTAACTGTCTCTAGATTTTCATTCAATTACATTTCCGACAATAACACATGGTGCTCTTTTAATGATGTTTCTCAGTTGCACAGTTCAACTGCATTTGTGATCGGATTGCAACACAATTGGGTTTATCTGGTGTATTTCTTTTCGTGAACTGAAAAAAAAAAAAATCTCTCTTACAGATCGATCACTTTGGTTTCCTGGAGGATGGCACCTTCAAACAGAGATACCTCGTGGCTGACAAACACTGGAAGCAGCCTGCAGGACCTATTTTGTTCTACACTGGCAATGAAGGCGACATCACCTGGTTCTGCAACAATACTGTAAGTGTCCCCTCTGTTCTTTTGCATTTACACTGCGTACGGTCCTCCATCCAAAGCAACACCTGTCTTTGTTTTCTCTTCAGGGCTTCATGTGGGAAACCGCAGCCCAGTTAGGCGCCATGCTGGTTTTTGCAGAACATCGTTACTATGGTGAATCTCTGCCATTTGGCCAAGACTCATACAGTGTAAGTGAAGATGCTGTGCGACACAAGGAGATCTCAGTCCAATTAAAATATCATTAAATATATTTGATTGCATTGAATTTCTTATATTTTTGTTTCAAGTAATTCATTTTTTTTAAGGTGTTCAACTAATTACCCACCAAAATGAATGTTGCTCTCTGAATAATTCTTACGTGCACGTGTGTTAGTATGTGATTAGACTCTTAATATTGGAGCGATACCTGTCATTTGTTTTTACAGGACAGCAAACACCTGAACTACCTGACCTCAGAGCAGGCCTTGGCAGATTTTGCAGTTCTGATTGAAAACCTGAAGAGCACTTTACCTGGAGCCCAGCACAGCCCTGTCATCGCTGTGGGAGGGTCTTATGGAGGGATGCTCTCTGCCTGGTTCAGGATGAAATACCCTAATATAGTTGTTGGGTAATGTATCAATGTAGTCATGCAGACCAAGTGTACCGTGTTGTATAGTTTGTGTCTCTAATTACAAAACAAAAAATTCAAATAAAATAAAATCTCCCACACCAAGAAGTCATGTAATAATGCATACATACAGTTAACGTCACCTTATTTCACAGAGATACTCTTTCAGTATTTTGGTCTTGCTTTGTTTTCATCAAGTCAAGATTGTATAAATGTCCATAATAAACACCAGATGTTCATTTGAGTCAGCCTGCTCTACATGAAGCAGGAGTGGGAGAAATTAGGTATTAGACTTTGAATCTATATTCCCTTTCCTTTGTAATCAAGTGCAAACAGCTCACGAGTGCCATTCAGAGATTTCCAAGGATAAGGGACTGGGAGAAAATGAAATGAATGTGCTTCTTCTTGTATTTCAGAGCTCTGGCAGCCTCTGCACCAATATGGCAGTTCCCTGGTATGGTGCCATGTGGAGACTTCTACAAAATTGTAACACAGGACTTTGCCAGAAGTGGCTATAACTGTGATGCGAACATTCGAAAATCATGGAAGGCTATTAATAATGTCACATCTACTGGTGAGTCCAAATTGCACAAGTTGATTTTTCTTATCTGTCATTCTGTCATATTACAGAAGAAGGGCTTATATGAAAATTTCGGGGTGATAAATCAATCATGTTAAATTTTATCTGTGAGAAAGGCTCTTGGATTGTAAGAATTTCTGTCCAGATGGTTCACATTTGTTAAGTGGCGCAGTTGTCTATTAAAGCCTGAAACCAGACAGCTGTTACTGAAACCTGTAGTGCCACTGGGTATAAACTATGGAGCCTCTCCACAGAGGGAGGCTTGTGAGAGAGAAACTGTGGATCCATTAAATTTATAACCTGCATAACTCAGGATGTCTTCCACCAAGACCTGAGGAAGAAAACATATCTTTACAGGATCCCCAGGTACGCTTTCCATGACCACAAGTCTAAAATCCAGAAATATTCTTTATTGAATTGAGTTTTATTCTTGCCACACTACTGGAAATAAATGCATGCTTTGAAAAGACTGGCACCGCTCTCTAAAAAAGGTCTTTACAAAGTAATCTTTTAGCAATTGTGCTTTGGCCAACTGTCATTCGATAATTTATTAATGTTTGATGGAACAGGTATGAACTATTCATGCTTCATTTTGTTATAGTAAATCCTCCTCAAGCACTTCAACCCCTGAAATTGGCTTCTGTTAATTTTATAGGTCAATGACAAAAAATTGTCAGTCGAACAATGACATCAACAATTGTCATTGTTTTTGGGGGTTAATCTGTCAGTGTATGGGGATGTCCTAAAGAAGCCAAAACGACATGCTAACCCAAACCCTAACCTTAGAGTCCCAACCTGGCAACCCAAACATTCTATTATGATATAACTGATTAATAGTGAATAATTAATGCAAATTAATAAAGCTGTTAGATACAGATTATAAAGCGTGGTTTCACAAAGACCTGTCACAGTCACCAGAGGAAATACTGCACGTGGTGTAAGGATTATTGGTGAAGGAAATGTCATTCCACCCACAGACGAAGTATTTATAAGAGCCAGGGCATAGAGAATCCACACTGAGAATTCGCAATAACAATGTTAATCAATATTGCATCACAAGTAAACAAGTACCGAGACAGCATTATTCTTTGTCAGTATCAGCTACCCAAAATGCAGTTTAACTGGAAAAACATCCTCGAGTAAGTGTCCAATCACAGCACCCCAGACACCTTAAATGTGTTTCTGTCTTGACGTTGACTGTCATCACACATCACACATCACACTGCGTGATGAAACATGATCCTAAGTTTTTCTGTGCAATTTTCACACTAAATCAGTATTTGCTTCTTTATTGTACAATTAAGTTTGAGCTCCCTGTTACTGTAACCATCAGAGAATTATCAAGTCTGCTCAACTTTATTGTCAATTTAGCTATATGAGACATACAGAGAATGGAATATTGGTCCTTTTGGCACGGCCGGTAGAGCAGCAGTTAAAGCTACCATGAGGTATCACATTATATGGCGTCTGTGAAGACCCATAGGAGCTGCAGTTTTATCCTGATCTTGCATACCTCTTAAAATGAACTTTACAACCCAGTGGTGTTATATACGCAGCTGAGAACATACATGAAAAAAGGAAACGCTAATGCAATGGCATTTAACCTTTTTCCGTTTGTTTTTCTTTTGGTCTCTTGTGAAGTGTCTGGTCTTCAGTGGCTGTCTGAAGAATTCAACTTATGCAGTCCTCTTAAAAACGTAATGGATACTGTCACCTTTAAGAACTGGCTTCAGGAGACCTGGGTAAATCTGGCTATGGTGGACTACCCCTACGAGGCCAATTTCCTGCAGCCTCTGCCTCCTTGGCCAATTCAGGTACAAATAGCAACTAGTTAAACTCTGTGTCACAGTGTTTTGAAAATTCGGAATGACAGTTGTTGCCTTCTTGCAGGACCCAAAGCAAATAAATAAAAATGTGAGGTGTACTCCAAATTGATGAACAATATAAACTTTTTATTTTGTTGCTGCTTTGAATTTAGTGCTGTCTTCAGTTAAGCACCTGATTTGGCCTGACAGCTTGTCCTTATTCGAAATGAATGCACGATTCAGGCAATTGTGTCACAAGTGTTTGTTGTGGTCTTCAAGCTTTTGTTTACAACAGCTGTCAATTAACTTCATTAATATTCATAAGGGTCTAACTTCTTTTAGATTTTAAGTATTCTGTAGATGAGCAGCTACAAGTAAGCCACCATTCTTTTCTTCCCCTTACCAATAGTCTTTTCATTTGCACACTCCGTCAGATCTCTGAGGTGTTCCTCTTAGGACGCTCACATGGCACCGCAGAAAGAGGACATTTGCCCAGTGCAGCTCATGAGGCCATTAAACAAAGGTTCACCACTCTCGTTTGAATGGGACTGTAACAAATACTTCACTCTACACTTGTGTGATGTGAACAAGTAACCGTAATCACTTGCCAAAATAAAAAGAAATTCAAAAAGATGGAGTTGTGTAATGTGGAAGATACAAAAAAAAAAAAGAAAACAAATGAAAAAACTGGCTCCTGTTGTCAGTGTCACAAAGTAGCCTTTGTCTTTATGTAAAGGAGCTTGCGACAGTATAGCGGCTGTTTTCCGGGGACTGATTGACTTGGGTGCAGTGTATTGTACCAGTCACCTTGGCATCTCACGTGCATAAACCAAGTTCTACTATTGACCCCCCGACTCTCTCTGTTTGGCACTTCAACACCCCCCTGAGTGCCCCATACCGCACTCTCAAACTGAGACTTTTACTGGAATGATGCAATTTTTCTGTTTGTTTAAAATTTTTCCAGTGAATAGATGGCGAGAACGTTGAATTAGATGAAACAAACACTAAATGGTCATGTTGGGTTTTGTTGTTTTTTTTTCTTTTTTTTTTTTGGCCCCTTGCTTTTAATGTATGCGACCCCTATGGGTGGTTTAAGCGGTTTAGGCAGTGGGTGCAAAGAGGAGCTTTTTTAATGACAAAGCTAATGTGATTATCTGAGTGAGTGTGAGAACGGGGTATTGAGGTCTTAGAGGAGGGAAATCTGTTGGCAGAGATGAATGTATAAACCTAATCCTATCTGAAAAGTAAGGAGAAGATGCTTTGGAGCAATTGCGGAGTTTTTTTTTTTCTTTGTTTTGTTTTTTTTTTCACGGTACAAATCTTTGGTTGGACATGTCTGTGGCCCTCCTCATCCATCGACCACCAACTCCTCCCCAGCCCACAGACAAAAGCCTTAGTAACAGACTCCACACTAGCGCAGCTCCCCTCCAACGTCCAAACAAGAAAGCTCAGTTTCCCCTGCCCCACAAAGAGTGCAGAACAACAGCCACGGCCAACTCTGCCACTGCAACCATAACAACACACGGCCAAATCTAACAAAAGCTGAAACGCAAATATTTATCATCCACGCTATTAATTCTGAGAAATCAACCATGGTCAGAGAAAGCAGTAGTAATGAGAGCAAACCCTTTAAATTTTCAGTCATTTAGATGGTTGGCTTAAAGTAAATGGACGTCTTTTCCCTCCTGTGCCAAGATCAGAGCAATAAATTCAAGTTCATTCCAAGGAATTTCATATGCAAATCAGGCGCCACCACTTTTTATGTGGAAAAACACTTTATGGGCTACAAGAAAGCAATCTTCAGTCCTGTAAACAACTTAGATATAAACTGGCTTTAGAAGGCATTCAGACGCCTTGACTTTTTACAGACTTTTTCCTGTCCATGGATGCAATAGCAGTTTCTGCTGACCTCACTCAATAACACCTTATTTAAAAGAGAAAACATGCTTTTAAGAAATATTTCTTAGAATCAAAAAAAAAAAAGGAAATCTCTTTTCACAGTATGCAGAAACTTTGCTCTTGAGATTTTCTAACTTTACCAGAGTTCACCTGCACCAAGCTGAACTAACTAGACATAGTTTAGAGAGGAGCACATTGTATGTGTTGAAGGTCCCACAGTTCATATGCATGAAAAACCAAGCCATGAGGTCCAATGCGTTACACGGAAAGGGATATTATATCATTTCTAATCTTTAATCATTCCGTTGAGAATTGTACCTGTAACATATAAGATTGAAATCCCTAGAAATCTTCTTACAGTTGACAAACCAAGTAACTGGGTAAGAAAGGCTTTGGTCAGGGAAGTGACCAAGTCACACAAACAGTTTCATATTTCCTCAGCAGAGATGAAAACTTGTGGCTGAATGGGAGCCCCTTTGAGTTAAATACATATGATCTGACCATTTGGAGTTTGTGAAACAGCTTTTAAAAAGACTCAACTGGATTAAGAAAGAAAAAGATCTGGATGGATGAAACAAAAACAGCCATCCAGGCAGAACTTCAAACACAAAATCTGTTGACCCACAGCACCGCTCATCGCCTGGTTAATACGTTTGTTACAGAAGAGAGTATTGGTGGCATCGAGGAAGCGGGTGGGGGTTGCCTCTCAGTGGCAGGGAGTCAAATACAGAGAGGTCCTTGAAGAAAACATGCTCCAGAGTGCACATGACGTGAGACTGCAGCAACAGTTCAGCTTTCAGAATGATAATGACCCAAAGCTTACAACCAAAAAAAAAAAAAAAAAAAAAAAAGCTGGAAAGGCTTCAGGACAAGTCTGAGTGGGCCAGCCAAAGCCCAGATAAACCCTATAGAACATCTGAGGAGGGACCTGAAGATGGCAGCTCACACTTCCTATCCAATGTGATGAAGCTTCAGAGGATCCGGAAGGAAGAATGAGATAAACTGCCCAAAGCCTGGCTTATAGGGGCTTACCCACAAAGTTTTCAAGGGGCTCATAAAGCACTGAATTACAGGTTAGACTTTGTAAATGAGATGGTCCTGCTTTGGGATTTTCAAAAAATTAGCAAAAATGTTTAAAAGCTGGTTTTTAATTGCCATTATCACTTATTGAATGTCAACTGATTGATGGGCATTCCCCTCAAATACTTTCTGATGACTCTTCTGAATCACATTACTTTGTGTTGTGTTTTTTTTCTTCATATTTTCAAGGTGGTGTGCAAGTACCTTGGTTTTGATTCCACTGTGTCTGACTACGAGCTTCTGCACGGTGTCTCCCAAGCAGCAAAGATTTACTACAACTACACGGGAACCTCTTCCTGCCTGAACATGTCTCAGACAGCCACCGGCAGCCTTGGCTACCTCGGCTGGTTTTACCAGGTGTGAGGCGTTGGGACAGTTAGTGTAAACTGGTGTACTGATGTGTCAGCTGGCTGCTTGACCAGTATGAATGAATATGTGTTCAATCACTCATCCCCAGGCCTGCACTGAGATGGTGATGCCCATGTGCACAGATGGCATCCAGGACATGTTCGAACCCGAGGAGTGGAACTTCCAGGCCTTCTCTGACGAGTGTAACGCGATGTTCGGTGTCAGGCCACGAGCCGACTGGGCAGGCACGGTCTATGGGGGGAAGGACATCGCCTCCCACAGCAACATCATCTTCAGGTACAGGCTTTGGTGTCCAGGTTTATCGAGTGCAGTGAGCTCAGTTAAAGTGCAGATTCCGGCTGGCTTTTATTTCAGGCAAATTAAGAGTAACCATCTGTGTAGCCACAGGAGGTAGACAGAAGCCTGTAAAAACTTAAATGAAAAAGCATTAACTCTGGTGCAGCTTAATCGTGAACACTAAGGTTGGTCACACCAGGGTCAATACAAGTTAGCAGCACTTGTCATGCTGTAACAAAGAGGTGATGTGATGTGAATTTTCAAAAACTCATTTAAAATACATATGACAGTGACTAAAACATGACAATTCACACAACAAACGCTACAAATACTGAAAGAAAGTCAGCCATATAAAGACACTAATGTTAATGCACATAAGGGAATATCCTCAGTGTCTGTGCCTCTGCTGTTTGGAATTCAGTAACGGAGGGCTCGATCCGTGGTCGGCCGGTGGAGTGAACTACAACATGACAGAGTCTCTGGTTTCCATTGTGATTCCTGAGGGGGCTCATCACTTGGACCTCCGATACAGCAACGACCATGACCCTCCTGCAGTCCGCGCTGCCCGAGCATTAGAGGTGAAGTATTTCCAGAAGTGGATCAGCCAGGCTAAAAAGGCACCTCAGACATCTGAACCAAACATCTAGTATCGAAAAGCAGCATGGATGCCCATGATGAGTTTGGTTTAGCTTTAATCTGACTGACACGGTATTTTTCTTGGTGCACACTTCAACAGGCCAAAGTTTGTCAATTTTTACTAAATAAAAATGTGTTGTTTTTTTTTTTTTTAACAATCCATGTTTACACTTAACAAGATGTTAATAACAGCAGCTTTTTAAAAACTGGATAATCACATTTTCATGTTCACTGCTGCGTGTCTGATTGCAATTTGCTACACTTGATTTGACATGCTCCATTTCTTCTTTTCTTTTCCTTTCTTCATTTCTTTATGCCAAAGTGCAAACTTCCAAAGACTAAGTGACAGAAAGGTACTGTATCTGTTACTGAAGTAAAAACAGCTGATCACAATGTAAGTCTATCAATGTAAGTATTTGTGCTGAGTCAAGTTCATTATCAAAAGACTCAGATTGCCCTCATTTAGTTTTTCCTGACACGTGAATTTTGCCAAAGCCCTTTAACGCCTGTCTGCCTCCATGCAGGTGTTTTCTTTGTTTCCTTCAGGAAACCTTTCCTTAGGGCTGGACGAATTTTTTGCCATTTTTTGTCCTTGTTAGAATTTATAATTGTCTTTTTTGTCGTTGTGACTTGTTCTTTCAAGTACATATTTTAACATATTTTTAAACATTTCATAAATCTCAGGAGAAAACTTGGCACCAAATACATTTTTTAAAGATTTCCAACATATGATAATTAAAGATGATTTGTTGCACTTGTGTCTTCAACTGAACTTCTTGATCAACCGTCATTAACTACTCTGAGGGTGTAATGTTGCTCTGTCATGTTTGTAGTCTTTTAAGTTCCGTCTGCCTTGTAGGACCAATTGCTCGTGCTTGAGATTTAATAAAAACCCAATCGGAGGAGGCCAATAAAGAGAGTGGTGGGAGGTTATTGCAACCAGGCCTGCTGACCTCACCCCTGTGGACCGACCTGTGGGATTCCCCCTGGCACGCATTCATTCTCTGGTTGCCATTAAAGCTCTAAATTGCAGCACCAAGGCAGCCCATAGACACTGGTTTGTTCCCCCCTACTAGCAATATTATTAATACAACTCCTGGGGTGCCAGAGAAGTTGAGCGGGGTTGATGGAAGGTTAAGAGTGAGTGGATGCAGGAAATGGCAGAGACCAAGAAGCCTTTTGTAGTTCACCACAAAGTCACTTGATTTATTTATTTATTCATAATCCAAATGTCAAGATTAAAGGCCCAAAATGACAAAAACACTTTGATTGGCAGTGAAAATGCATCTTGTTGCTCTGTAATTGTGGCCTTTTAATCCTGTACCCCTCCTCTTTTGAGGAGAATTCTATTGACATGACATGACTTTGTGAGGCAGATGGAGAACATGTCCCACACTGGTATGTGGGTTGATTTTCTCAAAGCCTGGCTTCTGAACATTTTGTCACAGGCTTGACTGGATTTCAGTAAACCCTGTCGAAGCAAACACTGCTAAACATGTGGGAGGATGGGGGTCTCTGCCATCAAATGCCTTCCTTAAACTTTTCTCAGGACTTTGAGAGGTCATTAATTTCGTCAGCCTTTTCTCAGTCTCTGACACTGGTCATCAATCAAAGGTGTTATTAGTATTCGCTCGACCCCAGAAACTCTGAGTATGTCGCTGCACAGACAAGGACCACACACTAGTAGGAAGAGATTAAGCCTGTGTGTGTCACATCACATTGGATGGAGCACCCTGCACCAAAAGGGTTGGGTGCTGCTGAGTAAGTAAATGGTCAGGGACAGAGGGTGGGCGTGGTGATAATGTTAAACAATATCTCAACAATATGGATCTGTGTACTTGTAATTTGCTGGTTGTGGGAAAAGCAGAGCACAGCAGATTACCAATGATTTTCTACAAGTTAAACTTCGCCTGAAGTCCAAATATAATGAGTTTTTAAGAAAAAATCCATAGTGTTAACAAACACTGCCCATTTAACAACTTTCCAAATCAATAACAATCAACATTTAAAGTTTTAAGAGTGGAAGAGAGTCTAAAGTTCCCTGGTTGTGCTCTCAGTTTATATATTTTTGCCCAGTTACTCCACCGGAGCCCATCCCCTCTCGCCTTCTCAGCCTTTGTGCAACAATAGAAACTTGTTTCCGGGATCTCTGCGTCAGGCTCTGTGATGTGAATGACCCACCAGCACAAAAGCCAAAGCCCCTTAACTAGGGGAAAAAGTAGGGGTGTGTGAGGGTGGGGGGGGTCGATATTGCTGCCACGACTGTGATGATGTCACTTTGCCAAAATGGTGCCGCTTGTGAAGAGAAGGAGTCGGAATTGGTTTGAGGAGGCGTTAAAAGCTGCTCTGCTGAATCCAGGAGCTGTTCTGATTTGTAACATCCATTTCCCTCTTTTAGCACTTTACTGCAAATAACAAAAAATTCAGAGTTGACAAATACATGTTTTCTGTGACAACTGAGATGAGTATAAACTGAATCATTTTATTATTATTTTGTTAAATCACAAAAACATGGATTTCTAGCTGTATTAATTGCAAGATTGTTTGTAACCATCTGTTGTCACCATTCCTCACATTGTATGGCTGGATTTCTTCTTAGACATGGACTAGTGTTGGGCCAAATTTTCTTTTAAAGGCCTTACTCCCATGTTGCTTTTTTTCTAAACAAGCCACTGCCTCACCTCAACAAGAAAATGACACACTTTCAACCAAGCAGAAGCAGAATCTTCTTAAAATTCTTTAAAAAAAATATAAAAAAGAATAATAAATGATGAATGTGATGTCAGGATGGGACAAAGAATTGGATATGTATATAGAGTGTATTGTTAACCTGCATCTAACATCCACTCAGTTAAAATTCACTTCAGATGCAATTGAAAATCCTCTTAAATTGGGATAAGTGCTGGCAACGTAACAATCTGGTTCTTGGACACATCGCTTATTGTGTTCAATGCTGGCCAAGAAACTTCCTGTAAATACGTTATTGTTTACAACAGAAGTTTCATACCCAGGATTTCTTAAGGTCAACATTTCTTCTGGCACACTGAGCCTGAACTACACTTTATTCCCCTTTAATTTAACAGCTCCGGCGGCTTTTCTAGTTAAATCGACTGTTCATTATTGAGACCCATTTTACGAAGGGGCTGTGAGGTGCAATTTAATGAATCTCTGGCACAAAGCTCCCTTTCACTGCCTGGCAAAGAATAGAGGCTATTTAGACCCTGTAGGGCTTTATGTCAAAGGCAGCCCATAATAGTTGTCAGGCCAGGGCAGAAATTCCCACTGGCCTGGGAATGCACTAGAAATCAACTTTTGCCATGAGCAGATTAAGACACAAGCAAGCAGTTGGGAAGATTCTCCCAGATAGTGGCATCTGTTTGGGCACAAGGATTTTCCCACAGAAAGACTGTATAGCCTTCTTTTTTATATAGCGGGGCTTGTTTCAGTGTCAAAATGAACAATAATTAGACTGCAAGTTTTCCAGACCGCAAACACATGAGGATACAAGATGAATGAAAAGTGATTTAAATTACTTACAGAAAATTAGGACCCTTCGATAGAAAATCAAGAATAAACCAATAAAATACCAGTATTGATTAGTTGAAGATTTTTTGCCATTTTAACTTTGAAGATATCTCAAATTTTCTGCTTTAAATTTTTTTCATTTAAAATAGACATAGTGCTTGCATTCAGAACTTTGTATATCAGCAGCAAATCTTTTTTGCTTTTTAATGGCGGCTTTGTTCACCGTTACAGTAATATCCTCCAGTTTCATGAGAGCGATTTTGGTTCAGAGCGCACACAAACAGTTAAACTAGAGGGGGAGAGCTCTGACAGAGGTTATTGTCTTCAGCTCAGTGGGGAATTTCAGACAAATCCCTCTTAGATGCAGGTGGTCAGGCACAAGCAAAGAGTTAAGTCCTGAGGTCCCTTTGCCCCTCCTCTTTGATGTTCTGACATCATTAGTCCAGCCCCCTGTAAGATCTCCTTGCTTTCCTCTGAGCCCGTCACTTCTACTCTGGAATGTTTACAGGAACTTCATGAGCAGCATCAGGACCAAACATTTGTCAGAGGAAAAAAATGGTCTGAAGAAATTTTCGGTTCAGGGATCAGAGCGGGTGCCACAGGTGTAGCCGCTGGGCTCAACAGAGTAATGGCTGTTCAGACTGCAATCATGAACCCTCAGTTCATGAATTTCTGCTTTCCTGGTTCTGTGATGGAGTATGATGTGGAGAAAAGCCTGGATGGGAGTCTCCTGGTTGAGGCAGATAATGACGAGGACTACAAAGAGACCACTCGGGACTTGCTGAGCTTCATAGACTCGGCCTCCAGCAATATCAAGCTGGCTCTGGACAAACCAGTGAAATCCAAACGGAAAGTGAACCACCGGAAGTATCTACAGAAGCAGATCAAAAGGTGCACTGGCATCATAACATCAGGAAATGTAACAGAGGCCCCTGTAAAAAGACAGGGGTCCCCCCTAGCTCAGCCCAGCCCTTTGCAGAACAAAACTCTTCCTAAGCGAGATGGGGTCCAGGCCAACTTACAGAGCAAGAGCCTGGCAGCCCTCTTCAGCCCTGTGAAGGATATAAGGGGTGAAAAGGCTAAGAAGCCCCCCCTGAGGCATCGCAATCTGCCCCCCTCTTTCTTCACTGAGCCTGCCAACTGCTCCAAAGTCAGCTCCACATCTGGGATGACGCTGAAGGACTTGGAACGAGGAAATCCTGAGGCAGCAGAGTTCTTTGAGCTCTTAGGGCCCGACTACAGCAATATGGTCAGTGACCAGGACCTTTATCAGACCATGCCTCTGCGGGTACAGCCAGAGATGGCAGCACCAGATCCCGCTTCCTACGATGCTCACCATTTAGTCAGTGGTCTTCTCTACTCTGAGCCGTGGACTAGCTGCTCTGGGCCCTCTAAGAAACAAGGGGAGAGTCTGCGAACAGGCCCAGCCCAGCCTCCTGTCTACTGTCATTCTGAGGCTGCTGCTGGGCCCATAGAGGACAATACACTGTGCACTTTGGCCTTCCCCAACTTCTTCACTGACTGCTCCATACCTCAGGTCACTTATGATTTAAGTGGTGGTTATAACAGAGCTAATTATTCATCTCTATGAGAGACTGACAATTCTGGTGTTAGAGTTGCCAGTAAAAAGCAGAAAAAAAATTGCCATGACAAGTTTAACAGTAGTCAAAGAGTTTGATATTGCTGTCTCTTATTTGTTTATCTGTTGTGGAAATGATATTGCAGATGGCATTTTAAAGCATTTTTATCATTGTGGTTCAATAGAACAGAGTGTCACGGGGCCTTTTCCCCAAAAATCTGTTTTTCTTTTATAAAAAGCTCTTTGAAACCACTAGATGCCATGTACTTCTCAATATGCCTGTTTCATTCTCTACACAGTTCTGTTTAACGTTGAAATGTTTCACATGCAGACATGATGATTTCTTATCTCAGGCAATTTGAAAGGCATTCTGAATGAAAATACATCTGATGTTGAGTATGTTTCAGTTCTGTCACCAGAGTATGTGACTCTGCTCATCAGAATGAAGCTTATTCATTTGGAAACTTTAATGAGACATCTCATTTTAATATCTTACAAATAGGAAGCTCCAGAAATACATGTTGGTTTAGTCCACTAAACATCACTTATTGCTAGGAATTGGTATTATAGATCTGTTTGTTAAATTTGAAAAAACATGCTGCAACAATCTCTCAGTGAAGCACTTTTTCACTCCTATTAGTAATGATTCTGTGCAGAGACATAAAGACCCATTTTGCTGAAATGATGATCACAACACTGTGCGATGCCATATTTGTTTCACAGCATTTCCAGCTCAGAAATGATTTTGAGCCAGCAGAATTACCACTTGTATCTATTTTCTGGGAAAAGCCTTTAATGTATCTAGCTATTGTGAGAGGACAAAATAAAGCTGGTCTTTATTACTGTGCTGACAGAGTCTGTTTTAATGTTAGTTGTGGATGTTGAGCTATGATGACCATAATACAAGCAGGTACAAAGTAAAAACACTGCAGGGAAGGAGATGTGTCTCCTTGAAATATAATTATGAAGTAATATTGAGTAATTTTCATGAAATCATATGAAAATTCAAAACAAGAATGAAGAATTTATAGTTTTACTGCAGAGCTAACATATTGTATTGTACCATATTACATATATCACATGGTTGCTTCAAATAAGTCTAACCACAGACAGTATTTAAAATGTAATCAGCAAAATTCAAATGTTCTCATATATGTTTGTTGAAAAGGCCGTATGCTGTAAATGCAACACTGGATATATGCTATATAAACATTGTACTGCTTTGATATCTTCCAAAAAATTTGAAAAACAAATTTGCTCAGGTGTTTTTAAAAAAAAATATATATAAAAAATTCAACAATACAGAAATAAATATTTGGAATATACTATTTGGAAAACAATCCAACAAGGTAAGGAGTAAAAGGTACATCACACCATTAATTAGTTTTAACAAAGGTTTCACTTAATTTGACTTTACACTTCTTATGAGCTCAACAGAGCAAATTCAGCACTATCCAACATAAACATCTCTCATGAATAATAATAATAATAACAATAGAAGCTCATTTAAATGCTTAGCATCTTAACAATATTAAACTTAATTTCAGTTTTGATTAACTTTTTAACAGTTCTGATGAAAAATTGAGAAAGTGTGACTCAAATTTTGAAACATATCCACTACAGAGTGAGAGGGGTAGTAGTCCATTTTGTGGCTGAATGTAAATGTATGGGCTTTGTGCCAACAAGCCTGTGGATTCATTTACTTCCTGCAGTGTTAAATATAAGCTGAGTGGGCATTTTAACTCTCAACCTCCCACAATTTCACATTCTCACAGGAGATCATTCCCTGGACCTTTAAATATATGCTGCAAATAAAAGTATACATTATTATCTCCCTCTGCTGGTTGCTGGGTTTATTCATTGACCTTCTAACATTGCCCAGGTTCATGTTTCAGTGAAGTCTGCATAGTGTTTGTTGAATGAGACGTGGCCTAAATGTCGGGGATGAGTGAAACCTAACATTGATTTTAGGGGTATGAGGCTTACTCAATCTGACTTCCCAAGGTAAATTTCAAATTTATGCAAAGAAATACAACAATGTTATCCTTTTTGAAGCTGAACATGCATAATATGTTTGTCACTATTACATTAGAGTAAAACATGCAAACACATTCATACTCACTCATTCGTAGATCTTCTTGGCAGCCTATAGCTGTTCTTTTATCCTTTTGTGCTTCGTAGCTCAGATGCACTTTACTGGTGATGTGTCTTGGCTGTTTTTTTGAAAAGGGAAAAAACAGTTTTCATCTAGTTTGCACAATTTATTGACCTATAATTTTCTCCCACTTTCAATCAAGGAAAAATACACAAAATGACAGAGGACCCACAAATATAGTATGCCTGTCCACATAATCTCCAAAGGTCCATAAACAGGTGCTCAACAAACACACTAGATGGCAGTAATGCTCCACTGAAAACCCAATGTGTACCACTCCCATCTACACAGACAGGCATTTGTTTCTTATGAACAAGATTATTTATGAAATTAAGCTTTGTGTGGTAAGCTCTTCAGTAGTTGTTTTTCTATACAATGAATTACACTGAATTTAGTTAATTAGTTGGAATTAATAATAAACTACAATTTTCAATCTTTGTCTTTTTCAGAATTGGCTTCCCACTAACTTCATACTCCTGTATATGTATCATACAAAGAGACACATATTCATTGTAATATGTGCTCTATTTTGAAGCTAATATTGTCTGCCAAGGCTTTTTTCTTACCTCCTACGGGCCGCCTTTGTTTGCAGGTTGGTCAACATGACCCTATGCCATTTTCAGGAGAAAACAATATCTGGCAACCTGCAATACAGCAAGCTATGGACACAGAGAGTTTATGGATTTTCTGTCGCTGAGTTGACACCAGCTGATACATTCAGATTAGACCCTACTGATGGAGCAACAACTGTATCCTGCTTTGATTCATGGTACGAAAGAGTTGCAATGTTTGTCGAAGCGATTAAAAAGATCTGTGTTGGCACAGACTGGAATAACAAGAGCCAGATATCCATGTAAATTAGACATTTAAAAGGGAGCAGTTCTATTTCTTTGAGTATATAAAATTCATACAGGAACTATTAGATACTGCAAAGAACTGACTGAAAATAAATGTCCTTATTCAGTTTGACTGACAAAGAAAACATTCAAATGCAAACCCAGAATGCTTTTCGAACTGATACGGTTTCCCTAGCAACCAATAATAACGTCACGTAATTAAAACGTACATCTTCGCAAGTAACAATGGCAGAATTATAAAACTGTATAAACCATTTTTATACCATCGGCCTTTTCCTCTCCTCCAAACCTTCCAGGTTTGTTATGTGAGGAGAAGGTTATAACGCGCCAGCTAGCTACGCCGCCTCGTAAGGTTAGCTTACCTTAGCCTGCTAGCTAGCGGAAGCCCGGCTGTCCTGTATAATTATTCTAATGTGCCTCCGATGAGCTGGTAGAAGATAAATGAATATATTCTCTTCGGGGGTCGCATTTATAGAAAATGTACCTGCATAGGTAAGTGACTGGGTTGACGTATGTTTGAAGGTAACATACGCGGTGACGTAATGAAAGGCGACCCGCAAAAATATTTGACAGCCATAATGAAGATAACACTGGATATGTAGATTCATTACACTTATGCTGTTGATATAATAACTGCAGTTTGTTGTATTTGTGAAATAAAACAACTACGTTGTATTTGCTTTAGAAACTTCTCTCTCTTTCTCTCTCTCTTTTTTTTTTCGGGACCGAGAACTCAAAGTCATAAGCTTGTCGGCAACAGGTGACGCAAACAACGTGCGGCGCATGTTTTGAACAACAAAATATTAAAATACTTTTTATTTCAGCATTAAAAGATCACCTAATTCTCCAGAATCATAACTATTTCAATGAAAAAGGTACATAAATGTTGTATCTCTTTCTATATATAAAAATATATGGTGATGTTATGCAAAAAAATCTTTTGCTGTCTTAAGGTAACATGAAACAATCTTCTGCTTTTAACAAATAGAAATTTTCTAGTATGCCTGCATCAGTAAAGCTTTAACAGCATTAAATTTGCTTGTGGAACTTAAGGCCTGTGACAAGAGCCAATTACCCAGGTGGCAGCTATTAATGGCCACTCCAACTTGATACTGAGCTTCTGTCCTCTTTCTTTCTTTCTTTCTTTCTTTTTTTTTTTTTTTTTTTTTTTTTTAACTTTCTCTGAAGCTCTTGTGCATTTCTTGTGTGTATGCTTTTGTGACTGTGTTACAACAAAATGGCCTCTAGCTCACAGTTTTCTCACTACTGTTTGGACTGTTTGCACTCTGGATAGGGAAGCTTGTGCTCAGCCGTGCTGCCATTGTTTACACCGTGGATCCGGATGAGTTGGTGGCACTAACCCAACATTAGAGGGATTACTGGGAGTGTAGCAGAGACAAGCTAACACCAGACTGCCTTGTTCCCCTGTGTGATTTCCAGATAATATGTGCAGACCGGACAAATCAGAGTGGCAAGACATAAAGAGTATGCTACTGGGGCTTGCTAATGAAGAACAGGGTACATCTGCAGAAAATATCCACAGTAAGAACACTGAACTGCTAGGAATTAGTTGCATTATGTAATATTACCAACTCCACCATACTATCACCACACACCCAGACCCTGATCCCCTTCTATTTATCCCTGGAGTCTTTAATCAAGCCTCCCTGTCCTCCACCTTGCCATCATTTTGTTAACATGTCACACTCCAAACCAGAGTCATAGGAAACTGGACTTGTTTTACACTAATGCCAAAGGACCGCGCAACTCATCACCTCTCCCTCCACTGGGCAGCTTTGACCACAGACTGGAACACATTGTGCCTCGTGATGGGTCTAATGAGCATAACAAGACACCAAAGGACTATTTTGACCCAACTAACCATTTTCTAGGAGCATCAATGTGAGGACAGTCACAGTCTCACATTGTATCATGGGCTTTATTGACATCTGTGTAGAGAAGACTATCCACCAAGGCAATGCGGTTTCCCCGGTTACTCCAGATCTGCAGTGAAAAGAAGAGGTCCTTTAGCTAAGGGAACAAACAGGACTTGCAGAGGGTCCAAAATGAGCTACGGAAAAAGTACCAGGAAGACTAAAACCTGCAACAGGAAGTAGGGCTGAACGATTAATTGTGTTTGCAGTAATATCGCGATATTAACGTGTGATTAAGATTTGGCCACATTAAAAAAAAAAAAAAGTGGTCACATGACACAAAAGCGTGAGAGAGACAGCGAGAACGGCCCACTCAACTGCATCAACAACTTCTTGCGCAATGGCCTCTGGCTGGACGGAACAGTCAGAAACTGACTCCACTGAAACTTTAGTCTCGAAGAGGAACAGCACATCAGCAGTGTGGTATTTTTTCGGTTGTCAAAAGGAAGATGCTGCACAGCGTCAGGTGTTGTGCAAAACATTCCATGCTACTGTTGCTACTTCACAGGGCTCTTCCAGCACTAAAAAAAAAAAACAACACAAACAAACAAACAATGCCGAAAACCACACACACTAAACCCAAGACAAGCATATTTGCCTGATATGTTTGAAAGTGTCACTCTGTATGAGCATAGTTCTAAATGGCATGGGGAAATCACTCAGACAATAACCGAGTCCATTGCTAAAGATGTGGTGCCTCTCAGCACGGTGACCGAGCCTGTTTAAAAAGTGCATGCTATTAAACAGAAGCTTTTTTTTTTTTCTTTCAATGACTTTGTAAGTTAAATACAACGCCAAAGCCAAAAGCCAAAGATTTGTTGCTCTTATGTTTCTGTAATGAGCAGTTAAATAAAAATTATTTATTTCAACTCTTGCATCTTACTGTGCCACCTTTGAATTCTAACAAAGACTATGGAAAGAAAATTCTATACTAAATGTATCTAATATTGTGTTGGCCATATTAAGATAATTCGTAATGTTTTGTTGGGGAAAAAATAGGATAAAATAATATATCTTTTTAAATTGCATATTAAATTGCAATCACAATATTGGAGAAAAAAATTGCAATTCAATTATTTTCCAAATCGTATAGCCCTAACAGGAAGAAGATGTTGTCGCTTGACAGGCATAACACTGCACTTGATGAAAACAATATGCATTACACCTCATGTGCACACACTAATGACAATAAAATATGACATGAATCATGACACCTACCCTTATCTGTAAAAGCCTAACCCTAAAGATCCAAACTTCAAGAATGAGGTATAATTAAATGAGTTTCAAACTACTATTAGTATGGATGTTGATGTCCTATACTCAGCAAGACTGAAAGAAAACCCGGCAAACTAAATAATGCTAACAATCATTAATATATATATATATATATCCGTTACAAAGTGGAAATTCTTCATTGATGTTGCACAATCCTTGAGTTAATGTTAGGACTCAATCAGCACACCTTAAATATCAATATGACAACTTTGATCAATACATTTGTTTGCATTTGGCCCTCTTACATGATATTTGCTTTAATGATAATTGGACCTTCAAGTGTTTCACAGCAGAGTTTCTCTGGTATGTTATGAGATGTCTATGAGAATGTGTTTACACAGATGGCATATGGTATTAGTAGGCTCAAATTGAATGCAAACACAGCAGCTTGTTAAAAAAAAAAAAAATATATATATATACAACTAGGACAGAAATACACTACAGATATTTACTTCTTTGAACTATAGTTGGAATCCATCCACACTGGTCCTATCACTGACCTTCAACAGCTAATCCACACATCTTGGTAGCAACAGCAGCCACAAGGGATACTCACAAACTTTTAAGCATCTCTCAGCAACCTGCTACTTTTGTCTGAGTTAAAAAAAAAATATTGTTTGCATGTTTTGTTTTTTATGGAGGGCAAATAATGTGATGACAAGAATTCAGATGTAAGCTATTGAAGCATAACATTACCGTTATCTTAGACTAATTGCTTTGTTGGAAAATTACACAGGCTCATACTGAGTTTAATCAAATAAGATGTGAATTTCTATATAAACCTAAATGTATTTTTTGTAGCAATTACATTAAGCTTTTAAAGTTGACTTTTATTTTTTCAAATTTGCAAATAAAGATTCATAAATCTTTCGGAAGTCAGTAATGCATGTCCAAATTGCGTCCAATACAGCTAATGTATTCCCTTGACCTTGCAAAGTTTTCAGGTAGAACTTTGTCAACACCAAAATCAACTTTAAATCCTAAACTTCCGAAAAGTTTCATTTTGCCGGCTATTGTGCTTCCCACCTCTCACGGACCTCCTGCAATTTCCAGTGTCAGGGCAGAGAGGTAAACAAAGAAGAGATGATATGCTTACGGTACAGTATTTTTTCTTTCTTTTTCTTTTACATATGCGTTTCATGTATTGCTGCTTTCTATTCAAGTTTGCATTCATTTTCAGCAGCTATGATGCACTGTATTCCTCCTCGGGGTGTTGTGAGTATGCTTGCTTACATCTGTGTGCTTTTGTCAGTGTGAAAACAATTGCAAGCTGTGCAGCTGACAAAAGTGTTGGTTAGATTCTAAACAACGCTGCTTCAGATTTTTCATCTCCAACAGATGCTACCCATATTGAAAGATCCAACTCTCACATACTAACATTAATAAAGATCAGCGTAAAAGTCATCCTTTACTCAGAAGACAGATTATAACATCCACATTTGCTCCTGTTAGTCAAATTGAGTATTTAATTACTTGGAATTGAATCAAGTACACTTTTAAATGAACCATAATTTTGATTTATTAACATTTCTGATCAGTTTCTAATGCATGGAGTAAAATAAAAAAAAATAAAAAAAACAATTTTGAATCTACCGTTTGCTGCTTATTCAAATCAGGGTCATGCATGGAGGAGTTACATATCTGAAGGACATTTTATCAAAGGAGCATTATCTGATTCCTCTCCTCAGAGTTGGTGATGCTCTGCCAGAGCCACAGCTAGAAATTTTTGTGCCTCTGCACCCCTGAATAATTCAGTTTCCCACAACAGATACCTTTTCTGTGTTCTGTAAAGGGAAGTGACTTTGGCTTCCAACTGAGGTCAACTCATATTGATGACCCCTCTCATCCTGTCAATTTCTGCCATTTGTCACTGCCACTCGGTCAGTATCCAAAGCATGTTAACGCAGTTGAAGGTCAGACAGAAGATCAGTTGGCAAGACAAGTGCTTTACATTGTGCTTCTTCACTGTTTTGACAATGCAGCCACCACATCAATGGCGCTCCTAACTGGCAGCCAAAACCCTTTTTGTCTTCTTGTAGCTTCTTTCACCTGGAATGGCCCAGTGACCTTTGGCTGGCACAGGTCTACTACCTGAGAAATCTGATCTCAAGTGACACAAAACTAAGCACATGCTGTTCCTATAGAATAGAGATTATTAGTATTACTAACTAAAGAAACATTTTATGTCTACGTTGTTCTATTTTACATTTACAGATAAAATATCATTAACATATATCGAAAAAATACATTAATACCAGATTAAAAACTCTGCATATTTGATATATGCTCATGAAATTTGAATTATACATCATATAGTCATGTGAACAGGAAATCTGTCTGCAGCAACTGCAACTGCTGCAATTTTTTTAGAGGAGGATTCTTAAAAACTAAATCAGACCTGCACATTGTTCAGGATCAGGGCTTTTTTAGAGCTTCCTGTTTTATTTTTAAATCTTTGTTTGGTGCTCTTTTGCCTAAACTGACCTTTTTCATAGCTATAACTGCCACGCCCTGATTCTCTTCAGCTGTATTTCACTGTTTTCCCTTCAATTAAGTGTTCACTCTCCGTTCAGTGCCACAATTAAGGCCCGGCAAAACCCCAAGTCGGATTTGTTGGTCCTGCCAATGTTCTGTCTATTCCTGTGTCAGGGGTCCAGACCAATATTTCCTCTGTTCCTGAACCTGTTCTGAGTCACTGGTCCCAGCCAACACTTCATCTGTCCCTGTGGCAAAGATTCTGGCTGACGTTCCATCTATTCAGGCATCCGGGGGTCCAAGTTGATGTCACCTTTCTTCCTGAGTCTGGTCCTGAGTGAAGTCCCAAATGAAATCTTATCTGTTCTTGAGTGGCGACTGACGCCTAATGAACTCTCAACAGTGTTGGCCATTGTCAGCAGGTCGGCAAAAAACAGCTTAAGGGCCCCGGTCGGTGACCCCCATTGATACTATCTCCTCATTTTTGGTGGCATCAATACAAGCTCCTGATCAGGCATTGGTCCAGCCAACACCAGCTCTGGATCTCCAAAGAGTAGCCCAGCTGATGTGTGATCCCCAGTGTAGCTCTCAAGTCTGAGGCTCAGCAACCACCTGCTCCTGCTTCGACATCCAGCCTGATTGCAGCTGCCCCCCGGGTCTGTACTCAAGCAGTCTGTCTGTCAGAACCTTTCGGAGCCACCTGCTTTCCCTGACCTCCAGCTCCTCCTTCCCAAGTTCTCAAAGGGATCCACCTTCACCGCCTCCACCTGTGCCCTCCTGCTTTTCCTTTATAGAGAACCCATACTCATCATGAACCTCCTGCGCGCCAGAGGAGCGCTGCTTTAGTCAACTCTCTCTGGAGGAGCTCAGTCTGTCTGCCTGGCCTGTTGGCTAACCCCTTCCCCAGAGAGGCTCAATAAGTTTATTTTTATTTAGGGTTTGTGTTCCCCAAACTGCTTGCCAGTTTTTATGTTTCCATCCCTAGTTGTGTTCCCCTGAGTTTCTTCAGTGAAGTATCTTGTTTATGTCCCTGTTCACGTTCCTTGGCTTTTTCTGTTTGTTTTTGTAGCCTGAGTTTGGATTGCCTGAGTCTGGATATTCTGACTTTTGCTTCATGTTTGCCTGCCTGCTTGAACTTTACTTTTCCCACTCATCCACCTGTAAGCCAGCTTTTGTTCTTTGATTAAAGTACCTCATTGCATTTGCCTCTGCGTGCCCACATGGGGGTCCATCCTGTCTGAGGGTGTGTTGCTATGAGCAACTACGCAACGACATATTGTATTTTAACGCATGGCAAATATTTATTTTCATCTTTACAATCTCTTAGAACTAACATGCAGATAGACATACAGAAGGCAGGACAACTGGTACCAGCCACTTGCATGATCGCTTCTAACATATCAGCAATTAACAGAGTCTCTTTATAACAATGCAGTCTGATGCCTGATGCCTCGCACGGCTGCTCACTGATAAAACAAACTCAGACTGGTTATTTATTTTCTTGTCTGTTTTGTTTCTCTGCTGTGCTCCAGAACTGTGTGGCAATAGCTGCTGTTAACTGCATGAAAATGCATTTGGTTTGCAGTTGATGTCCAGTGGCTCAGTGAACCCAGTTCCCTGCAGATAGTTCCAACATCAGCTTTGCAACTGACTGCACTGACAATGTTTACTTGGCATTTTCTGCATGCCCCTGTTACACATCGTTTAACATCCAATAAAGGAAAAAAAAAAGCTATTACAAACATTTAATATATATTACAAGAAGGAGTTAGGAAACCTTCCTCTTTGGTGTATCTTGAAATAAAGCCTTGCCCCCTTAGGTGTCCTCATAGATATTGGCAACGCAATGCGTATACTTTAAGATACACTATTGTTTCAATTAGAAGATTTCTAACAGGATAGCAGGGCGATTCTGAGTTTGAACCCCAGGACTGTGACCTTTTTATACAGAGTTTTTGTTCACTCTGTGCCTGTGTGGGATCCCTCAGGATGCTCAGGCATCCTCACACAGACTAAAGACATGCAGGTTAGGTTAACTGGTGTTCCCACCAGAGTATATTTGTGTTTGTGAATGGTTGTTTCTGCATATACCCCATGGCGCTGCTCATACACTGGCAACCTTTCCAGGATACCCCCCCCCCCCACCAACACACACACACTCACAGCCAATGTCAGCTGAAATCCCCCCCATAAGCAGTATACACATGGATGGGTAATTCTCCAACTCTGCATCTGTATCCTTGTTATTAATCTTGTTAGCCTTCGCATAATGAAAAAAGAAACGCTCATAATGAAATTAAGTCATTTAGCAGTGACACTTATTCAGTAAACTCATACCCTGGAGCCACTTTCACTTTTTAGTTTATAATGCTGTCTATTTATGGTTGTGTCCAATACTTGAGAGTGAACCACTCCAGAAGGAAACTTCATTGAATTTCCATTATTATCACTTTCTGGCTTCAGGTTTCAACAGACGTGAGAAAAGAGATGAGAGATGTTGCACAACACCTCCGCTGAGGGCTGGATATGTAGAGTCTGTCTGCGGTAATTTAATGCAGCCAAGTCAGCCACTGTGCATTGTATGATAACACTTTCAGTCTTGAATGCGAGTAACATTCTCACCTCAAAATGGTTGTTACTTTGTGAAAATCATCAAAACTGGCTGTCAACAAGGCCCACAGTGTTGCTCATTTATGGAGTTTTTAGGCTGTCTTGCTGGTGTGCTGCAATTATCTCTCTATTGGATGTCTTGACTTATGATAATATCCTGTAAGAAAAATATTCGTTCTGGCCTCTGTCGGGTGCAAATGTTCAAGGATATAAGGATGGAAGTCTGCATTGTGCAGCCTGACTTCCTTTGTATCATACAGAGGGCAGGGAGCTGATCTAAAGATATAAATGAGGTGTCTGTCATCTAAAGGAGATGAAGTTGTATAACACCACCTGCATATCCCTTGAGAGGCATAATAATCTGTAAAAGCAGAGAAAATCCTATTACCTGTCACAGATTTCTTCTCTCATAATTGCTGGAGTCTCTCCTTTGGGAGGGATGGGGGGTGAAGGACGCCAGACACACTGATATCAGACTATCTTCAGAAGAAATCTAGGGGGCATCTATTTTCGTTTTGTCACTCCCATGGCAAGGTTGGCCTTTTTCAATCCTTCAGGAAGGGGTTTGATAAAAAAAAAAAAAAATAAATAAAAATACCTCTTCAATGACACTACTGCACCGTCATTTAGAGGAAAGATCCAAATCTTGTCACCCAACAAAATAACATCTGTATCTTATTTTGTTGGAGGATAGATTGTAATTCAACCGAATTTAGGCAGTGGGCCAATTCTTCGGCTCATACTTGCTAATGTCGAAATAAATAAATAAATAAATCTTCTTGTCATCTTAGAATTTTCACCCAAATAGAGATTACTTACTTACAACACAATATATATTATATTAATAGTCTTTTAAACTTGTGCGACAAAAAATGGACCAGACTCAGTGATTACCTTCCTAGCAAAAAACTTTCTAATTAATATTCTAATCTTCTAATATATTAATATTCTTCGTATGTCTCTCTTTTTCCTATGTTAACATTCATTCAAACAAATGTTCAGCATCGAGCATTCAACCTTCCTTTACTCACCAAGAGCTGTCTCCATCTGTGAAAAGCAACATCAGTGTTAATGTCTATTTAGTCTTATCTTGCCCTGTAGCTGACATGCTAACCAGCTAGCCGCAGTCTGCCTCGTCTCTCTCTGGCAGTGACTCGCTTACGCATCCAATTTGCCCTAAAGATGTAGTGCTGCTCAGAGCACGTATTATAATCTCTCGTCTTTGAAATGCCATAATGGCTGAGGCGACAGTCCCAGCATTAAACCATGTTTGGCGGCAAGAGAAAATGCACATGCATGTCCTTAAAGCTTGTTACAATCACTTCAGTGCCTTTTCGGTTTTTGTTTCAAAACATTGGCAAATTATTTCATGTGCTCATACAACTGAGAGACAGCATATTAAAGTTTGAATAGCTAAAATGTATTCATAAGGCAACACAGGCAGAGCAGGTATGGGGGGAATAGTCTGGGGCAAAACTAGGAGGTAAAAAGACAAAGGCCAAAGTCCAAAAAGAGTAACACACAGGGTGAAACACTGGAAATACAAACTGAAAGCTAAAGCTGGAGCTCGCTAGCTGCTCCATCCATCCAGCTATTGATCTATCCAGCGATTGATTCATTCATCCATTGATCTACTCTTGTTGGGAACAGGCTCAACAAATTAAACCTCTTCTGGGGATTTCTGGCTGTTCCTGGGGATAATTTTCTCCTCCCTGCAACTGCCAATGGAATGACAGTCCATGTGTTTTTCAGAGATACCTGCACAGAGTGGCCTCAAGAAATGCCTGAACCATTTCCACTGGCTAAACGCAAAGGAGTGCGGTTTGTACTCCAAGGCTCTAAGACGCCTTGAGAGATCCTAACTACACTTGGCCCTTGTCTCATCTGTTCTTCTTCACCTAGAGGTGACCTTTTTGTGAGGGTTGGAGATTAGCCTTAACCCAATATTCCCACAGCACCCCAGTGTGCAACATCGAAGAGACTCAGCCGTGCTCCTACTCCACAAAGTAAACGGGGACCAGATGGGGCGATTCTGAGTGCTGGACCACACCTCAGACCTTTACACAAAATAAGAAACCAAAGGAGCACGTCGCAGAATATAACAGGAGCCACACTGGGCTATAAAAGGTGAAATTAATGACCCAAGTTCACAAACACTTCCCCCACAGCAGCAGCAAAAACCCTGAGCCTTTGGCGGTTGAAGGACTCTGAAAGCTGGGCTCACATTGTGACAGACAGTTGTTGGCTCTGCTCCCCATGCTCCATTTCTTCAACTACATCTAAGTCAGCCCATTTACTGGGGCCTTGTCCACTAAATGACTCAGAATTTTCCCTTAATATATGAGAACCATTTGTGATTCTGGCTGAAAAAATGGAAATATTAAGGCTGGGAAAATTTAATTTGGATATCTAAGAATCATAATAGAATACATCTACCAGACAGTATATCAAATGTATTTTTCTTAGTAGTTAAAAAAGAAGCATATAAACAAAAGAAGATTAAAGGAGGGATGATGTGAAATAATTCATAGACACCAAGGCTGAGAAACTCAAAATGTAGTCACTTCAGTAAATCAGCAGCATAAATCATATCCCTCAATCCTCTCATCTGTTAAGATGATTTGACTAATGTCCAAGAAATTGTTTTGCCCAGGTGAATCCTTGGATGAGTCTCGTAGGTTGAGCGGTGCATTTCAGTGAGAGGCAGCATACCTTCATTTTTAATGAACTGTTTATCTGGTGCCTGCTCGCTGGAAACACTTGATGTTTACTGAAGGGAAAAACAGAGGCAGCAACACCGAGCGAAAGAGCGAGAGAGCATTCCAACCTGTGACATTTTGTTTTGTTTCATTTGAAATGCACAGATTTCCGTACTCTGAAAGACAAATAAAAAGATAAAAGGAGGAACGATCTCAAACGAGTCATGGGATTGTCATCATTGAAAAGTCAGTGAAAACAGTCAGTGTTTTCTGTTTTCATTTTGCCTGTACATTAGGGGACATCTCAGTGTCACATTGTGTAGTTCCTTCAGGAGAGGATGATATGACAAAACAAAGGTCAATGCAGCAGCAGACAATATCGCAGTAGTAGCGTGTTCACAGTCCACTGATGAAGAACATCCTTTTTACTATTCAGGCGATTGAGCTGAAACTTTGTGACATGTATAATAGATATTTTAACACCTGGTTTGGATCTCTCCTTAAAATGAAACAGTTGTAAAACGGTCCGATTATATGTGACCTATATTTTGATTAGACTCTTTTCTCTAAGTTACCATCACAGGTTCCTCATAAACCTGATACATAACACAACTGAGCAATAACGATCATAGTGACCTCTATGTCACACCCACACATCACAACTTGACATGGTGGCCTTCAGCTAATCAATTGTACGTTTCTCTCGCTCTCAACTGTCATTCAGTTACACTGCACAATCCACAGAAAACAATTTGTGACCTACCTCCGCAGCGACTCTGGGCCCCTGACTATCTCTAATCAACGCGTTTGACCAGAGGACTGTCTCATGAAATCCTAAAACTCAATTCCTCAGTGTCTTGAGTTCGGTTTCTTCTGATTGGTAGCGCTCTTCCTATGGACCATTGCACGTGGCTATCCACATCACCTGTTCCTTCTCTTCACAGTAAATTCCATTCATTAATTCATTCATCCATCTTTTACCACGTATCTTTTTTCCAGGAGCCAATCCCAGCTCACTCTGGGTGAGGGGCGGGGTCACCCTGGACAGGTCATCAGTCCATCACAGGGCCAACACACAGAGACACACAGAGACCAACAACCACTCACACCTACAGACAATTTAGAGTCACCAGCTAACCTAAACATGATGTCTTTGGACGGTGGGAGGAAACCCACACAGACACAGGGAGAACATGGAAAGTCCACGCAGAAAGACCCCAGGCCGGGAATCGAACTGGTGACCTTCTTTCTGTGAGACAGCCACGCTAAACCACAATTCGAATAAATTCCCTTTTGGTCCTAATTTAACATAATCTTTTGCTCCTCTAATTAGTCTCTCCTGATAGAATTGAATTTAAGTTATGCATAGGTCTTGTTCAGTGATTTAGTTCTTAACTCAAATGTAAGACCCAGCGATGATGTTAATAGGTTTTTTCCACTTAATTAACCAATATTAGACATTGCTGTTAAATATATATATACTCCTTTGGCTATAAGTGCAATTCAAAGAGAAACATGTGTCTTCCGTTGATCTTTCCATACTCACATATCCTCAATCTCTGTCTGGGTCTAAAGCAATGAAGTTATAAAGACACAATGCCTCTTTATGTCCTTGTTCGTTTTTGTGATATGCTAATGTATGCAGATTAAGGATTCATTAGCATCTTTGTCCCAGGAGATATGTCTGCATGGTCTGCTTGTATTTCTGAGCCAAAATAATCCTATAGACCTGCAGAGTTGGTTTTCTCTCTCTCTCTCTCTCTTCATGTCCGGTAAATTGTTCCATTAGCCTTCTTCCAAAAAATCATTTTAGGCTTTCCAAATAACCAGGCGGCCTATTCTCCAGCGATATCAATAATTATTACTAGTTTCCGACAACACAATTACATGTTGGAAATATATGCTTCATAAGTGCTCTGTGCTGTGGATATGCTTTGCAAGAAAATCTATTTTCTGTGAAGTGTGTGTAGAACGTTATACACGTTATTTCTCTTTCCACCTGCCATTTAACAAGCAGAATTTCCGAAAGTAGAAATCTGTGCACTCCGGCACCACCTCGTAAGTTTGCAGATGTGAAAGTTTCATCGGAAGCTGTGCCGGTTTACCTAGTGCAAGGCCAACTCCGAAGCAGATGTGTGTAATAGGTGAAATCCTCTGAAGCAGCTGCATTCAACGCTGGTCCATTGAACATACAAAGACAAATGACTAGCAGCTGTTTCTGCAGCAGCCGTCACATTCTCACAAGGTGCGCTTTCTTTTAATTGTATCTAACGCTCCCACAAGCAGCCCATCATCCAACAAACTGCACCGCACATCGTCATCGCATGGCTTAGAACACGCCTGAAAATTACCCAACAAAATCATCTGCGTATGGTTTTTTTGTTTTTGAAGATGTCTGACAGCTAATATTAAATGGAGCAGGCTCAAGGACAGGCTGCACTGAAAGTCGAAAATTAGGCCTCACAACCTATAAACAGTTTAGTTTTTTGAAACCAAAACATCTAAAGTCATTTGCAGATATGTTTTCAGTGGTGTGGAAGAGCTACAGGGTATGTAGGAATGGTCTTTATCTGTCTGGGTAGTTTTCTGATATGGGGTGGTACCAGACATAAATTCATATTTCTGTCTGTCTGTATTATCGATAGGGCAGTTTGGTCCTGAATCATCATGGCCATGGACTTTCTGTCAAAACTGGTGCTGGGCATCAACATGCCGGAGACATGAAAGCATGTGTGTGCACGTGTGCGACCTAAAGTTAATGAAAACACACAGGAAACGCGCACATACATACACAGCAGAAACAAAAGTGTGACTATGAAATATATCTCTATTTCTTTTAGAGCCGAAAACCTTTTAAGACATGTATTTACTTATTAAGCCTTTAAAATTACATTTAAATGCTAATGGTACACATACACCCCGACCAAATAGATGATACCTAACATCACCAATATGCGAGTATGATGCTTTTAGTGTGAAAACATGTCTTATCTCTGTAGGAACAAGGCACCAGATGTCCTCTTTACAGAAAACTGTTTGGGGGAAAAACAAATGTAATGAGTTACAAGATGCTGCCTAGAAGTCAGATGAATTAGTCAGATTCAATCTCATATTATTGCTGAAAAAAAAAAAGAAAAAAAGAAAAGAAACCTGCCAGTTGTGACGTTTCAGGTCTTCTATTCCAGCCTGAGCTAATATAGTAGATTTAACAGCTGGCGCAGTAGTTAAAGTGGAAATGAAACTAGTATCTCATCCTGAAGCCAATGTTTTACCTATTTCCTATAATCTCAGTGTTATGATATAAACACACCTGACAACTCTCTGGAAGAAGAACTGAGTCGCATAAAGAGATACGCAGTTCTGCAGCCGAGCCAGATGCCAAACGCACGCACGTTCACACGGTTCAAACTGTGACGGACGCAGACATATCAGCTTTTGAGGCTTTTATTTACACGCACAGCAACAAGATTATCGACTCATCAATACATTCTCATCCAAAATCAGTAAATCTGTCAAACGCTCAAACAAACCAGTAGCATCTGATCCTCAACATGAGGGCGCATTAATGTGTTCTATTGACATTAACACAGACGTCTGCATACAAATGATGCGAAATTAAACATGGTTCAGCCGAACACTTGCTGCAGGATTCAGGCAAAAATATTCAAAGATGGAAAGCGCCACAATCCAAAATGAAAGAGGATTATCGGTGTAAAGGCTGACCTCATTACGATGAGCAGTTGAACTGACGGGCTACCTAAGATTTTCATGTTCATAGTAGTAGCTTTTGGTGGTAAAGATAATCTTTTCTCATTAAACATTCACTGAACGGCATTTAAGCTTCATGTGTAACCACAGGTCGGATCCTATCAATCAGGACAAATACCATTAGTATGAGTGTAGTCCTCTGTGACCTTTTCAGATTGCATTATGATAGTGAAAACAGTGAGAAGGTCAGTGAACGTCCTCTCTGTACCGAGGAGGAGACACGGCACAATGTCAGCAGCTCTGGTTTAGATGTTACACGAAAGACTGGCGAACAAGCCGATGAGGAAATTCCCATAAACAAAGAGCAGGATACCGCGATGGCAAACTGCACTTTTGAACTTTTAAATGCCAATCAAATCTTTGGGCGACAAGTGGCCATGATTATCAAATGTTGAGTGGTTTCATGTTGTCTTGGCATACAGCAGTGCAAAAAGGCAACATCTTCCTAATGATTCATCTTATATTCAGCTGTCGTGAATCCTTTTAATTATTATTTTTGATGGCTCATAAAAATCTTGTAAAAAAAATAAAAATGTTATTTTGTTGTCAAGGGGGGGGGGGGGAGCATAACTGTTTGTCTTCAATTCACATTTCGGGATTTTTTTTTTTTTTTTTCCAGGGATTTGTCTCAACATTTTCAAACAGGAGCCTGTGACACGTTGTCTTCCTGCTGGTTTTCAAAAGACTCATTAATAGTCTAAAAACCTATCAAGATGACAACTTTTGCTGTGACTCCCCAGTTCAGCTCCAGCACTGCAAACTTTTTTCTTCCCTGCAAATACCTTTATATTTGCCTGCAGCACTGCCATCTACAGAACAAACTCATGGCTCTGACTCACCTCAACCGCTTAATTCCAGTCAGGTAAGGCTGAACTCACAACAACCCCAGCTCTGACCTTATTAATTAATTTCTCTGGGACTTTCTATTGATTGTAAAAATAGTGACTGAATCGGCTTTGAGTGCGTGTTTGTGCAAATATAATACAAAGGTGGAGAGAAGAGCTGTAATTAATTTAATTTGCCTGTCTATCAGCACTGGCCTCAACAACAACAACCTGATGTTTCCATCAGTTTGATGTTAATGTGATACTCAGAATTAAAAGAAGGTTGCACTATGAGGCTTCAAGTATATATCGACATGCTCATTTTGTGTTGCAGTTTATGAGAATACAAATCTATCCCAACGTGCACTGAGTGGAGGTTGGATACAAGAATGGTTCAGGCGGCGGAGACAAACAGACCCATGCTCACGCTGTCCGAGTTTCCAATGATCAGCGTCTCTTCGGGTAATGAGAGGAAAGCTTTTTCATACATGTAATATCCTGACTCGACAATGTTTACCTCAACAGGAAAGCTAGATACAAATTTCCCTTTCAAAAAAAAAGATACATATATCTTTTTTTGTCTGTGTTGTTTTTTTTTTTATGGCAAATTGAAAGACACTATTAGTGGGTACAAGTTTATTTCATGTCTTTGGAAATGGATCAATTTTTCCATCTGTTACTGTTTGTTATAATAGGAAAAATAACTTGGTATGATTAGTACCACTATTCTTCAGTGTTCAAGAGATAAAACAACATTCTAGTGTCTGATGTTTTGCGATATACGATAAAAAAAAAAAAAATGCTCATCTATGCATACAGGTCTTGAATATGACTACCTTATTTATTGTAAAACCTACAGGGAAGACAATGTGTATCATCACTAGATTTGAATGAGATGCAAAATGAAATTGAAAACAGAGTTAACATACTATAAAATGCAACTAAACATCACCATTGCTACTATTATAACCACAGCAAGTACAAAGTTGGTAGTTTTTGAGCCATCTGATCTTAACTTTCATACCAGTGTGAGTCATTTCTTATTTCACTGCTCATTTCATATACATATAAAACTCACATTATTTAGAATTCATGATTCACACATAACACCAAGATGCAGAATGTCACTGTTATGTAGCAGCAGCTTAGAGAAGCTGCAAAAAAAAAAGAACACCAAGTAGCTGGCATTCATTAAAAAGAAAAAAAAAAGAAAGAAAGAGAAGAAAAATGAATTGCACTTTGATGCTGCATCCTGTCTGACGCAGTCAAAGGTGCAGTAGGAGAATATTTTACTGCCACTAATGTTATTTCGAGCACTTAAGTCAAAGGCAGATGTTTGCTTTTCGAACTAAAAAGTGTGAACGTGTAGGATGATGAGGAGCTAAATTATAATAATATTTGTGAAATGTCAGCCTCGTGTAGTTTATATTATCCTAATGATAAAAAATGGGGGGGTCATTTGCTGCCGTTTAACAATGTGTTGATGTGATATTTGCGCGTTGACTATTCTCGCACCGTGTGGTTGACATTTAATGTTGCTAGTAACAATCAAAGTGCAGACAGCGATAACAGGGCAGCACTTGAGGCCTCATCCATGCCCCCTGCTTTTGGCACACCGTGCTTACCTACCGTTTAATTTTGCAATTAACATACACAAATCTTGAGTTCATCTTAATTCAATTGCGCAGATTTTAATTAAAGGCTAGTTTAAAACTGTAATGGGACATGGCGCCAGCACTGCTTGTCCGATAAATGTGGGGGGCAGGGCAAATGAATATGCCTTTCCCTTGAAGAAAATCAAAGAGATTGTGCTTTAATGATGTCTGAAGTGCGAATGCTACAATGTGCAATGCATATCACAGCATGTGGTTGTTGACATGCAATGGGTTAAAGACGTATAAATATGACTTTGTCCTCCCAGGATTTCGCCTGATGCCTTTCTTTCTTGTCCTTCTGTTTCACATGGCGTTTCCTCCGTCATGATTGATCGAAATTATGCACTTCTTGTCGACGGAGGACAATTCCACCGCATATTCCTGGGAAAGGTAATAACAGGAAAGGTGCTTTTGTCACACAGATTGAAATCAAAGTAACGGACCATTTGTGCTCTCTCGCAAACTCCTTCTCTTAGGTGAAGACGTTATCAAAGGTGGACAGTTTCGCCTCACAGCGTTCTCCGTCTACACACGACATTACCCATTAATGAGTCACATGTCTGAGTGTAATCTCCCGGTCATATACCATGCTGCGCGGGCTACATTAGATGCACTGTAATGCATTGGTGCTGCATTGCCGTGGAGGTTTTGGCAATGTGCAGCCGTGGAGCACACTGTGTAATATCATCCAAGTGTCATCGCAGAGATTATCACGAAATAGCTTTGGAGCTAATGATGAAACTGAAAGCGAGAACTAATAATAGTATGAACAAATAATGCTTCATCAACTCTGAGAATCAAAATGAATGATCAAGGGAAGGAGCTGTGAGTGTTGGTTTAAAATGGAAGAGGGAGAAAAAAAAAAAAAAACCCACCCTCCGATCCTCCCACAGATATCATCACTTTGCGTTATTTAGTTTATTCTTTTGTGATGAAGTGTTGATGAAGTGTTTTAGTCTACCCTTTTTATATTGTCAATAAAAGCTCTTTCCCTCAACATGTCTCATCCGCAGACGCTTCAGCTGGTAAGTTGTCATCTTTCCTGCAGATCTCCACACAACCACAACTCTGAAGACTGTTATCTTCACCGAAAAGGCGCACATTTGGCCAGCGAGCAAATGTACAGCGCCACCCACAGACACACTAAAAGCACAAGGTCCTGTGGCTGCATAGCATCCTGGTATTCTGGTCTGCAGATGCTACCTTCAGCATCAGTGTTGGCAGACCTGATGTCTCTGCCCCGTCTTGAACGGATGCATGCATCTCACACAACTCAGTTTAATATTTAGAGAAAAGGATATTTCTGTGAAGAAAAAGTCAAAGCCTGACCTTTTCCCTCCTTTGTTATGACAAAAAAAAAAAAACAACAACCACAAATAACTCTATTTAGCATCATATCATCTTCTCAGCAAGATCTAAAAGGGGAGCAAAGGTGTACTGGACAATTGTTATGGTTTTACCTGTGTTTAAGTCAGGCCGTCCTCTGGCCGGAGGTACCCTTGCGTTCTGAGCAGCAGAGAGACGGTGGGAGGATTCATGCTCTGCTGGTCTTCCCCTGCCCTGCCGCTGCAGGGAATAAGAGACCCTTTGGCATGATGATGATGTTTTATTCACCATGTTTACCGTCTGTTTAGAAAATAAACCCAGACCAACAGCTAAGCCACACCTACAAGACGATTTGTTTTATAAAGCTATCATCCAAAATAATAATAATAATAATAATAATAACATTAGCCTATAGGCAAAAAAGCTAATTATGTGTTTTGCGAGGGATGCCTGTTGTGTGAATATATTAATTTCATCACAGTGGATTAGCCCTGGGATGTAATCTCCAAAATATGATTGAATGTTCATAAAAGCTGTCAAATGACTGGCGAACACAAAAAGCAGTGCTGTATGTCGACAGCTGCTCTAACTGTGACATGAACCCTGGTAGATGTGAGTGAACTGTGTTGGAATACATCACATTGCTATTTTTATAATGGTTGCATCCACAAGTGGATTTGTTCTAAATTCTGAGAGCTTTAGTCTATTTCATTGCCTCACCTGTGATTGTAACCCGCATGATTGTTCTAGATGAAACATGATTCATTGCACATATCTTACACATTTGTAACCGTCATTGAGTTTTGTTTTATTTAATTTAATTTTTTTTTTTTTTACTATAATCCCAAACAAATCATGTATGCATGCTCATGCCGTGTGCTCTCGTTAGACTATTTGTAGGGATCCCACCCTGGTGTGACATAAACATTTTATTTTCACTTGAGAAATTTACATTGGCCCTTTTCGGATGATTTATTATTTCTCCTCCCTCAACACTGTGTAAACTAAACTTATCTAATTTAACATGTTGTTCTCATATGCTTGTGATTTGCACCAGGGTAACAGCAAACAAAACTTGGCTCAACAATAACAGTCACAGCAATGTTTGCACAGTCTGGGTGAGAAAGCACGCATGTGCGTTTCCATCTGTCATAACCTGTTTGCAGCACTTTTTTTTTTTTTTTTTTTTATCTTGCTTATTGATTTTCTCAATATATTTTATCAATTTCATGTTCTGTCTCTTTGCTGCTCTCTCACCACTGATCGAGCTCGTGTCCCTCCTGACTGGCTGCTCCTTTTCTTTTTAGGTTTCAGAGGGCGGCTGGTCCTTTGTTTGTTGTGTAGTGGCCTAATGATCTCCAAGCTGGAGTGAAAATGACACTTGACCAGATTTCAGTATTTACCAGAAATCAACTGCATTTATCAATCACATGGTTAATTGTGTGTTTGCCTCCACACTTGTCTTTCCGTAGTAAATATACCTCCAGTACATGCCAAGCAGACACTTACAGAAGTGATTAGTGGCCTTGCTCTTAGATCTGCCTGTCTAAGTAAGTGACTAACTCTCACATCGTCTTGATAGGCCTAAAACAATGTCATGTGTCTAATTACAACTCAATTATCTGAATTATCAATGTAGAAAATATGACAATCTTATGTGAGTTTTAAACACCCCTCTCACAGCTCGGCATTTCTATCCCAATCACAGACTTTGTAATTAAAGGGAATGTGTCTGCACATGGATCATTGCTTTCCAGCTGATTAAAGAGTGATAAGGAAAAACTATATAAATCAAAGACAACCAACCCAACTAATTAGCTGTCCTAACCATTACATCCACTAACAACTGCTGGAGGTGGTTTCTCTTACATAATCGACTTCATTATTAGATTATGCCACTGCGGCTTGTAATGGATCACATCTGATATTAAGGCAGCTAAGCATGGAGGAGGGAGGGAACGGCATATTGCATCACTAGATTTTCTGTAATGTCAACTCAGAGCGGGATGCAGACACAGGAAGTCTTTCGGTGTTGCTGTAGGTGAAAACAAATGGACAGCTTTTCTTTTTTTTTTGTTTTTAAAGGCATTTGTTCCCAAGGGCAGACAGGGGACTGGGTCGTTTCAATCACTGAATCAGCCAAAACTCACCGGCTCATTTCTAATTTATCTTTATATCAATTAATAAACCTTGGCAGCAACATTGCATGAAGGTACAAAGTATAAGAATGAAGGACATGGCGTTACGTATTATTATTATTGCAGAATCACGTGAGCATGTCATGTGAATACAAAGCAACTTCTTTCCCCTCGTGTGAGCTGCACAAAGCTGCAAAAAATAATCCTCTACCTGCAAAAAATATCTGTGGCAATTGTCTGTGTTGAGTAAAGACCGTGCCCTCAAAGGGTTCACCTTCAGAGTGAGGCTATTATGTTTCTCCTGATATGGGGCTGATGCTAATCAGTGTGGATTGTATTTTATGCCTTAAGGCAGGAAAATGTGCTGATGAGAGCCCACAATAAATGAACCTTATCACCTAATGGCATCTGGGCCCACCCTGTGACTTAGTGAAAAAGCCCTTGCTAAATGTCACGGACAGGCAGGATGCACATGTGAGATAATTAGAGGGAAGAAAATGATAGACTGGTCAGTCATCAAATGTAATGATTAAGAAAGTAAAACTGTTGGCACTGGCTGCTGAGGGTAATAAGCATTCATTTATCCTGCATATGCTTCTGCGATATTCATCACACAACAGAGCTCTGAACACTTTGCACATGGCTGGGCTGTGTGATACGCAGATTAAAACTTAATCTCACTTTGCCGAGCAACTGGTCGAAAGCCTTCAAGAACAATGGCTGCGGGCAAACTGCAAACACAGTGCTTTTGATTTAATTATGTCTAATTTTATAGAAATGTGTTTATACATGTGAGGAGGTAATCAAAAATGTATCATTGAAATGAACGGTAAGCGAGGTCATAATAAATGGAGCGCTACTTCCATTAAAAAAACCCCAAAACATTTAGATGTGAGTGCAGGCTGGATTTCAGCCGCCTGTATTTGGATTTTAAATGCAACATAAGTTCATATTAAGACATTAAATTATTATTCCATTGCCCTGCAGCGCTTTAGCCAGATTCTGGCTTTAATTCATTTGAAGGCGGGTCCAAAGTTTCGGTTCGGAATCACAGATCAAGCTGATAAGCGGATAATTCTCGGTACACTGCAAAGAGGTTTTTATAGTAACTACCAACTAATTAACCCTCTGAGGTGACCACAAATCTTCATGTGAGAATAATGTCATTTCTGGCCCTCAATGGAAACTTAAATAGAGTTCATCTCTAGCTTGTGATATTGAAATTATCTCTCCAATCAAACAGTTCAAATGTGTGTGTGTGTGTGTGTGTGTGTGTGTGTGTGAACACTTGTGGGCCTTTAGGATGGAAACGCCCCGTAGAGCTGGGCTAAGTAGGCAATCACTCATTCTGAGTAACAGCAGAGGTGAAATGTAAGTAAACTCTGTGAATGTGCATGACCACCAAGTGCCAGATGCTGGGAGCTGGTGCCAGCTTGGCATGTGAGAGACTCATTAAATCAGAAGAGTGGCATCCATTGGCCTTTCTCTGACGGCTCTGTCGCTCATTCAAACCAGCAGCAATCCTGCACAAGACTTTCTTCGATCAGGGAAAACAGCCAGCTGGGGCAGTTCCCAATTCATTGTTGGCATGGCAAAATAAATAAATAACAAATTTTGAAAAAATAGCATTGGGAATAGAACTGGGGGGAGGTAGCTATGGTAGCAGAGAAGGGAAAACAGTTTTCTATAAGCAGCAGATTATGAAAACATTAAGCAACAATTACCGTAATGGGAGTTATTGAAGTGGCAAGGTAGCAGACAAGCTGTGTGCATCTGGTTCCTACATCTGGCTGCAGTGGCAGAGCATCCGAAGGGGCAGGCGGGAAGGCATTCATTTGTTATAGCAGGTCCTTCCCTGTGGATGGAGAAATGACATGTCAGTAATTCTGACGCAATGAAAATGAGCTCACAGGCCGCGCGTTGATGCGGCCAAGCCCACCGTCAGAAATTTTGAAGATGTCATTTATGGTAAATTGAGGGAAAGGCTTTCAGTGGCAATTTATAGCCCTCCCTCTGCGTTGAGAGATGAGCGCAAGACAGACATTATCAATTGCTGATGGGACTCAAATCTTCCTCTTTTATTTTGGCAAAAACAGCAACAGGCAGGAGCCAAACCTGCCTGTTGCCTTCAACCAGCACAGCAATAATTTGATTTCAACTAATGCAGCAGTCTAACCTCGTATGGAGAAGAATGTCTGCTGCCTCGAAAACCATTTCGACCGGGATTATGCAATCTAATACAGAACAAAGTGGATTTTGTGCAGCTTATGCTTAACACCGTAACCGTTGATTTGGTACAGTTAACTGGCTTATCATAGCGACTGTCATTAGCATCTGAATGTTTTCCATACATTGAACCACCGATGTTGAGCATGCTGCTCATTGAAAAACACACAATGTCATGGTTTAATGTTTGTAGGCTGCTGGGTCTTTCCGGTTCCAAACCAGCCCATCGTGACATAACATCTGCGAGAAAAAAACATCATGACATTTAATCAAACATGAACTCTTCACCTAATTAAACCAAACAACCCCCCCCCCCCAAAAAAAAAAAACAACACTTATTTTACACCACTCCATAACTCGTAATAAATTATTAATATATATTTTTCCTCTCCTTCATCCTGTATGCATTTCATTCAAGTCTAGAAATGATCCTTAATGATCATTCAAATTACGTGAGAGCACTGTGATCGTCACCATTTCCAGTAAACCTATACAGACGCCATCATCTCTAATGCAATTTACTGCATGGTGCATGTAATGATGACAATAAACTGACACAGTGTGGTTTATTCATGTTGTGTTGCATTCATTGCATTTTGCCGCACAATAATGAATCTTGTCCTTCCTGCAGAAGGCGGCCCATTTAATCAGGGAGCAGGATTAAGGCTGAGAAGCTCAGCCCCGGACGAGACATACAGTAACGTGACTCTCTTCTAGGGAGTCAAGATGGATGGGCCGGGCTATAGTCTGGATGGAACGCCTCCATTGGGCCGTTTGGCCTGGTGGAGCCCATCAATCAGGGCAGCACCAGAGGTCTGGGCTGAGGCTGTGTAATGATGCGAACAGCATGTGGCCAAGCCATCCCTGGCCACTCAGGTGTAAGGGTCTGCCCTGTCCAGCAGTCCTCTCAGCTCCCTCACCACGATCATCCATCATGTGTCCGCCATATTCTCGGCATGCAACAGATTTCAATGAGCTTGACGTGAGAGCATCAAGGCAGACTGCAAATGGAGATGAAAATGTTTGTACAGCTTCTCAAAATGACTGGGTATGATATTATCCCAACTATTATCCCAGCGTGTTAAAGCCTCGAATGTGAACCTGTGAAGTCAAAATATCCAACAATAAACCCAAGGTACCTTTAATAGTAGGCTGTTCTGGGGAAAATAATTGATGGCACGTTGAGTCCTTGACAAGCATTGTTTTTGGATTTAACATCTTTCTAACGGCGACCCTCACTCAGAGAGGTGCAGGACAGAGTGCACGCTTCCTCTATTAGCAGATGTACAAGAAGTTGCCTTTAGCCACTTTTTTTACGTGCCCCATACTTACAGCAGTGTAGACGCTTCATTCTTTCAATAAAGTTCATTAAAGGACATATTTTACTGCACATTATGTGCTTTATACCCCTCACACAAACATATTATGCTCCTGGATGAAGGTGGCCTTATGAGTCCCATAAAGAAGGCCTCATGAATATGACTGTAAAAGCTGCTGCTCAGTATGGACTCAGTGTGAGGGGAAGGTCATTTGGTAGAAAGCATGCACTGCAAAAATGCACACTTATAAAGATGTCTTTGGAGTTTCCAAGCCACTGAAATACATCTGCTGCAAGCCTAATGGACTTCCCGCCCTCACTGGAAGCAATATCTGGGTTTGGATTTCACAGCGTTCTGGCACTGAGTTAGAGCCAACCCTTTTCTTGCTCAAGGATTTGTTTCATGCTGTCATCAGGTGGGAAAGGCTAAAATTCCATTATATGCACAAAAGTACAATTATTATTATTATTATTTTTGGTTTCGTCGCCATCATAAATTGAGTGTAGGTGTGGGGTCACAGAGGCAAATGAGCACTGACAAGTGGTGCATGAATCCTGCTTTTGTCTCCTGCTTGTGCATTTAACGGCGTGCAAGATCTGTTGGTATTTGTACTGCTGTGATAATGAAGAATGTTGAATCAGCTGAGCATTTTCCATTTTTCTTATATAATCAATGTTTAATGATTTTTTTTAAAGGCATCATGTATGAATAGCTGATAATTGCTTTTTGTTCTTCACTGGTGATTACTTGGTTACGGAGGCATAGCAATTTCTGATTAAAACCTCAAATTGGATTTTAAAACTGGGATTTGAAGTGTAAGGAGGGGGTTTTATACTATGCATTTAAAATGGATTTCAAAATCTGTTCCTTCTCCGGAATTTCAGGGAATCATTATGAAGTATGCTTTTAAAATCTTTATTAATTTGATATTGATTGTTTCATTTACATGAAGGTGGATTTCATACTCTTTGAAAATTGAATGCTTAATATCCTCTCAAATCCATGTAAGCCTTTAAACCCTGGAGAAATAATATTTCCTGATAAAGTTGCAGCACCTCTGGTGCCTGTTTTTTTCTGTCACATCTTGCTAATCTCATCCATATTTGGGCATCTAATCAGTGCGATCTTACTGACTCAACTTCCTAATTAAAGAAAGTATTATTATTCTGACTTTAATTACATCACTTTATTTTAATTGAAAAATACCTTGCCCCACTGGGAGCATAGTTTGACTGTCTTTTGTATGCAAGGGTGTAAAAGCAATTTCTTACCCTGCACAGGCATGGTTATTCAAAAGTTCACTCACCCAGGTTTCAGGAAATACTCCGTGACCTTGATAATAAGTCAGTGACTCTGATGGTCTTGTCTTTCTACCTATCACAGCATGCAAATTGCAAAATTGTATGCTCCATTACTACTTGGAGTTGCCGCCAATCTCCCCAGAGCATTTCAAATTCCCTATAGTATGTCCAGCTATGAATAGAGTTCCTGGCCACTGTAATGTGGGGGTTAATAGCAGTCTTTTATAAAGGGTGCTGAGGGTGAACGTCCTTTTTGCAAAGAGAGGGGCACCGTCCGCAGATTATTAAGATGTGTTGCGGAGACATAATGGTGTTCCAGCACATTACATACACCTCTCTATGTCATTAGGTTTTGTCAGGCATAAAAACACTCATTTTACTAATATGGACAAACCATTCTTCATTGGCATGGTAATGATTGGGGAACTGAAGGCAGTCCAATCAAGTCATCAGTCTGTCATGGATGACCAGGCTCACTTGCTGCACCACCACAGATGGCACTGTTGCACTGCTGACAGGCTGACGGACAGCACAGTGGCGTGCCAGTCATACAACACAGATTGTGGTGTCACACTGAATCTGTGCATTTCCTGAAAAGCTGAGGTGCCAGAGTAGCAGTTGAACGACGAATATTGAAAAACTTAAAAAAACAAAAACAAAAAAACAATGATAAAAATAAAAAAATAAGAAAACTAGTTAAACTTCCTGCTCTGTTCAGTTAGATTTTTATGTAAAGTATCAAATTCATCAAATTGTGTTGCAGTGTCATGCAGCAAAACGGTAAGTGGGATTTCAAAATGTTCTAAAAAAAAAAGAAAAGTAATTATAGGGTGTTCACTTGGATTTTCATCGCACGGTATGTTTGTTTAATTTGGAAGAAGTCAAAAAATACAAATTTCAAAAAAGATAGGCTGAGTCACTTCATCTTCATTTGCAATGAAGCTTCAGGAGGTCGTTGGCTGTATAAATATGAGGTTTCATCTACCTTGACAAGTCTATTTTCCGTCCTGTCCTTCTAGCCGTTGAAGTAGTTATATACATGCTATTATTACAGCGTACAGTTTGTGTTGATTGTCTGTTGATTGGAGATTTAAACTGTTGCATGAAACAATTAATGGATGTTTTAACAAAAATGCCATAACAAGAAAGCAAATGAAAGCATTCATTTTTTTTCTTATCACAGTTTTTGATTATGTGCTATTCACATTTTTCTCGGGTGTTAATATGAAGTTTGCATGCACCTTTTAAATGTGTTATGGCAGTTTTTTGACATGAAAACTATCAGTTTAAACCAGATTTGTCCAAAATGTGTTTTGAGCCTTTATAGGTAAATACTCAACATCCTTCTGTGGGCGTGAGGCAGCATCACTGTGCTGTGGAGATGAAAATTAGAGCTGAATTTCAAAAGGATATAAGCTACTTCAATAAACACTCTATTGAAGCAACCAGCCTACTCATGGCAGGCAATGCAGGCTTTCGCCAGGTTGTGTGGCTGTCTGCTGCCGCTCCAATTTAACCAAGTTTTGTTCTAATGTGTCTGGATCCAAGAAACTGAAAAACTGTCCTTATCAGAGTTATTTCCTGGGAAAAGAAAATGCAGAACACCTTGTACTGAATGAAAGAATGCAGGGCGCCGTGGCAGAACAACATATCAAAGCCTGACCACTGCATGTGCTGAAGGCGACATTGGAATCAAAGTCAGTTTGGACATCAAAATCCGAATTGTAAATTGAATATTGATGAAATAGCATTCTGAATAATGGAATGAAAGCATTGACCGCCATCTCTCGCTGTCTGAGTGTTAAGGATTACCTCTTCACCAAAGCCTTAACAAGCATATCAAGCAGGAGACTTGGCTGCCGTGCTTCAACTACTTTTGGAGTAACTCTCCACTCTGATGTGCATGATCATAGAAGTGTGATGTGTTCACAGATCAAGGATGCTCCCACTCATACACTTTGAGTCTGTCCTCATTAGGGCCAGAAAGTTGTACTTTAGAGGCTCTGTCCCTTCCACAAAGGGTCTAAGCATTCTTTGAATCACATTTGCTGGGGCAAATCACCACATTGTAAACATCAGTGTCACTTAGGAGACTGACCAAAGGTACCATCATAAAGTACAGGATCAAATCACTTTTTAGAAGCACGGCGGAATAGTGGCTGGCGCTGTTGCCTCACAATAAGAATGTTTCTGTTTCAGTTCCCAGCCAGAGGCCTTTCTGTCTGGAGTTTGCATGTTCTCTCTGTGCCTGCGTGGATTTCCTCTGAGTACTCTGGTTTCCTCACACCATCAAAAGACATCATGTTTGGGTTAACTGGTGACTCTAAGTTGTCTGTAGGTCTGAGTGTGAGTGGTTGTTGGTCTCTGTCTCTCTCTGTGTGTTGGCCCTGTCCAGGGTGACCCCGCCCTCACCGGCTTAGCTAGGATTGTCTCCAGCACCCCCCACAACCCAGAAACAGAAAAAGCTGAAAAAGTTCATATAGTCTTGTTAAGAAAATGGAAATTCATCAGTGCACCACTGCCCAGTGTCATGTAGGAAACAGCATAAAGTGCTGTCTTGATATTATTCCTTAGTTATCATTAAGAACACATCACTGAACTGACTTACCTCAGAGTCCTGAATCCTTTCAGCCAGACTGCACATTGTTCATATTATTTGAATGATTTCAACTTTATCGATATGCAAATGCCTGGCTATAATGTCCGTATTACTTAATTAAGATATTTTTCATAAGAGTTTCTCAAATGGAAAAACTGCTTACAGTGAACATGTGGTAAATGCATATTTTATATATCTTTTTTAGATAGATGTGATTATTTTCTTATAGTGCAGACAAGCAGGACCAGTTAGCTGTTGCACAAAAAAGTTTTTTTTTTTCTTATTTCAAATGCAAATGAACAGAAATGTCTCCTGCCAATTTAACCTGGTTATGTCATTGTGCTCCAAACTCATATTAGTATAGACAAATGGATAGAACAATTGAATTATATATAAAAAAAAAAAAATCCCCTGCAGGCATTACAATTATAAATACATAAAAGTAATTAACTAAGGTTGGGTCATGTGTTAAAACATTTCATATTACATCATATAACATATGATGTTGTTATACTTGCAAGTGTCATGTTCTTTGCAATAATTTTCTTGTAACTAAAACAAGATCATGATGGTGGAAATCAGCGCATTTTAGTTCACTCTTTACATTAACAACAATGCAACATGCCTTTATCTGAATATATGTAATTTCACATATCTAGGTGTTCGATTGAGATTCTGCCTAGCAAATGAATGCTTAGAAATTTAAAATTATGAAAATAAATATGGATTAATTGTGTCTAGTTTAATGAGCCAACCCCCCGAGACACACTATGGTCCTGCCATACTTTTTATATTTTCAACTATTGCTTTAGTTGTAGATGTTTTTATGTTCTTATCTCAGCTTTAAAAATGTTGTTATTGAGGAGAAACAAAACAAGTATTTTAGCTTACTTACTGACTCAATAAGTTACATCAGGACACTTGTTAATGCACATTCATCCAAGTGCATTAACAAGTGTTCTGATTCATTTCCCAAACGTCTTGTACTCGTCTCATACTTTCTTCTGTTACATGATGTTATTACAAAACTCTCTAAATGAGCTGAACGGAGCAATCAATATCTGATCTCTTGCTAAATTGTATTAATTTTGTTTATCTGACTCTAGAATTGTCTTGGATGGGATTTAATTGACATATCTGAAGTGCAGTGTCAGATTTGGAATAGATTTTGCTCTGCTGTGTTCATCCGCTTAATTGACGTTACTGGAATCTGCTCACAACTGTCAGTCTTTTCCACAAAACCAATGTAGCTTCATGACAAACAGCTCTTCACTATGTATCTTTTGACATTGCTGTGGAACCTGGCAAAACTTCAACAGAAAGAGGATGACTGACTGCTTATTTTTAATGTGATAGAAGCCAACACTTTTGCATGAATAACAAGTTCAGGTCATCTCAGCTTTTTTTTTTTTTATTTGTTTGTTTGTTTGTATTTTTTATTTTTTTTTGTTTCTTTCAAACCTGAAGTTCAGATGGAATATCACTTGGCTGCTCTTTAATTTGGAAATTGATGACAAATGAAATTAACTATTTGTATAATAGAAAAGGCTGGCATTTACAGTTGCTTTTGTAAAGAACATTTTTATGAAATCCTCATTCCCTCACTGTGCTGCAGATCCACATGTTTAGAAAGAGACTAATTTCTAAATCCTGAAATATGGCAGTTTTATCTTCTAGTCTGATTTTGGATGCCCTGGACTCTTAACTGATAATGTTAATGTCAAGCAATGCATTGTACAAATGTCTGCATTTATTTTAATACACCACACAATTAATCAAATGTTTTCTTTTGCATAACTTTGGAGAGATATCCAATTTCTCTCTCCAACAAGGAACGCGAGCTAATCAAATAAAGTGGGAGTGAACATATCAATCATCTGCTCTCCTCAAGGGTCCATGTTGACCGCCAGAGCACATGTCATCATTCATTTTCAAGCAATCCACTTGATAAATAATCAGCTGAGCAGAGTGTTTGGCACCTATTTCACATTTACATAAATCTAATTTTGGGTGCAATATTCAAACCTCACCTTCACTCCAACACAGACATCCACCTCCACATGTGCTGAGGGTGGTTTGCAGGTTTTGTTTGACTTGACTTTGTTTCACTTCTCCAAGAAATGCAAGAAACTGTAACAGTGAGTGGATGATTTCCTGAAATGTTGGGATCTGAGACATGTTTCTGATTTCACTCAATGTGACTTTGGCTAGGTTGTGAGACAAGTGATAATCTTCTTGTTATTTTTGTAATAGTTTCAACACAAGCTGAGCATTACAGCCAGTGTGAAGGTATGGATTTATTGTAGCACCACTGTATAGGTTGAGCAACTACTGGCTACTGTGAAGATTCATGTTTGGCCAAATAGTTTGGGTTAAATTTAGATATAATTAATCCTGAAAACTGAATTGGATTACATTTTTGTGCATTGATTTGAATTGTAACCTCTTCTGTTAGGTGCGATTGATGTGTTATGTAATTTAACATAACTAAGGAAAGATTTGTTTATTTTTACTAAATCACTGTAATATGAGTCGCTGTTGTGTCTCTCCTGCAGTTAAAAACGTGGCACTGAGATTGATCAGCTTCAGCAATCTACAAATTTTAACCTATGGGTGACGTGTTTCCAACTTTCACCCAAACAGGCAATATGCAAAGCAATAGAAAGCGGTCAAGAGAGAGTCAGTTTGTGGAGTGGGAGCTAAAGTGAGGTCTGTTAACAAAAAATGACGCCACTCATGAAAGCACAGGGTTGTAATAGGCGGTAAAAAAAATTACACCCATTTTCCCTGGGTAATATGGATGCTAGCTGCCCAATAGCTGAAATTTTATGCAAAGCACATAAGGGTGGGCTGAGGTAAAGCTATAGATCAGGATTTCAGAGGCAATCAAAGGAAGGCTGGAGAAGAGGCCAATCAGATAGAGCCTCAAATACATTGCTGGCAAAAAAGAAAGACAATGAGAATAGCAATTTGTTTTCAAATGGCTTTTGCTCATTATTAACACCCACTTGATATAAAAGAAGCAGCAAAATGCCTCTTTGCAACATGCAGTAAAACAAACTCAACCAATCAGAAGTTGTGCTACCAGGCAATTGCACATGTTCAAGATCCGATTTTAGCATTTATCTTTGACGGCATTGTCTTCTCTGAGGAACTGTCCTTTAATTTAAAGTCCCTTGAACATGCTGACATCAGTGTGCAGAGTATTTACAAGTCATGCTAACACTGGAAGGGCATAGGAAACAAATTTTTTTTCCCCCTCTGGGATGACTGATGAGATAAGCACAGGGTTGTTTCACCCTTAATTGCTACAATGAGACTTGTTCTGCATCACGTAAAAAAGTATTTGTCCTTAATTGCCTCTGTTACATGGCTGATTGATCATGACTTGTCCTCTAGTTTTTAGATTATTTTTGCCATGAGTTGAGACTGACATTTTTGTAATGCTTTCCAATAAGTTTCCACAGAGGTTTCCACTTCTGTGATTGGACTTTGCATTAATACATCTCAGAGAAGAAAAGTCCTTAATCGCAAAGTCACCTCAGAGCTCTAATGTGGTCAGTTTTTGTAGATTGCAAGCAAGCCTGTGTTTTCAGATTGGATGGCTTTATTTTTAGTGCTTGTGTTGAGGCAGTGAGCGGCTCTGAGGCACAAACTGGCTGCAGAATTGACTGAGAGTCAGAATGTCATTTTGAAAGTGACAAGGTGCTGATTTGTCCGCCTGGCACTGAGCGATTGGACATCACTGTTGACAAATGGGCAGTGGAACAAAACTGGCAGGATGCTAGAGAAGACAAAATGCCTTCAGCCAGATTTTCTTTCTTTTTTTTTTATATCTGTTATCACAGCTGGACAACAGCTAGTTAAATTTCCTGAATGTACTGATGATACAATTGGCTGGCAGACATTTTTTAATACCAGAAAATATTTGTCTACAGTACTATTATTGGATTTTCAGCCTATAGTCTTTCTGTCAGTCATTTGCATGATGTAGACTGTATATTTGTGTTAAATCTAATTCTAACAGCTTCACTGATTCGTCTCTGTAGTCATTTACCAATTTTATATAAATTTATTTTCTACAATTACGTTTTAATTTTATTTTTTCTGAATTTTTGCAGATTTCAGTTTTCCCTTTCTGAAAAGTTGCATTATATAAAACTAGCGTGAATACAAGACTACCTACAGTAATCCAGCCAAAGGGAATCCAAAGGAAACCATTAGGATGCCACATGGTGGACAGTGAAAAAGGATTAAAGAGGTACGAATAACTGTTGTTTCTGCATCAGTCTTGCATTGCATCACAGTGTGTATGGCTGGCTCTGTTAGCATTCTGCTACAGGGGAAAATGCTTTGTCCTGTTTGCCTTTCTTTAGGGCTGTTAACCAATGGCATACCTGCAAACAAGTATATTCTATGGAACAACACGCAGGAGTAATGGCACTGTGAGGAGAGAATGAAGTCACACTCTCTCTGTGTGTGGTGTGAGTTCCTCTGTTTTCTGTTTTTGTTGCTGGTCAGGTAGATTGTTTGTGCACATAATCTATGTGTGCGCTGCCAGCCCATACCACATTTAGACTCATACAACAAGATATCACGGTCTAGTACACAGTGGGCTTGAGAACTGTCATTTAAAAGAGGCTAACAGCTAATAGCTCTGAGGGCGTTTCTTTTAGTGAAGGGGGTTTTGAGGGGCTCAGTGGCTGATTTATACCCACTGCCAACATCTGATGAGTGTGCTATGCAACATTTCTCCAAAGCACTTTGCAGAGTGTGTAGCTTTCCCTGCAGGCACTCATGACTATTGCTGGTTATATATTACGTCTTTATTTTAAATACCTTCATATGTGTATTCTTAAAATAAATCTAAAAAAAAAAAAAAAAAGACCCACACAAAATTAGAAACAGATTTAATTATTACTTACACAATGAATTGAATAATGTAATTTTTTCTCTTCGAGTAGTTTTCATTACACATTACATTACATTACAGTTGAGTGGGAGCACACGTGAAAGGTGACACCATGTGTTGTTGATGTGATGCTTATTGTAATGCTGAATCCTTTTTTTTGACTACCCTGCATGATTGCGTCACCAAATGCAAACGTGAACGTTCACCATGCCCATAATGATGTAATCTTGAGTTTTGCAGAAGGAGGAAAAGTTTGTTGAATATCACGCTAAACATTTGTTTTCCTAACACTGAATGCGGACAAAAAACTTATTACTGAGACTGACAAGCTACTTTTCAATTTCTTGTGGAAAAATAGAACCTATCATGTGAAGAAATCTGTTTCAATGACTATGAAAATGGTGGACAAAGTTTTCTAGATTTCTGTAGCTTGAATAACATATTTAGGATAAACTGGCTGAAACATATCAAACAAAATGTCATATCCTCCCATATTCTATCAAAACTGGGTGGGTTAAACTTTTGCTTAGCCTTTAACTACAATATTGATAGAATTCTGATAAAAATGTCATCCTTTCACTGTCAGGCCTTCCTTTCATGGTCTCTTGTTTTCAAACATCACTTTTCACCCCATAAGTATTACATATGGAACAACAAGAACATACTGTTTGAACACAAATCCCTATTTGTTGAATATTGGTTTAATAATAACATTGTGTATGTTGATCAATTATTTAACAGGGATGGTCTTCTCTCCTCCTTTAATAAGTTCCTAACAGAATACAATATTCCTTTCTTTGGAGCAATCCCTTATGGTGTTTCCATGTTTTTTAGATGTCAACCAAGAGTGGAAACCCAACAATTAACCCTGTTATCTTTGACTGACTCTCCAATTTGTTCTAACCATGGTAAGAACAATTAACTGATTAGATCCCTGTTTAAAAGGGATGTCATTAAAGTTCTGTATGCGGTCTCATACTGGAATAAATACACAGAACATATTGACTGGAAAAAGGTCTGGCTCTTTCTTACCCAACCGATACCTGCTGACCAACAAAGTTAGAGAACTCTCGTTTAAAATGATTCATAGATTTTATCCATCTAATGACCATATTGTGAAAAGATTCAAGAAAAAACATTGATGTTAAATGCACTTTCTGTTCTGTAAATATTGAAACAGTTACCCATTTATTTTGGCATTGCCCCATTGTCAAAAGCATTTAGACTGATATTTGTTATTTTATCGCAAACAATATTGAAAAAGAATTTAAGCTGTTTTGGAGGAATGTGCTGTTTGGACTCTTTGACTTTAACAAAAAGAAAGCAAAACACAAAGAAACATTTATTATTAATCTCATCATACTTTTTGCTAAATTTCACATTCACTACTGTAAATTTACACATTGCTTTTCACAGTGAGGTCAGGCAGCACATTGATTCCATAAAGTTTCCCCTTAATTAAAAAGGTGATCATCAACCATTATTTGTGAAATTTTTCTTGTAAACTCTTATCCCCCTGGCATGATATGTGATAATGTGTTATATTTATCTGTTTTATTCTGAAGGTATGTCATTTTGTAAACTTCCTATGTGTTAAATAAAGTTTAGATTTATTTTTTTTTGCTACTATAAGTGAAAAATAGGATAACTTCACCTTTACCATTTTATCGACATCTTTTAGAAAACCACCAATAATGTTTTTTGTTTTTGTTTTTTTTTTTCTGAATTTTATTTGTGTATTTATTTATTTTTTTTTTTCATTCAGGTGTCTTTTTTTATTCAGCGTGGTTAACCTTGACATCGGCTAACGTGGGGCTGGATGAGGAGACTCCCCTAGGGGCAACACTTCAGTAAGTAAATTCGACTTTTGCGACGCATCGATCAAACTTCAAGAGCAGTTTCTTTCTTAATTCTGTTGACTTAACCGCAGCAGTAATCACATCAAGGGCTGCAGGGACTGCACGGTGCTAATCAAGCTAATGTTGGTCATGAGTGAGGTTAGCTAACATTAGCCAGCTAACTTGCGTTGGCTAGCTAGCATCGCTGGAAGCTCAACGGCAGAAGCTTCAATGGCGGCCATATTTAATTCATTGCTTTGTTGTTTTTTCACAACTGGATTTAAGACAGTGTCTCACCATTGCTGTGCTTATTATTATGCATATTTCGACGGACTGTCGTGGGCTCATATTGAGAAATGTCAAGTTTAAGTTAGCTGCCTGTTAGACATGCAGGGGCGTGAGCAACTTCTTCGGTGGTGTTGAATAAATTATATGTTGTATTGATTAATTGTCATATTCCCAGTGAATCTGTAGCACAACTAACACGAAGTTAGAAGAGTCAAAGTTCGCAAATAGTGCTTGAAGATGTATGATGGCATTAATTTTTTGTTCTATTCGCTCTTACACTGAAGCAGAATCAACATGTCTTTTAGGGCCGGGGTTGTATTTGCTCTCTGATAACCAAGATGGGCCAAAGCCTGTGTTGTGTTTTGTTGTGTTGCTGTGCTTGAGTGTGTGTGTGTGTAGGTGTCAGTGCATGAGACGGGATGAGGTTCAGATTTAATGATGGCAGGCGGAACAACGATGCAGATATTTTATTTCTTTTTTTAGAGGTTCCAGCTTTGAGATCGACATATCTTCATGTCTTCGTATTTGACTTAGATTTTATTCCAGGCAATGCACTGATTTCGTCCTCAAGTCGGGTTACAATTTTCTCTTTACAGGTTGCAGATTATTGTCCATTCAGCCTAGTTGATCTGTGTGTCCATGTGTGAAGCATGGATAGGCCATGTCCTCTATGGGAACAACAAATTTTGTACTCCCACAAGATGGAATCAAGTTATGTTAAAGCTTAGTGCAACAAATATTGAAAATGTTTTCCCTATCCTCTCGTTTTCGTAAGATGAACAACTGGTATTTGGATGGAAACTAATTGTATTTTTAAAATTTTAAAATATGAGCAGGCCAGGACAACTCTGCGGAGCCATATTATTTTCCCAGTGGACTAATATGATGCCCCTAGCAATTAAAGAAATTGCAGTAGTCCATATTGTATTCAATTTAATGTGTAGCTCCAATGTAAATTCATTAAAGGGTGACTGCTTTGGCATACAACCAGTAAACTGATACTGAGTAACAAGCAATTGAACTTGAAAGTAATTGGCCAAAAAACAGAACATGCAAACAACTTTAGTGGATGTTAACAGTTAACCAAAGCAGTGCAAATTAGGGGTGGGGTGCGGGTGGACGCAGTGGTTAGCGCTGCCAGCTCGCAATAAGAAGGGCACGGTTCGATTCCCCGTGGGGACACCTGAACATCTAAGTTAATTGGTGACATCACCATGTGAAATAGACTTGTTAAATTGGGCAATTTTATTACAACAGATTATACATAGTTTTTTTTCTTTCTCAGAGTTTGTTGGACGGTGTTCTTGTACAAATGCCATGTCTCATTTTGTGTAATGATTTGTTTGTGAGCAACATCACTCTCAGGACTGGAACAGGTGGCTTTCCAAAACATTTTCAGCACTTCCAGGACTTAAGCAAATTTTCTTCAAATTCAGAATTTGGCTGTTGATATTTTTTGACTAGAGTGATATCAGTTTGATAATACTCAAACTAATACATATAGAGTGTACGTTTGCAGTTTTTTGGTGAATTCAATAGAAGTTGATTTGATTCTTTTTGTTTTTTTAACTTTGGACTGTTGGAACAGTGAGTGTATGGCGATCCAAAGTGTATGGCCAACAGTCAGTGTCTCTTTGCCACTGACATTTTACAAAAAAAATGTGAGCAGGACTACATTTAAACTCTCGTTGTTTTTCTTTCTTTTCTTTTTTTTAGCTCTGAATTTACCTTCAGTAGTGCTAAAAGTCAACACTTAAGGAATGCAGTTTCACACCACAGTCATGTTACTTGCGACTTTTGCAATCATAGATTATATAGTGGCCAAAAAAAAAAAAAGACTGAGTTGAATTTATCCTTATCCTTTATGCTACCTGTGAGTAAATGGTCAGTCAGTTAACTCTAGGTCAGTGTTTAAATTAAACACTGCAAATATATTGTTAAATGTACACTCCTTGGACCCAATTCCCAATAAGAGTGCACATGATACACTTAAAGTGCTTATTTATATATATATATATATATATATATATATATATATATATATATACTCTCTCAGTCTTTTACTTTACTTTGTATATTATTCTATTTTATCACCATTCCTGTGGCAAAATACTTGGAATAATTTTCAGCTGTTTATGAAAACGGGAACTGAACGATTACATAAACAATATTCTTTACAAAATTAACAAAATGTGTACCTCACATATCAGCTAATTAGGAAACGACAGCAGTACAAAATCTGTACTTTTTCTGTTTTCCAAAAAGGAATATATCCAAAAAATGCAGCTGTCTGTTGTTTGCAACAAGTGACATTCACTAAGGTTGGATTGGGCTGGTACCAGACATGACTTTGGCTGACTGTGGTTTCTATCCCATCACCCTGTTGACAGCTAATGCATTATTCAACTTGAGTATTACAGAGAATGAAAATAAGAGTAGAACACCATTCACGCCTATTTGCCAAAGGTCTGATCAGATCCTGGTTCCTGCCCTGAATTTTCAAAACAAATTCTGCAGACGGAATATGACTCAGCCTATCTGCCAGGAAACCCTCACTGGATAGATTTTGGAGACTCCTCTTGCAGTGGTAATGTTTCAGTGCCCATTTCTGCTCTTTCACAAAAGCAATCTAATATAAAAGGAAAGTGGAAAACATGATGACTCTCAGCTATGTCTGAGTCAAAACCAATCCCAGCTATTGCTACAAATAACATTTGATTTATAATTGAATTAAAATTGAAAATTCAATTTCAAGGTGAGGTAATTATAAACAGCAGACAGGTTGAATGAATATCAATTTAAACATGTTATAGATTATATCCTGAATATGTATTGAATAATTTCTTTATGTTCAGAATTGTTATTGATTTGTTTTTGATAACTGAAATTATTAATTACTTAATGCAGATATCTTCTAAAACAAATTACATGTTAATGTAGTATGATTTATGTATCAGCGTTCATATTAGTACTAGCATTGGCTAATTTTAAGGGCAAAACCGAATGAAGGAAAGCTACAAAGGACAAGATCATGCTATCATGAAATATATTTCAGTCCAATCACTGGTTGTCACACGTCTTTGTCTTCCTGACATATAATAAACAGTTGAACCTCTGGATTAGCTCGACCTGCATCAGCATTTCACCATAAATTTAAGAGTGTACAATAGCAGGACAGCTCACACATCCCATTAAGTGAGGGGTGAGGAACCAATTACCTGAAGAAATGTCTTGGGGCCAAATATATTTTTGTCAACTTGTCACAATGTGAGAAATTGAGGGAGAAAAGAGAATGGTGACAAATCACAAGCTAACATGTCACTGTGTGTTATATTTTAACCCCCCCCGCCAGATCTGGTAAAACTGACAGTAGGATCCTGAAGTGGAGTATAAAAGATGGAAGGCAGCCTCTTCTCAAATTGCAGTAAATGTGGAGTTGGACAAAGGTAATTTACACTCTTTACACCACATTATCCCAGTTCTTTACAGCATATAATCAAAACTACAGTAATTCATTCCTATAAATCATATTCCCCAGATATAGAGTAACCTTGTAACCAAATCAATCAAACCATGATCACCAATTATTTTTTCTTCTGTAAATTAATTGCAAAATGGCAATTCCAAATAGAAATGTGTGTCGCACTGCGACAGAAAATACTTTTTTTTTCTGCATGTTTAAGTCAGCCATTCTTTAGCATATTGTGGATAAATGCACAATAGAACTGAAAACAAAGCAGCTTTCACATTACACCACTATGATGTATCTATCTGTACTGCAATACAGACTGGGACACAGAGTATTCGACATTTCAGGATCTGCTACTTGACAATTGAAAGTGATATACCAACATGAGACTACTGCTACATAAAGTCTACATGGATGCCTGCATAGACTGTGGTGTCCATAAGCTTCAGGTATCTTGTCCACAGGCAAGCCGGCTTTGCACTACACTAAAACTTCAGTGCTTACCTATGAATAAATATATGCCTGGCAGCTTTAAGTTGTTCTTTACATGATGTTATGATATATGATTACTGCTATCAACACATAACATGTTTGACCCCTTCCTGCTCGCCCTTTTATATTTAACATACATATATTTATATATGTATATATAAAGTACTGTTCCAATGCTGAAGCACTGCAGCAAGAAAATAGTTTACTATTACTGGTTGCCAGAGTTTGTGTTACAAAAAGAGTATATTGCTACTCTGTCTCAGCTCAGTTATTAGTGCTGTTTCCTTCATCACACCAGCAAAGCTTGCTGCTTGGTTACTTTCTCAGAAACTCTGAAGGTGTTTACACATTGTTCAGATCTGCTTATTACTTTCGCTTAGCATTAAGTGATTCTCCAACCTCCCCCTCACTTCTTTGTCTCTTTGGCACGGTGCACGAGTCAGTAAATGAACTTGTTCATAAGATAGTGATAATATCTTTCGCTGTTGATAGGCCATTACTTGTGATTTGTAACCAATGGTGTCAGAATACTGTATAGTGCTATGGGTGGCACACTGAATAAGACCACAGAGTGTTGATGAAACATGCAGGTTGAGGGAACTGCATCAGAGCTTGAGTAATCCATTTTTCACATCAATTAATTTCACTGTCAATCTCTTGAATGGGAAAAAATAATTTTAATAACTATAAAAATGCTTAATATTAGATTTTATCAGTGGCCAGGCCAGCAATCAGTCAATACCGATCAATAGTCAATACTTGTAACTACACTTTTTGTACCTAGGGCCCCAGTAATTGGGCAAAATACCAGCATTTTTTTTAACTCCACTGTATTGTTATTGTCTCTTCAATAGGTAATACCAAATAATCTTCAAATTGCTGATTTTAAACTCAATCACCGTGTATGATCCACCTGGATTGTTACTCAATTTTGTTTCTTGATCTCTCTTTTTAAACACGTGTACAGTTATTTCTGAGTCAAAACATCAGCATGCTGAAAAGAGTCTTTGAGCAAAATGTTAAAGTGGGCAATGAAAAGAGGAGAATAATGTTGCTAAAACACTACTGAGCAGCGAGAGGAACTGCAGCCAAGTGATAATTTTCATGACTGTGAACAACAAATAAACACCTTTGTGATCCATCATTAATACATCACTACCACATGACAAAATATTAAGACTCACATTGAGGTATTACAACTGAAGTCACAGTTTGCTCGAAAAGAATTTATACCATTGACAAGTCCATATTCCAGGCTGAATGAAGTAAGGAATGCTTCAAACATGTAGGAGGGAAATCCATGGCAGAGGAAGCTATGACACTATTGTCTCTGCAGACAGGACCTTGACAGACACAAGATTTGATACAGTTTGAGTACAGGATATGAAAAATTTGATCTTGTGCTCTCACAGTCACTGTTGCTATCCCTCTACCTCTCTGCACCTACATGGACTACCCACAGCTGAAGGCAGCAAGTGCATGGGAGGCCTTCCATAGATTGGGAAATGTAAAAAAAAAAAAAAAATCACCTACTGAAGTAGATAAGACAGGTAGAGGGAAAGTGTCACACAAAGGAAAAACTAAGTTGCAACAAAAGAACTTGTGAAATACTCATTGCAGACTGGTGAGATACGACAGTGTGAGAGCATCTGAGCATGGCTTCTTTTTATACAGGGACACCAGAGGAAAACAGGTCAATGAGGTATGGTTGTCCATTTGATGCATCGGCTGCTGTGTAGTGAGTTACATACTGAGCCTGACTGCCATCCAGCTTTTGGCTTTTCTAAAACCTTTTTCAATTTCACAAACTTGATATAAACATCCACAAAAAAGAAAAAAAGAAAAAAGTGATTACAGTAGCCGTAGCTATCGAACACCAGAACTCCATGTGATGTCAGTAACAGGCCTATGCTGTGCAGTAAATACAAACATAAAGTAAAGAGTTGGCGTGGCCTTGGTAAATGCCAGAAAATGATTGCTACTCCTGCGGGCTGCCTTTTGTTGCTGTCAGTGTGCTTAAAATGTGGCCAGCAGTATGGGAAAAGGGATGACTTCACAGCTGTGTAACAGTGTGTACAATCAGTCTAAACCAGTGATGATCTGCTCAGGTAACCATTTCATTTCCACAGAACATAAACTGATAGCAACAGCTGAGACTGACAGCAGGATTTATATCCTGACAATGATATGTACATCATTCTGTATCAGCTTTCCTTGAAATGGAACAGACGGATATGTCTGCAGCTGTGTGAGATCCACAGGAGGTTCACTTGTGCTCCTGAGGACAGGCGAGTGCTCTCGTTCAAAGGCAGCGTATTTTCTAGTTCACATCTTTATGACACACGATATGAAACATTTGTCATTTTTACATTGAGAAAGATAGAAATGGAAATGCTGAGACCATTTGTCATGTCACAAATGGACAGGACAGCCGATCACTCAGTAATGACCCTTTTCTCCCTTGTCTAAATAATTGTGTCATGACAATGACGAAACTAATGTAATGTCAGAAAGTATTTAGTCTCTTGTACGGTTACTGTGTGTCTGTTAATCATAATGGACTGTGCCTGACTGTGCTGGCACAAGTTGCCTTGATGTGTAGGGTCAGATGTTTCAGTGAGTGGAGGAAGGACCTGTTTTTGTACGCGATTTATTCTTGTGCTTTTCCTAAGTAATTTATTTCTGAGTTCTCTTCTTTTTTTTAGGGAAAACGATCACGCTGAAGAAAATCTGTGCAGGTCTTTCATTTACTTTTCATCATTTTAGCTTAACTTATTTTTTTGAAAAGTCCTCCAAAAAAAGTTGCATCAAGCCCACAACTAAAGACACAAAGCAAATTCCAGCAACAGCATTTTTTAATAAGCCGCAGCAGAGATTATGGATTATTCAGTCTTAACGCTTGGAAAAACACAACTGATTAGCACTGGGATACATCTGTCATGCGAAAAGGGTTATCAGTTTTTCTCATGCCAATGACACCAAGATGCCACAGTTATTTTAACAATAGTGTACTTGTCTTGTTACTTGGTAAATTATTGTATAGGCACACAGCTTCTAGTCAAACTCTTATCAGCAGTAATAGAGCCAACGTATGTAACCAGTGCAACTCAGTTAATGTATTAGGTTTTTTTAACCCTAATATCAATATTTTTCCAAAATATTATTGTCAGAAAGCCAAAAGATTAGAAAAGGAATAACCTGAGTGAGGAGTAACCTGAGCTAAGGCAGTATGATTTTTTTTTTTTTTTTTCCCCCCCATTTTTTTCCTGGGTTTGCCTTTACCAAGCCACTCATCATGATTAACATTAACCACAGAGATGGAGAAACTGCACTTATTCAAGTAGTCATCTGCGTATGCTGAAAGTGCTGTACTGCATTAAGCAGGACCTCGTGCTTTTAAAATAGATTTTTGTGCAGAGAGAGCACTTCTCTCTGCTGGCTGAATTAAACAGATATTTTTGGTAATAATATGGAAAATAGAATAGTGCTTTACCGATGCGCTGGAAGACAACTAGATGTTAGTAAAAACTGACTCTCTCTCAGCCGTGCACAGGGTCCTGTGACAACGCATTCTTAGATTTGCCAAAACGTCTGCTGTGGTTTGTCTAGCAGTGCTGACACGGTCTTTGTTCTGCGGACTGCTATATCAAAAAGAGCAGGGGGTAGAGTAATACAGCTCCCTGAGAAGTGAGCCTTTTAACCTCGGCACAATAAAGTCAGGCATCACAATTCAAAGGGCTGCTCTACAGTCTGTACACAGTAATCTGTTCAGTCATGCGTCACTGTCACCCACATTCTCTGTGCCATCACATTTCTGTCTTGTCGTAAATACTTCAATCACAGCATGTCTCCCCTCGAGGAATAGCACTTTCTTGAACCAAAGTGGAGGCCGGGGCAGTTTCAGATTCCAGCCAACAGCTCATCCATCAGATTGAGCAATAATGGCACCTTCTGTGTCCTTATTAAGAACAGTTTTCATAAGACACAGAGGACTTGACTTTGCGAGCAACAGCAGTGTATCAAAAATACTCAGCACTGCGTGACATGTTGAATGTGTCTTCGTCACGTCTATATGCCAAATAAAGGGCAATTTGAAAATCAATTCTTTTGGGAACATTGCAGTGAGGAGTGACAGTTACATGCGAGTTGAAAGCAACTAAAACAACTTGGGCTCTTGAATCATCACTGCTGTGTGGTTCAACTTGATTTTAAATACAATTCTGCTTGATGGCATCATTATCATTCAGTTCTCGTGGCTTAGCAGTGCGCTACAGATGAATGGCTTTACATACGGCAAAAGGTCATCTCCTCAGAGAATGAATAGGACAGCACAAGCCAAAACTGCACGTTCAGCGGAGGACAAATAGATTTATTTGCATAGTCAAGATTAAGAAATATAAAGGGACATCTTCTTTGACTCAAAATTGTCAAGAAAAGAAATGCATTCGGTATTAATCAAGAAGAAGAGTTCACTATGTTGTCCTGGCTTGTTATTTAGAGTACAAAATGAGGAAATTGCTCCCACTTTGCAACTCAATTCAAAAAACATAAAACTAAAATGGTCCCTTCAAAGAAGAGAAGGAACTAACTAGTGGTGGTAATTACTGTGTCAGAGGACTGGGAAAAGCTTTTACTTCTTAGTCACACCACACATCCACTTTAGCAGAGTGACCAAAAAAAAAAAAAAAAAGAAAAGCAATGAATTGCAGACTGGACAGGTGACTCATTGGTGCAGTGAATATCTGTGGCTACACTCCTGTTACAAATGAGTTCATCCAAAGGTGTTGCTGACTTGCATTATGGTGACTAGTCCAACCAGTCATCGTACATGGATTTGGTTTTTCCTGCTGTTGTCATGGAAGTAGTTTCAACATGAAAGGCATTCAATAAAGTAGTCGTATTCGCCGAAATTACCTTCTAAGCTGTGTAAATGACAGTAAAAAGCTGCTATAGTTTGAGAGAAGTACATTCATGGAATCGTACTTAGGTGTTGTTATGTGATTGTGCTTATGCCTCTGATTTTTCTGATGCTGTTTTATATCTGTGATCTTTCATTTAGAAGAGTGTTCAGATTAGAGCCTGGAGGTCACCTCCAGTGAGAGACTAATACCCAGTGGACAGCATTTCCTTAAATGCCATTTTAATAAGATTTTGAGCTATAAAGCGTACCCATGTTTGTGCTGTGTGACCAAATGTTAACGCGTTGAGCATTGCTGGTGAGGATTGCTGCCACCAGTTTTTTCTGTCTGCAAAGCCTCTTCTGAAAGCGGTGGATTATTAGTGCAATTTAGTGTTTGCACCCTGATGAAGTGGTATTTTTATAAAACAAACTTTGGGGGTGAAAATATGAGTATGATGTTGATAATTAATGAGCATCATTATTAATCAATAGAGATTATCTGATCCTCAGGACATTTCCTCATCCACGCTCGATAGTCATAAGACATCACAACTTTCCCTTACAGTAGTGAGTTTTGTCTATTTTTTTGTTTAATTCACAGTTTTTCTCTGGGATTCTGTGGTTGTCAGCTTTATTACATGAGATATTCTGGACCACTGCACCGCAGGCTCCTTAAAACACATGGTTTGCCTCTTTACATGTTTTTGGTCTTTGCTGTGTAAACAAAAAAAGGAATTTGGCTTTCCTTGTGGCCTTTATAGCCACATGAAAAAGAGTTCATTAAAGAAGGTAATCGGAACGTTCTGTTTGGAAAATGACATGAATTGTTTTCTTGTTTACATGCTTCAGGGAGTCCCTTCACAAATGAATGGAGTCTTTTATCTACAGTGAAATCAGAACTAAACTGTGGGGGGGGTGCTTTGTGTGTGTGTGTGTGTGTGTGTGTGTGTGTGTGTGTGTGTGTGTGTGTGTGTGTGTGTGTGTGTGTGTGTGTGTGAGAGATTCAATGTTGTGCAAAAACTTGCTGCTTTTGTCATATATTTGCTATAGTCAGCCGGTTTACTTAATAATGTTTTTTTATGACATATTCTCAGCTGAATTTTGAAGTCTGAAGTCATAGATTTATATGTCCAGATGTGAAAGCCCCGTCCATTGTGCACAAAATATTTCTGGTTCAAGGATAGTATGAAAGTTTGAATGAATGACAGCAGATGATTTGGAGTTGTTTCTTTGGACAAAATTTGATTAAAGAGGTTTCCTGTGCTCTGTTAATATCCTCTTTGACTGATAGCTTGCACAGCAGACAGCAGCTTAGTAAAGCAAAGCCTCTTATTTTCTTGTGAATTGCTTTCTCTAGAACTGATAACTTGCATTAAAATTCATTAGACTGCTAACAGCGTGGACATTTGCATAAATTAGTTGTTTTCTTTTCACTTATGTTTGACCAGCAATGCCTGTTGGAATGCAAAAGCAAATGGCTGAAAACATTTGCATTTACATTTCAGCATGTATCAGGCACAGCAAACACCATAAGCTAACGGCTCTAGTGCGCTACAAAAGGCCTGTAATTTATGCAAGGCATATTATTCGTGCGTTTCTAGTGACGCATCTGCTGGCTGGTGGTGACATGTCATTCAAGGTATTTGAAGATGTCAGTTTTCATTCTAATGTCAGCTAGCTAACATTGTTTTAGTTAACATCCAAGCAGACATGCAGTCCAATGAGAGTCAAAAAGTGAAAAAAATCCTTCATCCCAATCAAGAAACTCTAATGTAAAGCCTCATTACTCTCGCCACGCTACATACATTGTGAGCCTGGGTCGGATGATGATGGACAACGTTGTTCTACATCTCGATGCACAACAGAAAAAAATAAAGGACCTGCTTAGAACAGCAGAGAAGTGGCGAAGGCAAAACAGCCTTTTGATGATGATTTATGCAGCAGTTTGGAAAACACTGTACGTAAAGCAATGCCTCTTTGTAAAAAAACAAAAAACCAAACAAACAAACAAAAAAAAAAACAACCAACATCATTGCCTTTACTATTCATGTGTTTGAATTTGAAATCAGAAACTGTGCTCAAATTGATAATGCACATGCTTTTCCATTTTCTGATAGCACAACAATGCCCTGACTTTTGCCAGGGGTGCCAGGGGTGCTTTCTACTGACAGCGCTGGTTAGTTTCACACTCACGTAAAAACTAGATATGCATGAATTCAGTTGAAAAAAGGTTCTTGTGATCTTGTCAACCCTCAGTTCTTGGTCCATCCTGCTATTACTGACATTACAATTAGTCTTTTGTAGATATTCAGATAAGATTAAGGTATTAATCCTGAGACAATTAAACTATATCACTCCATATGTTGTATTGAACACCCTGACTCTCATCTGTCAACACATGCTCTTCAGTACGGTACATTCATGAACAAAACAAATTAGAATGAGCTGATTAACTCTTGTACTACTTATCATTATAATATCCTAAGTGGCCTTTTTTTTTATTATCCTTTGAAAGGCCTGTTGTCATAAAATCGATTTAATTTTTATCTGGCCTAAGTGGAGGAAAGGAGAGAGAGTGTGACCATGCTTTTATGGAATGACTAATCCTACACTTAACAATACAGGAATGCACCAGTCTATACTTAATATAAAGACATTTTCACCAATGCAAAGTGAAAACTGTTCCCTCTGACAAATGGATTTAATGATATTTTGTGGAATGTATTCACCTAAAAGCCGTAGCCAAAAAGAAATTCCCATAGAGGAAACATTCCTTTACACTGGAGGCATCAATGAGGCCATTTAATTATGTCTGCTATATCTAATAACAAAGCACTTGTTACTTTTTACTTGTTAGTCAATTTCCTCCATTTTCAGTCCTGTAATATAGACTAACCTGCAACGCAAAGATAGTCTTAGACAGCAATGGCACTATTACAGCGTCGCATCTTGTTTGCTTATAGTGTATCATGTGATTGATGCGGTTTTATCCATGCATGCTCAACCACCTCAAACATGCCCACTTCTTGCTGGCAGAGGCTTCTGAGCAAAGCTTGAAAATGCATACATATCAAAAATAATTTTGGACATCTTGTCTTCCTCTGGGAGAATTGATACATAAACAGAAAGCGCACAGATAACTGGTGGAATAAATTCATTTCTGTTATTTTCTTATTAATAATGTCATGCTTTCGCTCTTGCCCTACAGTAGAAATGGACCACGGTTGAAGAGAGTGCTTCTCATTATTTTTGTTAATGGCACTGCAGTGCTAATTGAAACAAGTTGAGATGCTGTTTACTTTGGGCGGGGTTGTTAATATTATTCAAGGGGAGAGAAGTGAAGGGCACACAATCTTTGTGATAAACTTTCATTATTCTAAAAGCTGAACTAGTGTGTTCCTGTGTTTACATAAATGCTGCTGAACTATTCATTCAAAGTGAGTCTTCTTTTTTTTTTTTTTTTTTTTAATGTTCGCGAACAGCTAATGTCATATTCTGTTAATTCTTCGTTCTTTATTTATGAAACACTCTACCTCCTGCAAATGTTTATTTGCATGTATCATTTTCATTTTACTGATTAGACTGATGGATTTTCTTTTTAGAGTTCATTACAATCACAGCATGAAAGGTGCAGCAGATATAAATTTTATTGCAATTTAACTGGTCTACTTTACATACCAACATATTTTAAAAGCAAACTCTCATTTGGAAACATTTTTGCACGATGTAAGACTTTTTATTTGCTTACTTTTTGGGTGCCAGAGCTGGCTTTGGAAATGGACTGTCCAAAACATTAAATTTGAACTTTGTCACTCTGTCTTTTCATCAGATTATGTGTTCAAAGGAGGCATCCCATCAGCCAATTTTGCCCCATACCATGCAGTCAAGATTTCTTCCAAGCTTTTTTATTGGCTACCTTTAGACGCAGTATTCAATGTAAATTCAATGCAACAGCACCTTAAGGTCGTTTAAGCAGCTGCTTATGTAAAGTGCAGAGGACCCTGCTGATGCAATAAGTATTTACTGAAGCGCAGAACCGCTAACCAAATTTCCTCTCTGCTGCAAATGCAATATGTAACAGTTGTCATTTCCAGTTTCTCAGACTGAGTAGGTGGCAGGTGATTGACCTTGTAAACATATTTTGAGCCTGAAGATGTGTGAAACCAGCCAAAAACAATGCTAATGGACAGACTGCCGTCGTCTGCCTCCGTCCTCGATGCTTTGGCTACTTTGTAATGTTCTTTGCTGGTGTCATGTAGTTATAACTCGTGCTTGTCTGATCCCATCGGAATACAAAATTTTTTCAGTTTTTAGTCAGTGCCTATCGTACGTCAGAGATATAAAGAACTTTTGTGACTGCCCCTCCACCAGTAATTTAATCACAGAGTAATGATATTGGTGAGTGTGAAAATGTGTGTGTAAGCAGACCTCCTTAACATATGAGAAGGGTGACTCAGGATAAGAAAAACAGTTAATTTGTTTGGCAATGATTAACAGAGTACATCTGTTCTAGCAGTGAATCACTAGGTTTTGTTTTGTTTCACAAATCAGAAAATAATGCTTGTTTTTGTGATTCTTCAGCCTGAAGAAGACGTTGCTGCAGACCTGACATCTAAAAACGCCTGTTTCAAGCAGGTAGAATAGATATGGATTTAAAGAAAAAGGATGTTTTGATATCAAACCATGGTGCCTTCATTGGATTTGTAATCTGTTACAATAATATTGTAATCAAGTAATTTAGAGTTGTAGTTGTTTTTCCCCATAACACTGGAATGTCAGATGCTAAGTCTGGTTAGTAAAATGTTTCTCATTTCAGGAGATGGGAAAGGCATTTATCTTTTGCACCAACGATCGTGATATTTGCCTGTAAAATGAGTGATAAGAGAGAACGTTAAGGGGCGGAGTATTTTTCCTGTATTTGACTGACTGTTTTTTCCTTTTTTGTTTTACTGTGATAGCCTGCAAAAAAAAGAGACAAGAAAGAGAGATGAACAACAAACAAAAAAGGACCATGATCAGGAAGCTCATGGAAGCCCACTTGGAAGCTCCACAAAGTGAGCCATCGGGAGGCCCTCGGTGCAAACTTACTTACTTATTTTCTCATACTGTCACATACTCACGCACTAGTCTTATGTCTGGGATCCACAATGTTTCAGCTTTTATTTACTTTCTACTGCCTTATGCTAATCCAAACTCAAAACTTCCTGTATTCATTTAAAATTTAAAGCCCTTTAGCATTTCAACAGACAACAACTTTTCTTGTTGCGCAGAAGTAAGTTGTGAGTCGTAAGTTGTGTACATATTTAGACCTGCTGTTAATTCTGTTAATTCTGCTATTTCTCAATTTCTCTCTTTCATCCATGTATGAGAGTTTTATTTATTCCTCTGTCTCCCTAATTAATAATGATACGTGCAATAAAAGTAGTTGCCATAATGGCTGCAAGACCCAGCGTATATGATGTGCTCTATTTCCCTGCAGATCCAGATTAAGTTCCAGGCTGCTCAGTAGATTGCCTGTAATAAGAGGTGTAGCCTGAAGCCTCCTGGTCATCATCCACACACATGTGGCAGGTTTAAATCCACTCTGCTTCAAGAAAAGTCTCTAAATCTAGTGACAGTGTGCCAAGACCAATGGAGGCAATGTGACCCTTGCTGTTTGGGTTCAGACAAGAGTGTTTGGAGAACTGTTTAAAGGCTACTTCATTATAGGCTCTGTACAGTTATATTTGTCACTGTTGTTTCTCATTTTGTTCATTTTCTTACGTTGTTACAGATTATAGTTGTAGATGCCAGTGTGCACTGTATATGTGTACACTTCTAATTTAGTCTTCTGCTTTGGTACTATTTTTATTAAATATAAGGCTACATTTAAAACCAATACATTACAATCTTGCTCATCGGAATGGTAAAACACATCCGGGCTCTGCTATAATCACTGGTATCCTGCCTCAAAATTATGAGCAATATGTACTTCATACACTGTGCCTGCACCTCAGCCCTCCATAGGGATGATTTCTCAGTTCAAGTAGCTTGGCAGCAGCCAAGGATTGTGTCGGTGTGCACACAAGTGAGTGAGCACTTCTCAGATACCATTTGCTCTCAAACTGTGACGTTTCCTGATGGCTATCAGGAAACTTGGCGCCCTAATTGATTCGGATCGATGAAGTTCACTCCCAGTTGTCATCAAGATGAAAAGATCAATTTCCTAACTCATGCCAAGAGGGGCTAACAGGAGGCAACCCAAAAAATGTAATATAGGTCATTTACATGGATAAGATGAAAAAGATGTTTTTACCTCTGATGTTCTGAACAGCTCTTTTTTTCGTGTTAAATCTCATATTCATTTTAAGTTAAAAAACTGCTGAATAATATTCTTCAGGAAGCATTGGTGCTGGCAGACATTTGTTACTTCATTAGCAGCACTTGTTAGAATGACAGCTTAACAGATCACAAATCTCCCAGAGCTGCTCTAGCTCTGACAACAAATGAGAATCAGTAGTTGTAAGACTGAAACCTTGGAAGTTATGGCCTTAGGTATAAACCAAATGAAGATAATGCGATACAAAACATCAAATCGCATCCATTATATAGGCCATGCACATGGACATCGGAACAGGGAATCCAAGCGTGCTGAAAACAACCTTGAATAGAGGATGCTGTAATGGATCACGCTCTGTATAAGCAGTCGTCCGTGTTCTGTGGATGAACATTAAAAGGACAAAACTGTGCCATTTAGTAGAGTACCGAGCCTGAGATGACTAGCTGACAATACATTACTGCTCCTTACTGCTGGGATCATAGCAGAAATCTGGGGTCAAATTGTTGGCATTTAATATTTTGCAACATGACACTATTTAGACAGGAACAAAGTACCGCATTAACTCAAGCAGGGCTAGAAAGTCATGTGCGTTATGTCATCCTGCCACCGTCAGATCAAAACAAACACTAATCGCATTCAGCTTTTGAAACAACTGTGGCCCGTTTAATTGAGGCTGTGATCTCCCTGTACACCTTTGAGGCCATGCTGCCTAGCTGCTCCGTGCCTCCCATAGCTACTCTAATGTGTTTTCCCCAAAAATGACATGCTGGTCACACAAAACCCATATAACTATGGCACAGGGTCTACCATATTATAGAGCACACCATTAGAGTGGAGCTCCTAAAGTCCAAACCTTCCTCCAAGACTCTTATTTTTGTATTTAATTGACTCACAGCAGCTATTTCCTGAATTGAGGGATTAGAAACAGCTAGATTACCACACACAGCATCTCTTACAGTAACACGCATTTACTTTTCACAAATTTGGATCTCTGACCCAATCTATTAGTGGCTGGCATTCAAGATAACAATATAAAATTAAGATGTAATATGTCAGACAAAGCTATTCCCTAAAAATCTTTGTGCATCTTTTTAATAATCCAATTGAACAGTTATTTTTTTAGACAGTCTAATGAGATCCAAAGGTTTGAAGGCAGTAAACAATAAGGATGGTTATCACTGGGGAAAGTAACCAACAGTGAATTGTTGACATGTGAGTGATAATTATTGTGATAATTTTCCCCATTGGACTCTTCACTGCATGACACGTGAAACAGATGGAAACGAAAACTTCACAGGGGAGTAATTAAACCTAATCTTATATCTTGTGGTACATTCAAAACACAATGATTTCTATAACGTAATAATGTATATAGAATATGTCATCTGTAAGAGGGGAAAAAGGTAACCTGATGATCATAATAACCTGCTGATAGGTGAAGCAGTATGTCAAAATCTTGTTAACTTAGTGTTAGCATGAATGTTTCATTTGTCAGTAATTTGAATGCAGACTTCAATTTTTTTTGCCAAAACTTCATTTATAAACTTCAGCATCCTCCTTTAGCAGCTTGTTAATGCCTTTGGTCAGTATTCAAACCGTACAGATTCTAAGCGTTGGTCTATTTTCGAGTTGATGCAGCAACTATAATGCGCCTATAATGAGTCCTGCAAGAATGAAACTTACTAAATCATGTTATCAAACCATTTAACTGCTCAATTGTTGCTTGTCACACACTCACTGGATGCTACATTTGAAGTCAAGTAGTGAGCACCTACTACCACCCTACTAGAGAAGAGTCTCTTACTCACTGACCCTAACACCTACACAAAGGCCGTGCACACTCACTGCGATACAAACCTCCCACTCTTTCACACTGACAGCCGTGCAGCTCCACATAGAGAAACATCTGTGACATGGCATCTATTAGAAATTCTGACTTGGTGTAACATACGCCATATATCCAGCAAACAAAATGTTGCAAAGTGAAAGAAGGCCAGCCTGAAGATGGCCTGAAAAGAAGCTGTAAATATTCACTTTTGGGACACAGTGTTAGATGGGTCACACCTAAGCAAGTCTTAAGCAGTGATCTGCCCAAGTCGTGAGCTGAACTGATTTCAGATTTCATTTTTAATTCTCTACCTAAACTCTATTATTGGGTGATTGGATCAATATATGGACTCTGGAGTTCCTCTAGCGTGTCCTTCTAGAAGTTGACCATCCAAAGGGCACAGCTTTAGGTAACTGTGACCTTGACCTTTTCAATAGGCTAGTATTGCCCCCTCTCAAAAAAGCAAAGGTGAGGTAGTTTTCAGATACAGAGCAGAACAATTAATCAAAAGTTTTATTAAAATGTGTGCGCTATGAAAAAACTTCACCAGATCTTCTAAATGCTCTGAGCTGCAGAGGTGCCTCTGCGCACAAATCATATTCTCATAATCGAGCCCCCCCCCCCCCCCCCCCCCCCCACAGAAAATGCAATAGAAAAATGACCACTCCAACTGAAACATGATTTACACTGCATATCGTTCAGCGCTAATGAGAAATTTTGAACACAGATTCATGGATTATGCTAGAGTAAAAAGACAAACTGCTGTTGTGGTTTTTTTTCCAAAAAATGTATCGGTTCAGGTCAATTTTTTATATCCTCATCTCAGATGTCTTGCTGCTGTACTGCTTTTTTTTTTTTTTCTTTAACTAACACTGTAACAGTGTTGGTTTGCAGTTTTCCAGATTCACTTAGGTCAATATTTTGTTCCAAGTGGCTGTTTCAAAGAAAGGGAAGATTAGAGGGAGATGATCATTGATCCCATTAATAATTTCTCAAACCAAATCGAGCTTTGGATCTTTGAGTGCCCAACAAATTTTGCATTTGGCTGGGAAAAGAGAAAAAAACTAAACAAAACCGTAAGAACATATAACTCCAGCTAAATGGCTTTTTGAAAATGTTCAGCTGTGCTTCCCGTTGTTTTGACAAGAAATACTGTCGAGCAAGTTGATCATTGTGCATATTGATCATGTTGCTTGTTTGTGACACTGTAAGATTATATTAAAGGCTTTTTTTTCAGTACAGATTTCCATCCTAACCAGGCATTCACAAGTCAGATTTAGGACTTCTGCTTTAAATCTTTTGTATTCATATGCATCAAAAGAGATGCATCCCCTATTAACTGATGCCTGATTTCTGAGAGTGGGAAGCTTTGCGGACTAGCTGTTGGTAAAGAATGTAGAAACTACATACTGTATTTCAGAGTCTTAACTAAGCAATAGTATTTGCTGATTCATGTCGATTTTGAGCCTTTATATTTAAAAGTTTATTTTTATTTGAAGCCCCACCACAACACTCATCCTCTCCTCCACTGATTGACAAGTTTGCTTTTATTACAATTTAGTCCTAAGATTGGCCTACTGCCACATTAGTGATTTAGGTCCAGTATCCGTAGCGTTTATTACACATATGCATTTACATATTGCATTGAATGACAAAATGCGCATTAGTGTGAAATGCTTCCTGGATTAATAACCCTATGCTCAGTTACACTTAAGCAGCTTCTAGCAATGATATTAAGTTTTAATGGTGCCACAGTATTTTCCTCCCATAGTAACAATGCAGTTAAAGATACTGTACCTCCTCTAGTGTGTGACCAGTATCAGTAACAGTGTCAAGGCCACAGAGTGTGGATGTGAGATGATTATTAATTGTCACTAATGTATTACTGAGCCCACAGGAGTAAATTAGAGTTTCAGATTGATCTTTTCTGAAAAAGAACTGAACTGATCAACTGGGCTTGTTGTAACCAAGTCAGAGCTTTGAGTGAGCTGATGAAGCAATGACACTTCAAAAATAAATAATAAAAAATTAAATAACCTTGCTGTGATAATTTGGTCACCTTCTGGAACAGTTGAGGAGTTCCTCAGAACTCAAAAGAAGTTTTCAAGCAGATAATAATCATTAAAAGGCCCATTTATGTAAGGTTCAAATTAAAAGAAATTCCTTTTCACACACTTCAGAGATGGATGAATTAGATCTCTTGCACTTTTAACATATAATCTATATTTCACTGTCCAACAATGGCTCATTTGACTATGTGTAATGTGTAAAGGCTTCTTTAGAGCAATGGAATGATCACCTGATCCTTTTGATGCCATTATTCATATGATTTGACCGCTTCCATCAGCCCCATTGCCTTCGTTATTGGGGGGCTTCTACATTTATCATGCTGACACTATTTTGGACTGATGTAGGTCTAGCTGCTAAACAGACAGACATTTCTCTCAATAATTTTTGGAGACCCAATATCAGAGTGAAGAAACGACAGAATTTTAGCCATGCATTTGAGCCAAATGCCAAAGTGGCACGCTGTATCTGCTGGGTTAATAAACAGGCTGCTGCTACAGTCCAGTAAAGCAGGTTTTACTAATCTGAAAATGCACCCAGGGTTCAGGACCTCCTCTGTGAGTGTTACTTTTGACTAGAAGTGCATTACTTTTCAAATATCTGCACACAAAATCGCCACCATCCCTTTCGCCATTACAATATAAATTGCTTCAGAAGAAAGAACTGCCTCTCATTAGAATATTTAGACACGACAGCGTCCTTGAAGACTAGCATGCAAGTGGCAAAGCATGGTTGCAATCAAAAGGTGTTTAACTGTTCTTCTTTCTTCATGCTGGTTTCCAAGTGCAAGTGGCGCTGATATAATGCTGAAGCACACAATGCTTTTCAGCAGGTTAAACCTTCCACATAAAGTATTTGCTTTAAATAAGTACATTCACTGCAGATATGAAACACCAACATCATTAAAGGCAGGCTTTCATTTATTGTTTTGATGTTGTTTTTAGTTAGATTATTCTGATCTACCTCATTCATCTATCTATCGTCTACCGCTTATCTGTACAGACAGAGACTGACAACCACTCACACTCACAATTTACCAGTTAACCTAAACGTGATATCTGTAGGAGGAAACCAGAACACCGGGAGATAACCCACACAGGCACAAGGAGAACGTGCAAACTCTACACAGAAAGAGCCCAGCACGGAAACAAAACCTGCGACCTTCTTGTTGTGAGGCAAGGGCACTACTAATAACTAATAACACCACTCAGTAAAACAGTAAAACTTAGGCGAGGTTGCTCTTTTAAAAGAAAGTAAATGAGCATACAAGTATTTGACTTGTTTAAAAACAGTGGCGTACCAGGTGTTGTGTCCTGCTAATAGAAAATGGCTGGGAGGGGGAGAGCAGGAGAGAGGGAGAGGTGTTTTCAGTGTAAGCTGAAAGATGAAAGAGCACTGCCGAAGATGAACACCCAGTGTTTATAGAGAAAGAAGATTGCAATGTCATAGGAGAACTGGGAGTTATGAGGAGGGTCTTTGGCAGATACAGTAATTACAGGTTACTGCACATCGATGCATCAAATGCTCAGTTTTTGTCAACTACAGGTCACCGTAGCCAGAATACAGTAGGCTTGGAGTTTCAAGGCTTTAACTGGTTTCTCCTGGTCTGCTTAACATTTTGTAACATTTGCATGTCTGAGCTTTTAAATTGATTTGGCAAATCTACAACTTGTACTTGGCAGTTTGGTGAATGGATTTGTGTGGGCGCTATTCTCGACTGCATTGTACAGAGTTGTCCTCATTATCCACACTTGGTCACTTTCTCAATCAGTCAATCAAAAGTTTGCATGAAATGAGACTAATGTTCAGTTCTGGATTGGTTTTGGTTTGAAAAACATTATTTAACAGCCTTCTGAAATAGCAGAAAAGACACCGCAGAATATCAAAACGCACATCTCCTCCAGCTGAGGAGGAGAGTGCAGTTTGCCTGCACACCATCATTGCTGTAATGGCTGAGATTGTGGGCAACTTTCATCCAGGTCATATGCATCTCATCAGATTTTTTGCAATTATCCAGGTGGAATAAAAAATGTTTGTCAGAGTAGTTTTCTTATTTTACGCATGAATTAGGATGCTCCAGGATCTCTATTATGAGGATAGTAAATTGTGAGCTGCACATTTGATAGCTTTGCCGTTTGAAATACCACGGTAGAATCAGTCGAGCTGGCTGTAGGGGACAAAATAAATAAATAAATAAATAGAAAATAAATGCTAGTCTGATTAAAAGTAATAAGTTTTGGCAGGCTGATAAATTGACAACACACCAAATTGTAAGGCATGATGGAGCCTCCTGTTTGGCTGTCACAGGCAGATTTTTGAGATTGGCACGCTGGCTGGGTCATTATGGAGCCTCAGTGCCCTCTAACTGTAAAAGGGTTGGCGCCCCCCTATTTAACTGCTCCTCTGAGCTCCTGAGTTTGTTCCAGATGCAACAGCAGTGATAGTTTTGATTTCTGCTCATGACCCTGTCTTTTTCATCATGGCGAAATGCAGCTGTGGACATACCTACTGTTGTGGGAACTACCACAGATTTGGCAGGAGTTTTCCTGACCCTTGGATACTTCCTCTATAATGCGACAATTGGTAAGAAACGGTCAAAAACTGTTCATATTACTGATTGAAGATCATACTGGATCATACCATGAGTCCAGAGTACTCAGGTAATATGCAGTAATGAGTCCTGAGTACTTGGGTTGCGAATCTTTTACTATCTCACGATTCGATTCAAAATCGATTTTCAATTCAAAACAATTTGATTCATAATGATTTCTGTAGGTTCTATAGGTGTGCAAAGGAATGAATGAACTACTCCAGTAAGCTTTGCAAGACAGAATGACAAATGGAGACATGAAAATGTCTTTTTCACATTTATTAAGTTTCAAACATGTATCCATGCTGAGATGTAATTGTTGCATAAAAGCAATATCACATATTGCTTAAGTAACAAAAATAAAAGTGTGCCTTTATAAAAAAAACAAAAACAAAAAAAAAAACAACAAAAGTGCAGTTAAACATTTCCTGAAGTGCTTAACCCTCATTTTGCAAACCTTGCACACTGTGAAGCTCATGCCAAGCTCAGTCTTCCCGGTCATTTGTTAAACAGGGCCCTATAAAGTCTGCGATCACGGAATTAGACATTAAAAATGGAATTCATTATAAACACGGAATAACACAGAACTGGCCAACATTTTACATAAAAGTTTTTTTCTTCCGGAATAGAAAGGAACGTATCTGTTGGGGAAAATGCTCCGAGGGGGGTCACTAGTAATGCATGCCCACCTAGCCATGAATGAATGAATAATTAAATAAATAAATGCATGTGGTGACTTGAGCATAGTGGGTGTGGTTTGATTCCTGGTGGGGCCACCTGAACATATCTAGGTTCATTGGTGACTTGAAGTAAATGTATGTGGTGAACTGAGCAGTATGGCGGCGCAGTGGTTAACGCTGTTGCCCCCGAGACACCGACCCTCCAGAGACCAGACCCCTGCAGAGAGTAGAGACTGGACCAGATCAGACCAGACTAGATGAGACACCGGACCCCCCAGAGACTAGACCAGACAAGACCAGAGATCAGACCCAATCAGTCGAGGCAGATACCCCATTGAATGTATGTTTCTGGCAACATTATGGGCAGGTGTACCCCCCCCCCCCAAGATTTTACATAAAGCATTCCCAGTTGAATTAAGAAATGTACTTTGATTTATTTCTGTGCAAATGCCAGAGAGACACATTGTTGGATATTAAGCAATTTCATTTTCACTTCAGTGTGAAACTGACCTGACAGCCCAGCTTTGATTTCGCCTGTTTGTTTCACTGAGTTGAACTCTATCATTGGGTCAAGTCCAACTGGAAGTCCATTGGAAAATAATACTGTGCCGCTCAGTGTTTTATTGTACATACTGAATATTCATTCATTCATTCACATCTTTTCATCTTTTTTTTTCTTTTTTTTTATTGTATGACAGCTTTAAGTAACATTTAAAGTCTATGACAGGCACCACAAAGGCCCCCATAATTGGAGCTATTAGTCTGCTGACATTACAGGATATCAAAAAATAATTTTTTTGTTAGGGTCACACTGCTAGTCTTCCTGACACCTGCATGGATAACCTTTGCATTTGGCAGCTCATGAATAAATATAAGTTCAATTTAACAGTCTAGCGACCGTTTCAGGAAACTTTTGGATTATGACATGAAAAAAGTCACTGCCTAGCTAGATTGTTCAGTTGTGAAGTTGTTCCTTGATTTCAAGTGAATATCCAAACAGTTTTGGCCGACATGTCCTCTTTTTATTGTTGGAGCCTTGAATGTCCTTCAACTCACTGAATTCTTCGCTGCTGCTAGCCTGGTCTAAAATGCTGACTGATGGCAGGGATATGTTGTGCGATGGGCTTCTTTATCTGTATTGGGTCAGGATAAACCTACATGTAACATTTAGCACCAACAAGGGCAAACACCCAGGTATTGGGTGGAACTTTTTTGTCATCCATCATATACAGACAGCAGATCCTGCCATACTGTCACACTCACTACTTATGGCCATTAGAGGGAGATGCAGTGAGAAGAGAAACAAACCTAAAGATCTTGCCCTTGTCTACCTAGAAAGTGTAAGATTTTGATTTTAGTCCTAGGTGTGTCCATTTGTCCTCCACCATGTCACTTGTTTTGACCTGGCACAAAAACTCCAAGGAGATATTAATTTAATCTGCATCACAATGAAATGTATAGCTGAATTAAAATACTGTAATTCGTTAATTCAGCTAAAATCCGTCTCTGTGGGTTGCTGAGTAGAAAGTCACCTGCTGTTCCAATGATCTTACTGAACACCTTTTGGTACATTAATTCATTCAGTCATTCATCTTCAACCGCTTATCTGTTTCCAAGTCACAGGGGGGTGCTGGAGCCAATCCCAGCTCACTCTGGGTGAGGGCGGGGTCACCCTGGACAGGTCACCAGTCCATCACAGAGACAGACAGAGACCAACAACCGCTCACACTCACCCTCAGACCTACAGACTATTTAGAGTCACCAGTTAAGGCACGGGGAGAACATGCAAACTTCGCACTGAAAGGCCTCAGGCTGGTAATCAAACCTGTGACCTTCTTATTGTGGGGCAAAAGCGCTTGACCTTATACCTGACCTTATACCTTGACCGCTTATAATTGTTAGTATTAATATTATTATGGTTATCAGAAGTAGTACTAATAGCAGCAGTGCAACACAACAGTTGTGATTACCTAAAGCAATCAGTGGTAATGTCATAGAGTGTTAAATGTCAATGGAAGTTGCCAAAAGCATGAGTACCTTTAATGGGTCTCAGAGCTGCAGGATCAAGTTTGGTTGCCTCTCATCATCAGCATATGTAGTGAATAGGCTCATAATGAAAAACAGAGCACAAAACTATAAGGACAGCTCAAACACGATCACATCTGTAAAGGAAGTAGTTATACATGACCGTTGTACTGTATGTAGCGTGCTTTATGTGTGCGTGTTCGTAAAACAGGACACGCCTACAATCATGTTGTATTTCCTTCTGGTTGTTTGCTGGGGAAAACAACATGAAGTTTACATCCTGGCATTGTAAAGCTCAGTTGCAGATCAAATTTGCTCTTCTTTATCCCGAGTTGTGTTTTGGATTTACATAGATACGAAAACACGCTGTGATATTCAATCCTACACACGACATTACAGGGTGTGATCACACAGACATACTTTTGCTAATCTGTAAACCTGTGAAATAAAAATGATTTTGCTTGTGGCAGATTCCAGTTCCTCAAACATGGCGGGTGTGAAAGCAGCAAGTGAAGTGAAAACTGATATTTTGAATTTAGTCATTGGACCAAAACACCAAGCAGTCTGCTTCATCTCATGCTTTACAGTACATCTGCATTCAAATGTGGTAGAAACGGAGTAAGAATAATACTGCAGCCACAGCAAAAAGTTTACTCCAGTGTACTATTGTGAAATAATACACCGCACATGGTTTTCTGTTAGTGGATATGTTCATGGAAGTAATTACATGGGTAATCATCACTCACAGGCAGGCCATAGGCAGAGACATGAAAACGATTCCTCTGGTTTTATGTTACACTCTGCCCGGTAAAACCCTCTCGGAGGTCACATGAATGGACTACTAATAGCCACGTACCCTGTTGCAGAGTGATTCATCTTGAAGTTATCAGCGATCTGAGTTAGCTTGGAAAGGAATATGAGAATCTATGAATAAACATTTCCAGACATTCTCATTGGCCATGAGAATTATAGATGGGCAGTTCAAAATAATATTCCCAGTCATGAAAGAGAGAATATTGTTATACAGCTATTATAATTGTACATGTTGTGGCTACAAATAATGAAAGGGAATTTGCAGCGAATGTAAAGCTATAAAAGCAGGGAACCAGTAAGCTACAACAGAGTCCTCAATTGTTTTTTATTTTGTGGCTCTGGGTAAACACTGGAGCTCATGTCGTTGAAGGCCACATTTCTGTGGCGACACATCTACTGACACTTGTGCTGACAACATTTAATACAGACTTGTAGCTTCAGAGCGCCTTTTTATGGGAAGGGTAAACACTGTATTTTGTATTTTAATAATTCATGAGTCCAACTGTAAACAAATTGCTCAAGGCAAAGTGGTTATGCAGGTATAAAATCCCAGATGATGCGTTTTTGTTTTTTTTTTCTTTTTTCTTTTTCTTCTCGTGTTACTTTGCATCGTAAATAGATGAAAGCGAGTTCTGCCGGCCAATACATATTTTTTATTACTAGAGAGATGGAATATTTATTGACCCATAAGTGAATTAAATTGTCTTGTAGGTGAGAAGTCAAGGAGATATTGTTTGGTATCTGTACTCGCTGTCTGACACTGTGTAAACAACAATAGTGCTGCAAAATCAAATGCCTTGCCGACGAAAATCAACCAGGTCCGTTGACATTTTTGCCAAAAGAACCAGATCGTAATGAGATTGGAGGGGAGAAATCTTAGGTTTCATTTTTATTTATCAATCTTGCATGAGGTTGCAGTGATAAGACCAAGGTCAGCAAGGCTCCGTGGCAGAGGGACTCCCATTAATACTACTACACTGATCTGTATTTCACACTCATACCAGCTGTGTACTGTTACATTGCAGTTGCTGCACATTGCGAAGCTGATGCTGTCAAAACTGCGCCAACTCTTTTAGAAATGTGGACCAGTACCAATTAAAGACCATCACAGGAGAAAGTCTAGTTTCGAGTTTGTTTATGTGTCAGTCAGACGTCGTCCAACCTAAGGAACCAATCCGGCAAAAATTAACCTGAAGCCTTGTCAGAACACAGAAACCAGCGTTTGCATTCGAGCAGTAAATAACACTATGCCAGTTATTACCCGTTTCAAACCAGCCGCTTCCCCCACAAGGCTAACTATACTAAGTGATATGCCTCCAAATCTTTTGGTCAAAAATGATTAAATATTCAATATTTGAATCTATCAGATGTTTCCCCTAAGTCTAACCATCTGGATGACCACAGCGCTTTCACCTGTCAGCTTAGCGCCAGTAGTGCCAGTAGCAGCAGCGTAATGCTGAAGTGCCCCCCCCCCCCCCCCCCCCCCGAGGTGTCCTAATTTTTCCACTGTAAATACAGAGTTAAATAAATAAATACATGAAATGAATAAAAATATTTATTAATATTTATAAATAAATTCTTTTTCAGAATTTTGTCGAAAATTAGAGAAAAATATCCAGCTGCTTGAAACTTCTTTTTCTTATATATTTATGTTGTAAGTAAACAGTTTTTTGGTCTATGTGGGCAAGTAAAATGTGTTTCTAGTTTGTCACCAGAGTTTAAAGAAGCAGCATCATTGCATTACATGTCCTAATATGTGGGCGTGTGGTGTAGCTTTTCAGAAGGGGTTTTACTCATCTTCGAGTTAATGTTAAAAGAACAAACATAGCAAGGGCAGCTTATTGGCTGGATCAATGTACAAAATGGGGGACAGTTGGCCTGGCCCAAATCTTGACAGGTTTTAACCTTCTAAACCTGCTTTCCATGTGACAGACTGCCAGTCTGTCTGAACAGACGGTAGTATGTGCATGCATTTAAAATATGCAGTTACGGATTAATCTCACAGGAGTGGCAGCAAAGACTGCAAATGTAAAATGAACTGCTATGATTTTCTCAGTGAATTTAGCCTCCGTACAAAGCACTGAGATCACCTGCCTGTCGTCTTGAAATATGCCACATGCACAGACACTAAATAACTATGACTATTCATGCAAAACAAGATATGCTCAAGGCAGCGTTGTCTGAATTAATAAGTAGGACAGCCCGTAGTGCGTTACAGTCGTGCATATATGGCCTTCCTTTGAATAAGTTGTTTATGTAGTGGCTTTGAGATAAGTGTTTGCACAAACACTGGGAATTATCTGATAAATATCAACATCCAGATTGCTTTCGATTTATGTAGGTAAATAAAAAAACTGCCTGAATTAATTAGAGTACAGAGCACACGTCTCCAAGTGACAAGGAGATGTTTTCTGCTCTAGGCCAACAGTGGGGCTTATGCTCTGATTTCCATAGACATACAGTAAAACTGAAAACCTGTCCAGGTATAAAGAAAGAAGTGTTGAGGTGTTTCAGTTATGCGTGATATTGCGCTTTTTCACTAGCCTTGAGTCTCTGATAGAGTCACTGAATGAAGTTTCACAGCTGAGGGACCCTCATTTACGAACGTGGCCCGCCTCTACCTTCGCACAGGCAATTTCACCAACCAACTTAAGATATGTCCTTTGTTTTCCTGATGGACGGAAGATTTTACTGCCTCCTATTTCCAGGCCTGACGTTGTCAGTATGTCTATACTACCTCCTCCCCTCCTCTCTCTCCTTCTATAATATCAGCCTCTGCCTCTATATCTTGCCACCGCTACCCTGTTCTCCTTCCTCTTGTGTTTGTGCTCTGGAAATCACTGATGTGTCTACAGCCAAACAAGGAGTGCAAGCGATTATCCTAAACCTCTAGAAAACAGAAGATGGATTTTAGTTTCACATAAGATTAAGCTACAGATGGGTCCAAGCCTTAAAAAAAAAAAAAAAAAAAAAAAATCGTAGTCAGTTGCCAGTAGTGACGTCATGGCAAAATGTTCCTGAGATGCTTACTATTATAACTACATACTAATAATTTGAAAATGCCCTCTGTTGTGCTGCTGAAATGAGGACAGAGCAAACTGCAGTGAGAGAGGATGGTGTACCAAGGGCGAAGTGCACACACACGCGCACAGTATACAAAGTAATTTTAGTAGTTCAGCACAGATGTGACAAGTATGAACCCTTATTTTCTCTTAACAGCCCTTATCACCCAGAATAGCTTTTCATTTGATGGCACCATTTCAAGAAACTCCTGTCTCCTTACAGGCATATTTGACAGAATCATCCTAATTTGACATTCAGTCACGTCTTTTCTTAGATGTACCTTCTTTCTCCCAGTTCTTTAACATGCTTTCCAAATAGACATCCTTAAATGTGGGCAAACAGTAGATTATCGAGACAAAGGTGGAAAAATCCATTTCTGTCCCTTAATTACATTTTGGCTCCACTATATTTATTTTTCCTTCTTTGCTCTGTGCATGCCTGTTTGGTCAGTTTAATAAACCACGAACTCCCCATGACCTCCAAGAAGCCAAAGCGTTGAATATCTTTCCAGCAATCTAGTTTGCATAAAAAATAATTAAAACCATTGCTCTCATTTTACGTACTTAATTCGCTTTTTAACTCTGTGAAGAGTTCTGTGATGTACTTAACTGAAATGAGCACTTAATTCCACGATCTTCATAGACAAGTACATACTGTACAGTATTTTGTCATCTCTGCTGATCAGAGTAGCGTTAAAAGGTTTGTAGCACTCACTATGAATGTCTTGATGAGGATGAACTCGTTGTGCGAGTAATTTTCTGTATCAAGGGACTCAGTGACAGTTTTCCATTCAGTCTCCCTCTGGCCCATCAGTCTGCTTTGCATGTCCATTTTCCAGCTGGCTAATGCTGTCTTTTAATTCATGGATACAGAAATAGCCAACTGACATCAGATCAGATTGAAGAGCTTGGTGTGTTTGAAGAAATATAGCTGGTGGATCGTATAGAAAAGGGCACAGAGGAAATCGTGCACAATGTTTCTGATTATAGAGTGAATTTAATTGGACAGTTATTAATAGTTGAGGGCAGCAAGGTGGCATAGGGGTTAGCACTGTTGCCCCACAACAAGAAGGTCACAGGTTCAGTTCCCGGGTCTGAGGCCTTTCTGTGTGGAGTTTGCATGTTCTCCCTGTGCCTGTGTGGGTTTCCTCCCACCTTCCAAAGACATCACGTTTGGGTTAACTGCTGACTCTGAATTGTCTGTAGGTCTGAGTGTGAGTGTGAGTGGTTGTTGGTCTCTGTCTGTCTCTGTGTGTTGACCCTGTGATGGACTGGTGACCTGTTCAGGGTGACCCTGCCCCTCACCCAGAGTGAGCTGGGGTTGGCTCCAGCATGCTGATGCAGTAGAAGGTGAATGAGTATATTTTTGCATATATACAATATATATATATATATATATATTTTTTTTTTTTTTTGGGATATCTTAGTAATATAATAAAATGGGTTCTTAAAAATTATAATGATACAATTTACTCATAGATTGTATTTCAAGGTACTCAGAATTTAAAACAGCATACAAAGCAATTCGATTTTACAAATATAACAAAATATTTGTTAATACTTTTTTTTTTTAGAAACCATTTTTCCATTAAAGTTTGTGAACATCTACTTAATGAATGCTCAACAATTGGATATTTTAATTACACCAGTGCTCATAAATTCTTTGACAGGTGATCTGATGAGGTGGTAAATCTGGGCTTTTCTCAATGTGCCATGAAAGCACTGACTAATACCAGACAACATTAAGATGATAAAAATACTCTATAGTTCCAGCTTGATAAGTGAATGTATGCACACAAATTGGTACAGTTTATAAAATAAAACGTGACATAAAACTTTAGATAAAACTTTAATTGTTAACCCTTTGATGCCATGTTTGAGTAATGCAAATTTTAAGAAATGTACACCCTGGAAAAATCTTCTAACGCGGCCCTGTGTTTGCTTTTTTTTTTCTGACAGCTGCTTGCTTTTCTTCTTCTGAATAAATATAGGCATGTGCAAAGAGCAGCTTAGCTAACATGAGATGCGATAGCAAGCATCACTGAAAAGAAAACAGAAATAGCTCAACCCACAAAGCTCAAGTTTCTGAATAAAAGACAAGATGTCAACAGCAATGACAATTTATCGCCAAAAGTGTTGCCAAAATACAAAACAAAATTTTAAAGTATTTCCACTTTTGGTCATAGGGTGTGTATGTGTGTGTGTGTGTGTGTGTCTCCCTCTTTTTTTTTTTTTGAATAGCATACATAAAACTGGCTCTGATGTTGCATGATTTTGTGGGAATACATAATAGGCTTTGCTTCACTGATGTTTTCCACATAGCCTCAGATTATTTGTGTTACACAGAAGTAGACTTGAACCACCTTAAATCAGACCATTTATTATTCCAGCTGTTGGGGAAGGGGCAGGTTGGGACTGTCTGTCTCCGCTGAAATGTTTTCTCAGCTGCTCTTTCTGCATTACACCACCTCCCCAGGCAGTGGACATGAAGCAGGGCCTACCCCCTCTGTCAGGACGAACCCCCCCCCCCCCCCCCCCCCCCCCGGCTTCCACCCGCGGGAACCACTTGGATTCAGGCGGCTTATTAAACTGGTTTAAAGGATGTTGTATTTTCTGTCCAAGTCTAAAATAGCCCTACACTCTCCTTGCAAGTGTGGCTAACCTCTTGACTGACATAGTCTGTTGGGTAGAGCCACCCTCCTCATGAGTTTGACCTTATCGTGCCCTTTTTCTTTTCTTTTCTTTTTTTGTTTTGGTTTTGCCGTCTCCTGTCTGAGGGAGGAAATTTATTTGTAAATTTTACAGAAGGGATGACTTTTCCAGTGAACATGCTTGTGTATTGGATATTGGTAGTCATGTTTTCCTTGTAATGTGCTTCCACCATATTTGGCAGGTAAAGCATTCCCTGTTATCACTAGCTGTGGCCGTATTTTCTCAGCGCCAGTATTCCGCTTTTGTTGGCTGTCCAATGGAAATGGTATTTTTCCCTGTAAAAGAAAAAAATATTTAGCTTTGCAGCGACGTGCTGCCACTCTACTTATCAGGTTTTAAAACCAGGCAGCACCTCTTATCCTATCATGCTATTTCAGCACTGTAATTGGTTACTGCGTACAAAATCTAAGGGTAATATTCACAGATGATTGTGTTGTGAAGTGATTTACACAGTGATTCTCTCTCCAAATGATGTTGTAATGCTTTCATCGATATCCTACATCTTCTATGTTTGCAGAAAGTGACAGAAAAGACTAGGAAAACAATTTTCTGGAATGCAATGAGTGTTGTTGACAAAAGGACACCTTGGCTGTGATTACTCCATTACATGGCGATGTTGGATGAAAGAAAAACCGCGTAGGCTGATGTCACAGGAGAAAGATCATAGTAATATTTAACCAAGGTCATTCACCGGAAATGTAAGAAAAGGATTTTATCTGCTCAAACTTTAGATTACAATTTCAAACGGGTAGTGAAAAATACCAAATATCTACACACACTTATCTTAGTAACTTGCCATAATACATATATAGTATGATTGTAGGTACACATAGCCGTGTGTATCAGTCAGAATTCTTCTGTCTAAGTGAAAAAGAAGAGCTCAGCTTTGTGGAATATTAAAAAGGTTGAGTTTCTTAGTGTAGCTGATAGTTTGGAGGTAAAAGCTCTCCGCCAATGACAGCAATATACTGTTGTAGTTTGTTTTCAGTTTCACGGGCACGCTGGTAGAACCATTGGCTTTCACAGTCTGTCATCGTCCCGCAGGCATACAACAGTTGTCTAAATTTAGCAGCATACTTGTGAGAATTATTCACCTGTTAACTACAATTCACAAGTTCAACAGCTCGCGCTGCCTTTGTCTGTTGATGGCTGTGAAAATACTTTGGCAAAGAAAAAATATGCTTCTCCTGCAGAACTGTCTTGATTAAAAGTCATTGATAGGCTATTGAATTGATACAGAAAAGAAGTGCATATTGCAAAGTCATTGTTTAACAACAATAGTAATCATGCAAGCCAAAATTGGATTTGTACAGTAAATGATAATAGACACTTTTATTGTTTATTCACAGTACACTGTGCTTAACCTCTGTTATATTTTCGGTCCTAAGATAAAAGATTTGTGTGTGTTTTAAATGATGGTACCTGTTTTCCTCATAGCCATTAAGATTAAAGAAGATAAAATACATTTCCCTCGTACCATACACATTGGGAGAGTCTTTATTGCCGTGTGTAACAGTGATGAAGCTTGTTGGATGTGGCATTTGCATTTGGTTGGGGTGCTGGTGAGCTACCTCTATTTATCCCCTGTTGTCTGCCCATAATGGGGTGTTGGGAGAAAAACAGGTGAAGTATGGTAGTTCACTTGAGTCCATGAAATTGAGATTTGCTGCCATTAAATAACAAATCAGTGTCTCTGTTACACATATATATATATCTTTGTGAATCTGAATATTAATCACACAATAGCAACTCCTGCTTCCCTCTTCGATGCCAACATTGTCATCCACCTTGCTCTATCAGACCTGTAGAGCATACAGGCAGCTTCTTCTGCAGCCATAAGATCACATTGTGTGAACTAAGAAATACAACAGAATGCCTGACTATGGGTGGATTAGCCTTCACTAATTAAGATGTTTATGAATCTTAAACCGCCATGCAGAATACTGTATTGATTGCAAAGCATTTAACCTCTATTTTGAAATGAATAGATTTGCACAAAAATACAAATTTGAGTTCCGAGATCACCATAATTACAAGCGATGTGTGATAATGAGAGCAAAGGTCAGAGACATTTTTTTTTTTTTTTTTTTTTATGATAGCAGCAGCTGGGGAAGGTATTGAAGGGATGGAGGGGAGGATGTAATTTCAGAACAGTTAAGAGAGCAGCCTAACCTATAATCCAGTGCTCAAGTTTATTACTATGGTGGTCGGTCACAAGACCCTATACTAAGATCATTATGCTGTGTTATTCTGGTAGCACAGAAAATTATTTCAGTTTTCGTTGCAAAGGCCCGAGTCAACAAAGATAGAGGAACTATTGGCAGCCACTTCATTATGCTGTTAGTTGGCCTTTATGTTCATATTTCCACCAGCTAGACTGAAAACATAATGTAATCAGGCCTTTTTCCATGAGGTCCCTCTGGCTTTGGAACAGCCTGCTGGAGGAGATCTCAGTGGGCAAATTAATATCTTTCTCAAAGTCATTTGTGTATATGTAGCCTAATTTATTCTTCATGAGTTAAGAGAGCTTTCCTCAACCTTGCTTGCATTTAATTTTTATTCTTGTCTACTATTTTACTCCATATTTCGAAGTATGTGGGGTTTTTTCTGTTTGTTTGTTCTGTTTTGGTGCAGTGTTTTAGTTATATTTTTAAATCCAGTACTTAAATCTTGTTCTGTGATTGATTGTGAGGGAAAGTGAAACAAATGCAGCATATGAATATGACAATGGAAGTTACTGTTGTGGTGGACTAATAGTGATAGCAATCGTTATAGTAGAAGAGGAGTTACTGTTTTATTACTAGAAGTAATAATAGAATAATAGAAGTAATAATAGTAATAATAGAAGTAATAATAGTAATAATAGAAGTGTATTCTCTGAGCAGCACAACACCCTCAGGGCAGCCTTGTATCTGTAGTGACTTGGTATCAGAAAGTGAGAGGACAATCCTGACAAGCCCAGTGGTTAAAATAAACTCCAAAAACAACACTTAGTTTCCAATGATGAAGACACGTTTTGGTAAATCAGGGAAATACGTTTTTTTTTCTTGACCCGTCAGTAAACTGTTGGCAAAGCTAATGTTGGCTACATAACAGTAGCAAGACTAACCAATAGCACCTTTAATGACTAATACAAAGGAGGAGAAAACGCAGTTCCGCAAAATCTGGATTTGTTTTAGTCCCTATCAGTATGCCTTACCTTCATTTGTAATTTGTTATTTGTTATTTAATTTGTCTCAACACATTTTTAACATGCCATCCTCCAAAAGGTTTTCATCAGGAACATTAATTGCACTCAGCCGTCCGTTTTAGATAGACAGTTTGGAAGCGAGTGCGCAACACATAAAACATACAGCGGCCATGCTGTACTACCAGCTGTGGCGACTCCTGGCGTGATTGATCAGATGTGCGGTTCCATCGGCGGGACAGCCTCCATAACAAGGTGGTGCGCATGGTGTGTCATGTAAGCTCCCAGCCATTATCTTCCTGCCAGTACAGAGAACCTCGCTGTAACCCAAGTGGGTCTTTTGACCCGAGGCACTCAGCTTGCCAGTGCCCAGCTCCCTCTCGGAAATTAGTCACTGGCTGACAGGTGGGGATGGATGTCTGTGATCTTGGCCAGATTCATATGCTTTTTCACCCCCATCTATCATCACCCACAGCTCCTTTTGTCTCAGAGTCCCCCTTGCACCACTCCATTTCTGTTACGGACTATTTACTCTCTGGACTTTTGATCAGCACTGCCTTTGGCGGATAAGAATGTTCACGTCTGTAGATTTTGTCCGTCCTTATAAATTGCAGTGTGATGGACCTATTCGCATGTTTACCCGTGTCTGGCCCCCGACAACACATAACTTTAAAGTATCTAATTTTACAGATTCCAAACGATTCAACAATAGTCAACCGGTGCTTTCACTCATTTCACTTTTTAGCTGTGCGAAAGATTCTGAGAGAGCTGCCACAGAACGCGAGCCAAGTATGTTCTGCTGCAGTCTGTTCTGCTTTGTGGTCATCGCTGTAACCACAGTTATGTTTGTGTGTGAGTAAGTGTGTGTGTGTGTGTGGGTACAATTGAGTTCATGGAACTGTGAACGTGAGGGGGCGTAAAATGAATCAAGTGCAATGTGAGTAATCAGTCATTTTTGCTTTTATTAATGAGATGTGTTTTTAAGTAGCTGAGATGGATCTATCATTTTCTGGCTCAGCACTCTGCACAGTGTTTAGGGTGCATTTTCCCTCCCACCTATGGCAATATTGCTCTTTTGAGACTCGTCGTGTGTGGGCCGATTGTAAAGGATTTTGCCTTTCACACCATCTGAAAGGATTTTTTTTTTCCCCTTAACATAGTTCGAATCAATCTGCATCAAGTAACGACACAATAATGCTAATAACAGGTGGGAATATGAGCTGAACCAAGCCATAGAAATAAGACAAGTTTCCATCATGTTAACATATTTACCTGTAATTAGAAGTGAATTAATCGAGCACCACAATTTTATATATTCAATTTGGATTACACAAAGTACTGAAGTACATACTGAATGAACGCAAAGTAACAATATAATAATAAAATGATGTTCCATAATAAAGGACTTGAACAATGACAAGTGTTTAATGAAGGAAAATGGCGCCATCCAAATAATGCAGTTTAGGATCAATATGTCCCTAACAATCATGTTTAACTCTCAGATGCTTTCTTGTTGTGACTGATTGATAAATGTTTATAGGCCAATAGTTGAGTTGGTGAGTATTTCTTTCACAAAAGATAGATTTTAGTTGGTGTGTCACTTTAAGGCATAAAGGATAAATATAGCACCTCTGAGACGGTGAAGTCGTGCATTGGGATAATGCTGCGAGAGCTCAGCTCACAATCACATGCTAATGAACTGTGGCACCATTAAACATAGAACAGAGAACTTCTTTCTCACTCAAGGGCACGTATGAAAAGTACTTTTTAGTGAATTCTCTTGCATGAGAGATTGCTTGAAATCTTGCTTTTGAACACTAAGAAAACCACAGTGGTTGTCTGGTTTTAATCACCTGGTCTGGTTAGGCAGATTTGGTTTAAAGAGAGTGAAGAAACATAACCTTTTGACTTAAGGAAGGCAGATAATCATGATCATCCCCTGCCCAATGTCCTTTTGCTTCTAGGCTCCCTACACCTTCGACCAATATTAACTTGATCAAAAGACAGTGGCTGGCCTCTAAGCAAACTAATATGCTCATTAGCATTGACGGGGGTGCCTGGGAGCAGTTCATGTGCATTAATGAAGTAAAGAACTGAGCCAAACAATTGTACCCAGCTAGCTTTGGAATGCACAGCCAGCCACACGCAGGGCTCCCTAATGACCTGAGGATCTGAACTTGGGCAGAATTCAATAGGCCATTGTAAAATGGCTTTGTTCAACAGCTCTGTACTGTTATCATGTATAGCTTATGGTGCTTTTGTAAATCCTGTGAATAATGTTCAACTGCCCCAAGTCGGATTTTATTTTTAAATGCAAACAAATGAAAATAGAACAGGCTTCCCTAACTATGTGTTGTTCCGCTTGCAACGCTAGAAAACACTGAGAAAAAAAGAAAGGGGGGAGAAAAAAAAAAAAAAAACCCAAACAATTTTCCCTGCGTATTTAGACGTTACCCCAGGGATATGTTTAATTTCCATGGATGAATTGCCCCTCATATTTTCCCTTCCTAAAACTGACGCAAGGAAGCAAATGAGTTTTCATTCTGTTTCTTGGGGACAAGAGGTCATTTCATTACATTTTCTGTCAATGCCATGGATATGCCGTGCTTTCTATTCTACAGCCAAGATTATTTGAATTGATTGACCACTGACATTTTGCAGTTGTTCTCTGTGATGCAAATTTTAACTGCAGGAGTTGGCAAAGGGCATTATTTTCAAAGTTTTCACACCTGCCTCTTCCAATCTGGGGCGCGGACTGGCCATGGGGCCGTAGCTCGCCGCATGGCCATTTGAAAGATGACATTTTATCAAGACCATCTTCAGTCGTGAGTATGGGTGACTGCAGACAGCTTTCAGGTCAATTGTTCCCCCTGTCCATATATGCTGGAAGGTGTCTGCACTGTCATACAAATTGCACTCTCCGTCTCCTTTTCACCCCATCACTTCCTGTATCTCTCTCTATCTCTCTCTCTCCCTCCCTGTGGTCCTCTCATGCATGCACAAGCTCACAAACACTGTGTACACATTGGGAAAAATATCGAGTAGACAACAAAGATTATTGTTAAGAAGAAATGTGCAGATATTGCCAGAGCTAAAGGGGACAAAGCTGACAAAATATCTTTATGCATTCTTTATTTTGTCCCAAGGAACTATCTTCTCCAAATTTGTGACTTTATGATGCTGAAAGCAATCTTTAAGAATGGCGAATGCCTGCGGATAAAGTGGTGATAAAACTCAACGGGCGCATGAAAGTTATAACGCAACACACGTCAGGGAACAAAGAACACAAGTGCTCTGCATGCTTCCAGCATCTAACTGCTAACCCCCCTGTGGGGCCTTGTTAGTCAGTAGCTACACCTAAGTGCAAGCAGCATGCAACCTAATTTGGCAGACACAGTGTGCTAAATTAGATGCCTTCTTTGTTTTTTTTGTTTTTTTTTTTTCATTCAATGTTGCTTCAACCAACAAGTTGCATTTGAAGTCAGGCTGATGGGAAATGTAGACCCTGAAACAAGTGATGGATTTCGGTCTCACCAGGCTGACCTTTGGCTGAGGTTATCTAGCATTTGCAAAAAGGTGGGGTTGGACCAAATTGAAATGAGAGAGCAGAGTCGAGCTTCCCCAAACCATCATGACCTTTGCTCGCCACTCCATCAGCTGCTCATCACAGCAGACTCATTTATCAGCCACGGCACTCTGTGAGGAAGCTCACAGGTGCTGCCCCGAATGGGGGTCACATGACATGTCGGGTCATCTCACACAATCTTTTGCTAGAGGCAGTAAACAAGTGGGCGGGAACACAGTCTTTGCCAGTCAATACTGAATAGAATGGAGCTCTTCTGCATCGTTGCTACATCGTTGGAGATTTTTTCTATATTAGGTAACTAGGGCCAATCTCTGCTTAGTTGTTGTGAGGAAGACCTTTTAGATGTGCTAAGATTTAAAAGTGATGAAGGAACAGTCTCCCAACCTCTCTGGAAGTACATTTTGCTTTTTTTTTTTATTTTATTTTTATTTTTCACAGCAATCTGTGCTTTTGTAGTCAAGTGTAGAGGCTACAACAAAACCACAGAGGAACATACTGTCATTAGAAATTAAAGAACAGCCACTTTGTCACAGAATGGATCTAGTTTCGATTTTTGTCATGTAATGCAATCGCATATAAAAATACTCTCCACACAGCATTTAAAAATAACTATCTTAAACGTCTCTGCTGACTGAGTGTTTTATTTTATTCCACTGAATTGCATTACAGAATATTTGTAATGCTAGTTTGTGGAAATGAGAGTGTCTGAGCATTGGATATGTGCACATACTGCCCATAATATTGATCCCGTTCTGTATCAGCCCACTGTATGCTGGAATATGGCAAAGGCAACCTTCCCTGAAAGATTAAAGGTTAAATGGTAGTATTAATGGGGTTTCCTGTCAAAAACGCACTGATAATTCTTCTCAGGTTACAAATGTAATATTTTGTTTCACGTGAATATACGAGTGAAGCTGAAGACCACTTAAGAACTATTGAAATCAGTATCGCAATATTCAAAAGTGTGATCTCAAAAAATCATTATGAGCATTTTAAAATGGCTCACACACCTAGTGCTCTTTTACAACGCTATCTTTAAATGAGCAGAAATATAATTACATATTTAATATAACCCTGAAGACATGACGCAAAGTCACATTTCCTTCTTTTACCTGTTATTTTTTTCATGCTACCATTCAAAATAGCTGTATTTTACTTCACACTCTAAAATGACCTGTCCCTTAAAGCAGCTTCGACCTCTGAAGGAAATGTTTCAAAAGTTTCCCCTTCATTGGATCATCTTAAACTAAGACATCAATAGCTTTCTGGGAATTTATTACATCATCTACTAATGTCAAATTCCTTGTTCAACTTGTTAAGCTGCGACGATAATGAAATCCTAAGAAACACAGATGACAGACCTGAATGGGTATTTTTGGCTGACAGGAATAACAATGACCCCTCACAGTTTGAAAGTTGTAAAAAAAGTAAGATGAACTGTTAATCATTTATATCCATTTATATCTGCTGATGGCCGGTATTCTTATTTTGGGAGCTCACACACATGGAGACTTGAGGTTCAGGTTCGTCTTGGCGACTCTGTATATTAAATGGTTCATATACACAGAAAACCGCTATCAAACACTTTACTTGGCAATTGGTCTTGATTGCAGCAGAGTATCTTAGCCAAACCCTTTATGAATAACCTAATTTCTCTACTGAATCCTAACGGTGAAAATGATGAGGAAAACTCAAATTCCACCCAACAGTGTTCATCATGTTTCTTACTGTGATATCAATACCTGGGTTAGCCCTCAGACCTGGGTTAGTACTAAATTAATTAAAAAGCAGCTCATCAAAGTATGGCAGAGACCGCAGGTGGCCTTGGGTGAAGGGCTTCCTCACAGGCTCCACACTAAAATTACTTTGCAGGTGACTGTTTCAAACTATCAAAGGATGGTTTGGAAGTGCTCACCTTTGCCAAACGCTAATATAAAGGCTTCTAGCAGCAGACCTGCACTTTACTGGGATGAGTTTGGGTTGTAATTCTGATTTTCAATCTAGCAGATATATGGTAGCTGCAAGTGAAATATGTGGACATATAAAGTAGGAATTGGCCTATGAAATTGTTTAAGGTGAGGAATGCCTCTGTATCTACTATTTTGAAGAGTTTAACGAGTTTTCCAACTGTTCTTTGCTTTTTACTTCTTAACTCAGAATGCAGTGTTAGTAATTGTTATCATGAAACAACCAAATTCAAGGTTTGCTGATTGGACTAGAGTAAGCTGCCAAGTTTATTTTATTCTCAGGTTGTTTTCAAGGCTAATTTCTCCTGAGAATAACTGATCCTGCAAGATTTACGCTGGCTGTGTTGGGCTATGTTCAAACTTTATGCAAGAGTAAAATGTGAACATATCCTTGTCTTGCCTACTTTAACTCTAATACAATTCTGCCTTACTGGATTAACATCCCATCTCTTCTCACCGAGACAGATATAAGTTACTTTGGATGTAGAGCGAAATAACTTATGGTCATGGGAATTCCTTTTCCCTGCTATGTTACTTTTAGTGATTTTAAATTTAAATGGGAGAAAACTGAATTCTAAGAACAGAAAATATTGATTTAGCTGTTAATAAAGACATATATATTTATTATGAATATAAACTTCCAAAAAACCTAAATTGAAAATATTCAATTTTTATAACCGCAATTCACTATGAGTGCATTCCAGTGTCCAAGGCATTTGTTTGTGTGTGCTATCTTAACTCACCGAATGAAGATATTCGCTGTCAATTAAATGCCAAATGATGTGACACATCCTGTATGACTTCAATGAGTGACTCATGCAGCCAGTGTAATTAAAGCCCTGAGCAACGATTCATTTAGCAAATTGCAGCAATGTACCCTCTGCCTTCATTTATGTTGCGGACAAACCAAAGTAATTCAATTTCATTCAAGTCATTAAAAATGTTTTTATTATTAAAAACTTTTTTTTTTTTTTTTACCTTGAATAAAGTTTAATTTTGCTGCTGCTTCAGATACAACTTCTCCAAAACAGTGAGTGTGATTTGCTATTTGCAAAGACATGCTTCAGTATTGTAGTTTTAGATGACATCTGTTCTGAGAATAAATACTGTGTACACAGTCCGAGGCTCTGTAGCCCATATGTTAGACTGTGACTCAAATCAACCCCTGTAAAAGTAATGATGCCTGGTTCGTGACATGCATGACAACCGATTGGTACTGAACTAATTTACAAGCAAGCAGCTCACCTCGATGCCAGCTATAACCCAGCCATTTCTGAGGGACGGCGCAGTGGATAAGGTCAGACCACGGATGCCACTCTCCAGCTGATAATAGCTGATGGCTTTGAGTGGTCTTCAAAGTAGCAAGCATCTAAGCAAAGAACAACAAACAAAAAAACCCCAAAAGCATCCTGATTACATTTATATTCAGAACATATACCGTGAACAGATCAAGGGCTTTTTCTCTTCTGAATGAAGTAGTACTCTGCTTGGATATTGTCTCTTTTAGCTGTCTCAATCAATTGCAGATCATTCATCAGGGATCTAATCTTTCTTTGAAATAGCAGGAAATTTGATTTATTATTTTTTTTTATTATTATTATTTTTTTCACTCCTAACAGTTAACAATGACGTATGTGTGAGTGGCCACTCCTGCATGAGGGTTTTGTAATTTGCTGCAAGCTAAGCCTGCGTTGCAGTTAATTTCATCTTTGCTGCATTCAATATATTTGCCTGCATCAGTGCATAAGCCTCTGTCCCTTTTCAAATAGCTTGCCTCTGAGGGTGCCTCTGGTGACATGTTACAGCTATTTTCTGCTTAGAACCACGTATTAATAAATGTCAGTGGTAGTGAGGTGGCTTAGGCACTGACTTAATACACTGCTGAATGGGTGAATTGACCCCAGACCCTGACACCACACTTCAGCTCATATTAAGACAACACGGTCAGGGCGCAGAGCTGCAACTTGATTTTGAAGGATAAGCAGTCGTTACCTCTGTTGGTCACCACTAATCATATGCCTCCACAGAGTAATGGGTCCGGCCAGGGGGATGACAGATTCTCAAGGGCAACACTCAGCCAGCGTTTCTGTTTCAGACAAATAAGTCAGCTGGTGTGATGGGCATTACACAAAGCACACTGTGACCACAGTGGCACAACGTGCAATTTGCTGCAGCTGTATAAACTTAGTAAAAACATTAAACAAATCCTATGATGAGATGAATCTTTTAGTCACTGATTACTGGATGATGCCTCTAGGTGCCAAAATTATGTTTCGTCCCTTATAATTGCATAACATAACTGACAACAACTTATGAAAATAAAAAGCTGCCATTTAATTTCAATCAACCGCAGATTGTTTATATAGCAGCATGACCTCTAATTAGAGGATTCCTATACATTCAACGTGACACGGGCTCCACATGGGAAAACTGAAAAGAAATTATGTGTTTTATATGTAGAGGCAAGACATTACCTTCATCAGTAAGGAAATATTATCCAAATCTGTAAATAAATACATTTCGATTAAAAGGCGAGGTGTTCTATATTATATTGTTAACAACGTAACACATGAGATCCCTGAATGCTGCATAATGTGCAATCAAATGCAATTGTACTTATGCATGAAGGACAAAGCCAAGTTAACTCAGTTGATAATTGGATTTGTGTGAGGCCATTTGTCTTCAATCAATAAACTGTCATATGTTTCCAATGCATGATCACTAACAACAGAAATCCATATATATATAAATATATTTATATATATATGTGTGTGTATATATAGAGCATGAATCTACATCGCTTTTGATTGCAAACTTTTTTTTTTTTTTTTTACCTCTATCTCTTCACATCATATTTATCTACGGACACTAGTTCTCCAGAGGAAAGAAAATACTCTGATTAAAAACAGCGTGCTTGTCCCTGTTTTTAATACTTTCTCAAAACCGTTTTACATTATCGGCATTTACTGCAGCGATGCTCTCCTCTACATGGTGGCAAGCTGTGTTGCCTGCACAAGGACGAGAAATCGGACCTCAGCGGGGAGTTAAATGTGCCTTCAGTCTCAACAATCCTTTTAATCTTTCATCAATCATGTGGAAGCAGCTCGTAGCCCTGATCCTATTACAGTTTGAGGGCAACAGCTTCAAATTGACAAGCATGAGAACTGCAATGAAAGTTCGCTATGCAGCAAAAGTTGTGATGGGGGCAGGGTTTGACTTGGCAATTTGACGAGAAAATCCTCAAACTGGTTTGCTAAAATTGAAAGCAAACAAACGATTGGAAGTGGTATTTCACTTGCTGTCAGCACAAAGATCACGAGAAAACATCAAAAGACGGAAAAGGTTCCAAAAATAGATTTCTTCGGCAGCACTCAAAGTGGCAATCACCAAGTCAGCAGGGCAAAATGAAATGCAAACCAAACTGGGTCTATGTATACAAAAGTCTCCTCAGGCCCTGCCACCTTTAAGCGAGCAGTTTAGACATAGAGCCAAGGAAGAATTTCCATCTGATAGTTCCTCTGACTGTAATTTAACAAACATTTTGGGTCCAAATGTGCCTACAAATCAACACCAGTGAGCTTGTGAGGTGCTTTAAAGTAAATAAGGGTTTTATCTCAAGGATGATGATGCTGCATTTCGATAAACGCTCCATCACATGCTCGCCTCAGGTGTGTGGGGTACAGTGTAACTGAAGTAATGGTGGTTCTTAGAAATCTGTCAGTTTGCCATAGGTGTTCGGCAGCGGCGCTGTTGTGTCTGTGAGTGCATGACAGCATCGTGAGCATGCGTCAGGGTGTTATTGATAGGGTGGTTCACATTCACCCTGTTGGTTGTGTTCATTTGCCAGTAGCTTTTAACACTTGAAGGGCTGTGGATTTAAAGACTTAAACGCCAAAGCACAGAAAAGTACTAGCAATATTTTTTTTATTGAAAATAAATAAATAATGTTAAGTGAATGTGGTCTGGGGGGAAAAAATAAAATGTATATATATACACACACACGCACACATATATATATATATATATATGACTTACAAGAGAAATGTACAGGACCAAGTTGCATCAGCGTAGTTTGTCAGCACCTCTCTGAGGTTTTCATTTTAGGATTAGGATATTCATCAGGCCATTATGATTTGTTTGCGCATGTTTGTGCAAGCCAAGCAAATATGCCTGTCTGTTTAATTAACTCCTGAGTAGTATGAGCATTACTCATAACTTGTCTATGATTTCTAAGTGATTTGGAGTTTTGTTCATCAAGCTGAGAAAGTCTCGCTGGCTAATTTGAATAACTAACAGTCAAGTTTACATGAGATCTGTCAGCAGTCACACTTTGCTCTCACTTGCTACTTAATCAAGGCAGATGAGAGATCTACATCAGCTTAGCACTTAGCTGCAGTTATTAGCATGTAGTTTATACTTTGTTCTGGGTTTTGATTCATCACTTGCTGTGGCGAAAAAATAAAAGACTTTAATTTTCCGAGTTCTTATTATAGGTGATGAGAGGGTCTTCTCTCCATTTTGGTTTGAACCAAGGGGGCATTTCTTCTCTACCTCGCACAAAAATATCTTAAAAGCCGCTTTCACCTAAACCCACGTCCGTAATCCACACATATTGTATCGATGTAGAAGATGTCAAGTGCCTGGCTGTGATGTTTTTTTTCTGTATTGTTTGTGATATTCTGTCAAGAGACCTAATAAAAATTTTAAGTCTTTAAAAAAAAAAAACAGCTTTAACCTGTTACCAAACACATTTCAATGCACATACCTCACTTTTAAATAAAAGAGTGACAGTTATTCAGTCATTTTGGTTACAGTCATTGCCCTTACCTCCTCTGAAAGGTAACATTTGAAATTTTAAAATATAAACATCAAATTGTATATGAAGGCTACTGTGCCAAAGTTACAATGCTGAAAAGGAAAATTCAAGACCTTTAGCACTCCACACCTTTTGTGTGGAAACACTTGAAGCCGTAAGCACATGTCTGAACCTGTCATATATCAGCCGATGTTATATTTTAAAAGGTTAAATCCAGTGAAAGGCTGAAATTAAAAATACTCATCTCCCAAAATGTCCCTGCTGTGGAAGATAAAACATGTCACCATGCCTTTAAAGCATGACAGATATCAAGAAGAGGCAAACTCAAGCCACATGCATTATGCTCGTGTTTTCTCATGATATCCTCTGTTAATTGCTGAAGAAAAAAAAAGTTGAAATGGGGGAAAAAAAAGACATGAAGTGAGAGTATAGCAAAGCCATGCATTTTCTAATTAGCAGTTTTATGGGGCATATAATTTGAGTCACAGCACTAAGCCTTGATTCAAAAGCAAACCCTTTTATTTGGATATTAAAAGAACACAGTGCTGCAGACAGAAATCTCACAATTTCATCGCAACTAAGTGAATCAATCACTGAAATTATGGATGATGAATTTGTATCCATATATATTGTATTGCTTAATAACAGTGTGGATTCTATATTGCTATCCCTATATGGGGGTGGGGTGGGGGGCTTTTTCTCTTCTTTTCTTTCTCTTCTTTTTCCTCTTATATTTGATAGGTCTACTATTTATGGACGTCAAGAGAAGTGGATCTGCAGTAACACAATTATAAGATGTTTTTTGTGCATACTGTCTCAATCCATACATACAGTATGTTGTAATTATAAGGGTGATTATGAGAGCAGACAACCTACACGTTCACGCTGTGTGACTGTCATTTCTGCGAACAGGTGCTGTATTTCCATCTGGGGTTTGGACGAGAACAGCTGTACAGTTGCGATAAGAACATATGTAATAATGTACAGCTCCTTGTTGTCTCTTTTGTGTTATTTCGAAACCTACTTCACAGAGCACTGATTTCATATTCTTAGATTACACGTATTTATCAGTTTAGTTTCCACTGCCTCAGGTGTTTTACCTGTTTGGTGCCAGCTGGACATCCTCTGATTTGAAAATTCAGAGGGCGTAGGATTTCCAGTCGACAGTTTTGCAGCCATAACTAATGACCTCCTGAAACTAATGGAGATAGCGACTTAATCCAAGATATTAAAGGGATGATGAAAGAATCGATTAAAAATTAGTGACAGGGATAATGTTGGGTGTTGGCAGAGGTTTGCACGCTCTAAGTGCCTTCTAGTTTCTGCTGAGCATATTTTGCATCTCTTTAACACAGCATTGCTCTAATATGCTACTGCTGTTACTGTAATTTGTGTGTGTTCACATGTTCCTTTTACTGTCCAGGACGGCCAAAAATCTGTTTCACCACAAAAGTCAATCAACTAATTGATTTTGCTGCTTTTTTTGTTTTAAATCTCCACTAACTGAGACATATCATCATCCCTTTAAGTTGATATGGCACCCGCATTTGTTTATTTCCACATCCAGCAGTTACAGAGCCACGCTCACTTTTAGCTCTGTTCTCTAGCAACACCTGAGGGAGATGTCTGTCAGCTAAATAATCCACCAGCTAACAGTGTCATGCAGTTTGGTGCCATGCAGGGGGTTTGCAGTCAACTTCCAGTGTGGGGAAAAAAAAAAAGCCTGAACCAAAACGGTAAAGTTGCATTTCAGACGGTTAAACATTGGGCTGAAAGCTAAAGCTGCATGAAACCAAAGGGAGCTGCAGATTCAGGTGAGGATTCTGTGCAGGTTCAGAACTGCCAGCGACTCCTTTCACATTGTCATGGATACTTGATACCAAAAACGCTTTATGAGTGTGCTCAGATCCAAGTTCCATAAAGGAGAAGAGGCTTTGAACAGACAGCGGTGTGTAATTGAAGTCGCTGGCTGGATGATACAGGCAACATTAGAGAACTTTTTTAAAAAATGAGGTTTGGTGTGTGATGCTCAATTTGCCATCAATTGTAGCTGACAGCTCAGCACAGATTACCACTATGAGCTACAAGATGTGACCTGCTCCATTTATTTTTCACACATGGGGCCACATGAAAATTGGTGCATAACCACTGAATTTCAGCCCACCGCAACCTGCAAACATGAGCCTGAATGCAGCTTCTCAAACTGAAACTGGCCCCTTTTCCTCCTGTTGCCTGGGCTAACTGCAAATCTCACATTCTCCCAATGGCACGGCCACAATAGCAGGCCAGTCCTCGGTTTTACATTTGAAAGCATATTTAACTTTTCACTCATCCATTCACAGCCTGTGAGCGAGTAAGACGCTGAGCCTGGCCAAGATTAGCTTTTGGCAGACAATGCAGTGAATTAAAGGCCACACATGGCCCCTCTCTTGTTCTCTGGGTGACCAAACACACTTCCAGGTCCAGGAACTCTTGACCAGCCTTTTTAAACCAAGAGGAGAAACTGAGACTAGGAGATAAGTATATGGCAATAGATTTGGGATCAGAACCTGGCCAGACAAAAGTGTTGTCAGCTGGAACAAGACAGATGGTCTTTTTCCTCAGTGGCCTACCGAACTGTAGTGTCAGAGGTCTCAGTACAGGTCGAGGAAAACACTTTGGCGTGTATGCTGAAATATTTACTGGTATATTAGCATGTTGGACTTAATTATTAATGCTGTTAACATCTGGATCTTTTAGACTGTTTGATTGAAACCCTCACAGTTCAAATAAAAAATTAAACATTATAGTTGACGCTAAGTTGTTGTCGCTACTTCTACTTAAATATTTATCAAGGCCCCACAAACAAGTCAGACACTTACAGCTGATTGTACATTTGTCCCTAATCCTTAGCGCAATTATTGAAGAAGGGCAAGCCCAACATAAACACCAATAAAAAAACAAACAACCAAAAAAACTGCCAGGTAAATAACCAGATAAACTGATGGAATTTTATAAATGCATAAAAGATTTCTATGAAGAACCTTTATATAGTATTTATGTCTTAAAAAAGAAAAGAGGTCACCTATGGCTTAGTGTTATGGCTACACTAAGCCCTAATAATGGCTTAGTGTGCTTAGCATGTCAAAATTAACTATCAGCAGAATTATGACTTAGAATGAGCTTTTACATTATAACTACGACTTATACATAATTTGCGATAGAATTGACTTATCAAAAGTTTGCAACGTGCAAAACAATGTCCCAGTTTTGACCGAGTTTAACTGCATAATTGGAATTAGTAATATTATGCAAAACAAAGTCAACATTAGGTTACAGAAAGCAGATTTCACCTGGGCACATGCAGTAGGGTTAGAGTTAACACACTCATTACACCAGATCTGCTAAATAAAATATCCCCAAAACAACATACACTTATGCATCCAGTCCTAATAATGGGTGGGACCTACGAGGACATGACTCACTGTGAACCTCAACTAGTGAAATGTTTGCCCTTCTGTTTTATTACTTTATAAAAGATTTTTACTCGATACAAATTCAAAATACCGTGCTGGAGGTTGATAACTTCAAGGCAAACTCTCGCCAGGAATATTATTATTATTATTGTTAATATTGTTAATATTGTTACTGTTCCTATTTCTGTAAGGTGGCAGAAGCAGCTGAGCACACGTTTGCAGGGACTACAGCCCAGCACCGAAGGGGGCGACCACGCACAGTTCCTCCCCCTCCTCCTCTCCGGCTCCTAACTCCGAACAGTAGTAAATCGTGAGGGACCAGGCAGCCTGTCACTCCCCAGCACATCGCCCGGTGTGTTGTCTCCCCCTCTCCGCGTCTCCCGCTGCGCGTCCGGGGGACGATTCCACCGCGTACTTCATCCGCAGGAGGAGGAAGAAGAGGAGAAAGAGCAGGCAGATTTTCCTGAAATACGTCGTTCTTCTGGGGCTGGCGTCGGACGCGGTGTGCTCCATGTGCGCCTCCCTGACAGCGCTGTGAGCGGCAGCACCTTGGAAAAGAGCAGGAGGAGCAGCAGGAGGAGGAGGAGGAGGGTGTTTCTTTTTTTTTTTCTCCTTTCCTCACCGTTCCGTGTCGTGCTCAGTGGAAATACACTCGGCTGCTCCGACTACTATCAAACCCAAACGGAGAGCAGAAGAAGCGGACGGAGACGAAGTAGAAGCGAAGGGGCTTTCTTCTTGTTCTTCTCCTTTTTAGAAATTATTATTATTATTATTATTATTATTATTGAGAGAGGGGGGTGGGGGGCAGGGGGTGGCCGACGCAGACTATATTGGTGAATTGTCAACGGGACCGGCCTGCTTCGTTGGATGTCTCTTCAGAATGGTAAGGTAAATGTTTTATTGCGATAAATGTTTTATTTTATGATTTTTTTATTTTTTTTGCCAGTGTTGCAGAAAAGGCAGGCGGCTGCACGCAGGCAGGCATCATGCAGTATAGCGGAGCCGACACCGAGAACTCATGTAGTGGTTATTATTATTATTATTATTTATTTCCGCTTCTTTCCTCTTCTTGTTTGTATTTGCTTCGTTTTGTTTGTCTGTACAAATGTGTTATTCCTCCTCCCGGGGAGGGTGAGTGGAGGTAGAGGAGGGATGGAGTGCAGAGGGGGGTAGGTGGGAGGGGGGGGGGGGGGGGGGGGCAGCTGGTTGGAGATTTAACGGTGTTTCGTGGACGGCGTAGTCCGGGGGAGGCTACCTGCTCGTCGGCTGGAGCGGTTGAACGGGTCCGCCGTGAACGCCGCACCGCGGCGGATGTGATCGCCGCTCGGGCTTTGAACAAAGTCCGCTGCTGGCGCTCCTCCTGGCGGCTCCGGGAGACGGGGAATGGCCGCGGATCGTCCCGGATGGTGACAGATAGGTACATAAATAAGGAATGAGGACGGACGTAGGCTTGCTTTTTGTGGATTCAGGATTCAGAGGCGGGTTAGGCTGCCCTGCTGTGTGAGGAGCGTTCACGGACACTCACCTTGTGTTCCCCAGCTCCTGGCTCTCGCTGTGTGCTGAGACTTGCGTGACTGTAAACGCTGCTGTTTGGGATTTAAAGGCCCAGAAAAGGGTAACGTAGATTTGTTCTGGTCAGGATAAAGACACCCCCACCTTCCCTTAATTTTATTTTTATTTATTTATTCATCTTTGTTTGTTTGTTTGTTTGGAGGTGAGCCCACATTAAACTTTGTAGTAGACTACCCCTGTTGTGGTGTTGTCTACAAAAAGCCCTTATGGATTGTGGTTTCGTCTGCTGGTCTAGTTTTGTTGGACCAAGACTCAGTGCGACTAAATAAATACCGTGGTTTATAGTTTATCCTCAGATCAATAACAGAAAAAAATTTAAAGAAATTCCCTGACAGAGCTCCACCCATGAATCACTGGGATTTTTAGCAACATCTATAAACAAGACATCACTCATGAACTGTTAAATCTAAAAAAAAAAAAAAAATAAAAAAAAATTAACTAGCCTTTATTTGGTTTGGATTCTTTCTACTGTTTTCTCCTGATAATTATATGAGATGAAGTCTTCAAAAATGCATCATCACACGAGGTCACAGTAGTACCAGTTGAATTAGGTGAAATAAATTAGGGGACCTCTCCGTTCTGCAGTTCCCAAACATTTGAGACTGGTGGAGTAAAAGCTTGAGTAGGACCCCTGGGAGTCATTGTTGGGGCCCTACACACTGGCCCTGCATGCTGATTGGGCAAGTTGTGAGAGTAACACATACACACAGATTTTGGATGCTGAAATTTAGCAGTACTTCAGCTGGCTGTACATATTAGTTCACACCAAATCCCACTTATTATGATTGCAACTAGAGATTTTCTCCAGTGATAATAACAAGAAGTTTAGCTGAAGCGAATATATTCCACTTTTGTGTCAAACCAAGTCTTGAAAAAATTCTGTCAAAAATAACTTAAAAAGTCACATTTTCTCTGGCAGAAACTAACTGGCAGTTCTGGCTAATCTGTTCTATCCTCTCATCTCAGTATTAGAATTAGACATTAAAAAAGTGAAATTGCCCTATAGTGGCCGAAAAGAATTTTGATGTTTAATCACAAATTGAAGAAAACTTTTCTCAGACCATAAAGAAATTTAGTATCTGTGTGTGTGTGTGTGTGTGTGTGTGTGTAGTTTTTGTGGTGGTGGTGGACGTTTTGCATATAACAGAACTCACAAGTGCCACAATTGGCTCTCCGTGACCCCAGATATTAGAGGTTAAATCCAGGGGAATCCAGGGGTCCTCCGTCCTCCATGGCAAATGTTTGGCAGAGGCATCAAATGAAAAGTCTGAAGTTGTTAGGTCCCGTCGAGGTTAACCTTTGTAGAACAACGCTGCATTCTCCCAGTTGTCTTTGTCGTGCTGATGAGCTCTGAGAAGCAGCCTCAGCACTATAGTTCTCTGCATGATAAGAGGGGCAACAAGCCTCCCTCTGTGGTCACAAATGAAAAATCTGTTGCTTGTCTTTTCGCCTTTGTTGTTGTTTCATTGTGAACAGAGCGCAGAGCTAATCTCTAAAGGACAGATTGCTGAAAGAAAGATGATGTCTAAGTTGGGGTTGGACCTTGTTATATTCCATAAACGATTGTTGTGTTTGAACTAACGTTGGCAATGTACGGGGGCAGAACAATGAGAGAGCGAGGAAACAATGAAATGCCTCTTTCCCTCTGGAGGTTTCCAAGGGGATATTGTGTATTTCAAATAATAATTGTTGTGAGAACTGTACGGTCATCTAGGGAGGAGAACGGCTGAATTTGGGGAAAATTTACTGAGGGTGGTGAAGACGTTCACTGTCATCTTGTGTGGCTCAGGGGAAAAGAATGACAATAAAAAATGGTCATATTCATTGAAAAATACAAGATAATCAACAGAATAGCTTCAACCTGCTTTGCACAGCAAAAAATCTTGAAATTATATTGATTTGGTTCTCACTTTGATATTGACATATGCATTATGCATCACCTTTTCTTTTTAATCTGTACAGTGTGTGATCTATACCTGCTTGCTCAACTTAACAGAACCGAATGCAACAAAAGAGAGGTGAATTTTCTAGCCTGGAGCATTATGTTTAGTCAAAGCTGCAGTCTGTCATCTTGTGATTTATCACACATAGAACTAATGGCTAGCTGTCACAATTACACCACTTTATTGGACATGAAAGCTGGGTACTGCATTCCTTCTCCTTCGCCCTCCCCCCTTTATCTCTGTCCTTTTCTCACCCACACACATACACACTCACAACTCTCTCATTTTTTCAGATGTTGGGTAGGACAGCTACAGACCTTGTGAGATAAGAGAAATCAAAAACATGTGGTATTGGCTAGTGACCAATTGACTGTTGCAAAGCAGTTTCTCCTTTGTTCATAGTCACCATTTTCATTCTGAGCACAGTTGATCTGCAGTCCTGCTACATTAAAATATGTATAGAAACTTCTGATTTGTGTGTTACTTCTGAAAATTGTTTTTCTGCAGCGTGACTCCTGTTCGCTTGTTGTCGTGTTCACAGAATCCAAAATGTGCCCAAACAACTGAATGTTCATTATAGGGATAAACTGTCAGGGTCCATGCTCGGTGTCTTGTGCCATTAAGCTTTGCTTCGAGTGAATGCAGACTAATGTTAGTTAGATGGGGCAGAGACACACGACTGGAGACGAGGTGGTATTTTTTAAAATGGATGGTTAATGATCCCACACATCGGGGAATTAAGCAACACCAGCAAGATTAAGTTGGCAAGAGGTTCAAAATGTTGCTTTGGATACTTTTTTAGCTAATTGCTCAGCCCCAATATATGGCACCCACGTATATTATTTTCAGGCACAACCCAAAGTAAAGTCAAGTCCTGACAATATCATTGAAAAAAGCCCATTAGCTCCCAACAACGAGAAAGCACTTGGCAGCAGTGAAACCCCAGACAGAGGTGGACTCAGGGTGGGTGGCCGTCTGTCTGGCCGGGTTGAGAGGAAAGAAATGGGGGACAGAGGTGAAAAAAAGGGGGAGGGGGGTAATATAAAATCTCAGTTTGGTGCTTATTGTGTTGCATCATTCTAATTGGACAAGCAGAGAGTTTAAGTAAAAGTTATTTTCGCTGCCATTGTCAACCTGACCTATATTGTTCTGCAAAGGCAGTTTGTGTGTTTGGTGCTTTCATAATTTTTTTTTACGAGATGGTGAATTAAAAAAAACCTTAAAAGGCAAAGGACTTTTTAAATAACTAAAGGGCTTGAATGTTACAGTGCAAAGCAGTCCCCAGTCAATTTTTCCTCTGCGCTGTTCCTTCCAAAATAAACATAAAGTAGAGAAGAGATATGAAGAGAACAAAGAAACATTTGATCTTCCATCTTGGTATTCTGAGACCCCAAACAAAGCCAAGACTCAATTTTATTTATTTATTTCTGCATCTTGATGAGCGATAAGCCACCTCATTAACAGAATTAAGCATTAATTCCATTTTGTTGGATGTGTTATGTATCGGCACAAGCTGTGCTCTCCTGGAGTGTTCCCTCCAAAACTATCAGATCCTTTTTTGAAGAACTGGAATCTCACACCTGCTTGGTGTTCTGAAAGTCAGAATCACTCAAACCAAGTACTTGAGGAGTGAGTTTGAGGTTGAAATTATGCACTTGAGCCCTCAGACACAGTGTAGTATTTCTCTTCTTGGGCACACAGCAACAGACTCCCCTTTGTGTCCGACATTTCATAGTGTGCATGTAGCAGTTTTTCAGATGACTCTCATTTCTTGGAAAGCCAATGACAATCTGCAGGTGTGGCACTCTTGCGCTATTCTACAGCAGAACATTAGCCCATTCAGGTTTTCCTTTACTGAAAATCGACTGTCCTCCCTTTTTTAAGCTTCAGACCGCTCTATAAGATTTCACAAAGCAGAAACATCTTCCTCAGAGCAGACTAGGGTGTAGGTGAGGTGAGAGCACATCTACAGTTATGGTCACCGGAGCAAGTCCCACTTCATGCATTAATCCTGCATCTTGTACATTAATAATGCAAACAGTCCTTTGTGTCTGTTATGCAGAAGAGACAACTTGTATATATTTTTTTGTAGTGGAATTTCTCACCATCCGACAGCCCTGTGTTTTATTTTGTCCGAGAGTCGACACGGTGTTTTTTCCCTGTTTTCATTTATGAAGCAGCAAAAGATATGAGGTTTTCAAAGAAATATAGCTTCTTCAGTGGCTATAACGCTTTCTCTTTTCCCTCTGGCTACTTGTAAGTCTGCTGCCTTCCTCTCTCTGTGTCACGGAAAGACCACCAATTTTTCGAACATGCATAATTAGCACACCAGGGTGTGTAAATAGTGGTTGTGGACATTTTCTCAGGTGTATGAGTATGGATATTAAATCTTAGAATCCAAGACTGTAGCATTTTTGCATTTTGATTAGCAAAAAGTCATATCAATAATAGTATAGATTTTCCTCCTTTTTTGCTTTTTTGTGCATGTGTAGATGTTTCAGCAGCGAAGAGCTTCTCACTTGCAAGAACAAATAATGAGCTCAGTTCCGAAGGAGGCAAACACAAGGCTGAAATTCAGATACGAGTGGCAAGAGGGTCAGATGGTAAAATGAAAATTGAGCTGTGGTTAAAGAAGCTGTAGATTCTCTGCAGCTTTATAATTACTCCAGAATTCCCCACTGTCTTAAAAAAAAAAAAAAAGGCTTAATCTTTAAAACGCACAAAGCTGGTAATTTCAACAAACCTGCAAAACACAAGCACACTGCATCGGTGAGTGTTCAGCAGGTGAGACCATTTAACATTTGATTAGCCAAAGCAAGTTGTTATGATCATCTTTCATTCTTTCTCAAGCACTGAAAGAGGCTAACTTTGGAAAGCATGAGAATGGCTTAGCCCGACAAAATCTCATTCGCACTTTTAAACATGGCTGTGGACTAGTAATGGGATGGGATGGGCAGCCATCTCAGGAGGGTCATTACATCTGATGGTTGCCTTCCATGGCTATAATAATATGAGGCCATTTTATGGGACCAGGTGCACTTAGTGTTGCAAACAGTGTACGCTTAGCATATCCCCATTTTTTCAGATGATCATATTCCCAGTCAGGCACCTTCAAGTGTGATTCCTGAACGCTAGTAAGCCGAAGAAACGATGACCCTGGACCAGGACAAAGTTGGGTTTTCTCACATAATGCGCAAATGTAGAGATATGCTGTTCTGTCTTTCTAACCATCAAATTTACTTTACTTTACTACAAATGCCAAAGAACATAACTGTTAACTGGCCCACTCAACATGGACTGAGAATGAGAGCCTGACTCTAGCGTCAGAAACTGTGACACCGGTCGTTGGTTACCCCTAAAAACATTTGATTGTTTCTTTAGGGTACACTATGATATATGCTTGGTATCTGTGTAATAAGTAGTGTATTTGTGCACCAATAACATGGTTATAAGGCTCATTAGATCATAATTAAACAATTTAACCAATGAAAAGATTTTTGGCCTTTGCATATTTTTAGGAAATACAAATAAAATTGAGACCAGTGGCAGAAAAATAAAGAAAATAAAAAACAAGCAAACAACAAAAGCCTCATAAATTATAGTTCAAAGTAAGTGCCATCAAACAATTTTCTGTATTAGAGCGGATTTGGCACTGCTGACATAACAAATCTGAGTTTGATTGCCCAGCACACTAAAAACTCACCACTGATGGAGCGAAATTGAGGCTGACCATTTGAAACAGCTCCCAACTACTGGTCACAGACTCACTCCGTCTCACTCCGCCAGTGTGTTTTACAACACCAGTGTTAAATGCCGCAGCAAAGTGCTCCACTCATGCTGTTGTGCGTGTACTGTGGCCTGGTTGCCCTTCGAACAGCAGATTTCTTTTGGGTGGGAGGTTAAAAGAAGAAGAAGAAGAAAAAAAAAAAGCCCTTATGAATTCATGACTGAACTTCAGCCCATGGTGAATTTGAAAAACAGTGGAAGGAATAAGATGTCTAGACAGCATTTGAAGGTCACATTATGAGGGTGCTTTCGTTGACAGGCATCACGTTCCTTGCAGCCATCAGACTAACAAAGCTGTATTCTGTATTTTCTGCATCTTCGAAACTTCCCATCAGAGCAACCTCCCTAGTGGCATTTCATCATGACCAGGTTAATCTTATGCAAGATAGTGAAACGGCAGTTAATTTGCAGGTAATTAAACCCCAGTGATTTACGCTTGGAAAAGCAACATATACAGTCAGGTTGCAGTCAATATATTCTTTAACATTTTAAACAATGATATGATCGCAGCACTATCGGAAACCTATTCCTATCTAAAACAGTGTCATGGTTTTGTCGAGTGGAGTGGTAGCAGCTCATAAAAATGGATATCTGCTGATCAGACACTGATATGTGAATGTGGCATTTCATTGTTTGCAGCAATACTGAGCACACTGGTAGCTCCCGACATGAACAGGGCATTTAGTTGAAAAGTTTCAGCAGTCTGCTGTAAATTCAATCAGATTCAAGTGTTGAAATAACTGTGCTATACAGTCTATTTTCCTTCTTTCAACCTATTCATGTGTTATTAAAAAGCCAACTTTTAATCTGGAAGCCATTTTCTTTTAATTGACAACAGATGGACGAATAACATCCAATTTCTATACAGGCTTAAGGAGGGATGTTTTTGGATGTTAGCATGACAAATCAACCTCCTGGATATGATACTGCACATACTAATAACCCGGACCCATAGCATGGAGACAGACAGAAAGTCCTTGACTCCAGCACTGACTTCCTGTCAGACTTCCTGCGTTAATTTGTTAGTGTGAATTTGAGGTGTGATTGCTGTGACAGAGGGAGGGCTATGTTATGTGCAAGACATTTACAAGCTTATGTTACTCCTTGCTGAATGAAGTCCCTACTCAAGACATTAAACAATTTCCAGATCAGTTGTTCTTTTTTTTTCTCTTGAAGTTGGCACCAGTTTGGTGACAGCACCTGCTATTACCTTGTCTTACAAATTGCATGCAAGTCATTTTATATGCTCCTGAAATTCCCATGAAAGTTAATGAGAACTATTTCAAAGGATGTAATTTATGCATTTAGTCCCGATAAAGGGGATTAAATTTGGTTGGGTCCTCAACCAACCCCCCCCCGATGATTATGCAGATACTTTCTCTGCTGTTTCAATGTGCAGCTTGAAGCTATGTTAATTTAGCCCATGGATGTCCATATGATGAAATAGCAACTCCTCTCCAAAGTCAGGAAATATGCCTCTTTTAAGATCAAGGTGTAATGTCTGCTGCTACCTGAACCCCTAGTTAAGAAATGAAAGCAGGAATAGCATTTATAAGTTTACAGGCTTTCAAAGCAAGCGAGAATTCAAACAGTATGATACTTTAGAAGCCAGAAGTTGATTTGACAACCTAAGTATACTTGGTGGACATGCTACAGTAACCATGACATTATGGGATAGTGTACTCTGCGCCTGTAGCCATCAGGATGTCTCTGGAAACATTTATTGGGGATAAAAACAATTGATGAAATAATTTTGCGGTCTGTAGTCTGTGTGTCTCACTATTCCAAGCAATCAGACATCTTCTTAGGAAGGAAACTCTCCCCCTCTGATTATGTCCATGTGCACGCCAAAAAGTTTATGTCTGACAGGGGACTAGTGACATGTGTAGTCTCTCTCTGTACAGTAAAGGACCTGGGCCAAACCTTTTTTTTTTTTTTTTTGTGAAAACTGGATCACACTGGCTGGCTGTACTCTGTGATATCACAGTGCTGCCAACAAGGCCTGCTTTTCTTCATCCAACCAGACACCAGGCTGACATTTATGACATGACATCATGATTGTGCCAGATTCTTTTTTTTTTTTAATTCAATAAGAGAAAATTTCAATCCCAGATCTTTTTACATTTCCTTTTCAGGTCTTTTAGAAATGACATCAGCTTCCCCAGTTGTGTTGGTTATTAAATAAAATGGGAATAAAGGTCTTTTCTTTGTTCCACTGGAGACCTGGCTTTTGTTTGAAACCTGCTGCACACCTGCATTGGGAGATTTTCAGGGGCAGGGGAGTGTTGAAAAGCAGTAGTCAATATATTTTGTAAGTGTTAGGCAGCAAAGTAGAGTGATAGCTCTCGGGAAGGCTGGCCTTAAGCTGTTATTCTATAAATATTAATAAAGCCCACTAGCCTGTCTGGAAGGAAGCTAACAGTTTGCTCATGTCACAGAACGGGCATCAATGTGACAAGTTGTGAAAAGAGTGATGAGATGACAAAGAGGTGGGAAGATGACATTTAGTGACAGGCCTCATTTTTCAAATATGAAATGCCATCACTGAAAATGGAAGCTGAGTCTCCTGACCTCTCTCTTAGAAAACCGTGACACAACCAACAATACCCCTGGTTGGGCTTTATGTTTTGTTGATCTGTTTATTTTGAAGCCACCACATAGCAAAATGAGAGCACATGAATTATTGGACAAAGCCGCTGGATAATACTAAATACTGAATATTGAACAATCTTGCATTTCTCAGTATGTAATCTGATTACTCTCACTGAAGTTGGGGACATTGAGATAAATTTATTGTTTACATTATCACCTCCAATCACGATGCGCCATTGTGTATAAATTGGAGTTAATGTGATTCCACGCTGTAATAACCTTAATGTCCTGATTTCTGAACAGTTTTCACAAATGTACCATCTCAGCATTGTATTCGAATCTCGTAGGCATGGAACACAAATAGAAGAAATTTTGCAGCCAAACATAGCAGGTCTGCCTGCAGCCACTGTTGCTCCTGTGCAATATGTAGCATCTCTGTGTTTTTAATTGCTGATAACTACAAAGTGTTCTGTTCAGATTTTTTGTTGTGATCTGCAAAATAACCACAAATAGCTATTGCAAGAAATAAACATTCAAAATTATCCATGAAAAGGGTACCTCTAAATACATAAATAGGACGAATTAAATTGAATTAATGGGTTTTCATGACAATGGAAAAACTCCTGTAAGCCTGAGGAAAATGCTCAGATTCTTGCCGGGGCTTGAGTTAGATCCACGTGCTGCCTTTCCATTTACAAGATACACGGGTGTCAGATTCAGAGCCACACTGCAGGAGTCAGAAAGGAACAAATAGTCAGTAAATAGCATGTTTCTCGCATTTGTTCTGTCCAGCTCATGTCACTCACCTCGATGCTGTGTACGTTAGCAGCCTGGCTCATATGCAGCCACACCGGATAGCTTAGTCCCAATGTCCAAAACATATATGGCAAGCCAAAGTAAGGCTAAAGCGCGCTTTAGTGTGTTTCTGGTTGTATTAAAAAAATTCATGGCTGTTCTAGCAAAATTATCGAAACAAACTGAAATTGATCTTTTTTTTTTTGGGATGTTTTAATTCAAAGCAATTATTAAGTGAGGGACTCCAAAGCGTCGGTGCAGCAGCAGACCTACTGTGTATACTGAAGCTGGGTTAGGAGCAAAAAAAAAAAAAAAACCTGGAATTTGGCTTGACAGAAAGATGAAGTTCAGCAAACATTGCTGCTCAACAGCAGCACTAATATTGGCTGTGATGTGCACATACCACCCGTGTCCCAAATTTCGCTTTAAAGATGGAAACAATACAGCGTTCATCAAATTATTGCTGCTTTAAATACATTTTTAATAGAGATTAAAAGGCATTTTAGGCTTATCATTCAGGTCATTAAGCTTCAGCATAGATGCAATATTCACATTTGCCATTGCTAAATTACAGTACACAGCACTCTGATTTTATCGTTGGAGAATGAAACCATCTCTGAAGAACAAACAAAAAAAAACGAAAATAAAATAAAATGAAACTAAACTGTATTTACCACAGTCAAACCAAACTGCAGGACAGTGTAAATCATGCTATGCGTTGTTTCTGCATTTCTTTTCACATTCCTGTCTCACATTACAACCTCTGAACCAAATGTAAGTGTCTTTAAACGTCTTCGACTGCCTGGCAAGTTATTCCCCCAGTGTTCCCACTCTGAATTGCACGTCGACACGATTCACTCAGTGCCTGAAAAATTGAAACAGTTGCATTCACAGACAAGATTTAAGTATGGTAACCTTTACGTGGTTTCCAGAGCATTTATATTAATGGCATTCCACACCAGTGAGGAGATAAGCTGTGTGTGTTAAGGTGTAAAATGATGTTAAGCGGTTAATTTAAGATTCAAGATGATGGTGTTAATTAGTTAAGAAAAATCTTTCTAGTATTTTTTTTCCCTTAATCCCTTTGGCCTGAGATTAGGTTTCTACATTTCAGAACACAAGATAAGAACATTGATTTACACATCTAAGAACCGCTACCTGTATACATTTTTATTATTAAAAAAAAAATCACAAGAAGTCTCCCCGACGTTCTTTCACTTCAGACGCTCATTTGTGAATTTGGTTTGAATAGAGTATGAAAATTGCCTATATGGCTCTCTCCCAGTGGGACGGCTTTGGTGGGTTATATTCAATTCCTGAATAAGCCATTTTTCATCAAGGCACCTACTTTCAAAACTGCAGCATATTAAAATACTGTAATACATTTTATATAAATGGTCTTCAAGGCCGGTAAAAGGTAAAAATTGTCCAGAGCGACTATTTGTGAATGTTTCGGTGGATTTGTGGATGGTGAAAAGCCTCAGTGAACTGTCCCAGTAAAATCACAGCAGATCGAGAGCGGTGAAATTAAAGAGCTCAGGGAATATTTACCTTGACAGCTCGTCAAAGTAAGCAAATGTGGTTTCCGTGAGTACATACTGTACATACCGTACAGAAACAAGGAGCGACGGGGGGGGGGGGGCCAAACTGGCTTTCATGTGGAAAAGAAGGGCTGGTGTAGCCTTTATAGCACCATGTAGTACAATGTTTGATCCTCACATATATTGCCTTGAACAAGTTCAGATAGATGTCTTTTATTTGTTCCAATTAAAGAGAATGTCAGGCAAGATAAAGGAAAACATGGCCACCTTGAAAATGTACCATGGCTCTGCTCGAAAATGATAGTGGATCTAATGGTAGATACATATTGGTGTGGACTCTGGGTTATGCCCCCCCCCCCCAACAAAAAAATCAGATAAAAGAGAATCTTTACTTTGGCGATGTTATCTAGATAAGAATTGTCCAAACTACAAAATGTCCTTGTGTGTCTTCAGCTGCAGTTGTGGCTACAATTGTGTTTAGCATTCATTCCTCACAATGTTAATAGTCATCTGCCAACAAAGAAGTGATTCAAATATCCAATGATAGAAATGACCCCTAATCCTAACCCAGTTTCTAATCAGCAAAAACTCAAAAGTATCTCTGATAGATAACATTGTCATAATAAAAGCCCTCTAGCAGCTCTCCACAGTAGAGCTATGATACTGGAGCATTTACAGCAGTGATGTTAATACATGCAAGGCGAAATTTAGAGCAGGAGGTGTATGAGTCCAGCAAACTCTGAGTATGACTTGAAAACAAACAAAGACACGAAAAATAAAATACAACCAAAATGTAACTATGCAAATCCATTTGAGGGGTACATTGTGTAGCCAGAGATGTTGTGCCAGTCAGTTCCTGGTGACGTCCTCCCGATTTGAGTTGAAGGTGGGAACCCATCATGGCTTGGCCCGTCTCCCGGGCAGGGCCTTTCTGTTGTGCATCGGCTTGGTCATCCCCTGCTGCGATGATGCAGTGCAAATATAGGTTTCTGCGGAGCTGGGAGTGTGCGATATCCCGCCAGTGGACAAAACGACATTACAGTGGTACATCATCTGTCACTTTTCTTCAGTTGCCAAGTTGTGATGTGGGCTGCACACGGAGCGAGCAGTGGAGGGAGGCAACAGCAGCAGCGAGATGGGGGTGACTCGCCTCTTTCGGAGAACCTGCACTATGTTCTGCTAAAATGAACCCTTACTAATGAGGCAGCGGCAAGATTTTTTTGTTTGTCATATTTAATTGTGAGTGTCGTGAGAAAAATATTACATGATGAAGTGGAATAAAAGAATATAAATAACACCAATATTCCACCCCCCTCAATTTTTTTTTTTTATTATTATTAAATGTTAATTAGTTTTTTGATGTTTTTTTTTGTCAAACGCTAAAAAAGCAACCAACACTGTTGCTGATGCTGTGCTAAATTACCCAGATACAATTGTCTTTTAGTTATTAAAGGACAAAGTCAATCAGAGTCGAATCCCTGGTTAAAAATACACCGGCTCTCTTCACTTCTCTTCAAATGGTGCAGTTGCATATTTTGAAATACTAGCAGCTGTTCGCAACAACAGTCTCAGTGCAAAGTCTGGCATCACGGTGCTTTTGTGCATGCCACTCTGTGCGTGTGTTTGTTTTGGCGACTGGGTGAATAAAAGTAAGCAATGGAGCGCGAGACTGGGAGACACAGAAAGGGCGGCTTAAAAACTGCTCGTGTCTAATTTGTACCTCGGCACCTCAACTAAGACATGACAGAGCTGGAGCAGGAGGCAATTCAAATAAGCCTCAGGTCTTAACCAGCATTTGGAGAGAGTGTGTTTGTGTGTGTGTGTGTGTGTGTGCGCACGTGCGTATTATGAAATTAAATGAAAACACTGTTATTGGCAATCAGTGTTTTTCCCACTTTTTTTTTGGGGGGGGTGAATGTGTCTAAATGGGTGAGTTGGGGAAAGCTCTGGGCTCTGGCACGTTTTTCATTTCAGCTTGGGTTCTTACATAGAGGACATAATTCTGTTGGTAGTTTGGCATTTTCAGCAGCCTCTGTGTAAGTATTAGTGTAAAAAAATATTGCACACAACAGTACATGGTGACATTTCATTCCAAAATGCAAAGGACAAATGTTTCTTATAACGATATTAGAGGAACGTGATTTTGAGAAATGCAAACATTTCCCTGTGTGCTGTATTCCTCTGAGCTGCCGGGTGTTGCAGTGCGTGAAGCGATACTTTTACCTGCCAGTGGAATAAAAGGATGGATCATCTGTCTCCATATACCATAAAGCTCTTTTTTTTTTTTTTATATTCAAGTAATAGTTGGGCCACCCAAAAACTTTGCATGGCTCTGACTGTGTTTTTTACGTCATTTTGTTTCTGTAGTGAAACACTTGAAAACACTCTTGTGCCAGTTACTGAGGCGTCAGAGTGCACGGCTTTAAAAGAAGAAGCTGTGAACATTTTCTAGATTTCTTCTTCTTGGATTACAACAGCTGCGGTGAACTGAAATCCAGTGGCAGTAAATGTTTTGACTACACCTTGGCTTGTAGCCTTAATAGTCCCTGCAATTCCATCCAACTGTTGTTGTGCTCTCTGCTCACAGCAATACGTCGTACAAGGTACAGCTCACACGGAATCGAACATTTCAGGATAAAGCTTTTTTTTTTTTTTTCTTCTTCTTCATTGTACTTGTTGTCCTCAGATCTGTAGCTGATGATGTCCAGGGAAAGGAGAAGCTTCAGATTTTTCTTGGAAAAATACCAGTAAATGTATTAGTTAATTTTATCTGCATTTAGCATCAGCAGAAGTCAATCGATGGCAGTTTTGGCCATAAATCAAAAATTCACAAGTTAAATATGACAATGTTTAAGAGAAATTATTAAATAATTACAAATTTCATTCAAAAGGTCAAAAGTCAGTTTCACTGTGATATCCTAATGTGACAGGACTTTCCTGGCGACATTTTAACACCGTCTCAGGAACATAAAAGGGAGATTATCACCATATTTCACACATGGGTAGATGCTGTGTTGGTGACACTAATCTTGAATGCCCACCTTGAAGCTGTGATGATGCTGAGATGCTCTGTGCTGTCGGGTGGAAAGAGAAAAATTGCCACAGCTCACATTTTGAATCTGGACTGACAAGGCCATAAAATAGAACTTGGCTGGCTGGCAAAAGAAATTCTTGTTGTTGTTGCTGCTGTTTTTTTTTTTTTTTTTTTTTTTTTTTTTCCCTTGCATTTTTTTTCCTTTGATAAGCAATGTTCCAAATTGTAAAAATGGAGCAAACTGTGTTTTGAACGCTTTAATTAATTTAACGACCTTTGAACAGAAAAGACTAATAAGCTCGTAAGCATTGCTGCTGCTGAAGGAACATACTGAGGATAGAAACAGTTGGATGGTCCTTCCACATCAGCATGTGACCTTTTACACAACAATGCAATGTATCCTTGGATCAGAGAGCATATTCTTAATTTCACATCTGGCATGCGTTTTCAGATGTCCCACTTGCAGGTTCAAGTATTTTGTGGCCATTTAATAGGTCATACATGTGTGCTGTTGAATAAGTAATGGGCTTGCCGCAGCATGCATGCATTTACAGTGCAGATCAACAGGGCTGCTCAATGCACTTCAAACCCACCCAAGTGCCCTCACAGCTTTTTTTTTTCCAGTTCGAGGCATCTGCTTTAAAGCCACACAACATATTTTCATGTATAAATACATGCAACCTATCAGCCTAAATCATAAATCATAAAAAAAAACACCCCCCACCCCCTCTTACTGCAGTGAAATAAAAAAAGATGGCCGACCAGGAGCCTGGTACATGTGAGCGAGCTGCGTGTGGTTTATTGATAATAAATAACTTTGTGCTGCAATTTAGTGCCAACAACATACAAAATCAGTTAGTTCCGCTTTTATCTGTTGTTACTGTCTTACCTGCTGATTATATGCCTCATTAGTAATGCCATTGATTCATATACTCCAGTGTAACAGGTTGCATACTGTCTGATGAGGCTTCTTGACCTCAGTTGACTCCCAGGCTGCGTAATTTTCACACTGAATGTGTAGTTCAAGTCCTGTCGTATTCAGTTACTGCCCATTTTTCCAGCAGAACAGGCCTTTGCTCCCAAAACATGTTCAATAAAAGCTGATCTGAGAAGGACATTGTCAGAATGTCACATTGCAGGCAGAAGTGTAAGCATAAACCAAAAAGTATATGCAACTCTCTCAAAATGGCAAACTTCAAGATCAGAATACGTAAGTACGGAAGTAGGTTGACCGTTAGCCTTAACTTCAATTTCCAACTTTATGAAAATAGAATAGTTGTGAGTTGTGTAGAATAAACAACTCGGTGGAAATGTTCCGGGTTTTTTTTTTTTTTTTTTTCTTTTTTGGTTTTCTTTTGGGATTTTTGCATTCCCCTCATCTTTGCCGTGTTATTTTTGCTCAGTTTGGACTACAAAATATTTACAATCAAATGTGGAATTATTAGTTTTTCTGCTTGGCCCAACTGGACCAGTGGCATGACAAATTTGCTATATTTTCATCAGAAGAATGGCTCTGATATAGGCACAGGATCATCATTGTAAAGCAGTAGGCTTTCCACTTTAAATATAAAACACCAATCATGTATTTGATGCTTGATTTGTTATCTCAGCATAGTTTTATTTGAATGCTTACTGCATCCTGATTTTGGGAGAATCAGGATGCAGGTGGTCTCAATCTGCGACCAAAGATTAGACCGGGCAAGTTGATTTGTAAATTGCATTTCATACACAAAGGCAATTCAAAGTCCTTTACAGAGAAAATAAAATAAAAACTGTGACCTGCATAAAATCAAAGTCATAAAATAATTAAGATGATTAAAAGAATATGCAGCAGATAAGTTAAGACAAGGTACCGTGCAGGTTTCATGCAAACGTGCATGAGGAAAGAAATGTTTTTAACCTGCTGATTTTGCTTCCACTGGCAGTTTGTTCCACTTGTTTGCAGCATAAAAGCTAAATACTGCTTCTCCATGTTTATTCTGGACTCTGGTCTGGGTCCATGGATCGAAGAGTCTAATTAGTGCACATATGGTGTTGCATGTTACTGCTGAACTCTGCTCTCTGTTTATTAACATATAACTTGTTGGGGTTGATTTTCATTTGTAGCTCACATTATTTCCTTGGGCTAATCATTCATCATAAGTATGTTTCAGATGATTGAGAAAAGAGGAGGACTTCCAGAAGCGAGGAACGGATAAGCCATATCTTTTTTCTTTTTTTTTTTTTAAATGAATATCTGTTGAAAGTACTATATAGGCTTTGTGCTGGAGGCATTGCCACTAAAATGTACGCCGTTAAAACAATGCAAAGTGAGAGGACAAGGTATGAGAAACTTCTGTTTCTGTGCTCAAAGAGTGCTCATATGACTCACCGCCATTAGTTACTTGTATTTTCTTCTCTCTCTCTAATTCCGGCCGGGGCCTTCTTGGCTGTAAGTGGTGGTCTGGATGTGCCTGAAATGTTTTTCGTATGCACCTTAACATGAGCAGAAACAATGAAGGGGATTATGTGATATAGAGCACGACTGGGATAGCTGCAGTTGTGCTGAGTTAGAAGAATATCACAGTGAAGGAAACTGCTGCGGTGTAGTACTCAGCTTGACCCATAGCAGGGATTATTTACTGCTGTCAGCTGAAAAGCTCAAACTCCTGTTTTAGTGATTTATTTTTATTTGTTAATGTCATTCCAAGGACTGCTGTTGCGCTGCAGATTTGGAAAAGTCCGTACAAGTTCCCTTCACTGGTAACTAACCTGAAACCAAGGTGTGTTGCTAAACAGAAACAAGTAATGATTAAACTAAATTGATGGCTATATAAGTATTGTGAGATATTTAGATAGCTTAAATGGCTTTTAATGTTTGCCAAACTGCTCACTGAAAGAGGTAAAGGAAATCAAAAGAACTACAATGTACAAAGTTAAGTTTTAGGAAGTCACCTGGCCTGTTTCTGCCAGCAAGGTCTGATCTGATGTGCTCCCCACAGGAGCTCATGCTTATAACAGAAGTAGCTTTAATGAGAGAGAGCCTATAAAAACCTCTGGCATATAAAATGAAATAAGTCATCACACAGAGTCTGCTCATCTGTTTTGTAATAGTTGAAATATTATAGATGATAAATGAAGTGAACCTTGGAATAGTTCAACCCCCCTTCCAAAAGAAAAAATAAATAAATTTAAAAAAAGAACATTGTAATTGATTGTCACCTTTCCATGTTGCCCTGGAAATACCTCAGTAACAAAAACCTGGACCATTGGAAGCTGGCTTTGCACTTTGTAGGTCTAAAGAAGAGGTATGAGGTTTTCTTATATGTAGAACACTTACAACAAACCAATTTGTGCATGAAGAGGTTTAGAAAAGTGGAAAATCTACGCTGACTGTGTGTATGTGAAGGATTGTGACAGGAATATTGTTCCGGAGACACATGTAGAGCACCTTGAACGTGATGCACCAAAATTCATTGTGAAGGTTTAAACTTAAACTGGTGCAGCCACAACATAGAGAGACACAGAAAGTAGAATGCAGTGTTTAGAAGAAGCAAAAATGATTTCTGGAGTGGTTGTTGTGTGTACGGTGTGTCTGGCTGTCAGTAGACTGCCGTCTCATTCAGGCTACTGATCTGTCAGCGAAATCCGGATTGATAAACAATATTGTTTTCTTGCGTTGAAAGGTCAAGGAGCAGATGACCAGGCAAAATAAGATAATTAGAAATGTTCAGCTTAATTAAAGTGTCAGATGATACATTGAAACAGTAACAATGATTATGTAGAGGGGGTTCAGATCTGCTGTGTCACTGAAAGCACAATACGTTTACACTCATTCCCTCATTCCTTTCCCTTTTATTACACATGAAACAGAAGATTTTGATACATTTTTGATCCTGACTCTGTCATTCTGGCGGCCTTTTGAATTGGTAATTTTGGAAATGAACGCATCTAAGGGACAGGCGTGGTGTCTGATTTACAATTACGATTACAACAGGCTTTAGAACGTGATAGGTTGCTAGTCTGGTGTGAAAACGGCCGTAGAATAAATTCATAAAACAAGTAAGTTCTTCATTTTACAGCTTTTTTACTTAAGGCCTTACCAGTTGTCAGCTGTGTCCAGCTCACAGCTTGTGCTTCCTTAGTTAAATCAAGTTGCTTCTCCTTTATGGTTCCCTAATTTCAGACCGCAGGGGGCAGCTACATGTGCTCGCATACTTTGATAGGAAGTGAAAGGAAAAATATTTCCATTTTAAATGTAAACCAGAGTCTAATTCAATTGGCCGGCAATTTTTTTTTATAAAACAATTTTATAAAAAAAACAACAATTCAACAAAAGCAGTCCAGCCAGCTAACAGATTCATCTAAGATATCCTCAAATACTTGGACCGGACTTTGATCTAACCTTACTGGAGTTCTCAGCTCTAAAAAAAACAAAAAAAAAAAACAAATAAAAAATAATGGGAAATCTCATGAAAACTCACTGCGAGCATGGAATAGTTTGCAACAGTCCATTGTGGATCTGTGTTTCTCCCTGAATTTGAGGAATTATCAATGAGAGATATTGGCACGTCCCGTCTCAGTTGAAGAGTGAAAAGAGTGTTTCAGTCAGTTTAGCGTGAGCAGCACTACGGCAGGGAGACGAGCGTAAATGCCAGGATTTTCTCCTGCTGTCGTGGAGTGGTGAAACACCCTCCAATGAGGATTTGAAGGAAACCCCTGCTTGTTTCCAAACTTGTTAAACACAGAGACTGTGTTAACATGCTTTGTTTCACCACTGCTGCACAACCCCCACCTCCACACACACACACACACCCTCAACTGCCATATCCAACCCCCCCCGCCAGCCCCCTTTTTCAAAGTTGAGTAAACCTGCAGGGTAGCAGTGGAGGGAGTTTGGCCCTGATTTCAGTGCAGTGGAGGAGCCAGGGGGCCCAAGGGACACTCAGGTTACTAGCATCAAATCCTGCAGTATTAGCAGGGCGCAGTGAAATAACAGCCTGCCATCTGGAACCAATGCTAAAGCCATCCTACCCTCGCAGCGTTCAATCACATTGACCTCAATTAAGTGTTATTTGTGCAGTATTTTTATTCACCTCTTGCTTCGCCTCCAGATCTTTCTGTCTCATGCCATAGTAGGCCATGATGCACTGTGTAAGATCCAGATTGATGGTTAGAGTTAAGGTTTTTCTGCTCTTGTTCGAGCTCCCCCATTAAACTTTAAATAAGTCCATCTCAGAAGAGGCTTCCAGGCGAGAGCATCTTAAGTGCAGGGGGATAAAGCTCGTCTTTGTGCCGGGGAGGCGCTGCATGGTATGCTGGGTTAAGAGTGGATGTTTTTTGGTAGAGGCTTCATACTTATGCCTCAACGTGGTCTTTCTTGACCCCACTTAAATAGAAGACAATGAACACACTTGAGCTGGTCTTCCCTTTTTTGAACCGTCATGCTCCTCATTCTACACTACACGCAATTTTTCTTTTTCACTGTTTTTTCCATCATGAGTACGCCACGAGAAAGTTACAAGTCAACACTGAAGATAAATAGGGTCAATTTCCTTTAAAGCAACAGCAGATAATCACAAACTCGGTAGATGTCAACTAAATGGCTAATATCAAGTCTAGCCTTTCAGTGTCTGTCCAATGCGGCTTTGTGGAGTTGATGTGATCCTTTCACACAGGTTGCACTACATTTACTTGTAGAAATCACACTATCCGCAAGTAATAAGTTCTGTTTTCAACTGAACCAGAAAGAGTTTCTTACTGATTGAATAGGAAAAAAAGTCACCGCAATATTGTTTAGTCATTTATTATTGAAGTTGTGCTTGACTGCATTTATTCTGACTTGATTTTTTTTTTTTTTTTTAATCTAGATTTATTTTACTATTATTTATTTTGTATTTAAATCAGGTTTCTGCTACATGTGAAACGGATATGTGTTTTATTTGTTTTTTTTTTGGGGGGGGGTGGTGGTGGGGGGGACTCTGGCAAAGTTGGCCACTGCTCTGATCTGAATTTAAGATGTTCTTGTTCTGAATACTCATATTTTGATATGGCCTCCTAGCCATTTTGAGTTATAACCCCTGCCACTTAACTCCTGACAAATTGGATGTGGCCCTTTTTTGTTGCACCCGTGGTTGGATTCCTTAGAAGTTGTGCTGAGTTTCCGCTGCGTTTTAACAGACGTACATCCAGAAAATCTCCTGTTTTGCTTATGTGCGCGTGACTGTGAGCATTATTTCTTAATTAAAGTTTGTTGTTGTGACCTTTCAGCGTGTGGGGGATTTATTCTTGCAAAATTACTGAAGGAAAGTGCATCTCTGTTAGAACTGTGTTAGGAAATGTCATGTAATGTCATACAGCCTGAAAAACATTTCAAAAAGAAAGAAAAACAAAGTCAGTGCCGTGGCGAGAAACTGACTAAAGTGCTTCAAAGTTTTATTTGAATCACACATCCACTTTCACCCTCCTGATTTCATAGTTCATTTTTCACCAGTTTTGTTAACAAACTTTTATTAAACAAGTATTTATGTTTAACTTCATGTGAGTTTCAGGATAGACCAGAGCAAAGGAAAGCACTGAGTTGGTAATTATTTTTTAAGGGACATTACGGACTTCTGGAACAGGGGCTACTACATGTCTTCAGTGTAAAAAGGGGGCAACAGGCAAAACACACCAAACTGCACAGAACGTTACAGCGGCCTTGGCTGACAGGTGATCGATCTCCTCCACTTTGTGAACGAAGTGGTGTCAGAAATTTGAATTTTTACATTGCAGCAACTACCAATATTATGCATAACTTTTCAGTAAAAGGCTTTCATGGTTCAGATTTCATAGCTTTATGCTTCTCAGGTCTTGTGCTTTCTCACTTCTAAAAGTTTCAACTCTGGTTTCAGAGGTTTAGGTTTTTGATCCAGAGAAGATATGGAAAAAATAAAAGCGAATGTAGAAAAGGAAAAATGAAGCTTAGGGGCAACAAAAGATGGCGGTATCATGATTGTGGGGAGTTAAAACACAGGGGAATATTGGTAATGTAGAAGATGCACAAAAATAAGCTGACTCTGTGAGCCTCTCGCTTATGTGTTTACCTTTTGTGATAAGTGAACTCTGGTCAAAAATCGCGTCGTGCTGTCTGCCACCCTGTCAGAATGTCATAGCGGGTGCAACAGATGCCAAGGATATACAGGTGACACAACTAGCGTTTGGAATCCTTTACAAAACATCTGCTGCTATCAGTGACAGGGATCAACAGGAAAGCGCAGTTTTTAATGACCAACGAGACGAGTCTCAGAAGTATTTGAAGCAGGTGACACAGGGAGTGTCGCGGGTGGTTCCTGAGCATTGTGCTGTCATCTCATAGGGCTTTCCGTTTGCACGGCATCCCTGTGAAGCACGGGGCATCATAACTACTCCGAGCGGACGACGTGAACGCCTACCTAACTGCGGCTTTCGGAATTTTACAGTAACTTAATATCAGACAGATGAGCACATTTCTCTCAGGCTATGTTGTTAGCATATACCAAACAAGAATTTCTCCTCTGAAAGCAATTTACCCCTGTATCCATTTGGTTAATAGCTCCATTAAGCAGCATGGCGTGAGTGGAGTGCGGCTGCTGTGTGGAGTGCAGGATGACGTGTTAATTCTGGGTAATTTATTACCCTGGGTGTTGCTGGGAGAGGAGCTCCTGACAGATCTTGTCTTTAGCCAGGCTTCCATGTGCATCGCCTGCTTAGCGGTGACTCCCGCATGTGGTGCTCACAACCGGTGATGCAAGTATGATGTAAAACCCCTTAGTGCAGGAAAACAATGGTGAGGGTGCACATAGAGTGGCATTATGGCAGACAGGCAGCCTTTGAAGGTAGGTGGCTAAAAGCACACCTGTGGAGAGGGAGCAGGTAATCAAATTTCCCCCACAGTGTTATGAGCACTTGCTGGCTCTCATATGTCTTTTATTTATGGAAGTATCCTTTTCTGTCTAGGGCCAGGCCCCGATTAGATCATGGATGCTGATTGTGGCCTAGAGCTGTGGTGATCAATCCTAATTTACTTGGAAAATTAAATTTATATATAGCAGGATGCTGTGCCCTGCCCTGATAGATGAAAGGGCATTTCCCTCTTATGCATCAGCAATCACGATAAAGAAAAGAAGATGCCAGACTTCTCTTTGGTTGTTTTAATAACACAGAACAGGGCGAGTTAAAGCTGCACTAAAGACTCGTGGTAGATGAGTCCCTTCACTCCCCGAAAAAAAGAAATTGCGCTGGCGTTCGTGCATTTGAGGTTTTGCCTATCTCAGCACTGTCTAATGTTAGGCATTTGGGATCAGAGTGCAGACCTCTGGTGTCTTAGAGGCAGCAGAAGGAGGTTGCACAGGTCAACACGGCACCGCCAAGATACCCGTCAGCCATTTCATGTCATTATCAGTTAAGGGCAAATCACAAAGCACCCACTCTCAGTGCCCCAACTTGAATTCTCTCAAGATTCTTGTCTGCACTGTAAGGAATGATGGGAATAATAAAAAAAAAACAACAACAGCAAAAAACAAATGCCCCTCTTCTTGCTCTATTACAGAACCATTTGCCCCCCCCCCCCTTTTTTTTTTTTTTTTTGATGCTTTGTGATTCTCTGTTTTCAGCTCTAGGAATAAAGCACTGGGTGCGTACACTTGGCCACTGCAGCAGCCACGCCCTCTAGACTTAGCATCTTTACAGCCGGAGCTGTCATCCAGCCGATGATGAAACTACGGAGTGATTAGCCCCACCCAGAGGCTGCTGAGATGGGAGATGAGGGAGGTGTGCGGTTGTCAAATCGGGGCTCGTGGAGATGACTCAGTTAGGCACTTAGACTAAGATCATTACCATGCAGGAACCCTCCGTCTAGCTTTGCTGTGTGTGCGGATTTTTTTTTTTTTATTGTTTATATTGAACAGCAACTGGTTTTATTGTCTCTAACAGAATGGTGGGGCTTGCTGTGCGTCCGGTTATCACACGGTTCTCATGTTCATTTCTTCTCGAGTCGGCCATGTTAGGTGATTCATTTTGCAAACCCAGCTAAGATCCATATTATTGCTGTTGTGAGGAAACCTAATTACTCCAGTTTATTTGATTGATTGAAGCTTTTACTTGAAGCGAGCACTTCCCACCGTGGATAGTTCACTTTGACTGTGGGGAGGGTGTGCGGTGTTGATCATGTTGTACTCATTTGTTGGCATGTATATATACTGGATACAATCACTCATGTATTTCCTGCATCTTAGATCAGTTCACGAAATGTGACACAGATGGATAATGGTTAATTGCAGTGCCAGTGCTACTCCTCGTCTCACAACAGACACAACAGCCAGGAAACTTTATGTGATATCTTATAAAGAATTGCCAGCAAAATTAGTAAGCAAATTCAAAGGAAACAACTGGGCTCTCTCCTGAGTTAGGAACTCCAGCTGGTGAGAGGAGATTGGAGGACCTCACTAAATTTGTGATCTCGGAGGTGCACCTTCTTACTCAGGGCCTGCAGGAGTTATCATGAGGAAATGGCTTATAAGTGGTATCCGGCATCACAACCACACCACCGCGCATTCTCTTGGAGGGGAGTTCGTCCACTCAGGGCAGCTCTTTAAGGGCAATGCCGTGGCCTTTTACCGGCCTTGTCTTTGTTATCTGCCACCCTGGGAAAGAAGCTGAGTGGGTGGTTTTCCACTGTGCCGCTTGATGGTGAGAAAATCCCATTTTAGCTGATTGGAAGTGGCCACATAGCGGTAAATACAGGGGTGACTGCACCTACAGGGCTTTTAGGACACATTCATATCTAATATATACCAGGGCGGCTTGTGAGAGGAAGTTATGGATGGAGGTGATGGCCAGCTGTATGTTGTGAGCTGTGAATACAGACTTCTTCTGTCGTTGGTTATTTCTGCCGTATTGAATTGGAGTATTTTACATGCTTATTTGCATATTGGGATGGGAATAGAAATCCAAACTCGAGTGGTCACTTGAGTCGAAGTCTGACTCTGTGAGTCAACTGAAAGCTGCCTCGACTGTAGACAAAATCTGGATTTCTTGTATCTGTTTAATTTAGTGAAGCTTTTTGATTTTTTTTTTTTTCTTCTCTCTGTAATCTTGCGCGGGGGACAGTGAACGATGCATTATCATTATCAGTTTGGATTAAACTTTGATTTATTTTTTTCTTTTAAGAAAATCCCTGTTTATTGATTATTTAATGAGTAAATAAATAGATTTTAACAGAAATTGTAATAATAATAATAGTAATAAAAAACCCAAACAAAAACAACAAAACAAAACACATCATTGTGTTAAACCACTAAATATTATTCATGCACCGTGTTTGGATCTGCTTTCTGCAGGATCATTAGTGGCATTTAGGTGTAATAACATCAGTGACTCATTTTATAAATATTGGATTTTCCAAAAGCACTGCAGACATTTAATCTAACAATTTGAATACAATGTCAATGGCATGGTATCACCTGCTTTAACATTGGTACCTTTACACTTACGAGTGTTTTGAATTACCTCGGTACTGGGCTCTCAGTGTTGAATGGAACACTAATACATAAGATTCACCTCATTTTTCGTTTGATGTTCAGTGGCAACGTCAATTGCAAGAATACCTTTGAGGTAAATGCAGTACACTAGAATGCAGCCGGTTATTTTGAAATGAGAACAAGCCGAGAAACATTTCATATATTATGTTGAGCAATAGAAAAGAGAATTGGCAACATCACATTAAAATCCATCGTACATCCAAAATCAAGGAGGCAGTGTTTCAACTGGTTTCCTTGCAAAGTTATCTTTGCAAAATTAGAGCCAATCTCACAAACTACAATAAGAAGAAGGATGTGGCTGAGTTGTCTACAGTCAAATGGCAAAATTGCTCAGATTTGTCAGTGATAATAAAACCCAAAGTGATCAACACTTTTGCTAACGCAGCCCAAAAATACGTTCACAGTGTCTGTGTAATCAAAAGTTATCATTTCAGCTTTTCATTCAACCCTAATAGCAGGGGACCGCTGATACAGCTACTAACATCATCTGAAAGATATATCGCCAGTTGCCGGAGGATTGTATGATCCAAGCACTGTTAGAGGAGACTGAGTCATGTGAGCTGATCTTAGAGTTGGGGGTCAGCATAAACTACTCTATGTGAGGGAGTGTGTGCGCCTTCATGATGCTGATTCACTGGCTCATGGTAATGTTTGACTTGTCCTCGAATATAACTAGAAATGCAGGTAGCTTTGTTTTTGCTGCTCAAAACTCTGAGCTTTGTGTCTCTGCGTTTATTTCCTTCACCCCAAATATAGTGAATCCAACTGGATCTTTCTGCATGGACCTGTGGACCTGTGTGGGCCTGTCAAGTCCAATTTTATTTATATAACACCACTTCACAGCAGAAGTTATCTCAAGGCACTTTCTAAACAAAGCAGGTCTAAGGCTTCCTGTATCATTTTCTATTTTCTATAGTCTGTCAATTATTCTGAGTAACTGAGACTTTGCCTTTCGAAATATGATGGAGTTTATATCTTAAACTTTTTTTTTTTTTTTTTTTTTAAACTTTGTGAGCACTCGAAACAAAATTAAATTCACCTCCATTGTACTTGGGGCAGTAGCTGAGATCTTAAAGGCTGATATCTCAAAACCCTGCATGCAAAACACCCAATTTTTTTTAATTTATTTTTATTTTTTCACCTGAACCAACCCTTGAGGCACTGGAACAGCACTCAAAATATTCCTTTTCACTGCATCAATTATTTGCAGCATGTTGGTCCCATAGAACTTCCTGGCGTTCCGGCTGCAAACTAAAGCGAGAGGTTTGACAGTAGCAGGTTTAGTTGATTACTGCTTCAGCGTGATGAGTATTAATCGTGGTCTGATGAGAGGCAGGTCAGCCCCACACTGACCTTTGCCCTCAGCAGCTATGCTTGAATACAAAAAACACTTTGGCTCTACTGTAGTGCAGAAGTCACGTTTTAATCCTGCATTTATTTTGTTGTCACGGTTGTTGGAGGAGGAGTTCACAGGAGTGAGTTTTATGGCTGCAGATTATTTATTCCATTTAAGTTTGAATTTATAACTGATACTACTACATTTATATAAATATATATATATATTTTTTTTTTACTACACTTACTTATGAACTAGGAACTATTTCAGCCTGTCAAAGTGCTGCTCACATTTTGCTTTATTTTCCAGGGTTCAGGGGCATATATCGAGGCAGAAAGTGATTAAATAGACTGTTTCTCCCTGTTATTTACCAGGCTGGTTTAAACAAATTATTCCATTGCCTGCTCCCTCTGTCAGGGCTAAACCCTGAATTGCTTAGAGTGATTAGTAGCAGGGAGCGTGCTGCAGCAGTGGTCCCAGGCTGCTTTTGTTTATGTTAAGGCTTTTACGCATTCTGTTTTATGCGGTAGAGGGGTTTGCTTTTGATCCCAGAAGGAGGCGGCTGCTGAAATACCCCCACTGCTGTGCCCCCTCCGCTCCTCAGCCTGCATTAGTGCTACCAAATTCACTTCAGTTTGGCATCCATTCAGTCCCCCACCCCTCCCCCATCTACCCCAAGCCCCCCACACCCCTATTGAAAACACACCTTTCTGTTGACCAAGGAGGCTTTTCTATAGAGCCTAAGCATGTGAAAGATTTCCAGAAAAGAAGTAAGTGGTGCCTGTATGGAGTTACTTTTGCTCTCAATGGATCTCGTAGACAATGTTGTTGATATCTGCCCAAATTTCCTCTGTGCTGCTCTATAGCCTGCTTTGGTGTGTAGATGTTTGACTGCACTGTTGTGAGCTAACTGCTGTTAATCCTTTGACTACGTGGCCAGGTTAGATAAGCATAATTAAAAGCAAAAATGTTCATACAAGATTAGATTTCAAAATGCCTCACATCTTGTAAGTTTACAAAAATGCGTGTTTCATTGTAAGTTGTGGTTGTGAATGATGACGGGATAAAAAGAATTTCGCTTTGGTTTCTCTGGAATTGCGCAGCTCCTGCACTGTATATCAGCAATCATTTGTCTAAAAATGTCATCATTAATCAATAACACATTATGTCTCAATGTTAGTGATCAATACTAATTAAGTGATTTCACAGACAAGTAATGTGTAATTATCTCAGCGCATACTCTGAGGAACAACGAGTGTTAACATTTAGTCCTGAATTGTGCATGGAAAAATCTATGGCATGTGAAGGGCAGCAAGCACTTAAGTATCGTGGAAAACAGGGCATTGCACAGAGAGAAGGTTAGATTTATATGCAGCGGTACTGAATAGCAATTCTCAGCACACTGCTAATTGTTTGATGGATAGTACGGATCCATTTGCATTTATATTGTACCCCAAACGCCTCCCACCTATTTAGATCCCATATTTAACTAACTCCTGACACTGGAGCAATGGTCACAACGGCCTGCCCAGCAAAAAAAAAAACTCAACACAGCCTTCTGTAACCTGCCGTTCTCACTGTGGGTGGTATGCTTTATGCATTGGTTTAACCAATTTTGCGCTAAACTTTTCAGTCCATTCACCTTTTTTTTTTTTTTTTTTTTTTTTTTTTGTTGCTCTCGAGTTGTCTGCTTTGGGGATTTAAAATCTGCTGACTATTAAGAATTCACAAAGAAACTCAACAAAACTTAACACCGTCCCAAGTTTTTGGGCAAAGGAACACAAGGATGCATTCATTTACTCAGACATTTCTTTGAAGTAATTTGAATTTCTTTTAGATTTGGATGTTAATGGATTTTGCAATGTGTATTTTTTTACTACTTAAAAAAATTGGTACTGATCATGAAACGAAGGCTTTGTTGCATCTTCTTACAAATCCGTAAGCATTAACTTCAATTTTTAACACTTGAAATTTGGGGAGCAAGTTATTTTCGGGCAATTTCTAAAAACCAAAAGTAACATAATTTTTATGTATTGCAGTCAAACGGTCTGAGAACAAACTAGACTTCTTGACATCTTCTTGGCTTAGACTGTATTTTCAAGAGCAGACACTCACATGTTTTCAGAGAGAGAGAGAGCGTTCCTATTGGCAGGTATGTTTGCATGTCCCCTAAGATGGACGTGTCTTGTACACATCCTGGACAGACATCTGCCTGTTCAACTACATTGTCCTGTGAAATGCTGCAGTCGTTGGGTCGTGCAAACCATTCAGTATGCCAAAAAACCTGCAAGTTGTGTCCAAATTGTATGTAAGTGTGTTTTTGGTTGATGGCTGAGATGCCACTGACAGCACTTCAGAGTTCTTCACTGAAGCTGCATAAGATCCACTTTCTGAAATGGTTTTATCCTTGATCATAAGCATAAAAAATAGTCAATGGCAGAAGGGACATGCCTTTGCTGGTGATTTGACTCGATGTTTTATGGAATTATGTTTTTGAAATGCATCATTTTGCTGGAGCTGTTAACTATTTTGGAACTTTTTCTTAAGGAGTTTAGAAGATGGTGAGCCGTTCAAATGTTCATGCATTGGCTGTTTTAGATTCATATATTTAGCGCTTTAGGAAAATGATGTCTTTCTGTTGAACATGCTATTAATAATATTTGACTCTGCGGCCATAACCTCCACTTAAACATTTCAGCACATTTCAACTCAAGGGCTATATGCATTGGCAATATATCTGATAATTACATTTGACACCTTTCATAGCTCCCTGCAACAGCTTCTCTGCAGAAGCACATTACTGCTCTGCATACGGCAGCTCAACACCCAGAGACAAACCTCACACTACCCTTGCCAGTTGTAGACAATGCAATTCAAAAAAGTAACATCTGCAATTGTTTTAAAGGGAAAAACAGACCATCCATCATTTCTTTTCTCTATGTAGAGAGACCTCAATAGATTTTTGGATCATTGGATAGATACACAGCTAGTTTCTTTTTGGCACTGCTCAGGCTTTGCAGCTTAGGCTTCAGCGGAACATTGTGTTTGAAATAAAAGCGTGTGATTGCTATCTTCGTTTTAGAGATTTCAGTCCATGGAAGTCATTTTTCACTGGTCTTTCCAAATAACTTTTCTAACTAACTCTTTGTGAATATGCCCTCATTAACCTTTTCTTTCAGTGACTCAAAGCACTTTTCTCCTTTTCCAGATGTCTTGCCATGAGATGATAATAAGACTTTAAAAACAGCCTTCTTGCTGTATCTTACCTAGATGTTGAGGCACCTTGTTTATTATCTTTGCGTACCAGTAAATTGAGCACAAGTACCAATAACACAGTGGTGGCATTGTCTTTGTTTTCTCTATTTCGACCAGGATTTACTTAGACTGCTCTGTGGAGCTGAGACACCAGGATCTTACCAGATGTAGCCTATTTATGAAGAACAATGCTGTTTAGTTTTACGACATGATTTGTGTTAAATTTTTTCAAGCTGGCGTCAAGGTGGACACATTTCCAGGACCTCCATTTAGAGTCCATATCTCCTGTCATTGTGGAGGGCCCATTTCTTCATTGAAAAACTACTCTGGGTTTCCCATGGCCCCAGAGGAACATCATTGCATACAGGCCGATTAATAAAGAGGAGGAAGGGCGGTGCAGAGGAGAGATGGCTAAAGCACCCAGTCCAACTCTTTGGAAACAAAAACAATGCACTTTACAGAACATTCTTCAAACTTTAGAAAGCTGCTTGTTCTCCACTCTCACATTTGCATAGCATCAAGGGTCTTAAGCAAAAGGTAAAAAATTAGCAAGCCATACAAGCTGCGTCTGAAATCTCGGGAGCAGCTGAAGTGCTCTTGCATCTGTAGAGTGGGAGCGTTTCCCCCCACCCATGTGGCGGAGGTCCTGGTATTGAGGCCCCAAGTCATTAATCACTGGGATCTTTTCAGCTGTCAATACATACAAAAAGAACCCCTAAACCCCACAATGGTGTCTTTAAAAAAAAAAAAAAAAAAAAAAAAAAAAAAGCTTTTTTTTTTTTTTTTTTTTTTTAAAGCTAGGGCAAATATAGTTCACTGGAGAGTATTGTTGACTGTTGTGTCCGGCACAAATCTCATAAAGTATTCATAAAGAGCTTATCTTGTGGAAATATCCCTGTCAGAACAACCCAAGCATATTGTCAGTAAAAACTCCCAGACATGCCAGGAGTAGTTTTCTGCTCTTTTTCAAAGAGCTGTGTTTCTCTTATCCACTGACTTGCAAGTGTGCGAGCAAGTAGAAATCTGCAGCAGGAGTGATAAGGTTTTAGCTCATGACTTGTCATTGTAGAAGAAACTGGAAAATATTGAGTTATTCCTCCATATCGAGCTTACTACTGCTGCTTTGATCAGTAATTGAGCTTCAAAGTCAACAGTGACCCAGCTTTTAATCAAGATCACATCCACATTGACTTTTCTTAATCCAAATCAATAACTCATAACCATCTGGTCACTGTGAATGAGTTGTTAGCAAGGCAATAATATTCTACTTATTTGTCTAATTTATGTGATGTTGCACTTAGAAAGTTTAGTTTTTTCCAATAAGTTCGTATTTAAGCAAAACAGAAATAATTCGATTTGGATGTATTAAAATTGATTAAAAGCATGTAAATTTGTCTGATAATATTGTGCGCTTCATGGGAAGAAACGCGTGATGGTGAAATTCTCCCTCTCTATTGATTGTGCCCTCGCTCTGCTATTTGACGGTTGTAGTTTTATGTTTCAGATTTTAATCATCTCTGCTGGTTCAGTTCAGTCGCGGATTTATTTGGTTCCTCAATTTTCAACTGGTGATGATTTGTAACTTATAAACAGCACAATTCATGGAAGGACACCTGCCACTTTTACAGATGCTGGAGGCCCGGCATCATTTCTATACGGCACATAAAAAGGAATATTTGTGGGAGACTTGCACCGTAAACTTTATAGGTGCAAGATTTGTTGTACCGTATTGTATTAAATCTCCTCCTACTGTGTGTACTGAGCCATGCATACACTGCTGCCTGGAAACATGCATTTTATTTATTCCTACTGTTACTCGGTTAAGTGTGTGCATTTTTGCGCTCTCTACATTTAAATGATCAATGATGTTGTGCCATTTAAAATTTATTGAAATGACAGTTCCACATGGTTGCCCGTGATAATATGTTTGAATTAATCACATTTTCAACATTTTGTAATGCCTTTAATCCTAAATGAAAGGAAAACAACAAAGTCATTCAAAAGGGATTTTATATAAAAACCAACACTTTGTCAATACATATTTTCAGACATTAAATGTCTTTCCTTTTTTGTGTCTCTCTTCCACAGAATCACTCAGCCTAAACTGGCAAGGTAACTCCCGTTTGATGTTGAAAATCGTGTGGAGGAAGCCATGGAAGTGAAGGAACGCAGACCTTACCGCTCACTCACCGCTCGGCAGGACACAGAGCGCCGATACACCAGCTCCTCAGCAGACAGCGAGGATGGCAAACCCAACAGCAAATCCTACAGCTCCAGTGAAACACTCAAGGCCTTCGACCACGACTCAAGGATGGCCTATGGGAGCCGTGTTAAAGAGATGGTTCATCACGAAGTCGACGAGTTCGGCCGGCAAGGTTAGCCTTAGCTACGTTGATACCAAAAAAAAAAAAAAAAAAAGAAAAAAAGAAGAAGAAGCTGTGGAGATGTTAATTGACACCAGTGTTGTTCATTGATAAGTATATCATCAGTGCACAGTGAGATGGGCATTTATTAGTCTAAGGGCATGAAACGGTCTGGTTTCAATGTATGCATCAGTGCTTTTTAAAGATCTGTCCCTCGGTGATTCACATTCACACCCTGTAGAGGTCACTGCGTAGTATAACTGTTCACAGAGGCGCCCAGGAATTGCATTTACCATGCCACTGTTAAAAACTGCATGGGTGACATTCATACCTTCGACCTGCTCTTTAAAATTTATTAGTGATAATCAAAAAAGGTCAAACCAAATGTGATGGCTATATTTTTTATCATGGAGTTCAAAGATATTTCTACCTCTGATTGTTTTATGTTAAAACACACTGCACCCTCATGTAACCTCACCATGGCTGAAATATTTCACTTCTTCTGAAGGCCAGGTGAATCCTGCCATCTTTTTCTGCAATGCGTAAACTTTGTAATGTTTAGTGATACAATTAGCAGAAGAATAAATGTGTACTTGCTTGCTGTAGGGGCGGACTTTTCCCTCCGAGACCTCGGCTTTGGAGAGGGCCTTCCGTCCCACGTGGCCACGTACAGGTCTGACCTGGGGATGCCACACCGTGACTACTCAGTCAGCGTGGGCTCGGATGCAGACACAGAGACGGATGGCATCATGTCGCCGGAGCACGCAGTCAGATTATGGGGCCGCAGCAACACCAAGTCGGGCCGCAGCTCATGCCTTTCCAGCAGGGCCAACTCCAATCTAACTCTCACCGACACCGAACACGAGAACACAGAAAACGGTACGGCACTCTTCTCTTTTACTTTCCTCTGCCTCTCCTTATCAGGCAGGCTGAGTTTGCTCTGATTTTTTTTTTATTCCATGTGGATTTGATTCTCGTGGTGAAATGGAACAAATGACTGTTTATTTATTCAAAGATGTTACTATACACTGAGGCAGAATAACATGCTATGTCTCAACAAAGAACACTGTGTTGCACGATACGGCTGTACGCCTGAGTAATGATCGTGTTGATTTGGATTTGTTTAGTTTTTTTTTAAATGCTCAACTGGCATTCATATAACCACAAGATGAGTTGCATCTTTTCTGTCTTGGTAAATAGCTGGGTGAATTTGACCCACTGGAACTGTTTCAATCACACTTAATTGAAGTTGACAGGTTTATTAAACTTTGCTAATCTCTGTTTGCATTTTTTCTGGATTTGGCTGAAGACCAACATATTTAGGATATGACCTCCTTCAAGAAAAGACAATTGCAAATGCTCCAGTAGAAGCAGGGTTTTGGCATATCATTGCCTCGGCTTTAAATCATCATTTTGTTCTTGCTTTCTCTCTGTTTCTCTCTGTCTCAGTGTGGGAGTTATTATGCATGTGTGGCCTATGATAGCAAAGGGTCTGGCAGGTTCCTTTTGGTGACATCAGTGCCAGAAAGTGGGGAGCCATATGTATTGAATTCATTTCTCTGTGGCTTGGTGTTTCTAATTTTCCCCCAAGGGCCTGATGAGTCGGTTTGCTTGCTCAGAAGGTCACTTGAGCAGAGGAAATATGTAACTATGAGCCATTTCGAGTGCCCGAAAATGCCAGAAGATAATAGTAGCTCTGCTGAAGATACCCTCATTCAAATTGTAGATTAGTGTACTATAAGGTCATGTTGTTACAGGATTCTGTTTGGAAGCAGAAATGCCATTTGGATGGTCAGCTCTGTATTCCCCCCAAGCGCTTATTTGTCGGTGTCATTTTATTAATTGCAGTGCTAGTCCATGCCATCAGTGCTGCTTGGAGGCTCCACCTGGCAGACACGTTTCCTTAAATCCCATTTTGTGTCCAAAATGCCTGCGTTTTGTTTACCTGAGTTTCTGACAAAATGTATTAGTTTCCTTCTTTTTACTACACAGAGGTGTGTAGTAAAATTTTAAGTTCAGTTTCACATTGTGCATACATTAAACTTCATAGATAGAAGAACTCATCAAGGGCCTCGCGGCGAAATTCTAATTGCCTCTGCACAGCCTTGCAGAGAACCTTGTGAATAGTTTTGCATTTCAGTGTCACATTATGTATTAGCTTCTTATTATAACTGACAGAAATGAGTCTTGGAAGTGGAATCCATTTGCCCGAATGACTCAGGCCCAGAACGTGGCATCCCTCTGCTTGATCATCTGAGATGCCAAGGGACTTGAATTTGGCTGTATTGTACATAATTAAAGAGAATCTCCTTGGATGGCTAGTTCAGAGGTTGGTACGCTGGAATGTGTTCAGTTCACCCCGAGCTGCTGCATCACGCTGCATCTGTGAGACGCAATCGAGATTCTAAGTAGCTTTTTATTCCACTCACCGAAGCAGAAAGAGCACTTGTATTCAGCATTTAATTCAGTAATGCCTGATAACATACAATTTATATATGGCAAGTTAATTAAAATCCATCGAGCAGACCTGCTTGTGTGTGCTTTAATCTCTTTAGATCAACAAACCATTTACTCTGCTTTAATGTATTCAAGCTGCTGGGCAGCTCTCCCCCTCTTCACATGTGACTTACTTGACCCTGCTTTTAATGCATGCAAATAAGCAATAGCGATTTTGGAACAATTTTTTTTTTCATGCTGAAGTGATTCCAAGGCATAGCTTGTGTGCTGTGAATGAAAAACCCGAGCCAATAATAATGTTCTCTGCTAAGAATGGTTTCAGTTGAGAAGTGATTATAATGTTAGGTCTTTCTTTTACTGACGTTCTAACGTGCAACTTGATTTTAGACCAAACACAAACTGTATCAGTATAGACTGATAATTTGGGAATTGAGCACTGGGCAAGTAATCATGTCCAGCAGGGTCTGTTGATGCGTGCGTGTATGTGTGTTTAGTGTATGCATAGGTGCTGCTGTGTGCTTATTTGTATGAATTGCTTGGTGCGTTCATGCAGTGCGCGCAGGCATGTGTCTGCATCCTACCCATGCCACTGCCACTGTGCTTGCAGGGAGCCCCTGGAGGACACAACCGACTGCTGCTGACTGCTGAGTCACTGCACGTCCTGCTGAGGTTGAGCAGCAGTTTGGGGAATAGGGCTGCTGCTCTTGAGTTCTGGCCCATTCCAGCTTTTCCAGATGTGTGTTCACCCCCCGCCACTGTCATGGCTTGACTATTACATTTCTATAACCATGAGAACTGGCAGCCCACTGAAGAACTGTTGTTATTCATATGTGCCATAACCTGCGGAGAAAAGTAATGCGGCTAAGGCCTGCGCAATTCCTGTTGATAGAAAAGTGCTTATGTGACTGACACTGGTATAATTCATTGCCAAAAGGTAATCAGTTCCATCGGGCAGCTCATTGTATCATGACTTTGGGTTCCTAAAAAAGTTATATGTGTGCATATGTGTGTGTGTGTGTGTGTTTGTGTATATATGTAATTCTGTACAGTAAGTGCGATCATGTGTTATATGTGGACTCTTTACACTTAAGGTATTCATCAGAAAAAATTGTGTTACCTAAATAACCTTTGTTTTTTATGCATTTAATTTTGTCAAAGAATGAACTCTACTGCGTTGGACTCATGTCCGTGATATTTGGCTTTTGGAGTTAGATAATTTTTATTACTGTACATTACTGAACTCCTGATAGCTACAGGCATGGCTCATGGCGGCACCTCTAGGAAATTCACTGAAATGTTTGTGTGAAAAGTCCCTCCACAAGCTTTGAGCTGCATTTTCTGATTGAATGACTTCCAAAGTCATTCAATCAACTCTGATTCATTGTTTTCATAAGGGCACAGCCTTGAGTTTCGGTCGTGTTGTTATATACGCTTAAGTAGAGCTAGCACTACTTATCCAATAATACCAATAGCATTATTTTGTTGAAAGTCAGAAAAGTAATTGTCATAAACTTGATTTGTCTCGGTGGAATTGCCTTCAAAAACCGATGTTGTGTGTTCTAAAAACAACCACAAACACAAGATTAGCAGGGCTACCACGTGTCCCATTTGCAGAATTGAATCCACATGCACAGCAAGCCGGCCGGCAAGTATTGATTGATGGACCCGGGACCCATCTGTGCTTTAAGAGTGTTCAATAAATTCCTGAGCCTGATGAAGGAATTCCTACAGGTATTTGGAGGAACGAAGGATTGGTGCGATGCATTCTTGTTTAAAGTGCTGACTGAATCCCTGACTGATGCACTATTGAAGATGAGGTTTACGATCATGTTATAGCAAAGAATCAGACATAATGAACTTAAAAATGACTTAAAAAAGTCCACTCTTGACCTTGAAGGCAATTTCCACTATGGTTTCGGAAATTCAGAAGTAAAGGAAGAATGATAATTATGAAAAGTATACCAGTCTGCAAGAGAACTTTAAAAATATTCTATTTGTCCATATTTTCTTTTTATTTAGTGAGTATGGGCACCAGCCACTTCCCAGGCTCCCCCAGTGAGTAATGATTTTATATTACAAGCAAAAAAAAAAAAAAGATTGGGGTGTTGGGATAGGGGGACTTGGAGGATGAATGATGGTCAGGTTTCTTAATTCAGTTCTGCTTTTTGTTCTGCATGATTAAACAGCAGTCACCAGTCAGCAGTTTTACTTTCAAAGCCCATCGTGGCTAATGTGCTGATGCCATCGTGCTTTTAGCTGGTAAGAGCAATATTTATTGATGTTGAGTCGTTGGATATAAAAGTGTCTGCTATTTTCATGTGGATTTGCCATGTGCAGGCCATTTTTACGCAGATTTGTTTACTTCTGTTGAGATTAGACCTTTTTTTTTTGTCTCCTGCTATCGCAGCTGCTGATTTTCATATAAAATGCCTTACGATTAGTATGATGGTGTCACGCTAATGAAGCCGATCTGCTTTGCGCAACAATCCCAACGTTACAAATAATAGCTATGAATTGCCATTTATAGCCATTATTATTATTTATAATACTCTGCTGAAACAAATACAATTACTTCTGCAATAAATTCTTCCTCATTTAATCGAAGTTACAGCTTCTACATTTTTTCGAATCCAACAATAAAAACATCATATGATGAAAATAGCAACTAATACTTTTCTAAACTTGGATTCTAAAACAAATTATGAAGCAGCAACTCTTGCAGTAAGAGCATACTCCAAAGTGATGTTGATTTATTCCCATGCTACCTATATCAGATGCTTGTTGGAGGGTTCAAGAATCAGAAAAAACTTTGAACTGTTGAAAGATTGAGGTTAAGTGCTCCAGGGCAGTGCACAGTTACAAAATCTTTGAACATAGCATGGCTGTCTATAACGGACAGGTGTTCTTGGTAGAAGCATGTGGCAGCCCTGAAAAGCTGAGGGGCTTTGAAAAGCAAATCTCTGGCAGATTTGAACTTGAGCGGGGAGTGAATCAGCCCTGTCCCCCAACCATGTTGATAGTGACGCGTTGAAAGAACGTTTGTTCAGCTCTGTTCACTCATGTTATTCTTGGCTCAGGCAGCTTTTCCTTTGCATAGATAGGCACCCACTGAGCTTGAGGCTGATCGCTCACTGTAACTGTTGAAGGGAAATTAACTGTATTAACGGTTCATTTTCTTTAGTTAAACGGTGTATTTTTCACATTGACCCAGAGATGGAAAAAATTTAAATTTTGTTACGGAAACTAAATTCTTACCGCCGTCCATTAAAATGCTTTTCTGGTAGGTGTTTCTGCGGAGCTGCACACTGCTGATGAACGGACACAAGGAATCCTGTTGGAAATGTTCCCCCCTGCTTAATGAACTTAAGTTTTCTGAGCTTAACTTAAGAAACCACAGAACAAGCAACACTGTTACACTCGGATGCAAAACCCACTCACCTTCATCTTGTCCCTCATGGAGTGTGCGCTGAAATATCAGTGCTGATTGCCATAGTGTCCTGAGATGAATAACCAAATTTCTTTGATGATCACTCCACATTTAAAATCCATTTTATCTTTGAACTGATTCCCCCCCGGAGCTTTGCTGCAATATTACAAAAACCTGTTGGGTGAAGTGAGATCAGACTTCCAATTAGAAAAGATGTTTTCTGTTTTACAGGGGGTTGGATTCACTGGAGTAAGTTTTATAGCAGTGTGGCAGGGTTCGGGTTAGAAATGGCAGTCTCATCACAATCTTGGGGGAGAAGCGTACTGGCACTCAAACACACACACACATAAAAAAAAAAAAAAAAACAGCAAACACACCAGAAATAAACATGAAGAAATAAACATTTTTACATTAAAGTATGAAAAAAAAAAACAGCAAAAATGTTGGAGCAAAATAGTTCTGAGGCTTTCTTGGTTTGGTGTAAAATGACCTAAAAAAAAAAAATAATAATAATAAAACATCAGCATGTTTTTGCTTTTTTATCTTAATGATGATTTTAATAATGTCAGTATAGCCTCCCTTGTTTTGCTCTTTATTGTTTTTACACAGCAGCATTTAGTGGTTAACATAAAACTGCTTTATTTGATGCCTTTGTTTTAGCAGCAGTGACTTTTAGTTAATTTCCCATTAAATGACATGTTTTGTGTGAACCTTGAATGTTTTAACAAGCTGTATGGAGTGTATTTTAATTAACCTGGTTTTACTATTGATCCCAGAGCTGGCTTTGTAATTCACTGTGTGCTGCACAATACACAACAAGATCAGTCTTATATAGTCAGTAGTTGCAGTAACATAATCTTTAATCCTCTCGTGCATTACTGTAGATGTTGGATCGAACAAAACAAAAAGCCAACGTGTTTATGTAAAGACAGACATGCCGAAAAGGATGAATACCATTATCTGGTGACTGTTACAAGCTTTTATCAATCCTAAACTGTCTTTCCCCTTAAAATCTTCTCATCGCCAGCTGTATTCAATTGAAAGTCTTCCTCTATAAGAAATGGCTCCATTACATGGGACTGGTTCAAACAAGTCAGAAGCACGCTCAAAGAATGCAGATCAAAGTAAGTAAAACAGTAAGCACTATTCATCGAGACTCTGCCTCTTTTTCCGAGACAGACTTTGTGTTTGCCAGAGTACAAAATGAGTAACGAGCGGAGTGTTGTGTTTTAAAGAGCGTCCGCCACAATTACAGCGTGCGCACGTGAGGATTCGTAATTATCAGTTTTCCTTTAGAGGCAAACATAATCACTTTTCGAAAGCAGTGGTATCTTGATGCATCATTACCTTTTGGCATCTGTGATGGAGGCACGGAGGCTGTGATCATTTGCTGTAGGGGACATTGTTTGTTGTAATACTGAAATCTGTAATTTCACTGCAGCCACATTGAGCACAACATGGAAGCTTGTTCTGAAACGGTCGCAGGCATCGCAGCAGCGGAATATCAGGCGAAATGATGCTTCAAAGAAATCACTAGTGGCTTCCCAGCTCACAGCTGTGGTTATTTCCACCCCAGTATTTCTTGTGAAGTTATTTATTTGTTTACTTTTTTGGCAGAGTCTCTGCTCAGATCATGGATTAGTAGAGATATTCTCTGGCTCATTTGCAGGCTAATTTGCTGGGTTTTAGAAGCCCTTGTGGACAGTTTTGGGCTGTTATCTGTGGAGTTGCATACCCCGCTCCCTGCCAGTGCCTCTGACAGTCTAAACCAACAGCACCCCTGGGCCCATCTCACCACCAGGGCTCAGGGACCCCACTACAGCTCAAAGCACAACACGGAGCAGGATGAGCCCTCCTCCGTGGTGGATCATTCTAACCCAGCCTCACAATTTCTGTCCCTCTCTCAGCAGTGTCCATTTAACGTACAGCCCATTGCCTACGCTCATGTTATATTTATGCTAGTTTCAGGGAATGCATCCTCTGCTTAAAATGAGATAAAAGCCTCTGTGTACTGATTTTCTATCCTGTATCTCTATCAGCACAAATACCGACGTTATTAGATAAAGAAGGCGTTAGGCCGAGGAAGCAGCGATCCTAACATGCTGTTGCTTTGGCATGGCAGAAAAATCATTAAACTTGGGTGTTGAGATTCATCTAATAAGAAATCACCTCTATTATATGTTAGAGGATACAGGTACAATAGTTTTAGATTTGATAGACCAACAAGAGGCTCATCAGTAAACAATAGCTCTGATATTGATCATGTTTATCTATGTGTGTTACATCTATATGTGGGATATTCGAAACTAAAAGCAAAAGTATTAAACATCAAAACCACTTTGAATCTGAAAACAGCATGATGAAATGGTCTCGTAACAGAGGAGGCAGATGACAGATATATATCATAGTAACAGCACAATATTTGTGCTTATGTGGAATCATCTGTGCGATGACTCGTGTGCGATGAACGTAACTGTATGATAAATGATTTACAACACTCCTGTTTTTGTTCTCAGGGTTTGTTTATTCTACATGACTCAAAATAAGATTGTCACTGCTAAATACGGAGGTCGTGCACGCACAGGATTTTCACACACGGAAAGGCCCTGCGGATCCAAAACCTTGTTGAGCTGGACAGCTCGGATTCTTCCTGGATTATTTCTCTTCCGCTGAAAGTAGCCAAGCACAGTGAAATTTCACAGCCTGTACATGTTGAAGAAAATAGCTCAGGACACAGGCTTTAGATTTTTTTTTTTTCTTGGTGCCTTCAGAGGTCCCCTTAAAGTATTGCTGTCACACAGAAACATTAGTCTTATCTCGGCTGTATAAATTGCGAGCATCTGCAGCAGGTCACACCAGAGCTGAATTCTTTCTGTCTGCAGCCCTCAATGCTTACACCCTCTGAATTACCGCATTTTGGCATAGAAGCACTTTGGGCTATCTAGACAGTGGGAGCTGACTTATTACTAGCTGAGCACTAATAGTGGTTTGAATGAGTAGGTTGCATGTGTAACGGCTTGTGCATTGCTTTTAGTGCTCCAGGGAGAGGTGGTCCATCCTGAGTTCATTGTTTGCAAAACATCAGGGGACAGCCTTATTCAGGAAATGGCAAATGAATTGACTTCTGACATTCAGCTGATTGATAACTTGTCACACTGCTACGGATTGTATGATCTTAAAGAGTACAACACGGCGCAGAGGCTGAGATGACGATATTGCATGGCAAATTTCCAACCTTGTTTATATCAGCTAGTATAAAATGTAGACCCTAATTTCCCTAAACTCTGTGAGTATTTTTTGTCTTATGTAATTGTTTAGGGTTTTGTTTTAATTTGTTTGGTATCTTTCACCTAGAAATAGGCTTGGAAAGAGAGCATCAGTGACTGCACTCTTGGAACGTTCGATCCAGGGTCAGACTTTAATGGTTGTTTAATTGTTTTTTAATTGTATTCATTTTCTTCCCCTTGTCTTGGTTTTTGTGGTCTGTTTAATGTCAGTACTTTGTGACAGACAGTGAAGATGTAGCTTTGAGGTTTTTAAGAGCACCCCAGCCCTCTGTGTACACCATAAAAAACGTACATGCATTCCTGACGAAGGAAAATGGATAACAAAATTAAAATAAAAATTGCTAATGATGGGCTGCTAACAAAAGAGTCTATGAATAACTCTTCCTTTTTTTTTTTTTTTTTTGCACTAGACATGTCCTACTTGTGTGTAGGGCGTATTGCATGACAGGAAGCCTTTAATATAGCTATACTCAGGCCGTTATTATTTTTAAACATTCATAAAAAAACACATTTAACAAAGATGCACTTCATTGCGAAAAATGACAACATAATGTACTATAGCTAATAATACAGCCTATTGTCTGAGTGCCCTAAGCAAAGGATTGAAAATGGATATGGCTGTATATAGCTGCACGGAATCCATTTTAAAAATTGATTAGTTTTAGTCCTGATCCTGAAGATCAACTCAGGACATTCTGGGTCCAAAATCATTGATATAAAAAAACAAAATATTAATAAAATTGGTGAGCGTAATTGACTGGACTGATGTGAAGAGAGATGGAGCTGGGCTCAGCTACTATACAGTTATATTTTTTCTGCGTTCTGTCTAGAGGCTTTGTAAACACGTGACCATGCAAAACAGCACATTGCAGGACATGGGTACGCCTGATAGTAATTATCATGATTCAAACTACCACGAGTAGCAATGAATGGTACACATGAAAAACACATTCTGACTTTATATTGGTAATAGCGTATTAAAGGATCGTACCGGTGCGCATGTTACTTCCCATCTCCAGTTGCTAGGACTCCATCTACCCCAGGCAACTTCATTTCTATTCATCGCCTCAGTAAAAAATTTGGAATTGAAATTGTCCTACCTCGTTCGGGCCAAAGCCTTTACAGTTATGCTCAGGGACACGCTTCCTGTTTGCATTTGCGCTCTTGCGTTATTGTGGTCTTGCCATTACCACTGTACTGGATGCATATTTGGGATAAAATTTCAGGAAAGATGATTCAGAGATGCCCTTCAGTGTTGACCAAATGTTGAGTAATTCAAAGTCAGTCATATTACTCTATTACTGGCAAAGTCTCGTGGAGTGGTTTTTGCCATGATGTGAATTATATAAGCACTCAGAACTACAAGCCTCTTGACAGCATGTGTTTTAGATAGCCTTTTGAACTGTCATGCACTCAGTGGGAGCCGGGAGGCACACGCAAATCAATTCTTTAACACTGCCAAAGAAATGAAAAACAGTGGGCTTTAATGTATGCTATCTGGAGAGTATGATGCGAGGACGAAATTATGTTTTGACAGAGGTGCTTTTCTTTAGCATGAAAGCATACAAATTAATCTGTGGTGTCTTTAGACAACAGAGGAAATGGGCACAAATGAAGCCGAGGTGGTAGTCCCAATTCCCATGCTCAATATTATAAAAATTTCATTCCTTCATTCCTGAAGTTTGGAAGACATGAAGCTGTTCGCTTATTTTGAGGCGATACTTTGGTTCTTTACTGTCTTTTATCAGGAACGTGTCTTTTACTTAAGGGTATACTTTAGAATTTTACTAGGCCAGTCCTTAAAATGCGCTGAGGAATGGCAGGATGGGGATGGTGCCATCTTTGTTCAGCAAGGCCCCAGGCAAGCCACATGTAGCCCTAATGAGTCGCTTACAATTTCAGGCTCCGCTTACTCTCAAACACCAAAAGTAAACTTTTGTCCCCTCATACCCCCCCCCTTCCTCCACTATTCGGGGACCTTAAGAGGATTGTGGGGTCATTATTTATTCATGCCATTGTGTTTATTCACCAGCTTCTGTGTGTGATGGGAGAGGGAATAGAACAGCCAATGCAGACAGAGTAAAAGCTGATAATTATCCACTATTAGCATTGTTTTTTCAGCCATAGTTTAAGTCGGCTCAGTTGATGATCGAGCTATGATAGAGCCACAGAAACATCCATTTAAAGCAGATTACCAAGTGCATGTCTTTGAAGTCTGGATTCCTCCACAGAGGACGTGCTGGATGGGTGTGGATGCGTTATAAGCCTGTTTTCTGTTGTGCTATTCAAGCAGATATTCTGTCTCCATGTTAGCTACATACACTTGTGTTGACCAGGAGATCCTTAAAAACCGCCATCACATGCCTGCAGGATGTTCTTAACAGCTAGAGGTGAGGAGATTGGAACCTTTACCTTTTATACCAGAACAAAGGAAGCCCCAGGGATCCTTGAATGGGGCTGGATGGAGGGATTTAGCAATGTCAGACTGCATCAGAACTAACATTGATTCAGAAATCCAGTGAAGTAAAGAAAAAAAGGGCTTTTTCCAAAACCTAAGTTTTGAAAATAGTTCAGTTAGTGATTACTCAGTTCTGAAAGAGCAATTTGAGAACTGGCCTTAATTGTGGTGCGTCAGCTAAACTGTCCTGACGTGGTTCAGCTGGGCCAGGACATTATGTTCTGTGCAGTTCTGGTTGTCCACTAAAAACTTCTTTTGTGTATAACTTTGCAGTGGGGCAGTAGTAAGGCCTCTCCCCTGAGCAGATGAAAAAAAAAAAAAAAAATCCATTGGCTTTGTTTTGCATTTCAATTTTACATTTCTCGTCTTATTCAATGTGTTTGTCACAGAGAAGTCAAAACAGATGGTGGCTTTCGCTGGGATTGCGTGGCATGCTGTCTCTCTAGCACGGGGAAATAGAGTGGACTCAATGGATGAGAGCGGTAGAAGCCAGGCAGGGATGTGAAAAGCGGATGACGGGGGCAGGAGTCTGTTCTTATAATATCCCTGAGAAGACATGCCATATCTAGTCTCAGCCACTCTGGCCTGCTTTTCATCTTCCTAGGTGATACTCTGGAAAGCCACTGGCATCAGTATTCTGCTGTGTGCTACTGCTGACTTAGTTGGATATTTCCCTCCTACACCATGTAGATGAATAGATTAGCACAGAGTGGGTACATCTTTCTAGTAGTGCAATTTTAAGAGCAGTGAAGGGTGGATGTCCAGCACTCATGGCTTATAGAAACTGCAGCAGTTATAGATTTGATCTAAATCACTCTGTTGACACTCACCCATGCCCAATCTGTTGTGGAGGTACAACACTATCTGTAGGAGTGGCCAGTAATTTCTCTCTTTTGCTTTGTTTTCTGGACTTATAATGGACACCCATTTATAATTTGGCATTCATCATCTCTTCAAGAGCATACTGTAGTTGTAAGTAATGGATGCTGGGTTTAAAGTGCTGATAGAAATGTTGTGGGTCAGCCTTAAATGGAATTGTTCCTTGTGTGGTAATGCTTTTTTTTATTACACGCAAATATAACTTCCATTTTCTCAATAATGGTCAGACATGTCTGTTAAAAAAAAAAAAAAAAACGTTTATGGGTGTATAGAATCTGTTTTCAGCCTAGTCATACATTATGCTCGCTCTCCGTTATTATGATATTGATTCCTAACAGGTAAAGAGCTTTGTCAGGGATTTTTTTAAAATCATTTTTCCAGTGTTGCTCTATAAAAGCTAATTTCCCACTTCCCCGTGCGTAGTGTGAACTATGCGTCCTGTCGATCTGCACCTTGCCTGACAAAAAAGCCCAACACTGCACCACAAAACCTGAAGAAAAAAAAGCTGCGGCATATATTGTATAATCACGAGTAGGAAGTGTAAAGATAATTAATAAACTTTTGTGGCGGGGGGTGCTAAAGACGACAAACACACATACTTATGTGATACAGCTTATAACATTTGCTTCATTCAGTTTATGACTTTTTCAAAACTGTCCCTTTGGGCTGTATGCGGCCTCATTTATTTATTTATTTGATTTTATTATATTTATTTTTTTTTTTATGAGATGAGCTCACCTATCAAGTATTAATTTCACAAAAGGCTAGTTATGGCTTGCAGCTATGCAATAGAAAACAATTATGTCAGTTTCGGATTCCTAATATTACGAAAACTAGAATTATGCCATCGTGGTTGTATTGCCTGGAGTGGTTTGATATGTGTAATTATTACCTGAGCACATACACCAGTGATTCATGACCACATCAGCGTGTTCCCAAAACACAGAAGTGAATAAAAATAGTGAATACATTTATATAAATTAAAATCATTTTATAAATTCTCAGGCATTGCTAAGAATTTTTCCTGATTACTTACTTACAATTTAATCCATCGCCTTTTTGTTCCATCCAATCCAGTGACATCTCATTAAATTCAACAGGACAGGAAAGTAGGATATATTCTTTTATCTTATTCTGAAGTCAACCACCTTAATTAATTATATGTGTATAAGTCGTGTTCTGCAAAGAGTGTCACATGTCAAGCTTTAGCTTTGTTTACATGCAATGCACAGTAAATTTGCAAAGGAGAGTTGAGATCTAAGTTTTTACCTGTAAAGAGATAATTAGCTTCCATGTGCAGTTGTTCTGGTACGATTGATCATTGATCAGTAGAACATTTGCATTAATTGTTTACATTAGTCAGGTGAAAATGCAGCTCCTTCACAAATGAAACGTTCCTGAAGAATTAAAGCGTCACAGGCCAAAACAGACAAAAGCAAATTAGTTCACCAATCAGCCACTAAATAGCATCCCCTGAGTTTCAAGGAAATACTCGCCAAATGTTTGCTATTTGCTCTATCATAACTATACTGTCCCGCGACCAGACCCCAGATAAGCAGATGAAGGTGGATGGATGGATAACCAACTATTCTGTAACGTAGTACATTTTCAGGAAATTTCATTGTCTATTTGATTTGTAGATAAATAAAAAAAAATGAGAACTGGCAATTTAAGAACCAGAAAAATCATGGTACTAAATATCCTGCAAATCCACTCGGGATAAACAACATCCCCTGTTATTGCCTTACGTCCTGATACAACAAAAAAAATATTAAACAGTAAAATCTCTGATGTTTGACAGATTTCTAATTTGGCAGTATTCTGGCTGCAGTCATGTAAGCCAGCCCAGCCAGTGTTCTTCCCGTCTTTTGCGTCACGTTTTAAAAACACAGTATTTCCTTCAGCCACAAAGATGTTGGATTTCTAAGACCGTCAGTGACACAAAGACAGGACTAACACTGCCTTTCCACAGTCTTTGAAGTTAATATTCAACCAAGAACAGTGATATTGTAGGAAAGAGGGAACATTTAATCAGTCATAATAGAGCTCAAATACTGCCAGTCAGCTCTATATATATAAAAGGGCACCCACACTCCCTTTCACGGTTTTGCAACTCTAAAGCCTTTGGATCGCATGACATTTCCAGGACATCTTGATCCTGACTAGTGAACATTTGTGTTGCTAACTGTAAACATGGCCACTACAGCTAAGCAACAGGACATCATTAGTACGATGGAGCTGGAACGCTGAAAAGGGAATTGATGATGTTCAGGCAATCTAAAAGCCATTAAATGTCCAATTAAGGTACCTTGTCGGCCCGACTACCTTGTAGGCAAATGTAACTCAATTAATAGACCATTATTTATATTCGGTGTAATAAGACTCTTCATAAAACCTACCAGTTTTCTTTTCCTCTTTGAACATGCTCACATCCTTAATCCTTTATATCAATACTTGCACTGCTGCGTTAATGAATTGCCACAACTTTGTGTTTTAATCTAAACAACTTTAAAACTCACGACTCATTCTCAATTAGAACTACAAAGGATACCCTACCCACGATTCATCATTATTTTTTATCCTATGCACATTTTGTTTTTCCCTAAACAGCAGTTTATGGATTGAATATAGGATTAATGTTAACAACAGATATACGTTTATATCAAGGTCCCGAGGATGCCACTGTCTCCAACACTCTAGAGGACTTTTATTCCATAATCAGTGACTCAGTTTATGGCTGTGAAATATGCCAAGCGAGTTTAATGTGCACAGAAGTGCAAGCTGCCTGTGCAACTCTGGTGCAAGATTTAATCAAGGAGATCTGGTGTGCAGCAAATCTGGTGTGCATAATCGCACTTTGACAGCGAGTGCCACTCAAATTAGAAACTGCAGGAGCAACACATACCTACCTCCTTCAGATGACTCTAAGGAGAGTTAATCAGCAGAAAGGAAGGAGCTTCATACATGAAAGCTATTGTGGCTGACAAATGCTTGTAAGAATCAGACATTAATCTTAAATGCGCCTCCCTGGCATTGCCTCCATAATCAAAAACGGTGCAATTAGGTGTCTGCTGATTGAAGAATGTATAATGAAAGTGAAACACACAAGCAAGACATACTTAAAAGGGGTAATGTTGGAGAGAGTCAAAAAGGTGCACCTCCACCAATTAGCGATGCAAATACCACAGAACGCGTCGACTTGGTCTGACGAAAGGCTCGCAGTTGAGCACACTTTCACACGACGTGCCGCTGACGCAGAGGGAAGTGTCCAACAGCAACTCACTGACAGCGCTCACAGCAGACTGCTCTGCAGCCACGGGTGGGGAGCGAAACCCACTGCACCTCAGGAAATCTCGATTTGTGCCACGTTAAACGCACCCACACAAGAACAGAGCTGTAGATTTTCCCACCAACAGGGAGGATCTGAATATTTACAAGCTGGTCGTTGCATTAACATTCAGTATAAAATCCAACAGAGACAAATTTAAATTATGACAAATGCTTTGAAAACGCCATCAGACTTTGGATTGAATCCCACTCCTCCTACATTCCACGGCAAAATTGATGTCAGGAACAAATTACGTAACACTTTCCTGATCTTCCAAAGACAAACTGCCAACCTTTCACATGCCCCTGCGCGAACACCATTATCCAACGATCCACTTCAGTTTGGTAATACACAACATGGTGTCACTTAAGAAAATATCGAGACGTAAAGAATTTAACATTAGCACGGCAGGAAAGTGCTGTCATCTTGACAGCATTAAACCTACATGCAGGTCACTGCGCTGCGCTGGAGAATGGGCGTTTTAACATGGTCTGCACTTTCCAACAGGAGCAGCAGTGTGATGATGACATTCAGTCCCTGCTGAGACCCTGAGTCATTCCTTTGCCGCCTATATGCTTTGTATGCCGCGCAGCGTCAGTTGATACTACAGGATGTTTGTCTTTTTTTCTTCACTGCTCTGCAAATACGTCCCACTTCTTTTTCTTTCTTTACTTTTTTTTTTTTTTTTTCTAAATAGATGCTGCCCTGCAGCTGTAGTCCTTGAGCAAACAGATCACCCCTGCTGTCGCTATGGAGCCACATGTCTGCTTCACCTTGCTCAGTGTTTTGATTTTGCAGCACATTTAACTAAGGTAGTCATGGTTACTGGGCTGTCATTTGAAGAGCGATGATTTTTTAGTTCACTGCATTTGTCAGAATTTCTATGTGTAGCCTTAGAATTTATAACAGTTAGAGGCAAAATGAGAATGATGAGTTAAGTTGAGGGAGTGAAAATAAAAAATAAGGATTCTCTAGATGAGAGGTATTGTCTCCTCTTACTCGATTTTCGTCTCACTCGATAACATCCTCCCTATAAATTATAGTCTCTATTTACCTGATTGAATTCTCTCTCTCTTAGCCAGAGAAGCCTTCTCAAATACATTGAAATGCACACTTTTATGTATATGTTCACACGGAAATAGTGACTAATTCTCCCCCTCTCTCATTCACAGTCTTAATCGTTGTTATTAGACTCGCAGTTTTGCATGATTCTGTGTTACAGCCTCTACATAAATGGCTGCAGTTACTCTGGGTGGGTACAAGTATGCTGAATTCTTCTCCTACCTCCACTCGTTAGATGCCCAATATACACAACCAGAAGCACACAGGCATAAACACGTTAATCCCATTAAGCTAAAACACAGAGGTTAGTCAAATGTCTTTGGAGCAAAAGGTGCACCCACAAATTCTTCTTAAATCATACTTAATTCTTAGTAGGTTTTAGTACTGAAGCAATTAGTTGATTAATTCACAAAAAATTAAATTGGGAAAGTCTGTTAATGGTTGGAGTCATTTGTATTCTTGGGTCCAGCGTTTTAATGAGAATGTGCTGTTTTTGTTTTAATATAATTGTAAAATGCATATCTTTGGGCTGTTTTTTTTTTTTTTTTTTTTAAATTATTAATTCACCTTATATTCTTTCGCATTATTTAGTAAATTACTGATTTATCTTGAATAGAATTCACTGTTAGTTGCAGCCCTGATTTTGGTATGAAGCAATATGATTCCTATTCAGTCTTAAAGGTGTGAGGTAGAGTAGCTTCAGGCAGTTGTAAGTCACGCCATAGTAATAAATGTGCAGAAAGAGCCTGCTTGAATACTGATTTTAAAGGCAAGAAATGTTTTATACCCGTTTTTCTGCTGGCTGATAGTTTGCCAATATTTAATATTTTCAAATATGGCCTTTTCAATGATTTATCATTCCTGCCAGAAGCTGATGAGAAGGGTCTTTAACGTATCCTCAGCTTGGTGTTGGATGATATCACAGCATACAACAGGACACATCAGAGATTTGTGAAACACTGTAGACTGGGGCAGTTTTATGGTAAGATTTTCGCATAGATGGTAACTAAAACAAGTCTTTAATATCTTATTAAATTATCAGGATGTCTTTAATTGTATTTCCAGAAACAAAGCACAGAGCACCTTGTAATATTTTTCTATCTGAAATATACAGTATACAGCATACAGTATATTACCAGAATGGGAAATTGGCCTCAGTCTATTTATTTTCCATATTGCCTACCATTACTTAAGGTCATTATATCAAATCTGCTTTGCAGCTAAGTTTATCTTTAAAAATATGAGTGGCCCCACAGGAGCAGAAATTACCCTGCAACCAAATAATCACATTCTCTATCTCTATGCTCTGCCCCAGCCAGAGCACGCACGTCAACGTTCATGTGTCCTTGCAAAGTTTTTCAGTGCAGAACACCTACTTTCTTTTTTAATGTAAGTTATGGAAAAGAAGTGTTTCTGCAAAGCTGTCCGCCCACATGTACATTTCTGCTGTTGTTCAGGATCTGTGTCATACCGTCACCACATATTGTTAATATTTTAAATAAATGTCATTCTTAGAACCAGAGCTTTGATGTAAAGTTTACATCTTTTGAAATTCCGTTTTATGAAGCACTTCTGTTATGTTTCACAGCATTAACAATCAAACTGCAGTATTTTTTAAATAATTTTTTAATGCATCATTAATCTCTTTTAATAATGTAAGATATCATAATCATGCTACCTATACTTGCATAATTAAAGTAGAATCACTTAAATTGTTATACATCATCCTAAAAACATGGTTTATATTCCCAAACTTATTACAAGACGTAACTGAAGCCTTTTTTTTTTTCTTTTTCACGGCACACGTCAGTATCCCTAGCTGTAATCCTTGTCCTGCCTATCCCAGACAACAGTTGGTTTGTCTGTCCTTTAAACTCTATTGCAAAGGGGTCGATTGAGAACTATGATGCAATGAGTGTTGTTTTACATTTGCAACAAGGCCAAAGTCATTGGTGCTTCCTGTAGCTGTCAGAAGCCCAAGCAGTAATAGACTGTCTAGGGCCTCCTAAGTAAAGGTCCACTTTTGCTGCAGTTAAAACAATGAGTGAAGGCAAAGCCAATCAACTCTGGCAGCTGGAGAAACTTGTGGCCATCTCAGGCTGTGGCTCCTCGCCTGCAGAGGCCCCGTCTGTGGCTCTAGGTGCATGTGGCTTTGGCATGAACTGCACAAGCTAGCATTAATTAAACGCAGTGAGACAGTGAAGCCTTTGTGCAAGAGACTAATGGCTGCCAAACCAGACTACCTTGACCTCACTTAGCATGTGACTTTAACTGATTTTAGAGGATTTTAATCTTATTCCATCTCACTGATTAATTCTCTCTTTGACCCCCCCCCCCCAAAAAAAAAAAAAAAAAGCTGTAAAATTCAATCAAAAACCTGGTGCAGCTCACTTTTGTCCTCCATGTCAAGATTTTTAGTCTTGTCTCTGCGCTTATCTTTTATCCCGGCTCAATGAGTGGTATTTCAGAGTGCTGTTATTGTGACACACACTAAACGCAGTGTATTAAATGCATCTGGGGGATTCTGGGAATGAGGGGTAATGATGCTGTTGTCAACATCTCCTCTCCTGGCTGTACATCGCCGTATATTCAAGCACAGCGGTGTCAGAGTCATTAACCCACAGCATGGCGCCCGCACTTCTGCACCCATTACTGCACTGGCATTAGAGGATTGAGGGCGAAATGAAGTATGCGGTGCGACGTACACATGAAGCACAAACTGTGACTTTCCGGGGCAGTGGACATTTGCTGCTTGTGTAGGGCTGTGGCTGATACGTTAATATCACTAATTGTTTCCTAATTAGATGCGAGTCAGTGAGTCGTATTTTAATACTCTTCAGGGATCATTACAGAGCGAGAAGAAATTTATCTCTCCTGATAGATGATGGTCCAGTCAGCAGGAATTTCAGCATCAAGACCAATGGGCTGATGGGAAGAGGGAGGGAGAGCTGATCTGATGGCATTGTTCGCCGCAGTCATGTTACTGAACTACCACATTTTCTAGCAAGGCGCAGGGCTGTAACAAAAGTTAATCATACGATAATAGCAGCTCCGTGGTGGTTTCATGGCAGCATGTGACCGAAGCCAATAAGCCTTTAAGAAGAAACTCTGTTATGATGTAAAATTCAGTTTTGCATATTAGTTTATAACAGGAAGCTGCAAGCAGTCCCATCTGTAAATTATTCATATTCTGCTGTTCAGGTGAGTGGCCAGTCTGAACACCGGGGTACTTTGTATTGCCGACAAGTAGGAAAGCTGAGATGGACACAGGAGATAAAAGGAAGGATTGGCTCAGGTTGGCCTCATCTCTTGGCTGGCAGGTTTTTATTTGTTTCCACAGGAGGGGGCATTAACAACTCCACCATATTTAGGAACACATTCATATGCCTGATGCACAGCAGGCAAATTTGATTCTGCTAGTATAACTTTTGTAGTTTGGAGGAGTGTGTTTATGTTAGATTGTGTTGTTTAGAAAGGAAATAGAGAATGTTATAGCTGAGAAGGGATTTTTTTACTATATCTGTCTGATTTCATATGCTCTTGTGCTGAATACAGATTATGCCTTCTGGAAGTATCCACGCAAACCAATTTGAGCATATTAACCTTTTTACAATTTAACATCCCCAAAGGTTGTTTTGTTGTTTCTATTACTCTAAACCAGTGCCAGGCATTTGCCTTTTCTATTCTATCTCAAAGTCGTTTTACTTGTTTGTATTGTTCTTCTCAGCTGGGGTGAGGTGGCAACAAAGACAGATGTGTCCCTGTTTGTTTTTGAAGTGTCAGAATTGAGTGTTGCGTGTGAGTGTCTGTGTTTTTGCCCTGATGTGACGTTGCCTGTGTTTGGGTGTGTTTCATCCCCCCCCCCCCATGTGTTGTCTCTGTTTGTGGTCCACAGGTCCTCCGCTGCATTGTTCATCCGCCTCCTCCTCCCCTGTTGAGCAGCTCCCATATCCTCCCCCTTCCATTGCAGCCAATGAGAGCCAGGGAGAGTTGCTAGGTAACTGTGCGGCTCAGCCAGCCCAGGACTCTGACTCTGAGGATGAGTTTGGCCCCAATTCATTCTTAGTTAAAACTGGCTCAGGGAACCTGTATGCTCCTGCCACTGCAACTGCTGATGGTGAGTTGGTTTTCAAACTACTGCTGCTTTCTAGAGGTTAGCCTTCCCCTGCTCCTGGACATGTTGTGTTATAGGTCATGCAGATGGCTACGGGCAAGAATATGTCCCTTTTCTTTTTCTTTTTTTTCTCTGAGCACCATGAGAGAGTAGAAACTCTGAGTCGATAAGTAGCCTCAGGGAATGCACAGAGCTCTCTGAAACAAGGTCTGCAAAGTTCAGAGTCTCGCTCAAAGAGATGGACAATTTTGGTTCAGCAGGAGTTTTTTGTCACGAATATTTCTCTTCAGTTTCATTGTACACTGGTGGGAGTTACCAGCCTCAAAACCCCCTGAAGAGTTTTCAGAAACAGCAGTTTGAGTGCATCCTCCGCACCTGAGACAGGGCAAAAAGCAAAAAAATAAAATAAATAAACAGTTACTTCATACCAGGTGCATCATGGTTTTCATCATGTATCACTGGAAGATTTAATTCCTTTGAACTGGCCTGCGAAACACATACTGTAGTTGTGCATTTTGATTACAGCTCAAAGGCAGGCAGCTCCGTTCAATGGGTATTGAAAAATCCATATGTGGTTTCTCATTAATAAATGCCAGCCATTCATTGCTCTTGAAATACTTGGTGTCTCCTGCTGTTGGATTAACATTCATTCAGACTGACAGAATGACATTTGCACTCGCGCTGGAAACACAGTGTTGACAGTTGCCAAAAATTCACTCCCTGCGAAAGCATGTACAGTAGATTTACTAAGTAGCAGTCACGCATAGAATCAGCAGTTAACTCATTCTTTTAATTATTATGAAGATTTTATATGACGTGACATTGTGGGTGCTAATTAATTGTGTGTGACATGATAGTTTGCCTGGACTATGCGTTGAAACTGTGCTGTTGAGCTTATATTATATTATTTGTCTGTTGCTATATCGCTGATTGTCATAGATTTATAGACTCTCGTGGATTCATTACCAGCTCACCCTGGATGCTCACTAATTCAATACAGTTTGTTTATAACATCACAAACAATCGTGGCATGGTGTAGGAAAATATGCACAGACAATGAGCTCTTATCAAGTGTTTCCTCAAGGTAACCTCCGGAAAGGAGATTTATTGATATTGCCACATGTTCATATTTGGACCTGTAGCAGGTTATATATTCTTCTCTCCAATCCATCTACGCGGAAATACAAAAGCTTGTCATTCAAACGCAGTGATTTATGCCACATATCTCCCACAACTTACATATTTGCATGCTGAATAAGTTCTACTTTGATATTTGAATGTGGATATCTTTCGTCTGCAGTTGCTATTGGCTGCTCCCAGGGGCACCGCAAACACAAAACAAAATAAAATCATCTAAATAATTGATCTAGCTTGCAAGTTAACTACCCAAAGGGTGGAAGTACATCAAACTCCAAAAGTGCCCCAGCTGCCTGCAAAGAAAGCCCGGAGAATGGGTTATTAATCTGGCTGCCCTCGCCCAACCCCACCTCTCTTCATCCCTAATTCCACAGTAGCAACAAGCTGGTCACCCAGCAGTAACATGACTTCAGGGGACATTGGGGGGGGGGTGCTGGCCTTTACTGCAGTAAATTTGTCTCATAACAATGACACTGATTTGCATAGGCACAGCGATTTGGTCGGCCTCGGGCTGTCAGTGAGGGGTAGCAGCAGGAATATCCCAGAGCTCTACCTAAGTCGTCCTCAGGCTTTGTAAGGATGCTTTTAATTTGCAAAATAAAGCGTGTTCTTGCGTGCCTTTTGCTTGTGGAGGCAAAGCCTTTTCCCACTTCAATATCTCAAATATATCACACTGCACTCATTTCTACTGTGGCTCTTGCCCACTCTGAGGACCTGTCATCTAGCCAGCATTATATATAGATAAATAGTAAATTATGCAAAAGATGCCTTTCTTTGAGGCGCGCTTCTTTCACATTCTTCTTTGCGTGATTTCAGAAAACCTTTGATGGTAAAATTACAAGTGGGAAAAGAAAAGGAAAGAAAAAATGATAACATTGTTGATTCACCAAAACCAGCTACTGAGTCACTTGAGCTTGTTCCATGCCCTCTCTTGCATTTTCCATGTCACATTCAGACACTTTAAGTTTGTAAAAATCTATTTATTCCGATCTGAATATTTTTTTCTTTTTGGTCAAATTTATTTTTACTCTTTCATTCAAGTTAGTAATGCACTGTATTCCCATTGGGTGTTCTTTGAAGCAGGCACTCGAATGAAAATGTGATTTCTAACACAGTCGGTTCGGTTAAAAAAATGACAATTTGCATTGCTTTAAGATAGGTATTGTTTTATCTTTTTACAAAATATACATTTTTGTGTGTATATTTTCACACAGGATACAGTGATATCCAGTGACACTCCATGCAAATTGCCTCCAGACCCCAAAGATTTTGGGGCAAATAATACATGTAACTGAATAACTTTGTCAACCCAGGCTAGTTTCATGATTTCAGGGAAAGAAGTGACCTTATTAATACTTCTCCAATGTGTCACAACACCGTTCCCTTCAGCTTAATCTTAACTTAATCTTGTCAAGGTGACAAAACTAGCGCGAGCCAGATAGGTTGTGGAGAAGACTTGGCTTAAAAACCAGTGCTGCAGACACAGAGCTAGATATCTGCATGATTAAACCGGCTGTCCAGAACTGTCTAATGAAATACATGGCAAATGAATTTGAATGTTTTCTGTTCAATGGAGACATAGGGGGTCGGTGCCGGCGGTTGGCTGGTGGTTGGGCGACTTTGTGTTTCCAAATGTAATATAATGTAATCTTGAATTAAGTATGCATCTCAGGTTTTCAATGGGAATTACATGAGAAAAAAAGAGAGAGAGATGGGGGAAAAAAAGGTAAAAAAAAAAAAAAAAAAAAGGTAATTTAAAAGCCACGATGCAAAAATGACTGGAATATCAAATCAGATCTCTTTGACATGCAGGTCAGTTATCGGAAGAATATTCAGTTGACACGGTATGGGAAAAAAAAAAAAGGTATGCCTAAATAATTGGCTCGCAGTGTATCTGTTGCACTGGAAAACAGGTGGCTTTTTATCACTTGGGATTACATTTGCTCAAGGTCATCTTTGAGCCCACACACAGGACTTTAAATGTTCTGCAGATTGCAAAAGTAAACGCTTTCAGCAGCATGTCGTTATTCACATTAGTAGCCTTCAAGGCTGCAGTGTTTATTTTCTTTCTTTCTTTTTTTTTTTTTTTGTGGGGGGTGGGAATCCTGTCTTCATTTGAAGGAACACTGAGCCTGGATCTGTGTGGCTGACGAAGCTGATCGCTGAAGCCTGCAGTCCTTTTGTGCAGCATGTGTTTCAGTGTGGCCCTCGGCTTTCTTTTAGGGGCTTCTTCCTGGGGAGGCTGGCAGCGTGAGCCCGCTGCCACGCTGAGCCAAAAGATCTGAGACAGTGCAACCTCCCAGCATTAGCATCTCTTAATGCAAAACAGCATGGGGCCGGGCAGTGTTGGCTTTCAGTGCGGCCGGGCTCCCCGGTGAAAAGAGCCAACACACCACAACCTCACAGCTGACCAAGCAGGAATGTTGAGCTGGGTGGAAGGCTTGGGGACGTGGCGGTTCCATCAATTCAAATAAGTTTTCATTTGAACTGCTTAATCATCCCCCTGTGTGTGTAAGGATTGGGGTGGGCGGGTGGGGGGGCTGGCTGGTTAAAAGAGGTCACGCAAGAAAGTAAATTATCCACCAACACCATGAGGAATTAAATAATCTGAGGCTAAATAATAATTTAATGAGTAGCACATGGCGCTTGCTTGCCATGTCCCTGTTTTCTGAATTTGCAAGATTTCAGTTTCAAGTAGACATATGAAAACGAACCGGTTTCTCTTGATCCTGATGTTGAGTTATCAGTGAATTGGAGCCGAGAGACAATTTGTCCAGTTCCATTCCATGTGATGTTTGTCAGCGTACAGGGACCATGGATAATGCATTTTGCATACCTACATATCTTCTTTTCACCGACATAGATTGAGATGCATTACTTTCATTCCGTGATAATTGCAGACCATCTGTGCCCTCTTACAAAATCCTCAACCTCTTGATGGATATGCAGCAGGGTGACATCCAGAGCAGAGCATACATTACCACTTGTCTTGTTCTTGCTAAGGCAGCTCGAAACCTGACAGAAAATCTATTTGATCTCAGAAAGAGAGGGAGAAGCATATGCTCCGACTGGTCTTAATGGATTAGGTTGCACACTGTGGTAAACTCTGCATTGAGAGAAAGCCATCATTTTTTTTTTTCAACTCCATTTTTCTGTTTTGTTTTGTTAGGTTTGAGTTTACTTTTGCAAGGTTTTGTATTTCTGTTGAACCCCAGAAAAGCTGGTGCCGGGATGTTGCACAATAGGAGGATTTTTCTCCTTCAGTTAGTAATGAGGTCAAACTTGTATTTAGATTCCACAAGATCTTTTTCCACCCTATTCCCATGGAGAGAACCAGTGGAGAGCTGAGCGTTATATCCACCATGTGTTGTTTGTGGTACCTGTTACCCCTCAAATGAGTACAGGAAAGACAGCTAGTATTCCCACAAGGCATCTCCCTTCAGACTTTTCTAATGGTGTTGGGAACAGCAGGGCCAGCTTCATGGAGGTGGAGAGAGTGTGGCTTCACTGCCTTCATGACAAATTCTATTTGTATTTTTATAGACAAATGCTACTCAACTGGAAATTCTGCTCCTATGATTAGCCATAGGGGCTGCAGCAGTAAGGAAGATTTAATGATTTATCTGAGCCCTGGATAGCTTTTGATTAATTCTATATCGAATGGCTCACACCTCAGCGCGTTGATCGGGTGTCCGGGCCATGTCATATCACTTTATTTCATCAGGTGTGACCATCAGTCCTCTGTGATTTTATCCGCTGTCCTTGTTGAGACACAGACAGGCTGGAAAATGATGTGAGAAAACAGTGTAACCAAATGTGGGAAAAAATTGTACCACCATTATTTTTTCATGTGTCCCTGCAAATGTTACATATGTACATATATTGACTTTCCATATATGAAACATATATATTGATGAATTTGAAGCATGTATGCGAAAATTATATTTAAAGTGTATTTGAAATACTAGGCATTTCTTTTCATTTAATTAAATTATGAATAATAAAATACAAAAAAACCATAGGGATGTTTTTTTTATGTTAGTTTCTTTTTTAAATTGAATACAAAAATGATCTTTAATATATGCATAATACATTTTAACTATAACTTATGAACATCTATCTTCATATCCTGAGGATTAATATACAGTTCCATTCCAAACATTCATTCACTCATCTTTCTTCTACCGCTTTTTCCATTTCTTGGTTGCGAGGGGTGCTAGAGCCAATCCCAGCTCACACTGGGTGAGGGCAGGGTCACCCTGGACAGGTCACCAGTCCATCACAGGGCCAACACACAGAGACAGACAGAGACCAACAACCATTCACACTCACACTCAGACCTACAGACAGTTTAGAGTCACCAGTTAACCCAAACATGATGTCTTTGGACGGTGGGAGGAAACACAGGATCAGGGAGAACATGGAGACCCCACAGAGAAAGGTCCCAGACTGGGAATCAATCCCACAACCTTCTTATTGTGGGGCCGCAGCGCTGCCCTGCAGTCAAAACAGTAACAATAATATGTTCCTTTATGTAGCAAATAAAAAATGTGGCATCACGTACCATCTTGTTATACATCTCTCAATAGCTAGATGCCAAATGTTAGTATTGTGTGGGTATTGTGCCGATTTCAACAACTGTTACATTTTCAATTTCATAAATTTAATCTCACTTCACTTTCAAATAGCTATTCCAAGAGGGAAAATTTTTGCACTTTACAAATAGATATGAATTAAGCTATTTTACCGTTTGAACAGCACGTGGCACTGAGTACAGATTACTTGGCTCATCTTACATTGATTGCTCCTAATGTAAAAATTTCAGTACTGCATACTTACAACTGCTACCATCTGCTAGCTAAGTATCCTATTAAATATGTATCCACTGAAATAAAGTCTGATCCTTTACATATAGATTTACTGCTTCAGTGCAGTTTACTGAAGTGTTTCCATGGCTACCATTTCTGACTTCAGTCAGGTGGGACACAAGCTGATGTGGAGAGTGAGATTTGCAGGAGCTCTCCACAGGTGTAGATTGGCATCATTACTGACGTGTCAATTCGAGCGTGCTATTTTTTGTCATCCAAGAAACAGAAGCTCTTGAGTAGGATAAGTAGTTTCCTGGTTTCCCCAAGCTTTCTGTGCCTTATTCATTTTAGTTTATTCAGATAAATTATGATATTTATAACATTTTAATTTCATTTGTTAATTTCCATATCCTTTTTATTTGATGCAGTACACCATACCAAACAATCTACACTGCAATCTTTGTACCACAAAGACATTTGATACATTCAACATGGCCTTTTTGGGATTTGAAAGCGCTCACACAGTCCATCTGCAAAGGTGACACAATCCCCTAGAATTTGTTATTTTCATAATATACAGGTTTAGATTTTTTGTTTTTTTTCCTACATCTGCCCGGGGATCAGCACTAAGACATGAAAAGTGATTCACAATCATGAGTTACATGTACCAGGTTTTTCTCTTTTAAGTGAGTTAAGTCAGCCACTTCTTGAGAAGATTGCATGCTCAGAAATCTTGACTTTCTAAAAGTCCATGCTTTCTTTGTGGTTTTTCATGAACACTCATGAAAGTTACTGTTAGTTTTAATTTCATTGGGAGACTCACAAGTTGGCAATTATAACATCTTACCATTAGGCAGACATTCCTGTAATCTCTCAGGGTGGGGGGTGAAGTCACAGTTAATGAAGTGGATTTGCCTTAATTACTTGTCTAGAATAGCGTCAGGAGGTCTAAACTAGTGCATACATTTGTTAGAAAGAAAAATTAAAACACATTCCCCGACTGAATGGATATCTTCAAGCTACTATTTTGAATGCCATGTGAAAGTTTGGCTATTGTAGCAAAGTCCCCTTCTCTGTCTCTGTGATAACAAATTAATCTCCTTTTCTTGCCAATTTCATTGTGCAAAGCAGGTCAATAGAAAGCCATTTATTTTTTTCTGTCCTTTGGATAGTGGTGAATAATTGTTGCTGAATCGCCACAACCTGTGGGGGTCACGTTGCCCTGTCCTCTTATAAACAGTCCTGTTTTCTCGTCTTTCTTCTTATCTCTGTTTATCTGTACAAAAATAACCACAACTACTCATGAGGCCATTGAAGGGTTATTCACTAGACAAGGGCAAGTGTGAATACAGTTAGCTAGTGAATTTATATCAATATGCAGTGCTCAGCTTGTTTGTTTTCTGTAGGACATCCTCTGCTATATACGATGATGGTTATGGTTTATGCGCAAATAAGTAGACAAGTGAAGTGGACGAGTTCAGCAGCACCTCTCTGCACAAAGTGGAACATTTGGATGGAAATGAACAATATTATTTATAATACTGTATATTTCTGCATGGTTAGTGACACACACTTTAACCTTCTGCAGAGCATTACATTAAGTATTAAACTCTGACTTAATCCTTGTTGGGGAAACTTCCTTTAAAATCAATTTGTATTGCAATCAGCTATTTCTGACTTCAGAATTGAGCAAATCAGTGTCCAGATTATTTATTTATTTATTTATTTATTTTTATTGATTAAATACAGAATTATTTTGTGTATTTGTTCAATATGCAATTACATTTTTCACATTTTTTTATTGTGTCCAATTTCATCATTTGGATTTATGTAAAATTAATTTAAATTAATTTAAATATATTTCTATGAATTTCTGTGAATGGGGAGGAAACTATTGTCAAGCCCTTTAACGGTGACTTGCTGGCATATAATAGGTTTGCAGGTATTAATGCTTTTTCTGATAATCTCATAGTTTATTAATATACACTGATAGATTTCTGAGGTGAATTAAATTTAAAGTCTTTGAATATATAACAAAAATGAGTCTCTGGGAAAAATACTTTATGTTCAAAAAACAAAGCACTTGTTGCCCCATATTTGCAACATCATCATAGGAAGTTTCAATTTGTTTACAAAGCAGTTAATACCTCCCACACCAGGGATGCATTTGTCCCTGTGATATATTTCGCTTTATTTGTTTGCTGTCCTTGTATCAAATTAGCATAACCTTATTAATGGCTTTGGGGATCAGGTACATTACTGAACCCTAAGGAGGTCATCAACAACTGTGCGGTTTTACCACACACCAGTCTATTTTTCATCAGGACTGTGATGTGCCCCACTCTCCGTCTTGGCTGATTAGAAGGGCAGCATTGGTATGGAGTCATCCGTGAGCATGGCTGATGCATGATATAGCATTCTTTCTTCAAAATGAAGAGAAATGAAACCAGTTCTGTATTAAATGTGTGAGCCATGTTCAATAGCAGGTGTGAAGGTGTATATTAGGCACAGCTCTGACCTGGCATTAGCCTGCATCTCAGCTGGTCCTCTTGAAAGTGGACAACTTTAACTACCGAAGTTCACATCTGGTATTAGAATGCATCTGCACAAGCCTCTCCGGTGCCTCTTGTGATCCCGTCTCACTTTTCAACTTTATATGCAAATAAACGCATATTCCCAAAAGGGAAAGTGATCTTAGAACTTTAGGACCCCTGTGTGCATAATCTCTGTTAGCGCAGACCAAATGTGTTGGTTTTTTTTTATCTTGGATGACTGTGACTACATTGTCAATGAGTTTGCCTCTTGAGGAAATAGAAAGGAGCAAGGAGAGGCTGAGCAAATCAGTGGTTTGTGCACGTCGCCCCAATGACTAAGATTTTAGCCGTTGGCGGGGATGTCAGCTGAGTAGGCGGTCTGTCAGTGTGGGCGGGGACATATTTGTGCTCGCACCCCGTTTCCATCGCAGACCACTTTCAACTGCGGCCCATGTAAGTGGATCAAAAATGAGTCCTTGCTGTTTCTTGGGTGCGTTCGCACCTGTACTTAGAGCTGTCCACTTGTGATTTGATCACCCTACATACACGTTAATGCCAGGTCTCAACAGGGCCTGAGTGTTCTCTACTTTTTAGTTGTTGGCAGATGCAATGTACACAATCAAAATAGAAATGAATTGAAACACAGGCATATGTGAAAAAATGCCAGACTCCCTGTGAAGCAACTGCTTGCTGAAAGGCTTACAGAAAGAGAGTTAACCAGATGCTGGGGAACCACACTATACTTTCCTCCTGTTTTTCCTTGCTGAGCTTATCAACAGCACATTATCCGTGAACACAACGGGCTCCCTTTCAGTTGTCCTAGAATGCCCAGAGCCCTGAAACCTAATGCTACTTTTGTTCTCAGCACATCCAGTTTTGTGCCTCAACAGTTAATTTATCCGCCTTGATTGACACATGTTGATATGGCAGCTTCATGTTCCTGACCCCTTAAAAAATCTGAAATGTCTCTAAGCTTCTTGACTGGCATGGTTGGGCATCTCTTTAATGAAGGAGCTGATTATACAAAATAACCCCTCTGTGTGTGTCTATATTCTACTCGTTCTGCTGTGAATTGCCAATTTGGTGTTGTGGATATCTGTGAAATAAAGGAGGCTTACTGCTATAAAGAAAAGCCGATCTTTCACTCCGTGTAAAGGCTGGAGTTCATTGATTGATGAATGGCTTAGCAGATGTGGAAATAAATGGATACAGAGCTCGCAAGGACACTGGTCTTCTCTCTTGTGAAGTGCACAGAGTAACACATAGTGTATATAGGACCTCTGGGTACAATCTGTTCTGCCAGTCCTCATATCTAATAGTTTTAAATCCTCTGATTAAAAGAGACGACAGATGTGGTTGAAAAACAAAAAATTAAATAGCAATTAGTCATTTCTGCTAAAAAAAACTCCTGACTTGATATTAATATCTAGTTAGTACATAGCCAAAAAAGGACAATTATCAGTAAAATAGACATCGTTACCTTTTGGTTTCTGTTATAGATTATCAGTTGCTTCAGTTAAGCGGTTGCTGTGGTGAAAAACTGTGCTCCAGACGGAGTGACACAGGCTACAGTGACTCAAACGACCTTCGAAATAAACTGAAGTACTGGACAGTCTCAAGATGAGGACAGTTAGTTTATTTGAGCAGGAGCCTGTATCTGATTTTTGTAAACTGTCAATGGTCTCTGTGGGAGGCCGAGAATACTCTGATCAAGATCAGTTGGTTGGAATAATGAGGAAAAGAAAGACTTTTTTTAAGTGTGGTCCATGTAAAAGCTTTGTCGCTCTTCTGTCAGAAGAGTGTTTTGATTTTGAATTGATGTGCTGCTGGCGAGACCACAGCTAATTATTTATCAGAATATTGAGGCTCTGAGAGGTAAATTAACACCACAAGCCACAAAATAATCAGTGACTTTTTTCCTTAACCTGTTAGCACAAACGCAAATCCATTCATTACCATTTCAGTGGATCTCAGGTACTTTTGAAACATGTGCTGATGAACAAATAGTGAATCTCAGTGTCTTTGACAGTGCTTTCACACAAGAAGAATTCAAAAGTACCTTGAAATACTTAAATTGTTATTATTTTCTGTCATGTCTGTACTGTGCTTCATTTCTATTCCCTGTTGCTTTCAGACGGAGCCTTTCAAAACCATTCTCGGCTGCGGACACCACCTCTGCCGCTCTCTCACTCCCACTCGCCCAATCCTCAGCACCATGCGGCCTCCATTAACTCCTTGAACAGGGGAAACTACACGCCTCGGAGCAACCCGAGCCCTGCACCCACGGACAGCTCCATTCCTCCAGAGGGCCCAGCCAATGGTCAAGACTCCGGCAGCGCACAGGAGAACTGGCTGCTCAATAGCAACATCCCCCTGGAAACAAGGTACCGTGCAAATTGTCCCCTGGACATATGTATAGAGTTGTTGGTTTGTAAGGCTTGACCTGGTGTCACTGAACGCAGCTTTTCATGATGTCTACTCCATGTTGAGTTACCACTGTGCTAGTAAGGAGCTTACAAATAAAATGGATAATACCCTGCTCAGGGCAAAGGCCTTCATTGTGATGAACATGATTTTGTGGCAAACAAGAGAAAAGTGTTGCTTTTGAGTTTTCATCTAATGTTAGCAGTCCAAACTGTGAGAAGTATTGAGTTTAAATAGCAGAGAAATCATATTCATGTTTGATGTGAAATAGTTCTTGCAAAATTATACCCAGGCTCCTCTGAGCAGGCTTCATAGCTCCTCTACTTCAGTTCAGAGTTTCATTTATTTCATATTAATCAGTATTCAGTTCTCTAGTACATTTCTCAATAGGAGGCCCTTGTGTGAAGTCGATCTGACAATTGCTATTGTAAAAAAGGGAATATCTGTTGGTATTTCTTCGCCTGACTTTATTGCAAGGTGGCGTGAAATCAAGAGTAGCAAGCCAGAATCATCTCAACCCTCCTAATGATCACATCACATTACCATGCTAACATTAGAATAACTCCCTAAATCAAACCTGTTCTCAGCCTGACCGGATCGCCTGCTGAGCAAATTTAAATAAACAGCCATAATGAAACCTTGGCTTTGAAGGAAGTTATAATGAGTAAATAAAGACATTTCTCCCTATTAAACTACGTTACTAAACTATCCACAGTGGTGCCCAAATTTTTTAGACCACCCTTCAAAGGACTTTATTTTTTATTGCCATGGTAACCCAGGCCATCCAACCAAATATGGCATCCATACAGTATATATCAACACACGGATTCCTACTTGTTTTAATAAATTTAGGTGTAGCATTAAAATAAAAAAAAACAAAAAAAAAAACAACTCTAGGCATTTTTGCTGCTGCACTTTCTGTGATATGTGAGGAGAGAAGACACGCCGCTGTTCTGAACACTGCCAAGTAGTTTCTTGTCACATCTAGGAATGTGCGGCACCTCTGTGAACATGCTGTCGTACAGTGATGGATATCCACCAGCAGCAAAAAAGTGTCTGTTAAGCTGTGAGCCAGGTAGCGTTCAGCGTGGCCTAAGTTTTGCTGGTCAGCTCCGAGCCAATTGTCTTTCAGACGTTGTCGAGGGCGTCAGCATTTCTTTGAGCTTTGTTTACCATGTACAGTCTTTGCATCACTTGCCCAGATAGCCACCACTTCTCTGACTGCAGTCTGGAAAACTCCTGGGCCATTTTTACTACAGCGACTATGCTACTTAATCCTACCATCTTAGTTTTGACATGTTTTAAACATGATTTATAATGATTTATAATGATTTTATAATGATTGGATTCGTGTAGCCGTGTGGATGCCCCCACAGTATGCAAAAAAATGCACTGCCAGTAATGAAACTACCGCTGACAGAATAGGTAATGGTTAATTTGGAATGGCCAAACAATCAGCCATGAACAGACTCGCTGCCCCTTCCTGCAACTCTGAGACGGTTCAGTCAACAGGAAAATGAGCATCAATTTTAGCTGGTAGAAGGACAGTTAGTGCTATAATGACTGATTATGCGTCATCCAGCTCCAAAGTTAAACCTGCACAGGTATTCCCTGTGGAGCAGAAAACAGATGGTGAGGAGAGAGGATCTGCAACAGGAGGGAATGCTGCAGAAGCCACATATGTAATCTTTTTGACCTGTCGCCCTGAAAAGAGATCAACCACTGAAGTTCCAATAATGAAATCGAAACCATTAGTAATATCCACACCGACCCTGAAGTATTAAATGCCACTTTTACTTAGTTAATAGTATTTCAACAGCCCTCTCTCACTTACTTTTTCTGAAATTTAATAGCCCTTATAAATTCTGCACTGGTAGGTCTCGGCTCTGCCGCTGGATAAATGCCAGCAGTTGGCCGGTCCTATTCAGCCTAACCAGTTTCTTTAGAGTTTCTGCCAGGTTTCTCTCTCCCTCTCTCTCTCTCTCTCTCTCTCTTCATTAAAAGTTGCGTTCTTCTTCAGAAAAAGTTTGAGAGACTGTCAACAGACTTCACTGCAAGCCTTGAAAGGGCAGGGATCAAAAACAAGGCTTTTCTCTTGTAACACTGAACATGTTTGGCCAGCCCATTGCATGTGGACAGTTAATTTCTCCATTACATTGCTACGGTATTTCCTTATGGAACAAGAGCTCTCCCAGGGATGAGTGCATCATGAGAGAAATGGGACATGCGCCCCTTGAAACTTTAGAAGGAATCGAAATGTGTTTTTAACAGCAGCACTTCAACGTTTAATTTGACATATTAATTTTTTTTATATATATATAACAAAAAAAAAGAATTTTCTAGGCATGGGAAGTGTTTTGTATGAAATAAGTATTAGATACCTTAAGTTTCTCATTTGTAAGTGATGCATTGTTTTCTTCCAATCACAACCCTTTAAAGGAGCCAGAATACTCTAATGTTTATCAGAGAGGAGCAAGACGCTTGCAGAGAAGGGCAGGGCTCGTACAACACAAGGTATGGCAGTGCCCAAATGAGGGGAATAAGATAGCTAGATGTTATCTGTCTCACACCTTTGTAGAAGTAGTTCCATAAGGGCCTTGGTTTCTTTTTTCCCCCCATGCCGTCTGTCTTGATCTTCATTTGTCAACTGTGGTTGTTGCTTGGTGATCACATACTGTATTGGCATTTCTGTGTTTCCTTTGCACGTACATCTCACACCAGCTTCATATCCCATCTTTCCACCTGTGTGTAGAAACATAGCAAAGCAGACATTCCTAGGGCCATTACAGGACAACCTCATTGAGATGGACATTCTAGCATCAGCACGCCACGATGCCGCATACAACGACGGGTATGTGGCATGTTTGCTATCTGCCTTGCACTACTGTCAAAATCTGCTTTGCCATGAGAACAATTGTGATGCCTGCGCTGCTTTCCCATCAAACATCCTCTGTTTTGAAATGCTGTCAATCACCCGTGTATGTCTTCTGCAGAACGCGAGTCTTTGCCCTATGTGTCCCATCCCGTCATTAATTACAACTAACAATTTACATTAAGTCGCACTGTCTGATTTATTTTTATTTTCGCCTTTGATTTATGTGTGGCACAACCACTTTATGAAACACACTTGCTCATGTTATCACTTGTTAACAGAAGTGGGATATGTGAGTGATTTTGTCTTGATATTTGTAAAGAAAATATGGTCTCGGTGACTTTCCACATCATACATTGTAATGTGACATTCAATCACGCTCATGTCACTGTCGCTCGAGAGCTTCTTGTAAACTTGTCAGTGGAACGGCCTTGACAACAGAGCCCCTGCCACCGTCTCTCTGATGGGCTGATCATATGCACTTGGACATGCAGCTCTACACATGTTTTCTGAGATAGCCAGCCATGTTCTTCAAGGACAAATAAATCTGCTCAACTCCAAGCAGCAGCCTTATATACCGTATCTCGCCTCTGGACAGCCTTGACACATAGTCACAGGGAATTACTCTTTGCCAGGCTGGCATGAATACATAAACAAGAGTCAGCCGTGGTCACTAGTCCTATAAATTAGATTTAATATTGATTCACAGTTTTGGCGGGGGAAAAGACTGCTTTAGTGCTCTTACTAAGCCAGTAGAAGCTACCGTACTCGGGATAGAAAGTTCCCTAAACTATTGTGATCACTGTGAAATGACTGCTGTCAAGACTGAGAGGAAAATATCTTTTTTTCAGGCACTTCCTGTTCAAACCAGGTGGAACATCACCAATGTATTGCACAACGTCACCAGGATACCCTTTGACCTCCAGCACGGTGTACTCGCCTCCCCCGCGCCCTCTGCCCCGAAACACCTTCTCTCGCCCTGCCTTCAGCCTGAAGAAACCCTATAAGCACTGCAACTGGAAGTGTGCTGCTCTCAGTGCCATTCTCATCTCAGTAACACTGCTGTTCCTGTTGGCCTACTTTATTGGTGAGTCACCTCTGATGCTCTTACACACCAGGACGGGGACCTCTGCCAATCAGCCTCCGGCCTTACCCCTCACTTAACTGCAGACACAGAGCAAGTCCATCCTCCGTTGTGCTTTCTCTCTATTCTGTCTACCATTTCAATATCATGGCATCTTCTGTTTTCTTTGTTTGAGCCCAGCCACTTAGGGTCTCATAGATTGACTCATTGCCCTCCGTGTCTGAAATAACATTGTTCTTAAATGGGTTTGGCTGAGTCTGCAGGGATGGCCAATGTAGTTTGTTGCTCCTGTGAATAGGTCGGATAGGGAATGAATAATCATTTTATATAATTGAATAACCAGCATACCTACGTCTGAGCTGGTTAAAGACAATCAGCTATGATATTTAAATCATACAATTAAATTGGACTTTTTCTATTCTAGGGGATTGACATTTATACCTGATAATATAGTCTCTTATTTAACTGTGTAATATAAATTAGAGACTGCATGACACGACCCATGGCCAAAAAATGCAGCTGGGGATGAGGTTTAAAAACTAAAAAGAGAATTTATGCAAGTTATTGCTTTGATGTTGTTCCTCCAGCTTCCTCATAGATCAGACACCAAACCAACGCTGTGTAATTATGTGGAGTTTATATAGATGCTGTCTTTCTGGTCTGTTTTACACACAAAATCTGGCGTGTGTTCCTCACGTTTCAAATGGCGAGAGGTTGAATCACGATTGTGTGATTCAAATCCATCAATCCAGGCAAAGCTGAAGTAGAAAATTGTTATTATTGCTGTAAACCAAAAGGAGATATATGGGAGTTCATAGGTTTTGAGCAGCCAGAAATAACAGGAGTGTGGCCAGTCAAGTTAGTTCCTGGGCATTTGTGGTCACATATCAGCCGGTTTGCAGAAACGGGTGACTTATGTCAGAACCAACTTTTGTGTAAAGTAGTGCTGTGAAATTGGCTAACGTTGAGCGTGAGGATGTAATGAACAAGAGCAGAACAGATTGGAGAGAAACTTTGTGGGAGACACCGGGTTACTGTAGTGCAGTGAGGGGAGAGAAGACGGGAAAGCTCCTTAAACTCTCATATCAAACAAGCACGAGTGGTTTAAGTTCTGGATTGAAATATTGTTGAATATCTCTGTTGCCTTGGTTGGCAGACAGTTCCAAGGATGTGATGAAGTGCTTGGAGAAAGCGAGCTTTTTTAATTCAAGTAATAAAAGTTCAGGCTGATCCATTGTAGCATATTCAAATAAAGATTTGATACACGCTTCTATTTAATATATTTTACCTTATAATACATGTCTGATTGTCTGTGGATACCTGTTTAACATATAAATGGGTTCACTTTTGTATTCAGTGTCGCACAGTAAAAGAAATTTTTGTTTCGCATAGAGGGATGGTGAGAACATTGCATATCATTTGTATGAAGTCAATGAATGAACAGCCAGATCTTTCTGTATGGCCTTCATCAGTGAGATAAATGAATTGCTCATTGAGGACATTTGTTATAGATACGTATTATACAGTCATGAAAGCTATCGTCCCTGCTTCTCTTTGAGGCCAAACGAGCTCAGGATCTGATTATTCACTTTTTTTTTTCTTTCTTTTTTGTCACCAGATAAATTTAAATGGTTTCATTTGAAATTCAGAACAGCACTGGATTATCTATGTATCGAGCTCCTCTGAATCAATGATAGTGGGTGTGGGCCGGTTCTGTTTTGGCTTGTTTTGGGTATCAGCAGTGTAATTTAGCTGTTGAAGTAGATATACAGTAGGCCTCTCCTGTTTGCTGCTTGTGACCTGGCCAAACGCCGAAGAGTACCATCAGTCTGATAACGCTTAATCAGGCTGTGTAATTACTACCTGCAAAACTCAGACCATCTCCCGAAGCACCACAAGTAAACATGTTGGAGACCAAACCTCATCCTAAAATTGGAATTTCCAATCAAGAAAGAAGGCCATATTTAATTAAGGGCTGATGAGAAAATACATTTAATTTGAAGTGCAATTAATTATTGAGGCCTGTAATTGGGAACTCTGGGTGAGATGTCTAATGAACCCAATTATGCTTCATGACTGATGTTGTGACTTGCAGCATGGTTTTATTTTGTCACAGCTTTGCAAATCGACACATTTTAAAATCCAAGGTCGGGGGTTAAAGATGGTGCTCCTTTTCCTCCATGGTTGCTTACCCATTAGCACATTTGTTATGGATTTTATGGTTGTCAGTATCCTCCTGTGTTCGCTGCCACTCTCCCTGGGTGTCTAGCCAAGGACAAAAAAGGTTGGGCTTCAGGAAATGTTTCACTCCACGATCATCCAAACCAGAGCAAAGCCTCTCTACTACAGAGATTTAGTCTCTTTCTTTTTAAGCGCTTAAGAAGAATCCAGTGTGACATCTGCGGTCTTTCATTTATTAATACGAATGTTACTCTAAATGAAAAACAAAAAAGGACTTCAGAAAGTTGGCAACATTCATTTTTTTTTTTCACCAATCTTCTAATTTACTAGAATCTAAAGACCAAAAATCATAAAAAAAAAAAAAAAATCAATGTCCTTAACTCTCACATCTCTCGTTTGTGCTCAATTTAATCACACAATACCTTGTCCAAATGCTGTATCCACATGACAAAATGCACAGCAATCTAAGGCAAAGTCCTCTGGTCGTATTATCGCATATTATGTACACTGCCAGTCAAAACCCTTTCTCGTTCAAATGAATAGGAAAGGGTGTCCAAACTTTTGACTTATATCAGGAGAACAGTCTGTCCTACAACATAACAGTGTGTCTTCTGCATGAATTCAAATCAAGCAATATTGGCTTCAAAGCATAGTAAGCCATGACTCGTTCATATGCATGCTATTTGCCCTTGAATCGTGTGTGTTTATTTCCTCTTATTATTAGAATTACTGATTATGATTCCATTCTTTCCATGTGGGGAAATAAACTCTCTGATGCATCATACCACACTAATTACAGATACAGTGATGAATAAATGAATGAATGAAGAGTGTTTCCTTGTCCACAAAAACAATATTTCAGCTCAAGTTTAAGCTCAGCAAGAACAGTTAACTGGCTAAATGCATTTTTGTTTTCTATTAAAATATTTCTAACTTGGATAATACAAAATTGAATTTTCTGTCTGTCCAGTTCTGAAGGAAGTCAAGGCTCCAGCCTAAACCCGGGCATAGCCAGCAATTCTGACATGGGAATTTTGTGTAATTAATTTCCTATCCCAGGGTTCATTTAAAGTTTTTTTTTGACTGTGCTTCGTTTTAAAGCGATCCAACAGTTCAGTGATGAAACAGCGTGGCTCTTGAAAGAACTGTGGCTTTGATTATTTAGCTTCGAAATTTTCAAATTGTAATCATCATGATATGATATTACAGAAATGTATGGATTACACTGTAGACTGGCAAGTTATTTAAGGTTGTTTAGCCGGTATTTTGACTGACTATTAACAGTTTTAAAAGGATTGGCCATAAGGTTAAATCTTTTTTCACACCAAGTTATATGAGACTGTGTTCTCTGCTGTCTTTTTTGAAATGCCTCCTGATATTTAGCTAAGGTAAGAAAACAGGTTCTACTTTTCGTAGCTTCCCTTGAAGTGAGCACTAGTTAGAAAATGCTCTTCAGATCAGAGGATAGAAGCACAGGAATTCTGGCAGATGACCCACAGCAATAAGCACTGACTTCCCGAGATTGGCTGATAAGTCTTCTCCTACAGTACCTCTGTTCCCTAATTGGCACATGGCGTGACCCAACTTCCTGCCAAGAGATAAGCGAAAGGAGGGCACAACATGTGCTCAGGACAAAGTGGGCAATGCTACGAAGTTCAGTACTCTTGACAGGCCACTGATGTCTCTGCCAGTGGCCATCTCATTAAAAGTACCTTGTTATTCCTACAACCTGTCTTCATTTTGCAGCCAATTGTGGCAGGCTTCTGAGTGTCATTGCGAATTGTGTGGAAAGTTTGAAAATTGAGCAAAACAAAATCAGGAGGCTCTTCTCTGGCTCAGTTCCAATGTTCTGCATATCATAGATACCAAGACGGCGCTGAAGTAAATCTTTAAGAATGGGAGGGAGGGGGGCTCTTCCGCCATTTCCCATTAGAGGCGTCGGGGAGACTCTTTGTGAGGCGAGCCTCACAAAGACCTGATTACGAGGACACTTGGAATGACACCCTGCGTGGTGACTTTGCAATGGTTTTTCCAGCAACATACACAAACTCTTTTTCCGTTTCACCGGTCGATGTAGAGCTACAAATCAAAAGTAATGTTTTTCCAAAGCTTATGAAATGGCAAACAAAGCCATCTGTCTCTTCGCTGGTTGTCCTCCACTGACACAGACACTGGGCGGGCACAGAACAGATGTCTGCAATTGCAGTTTAACTTTCATCTTCTCAGAAATGTTTGTGTTGCATTTTTTTAACCAGTTAACCAAACTATTGCCACGTGTATTAAATTGCTTAACAACCATCTAAATATTCCAAAAAATTGGGTGGCACTGTGAATCAAGTGGGAAAATATTCTTTAAAGTTTTTTTATTATAAATAATGTAAAATAAAAAAAAGGCAAGCTGTTATACATATCTCAATGGAGGGACCAAGCGTCAGTCTGATACACTATAAAGCCTACAAATCAATCCGTTTCCCCTTGAACTTTTTTCCTCTGGGGTTTGCTGTCCTTGGTCAAGGTAGCACCTGTTTTCACTGCACATGACTCGAAGTATCTATTTTCACCTCCTTCTGTTCAAGTGTGTCCATTAAAAAATGGCCCTATCGTGCAAGCAACATATGCTAAAAATATAATAATAATAATAATAAAAAAAACCAAACAGCTCCTTTATACGTATGATGTGTTAAAATAGTACAAGTTTGTTGTATTTAAGTCTGAGTCTGTAATAAATGTTTGAAGCAGAGGTTGCCGTTTCCTCGTCTGCTGCCACACGTCTTTGTGTATATTGTTGATAGGCAAACTTGATTTTAAGCTGTAAGGGTGAAAGCGTTATTACCAGCCCCTCTAACCTTGGGCAATGACCAAATAATAAAATTTGGTCCAACAAATCATCTACCTGAGTTAATTTGAGTTTTGTGTTTGTTCTGTAACTAAATGGCTCAGTTTGCAGAAACCCATACAAATATACAAACAGCTTTTGGGCCAGTGTGAACAGTTTCAGTGGTTAAAGAGCTTTCGTATGTAATTGTATGTGTTTGTTAATACATCCGTTTGATATGTACGCAACAGGTAAAGACATCAGACAGCGTCGCTCTGTCTGTTGTCTGAACAGTCCCTTAAAGGCCAGTGACACCATCCAGTAGATGCACTTATGAAGGAAAAAAGGATGAAAACACACTTAAAGAAAAAGACATTGAGAGTCCCGAATAAGTCTTACTCTCAGTTTTGGTCGAAAACTGATTATTTCACTCTTTATAATTGAATTGCGTGGTTATGTACTTCAGGAGTTTAAGAGAACCAATAAACCAATAAAATTGCTAAATTGAGTTTGTGGACCTTTTCTGCTGACTGGTGACTTCCTAGGTGGCTTTTGTCTTGCTAAGCTGGTCTTGTCCATTCTCTTATTGGTGATCTGTCATGGTCAGCCCCTCCTCCTCTGTCGTGCACTCTGCTGCCATTGTTCCAGTAGACGTTTCTTTTGTCGACCTTGTAAAATATCAGCGTGCTTCATCGGCTGTGTTTAACACTGAAACACCCCCAGTGTCTCCTTGCTGATCTGTTTCTTTCCTTTTTGTGCCCTAGTTTTGTAGAGGAAGAGAGAGGCACTTGGGTAAAAAAAAATAAATAAAGAAATAAAATAAAATGAATTAAATAAATAAATACCAGGGCACTAAGGGCGTTTCGTGCCAGTGCGGGTGTGTTGAGACAGCTGTTGTCCCGGGGGGTCAGGATCGCATTCATCTTCTGATCGTACTGCTCAGCACTTTAGAAGAATATACTATTAACCATTAAACCATGTATTGTTCTGCGTTCTTTGGACTTTACTTTCTGCTCCCCCATTTCACAGCTGTCACCTTTGGATAATTACCCCAAAGGAGAGAGGAAAAAAAAAAAGTTTGGGGCTGGTAGAATGTATTGTATCAATAATTCTTATTTGAGATAAAGTTCTTTAAGAATTCTTTATGTGTCTTTATGTTTAATATTCCAGTCATGCACCTTTTTGGATTAAACTGGCACCTGCAGCCCATGCAAAGACAGATGTACCAGCTGGCAGAAGACAATACGAGTGGCCTACCTTTTCCAACTGACCTGAGCTTGCCACCACTAGGCAACACGGGTCTGGAAATACCTGACCGTAAAGGAAAAGATGAAAGTAAGTGCAGTCTTTTTCATTTCATTTCCTCAAATAATGTTAAATATTCTAAAGTAAGTGCTGTCCATTTTGAATTTTTAGGATGATTCACATCACTCTCATTTGCTTCGAACTTCAGAAAACATTTTGTAATGGAAAAAAAGTTGTTGGGTTGTTTTTTTTTTCTTTTTTCTTTTCCTTTTTTTTTCTAATCTTGGAAGTTTACAGATGACATTTTGAAGCTCAAGCAACTTTGTTAATATGTTGCTATACAGTTTCGCGCTGTGGTCACTTGTCTCCATGGTATGCAAAGAGATCTGCTTTGTAATCCTATGAAAGTTGTTGTAAGTGGGAAAGTGTTATTTGTTCCTGGAGGGAAAAAATGGGACAGCTTAAGGGACTGAGTATCCAGGGGCTGGAGCAGGGATTAGCCACTCTGTACCCTTCAGAGCGGATGTGATCCTTTCATCTCCTAGCCTGGGCTGCCTTTCCTGGCAGCCAACGAAAGCATGTGCTCACCCCACGGTACCAAATGCTCGACTCGAGGAAAGTTTGCTCTGTTCTATTCTGGAACAAATGGACCCAGATTTAACCATGTGATTCACCACTGGCAGACTACAATTGGTAGCAGATAGGGTCATTACCATATAGATGAATCTAGGAGTTGTCTTTGTCATTGGCTAGATTGAAGGAATGTGTGTTTAGGTATCAACGAGCATGACAACATCTGAACTTAAACTCTGCATGGCAAGTATGTTAGGAAATCAACAGTCGTATACATATGCATAAAAATATAAATACATCAATAAAACTCGTTCTGCAGTCCCGTCACCACAAACAATGATGAGTCATCTCTTGCTTTATCCAGGTGATGCAGATGTGTACACCTTTGAAATTCAGCATAGTTGTCTCTTTCTGGGTCTTGTCTTTCCATCAAAGCGTTATGTTGCAGTTTAGCCTGCAAAACAACAACCATTTATTTAACCATGAGGCCATTATCACTGGTCTCAGCTTATGATTTATTTAAACAGCCTGATGAGTACACCATTAATGTGTTGCATAAATACACACACACACACACACACACACACACCCCAACATGTGGAAAAGAGGCTGTGTGCTGGAGTGTTATGTAAAACCCAGAACTGGGAGAGGGGAGTGCGTCCTGTCTGTTCTGATAAAACCCATTGCTACTGATGGACTTTTGAGAAGACTGCCATCTGCTGTGCCACGTGTAACCTAAAGCTGTGTCTGCCACCAAGTCCTGGGGGTAGTTTGTATGGGCGTCTGCTGTAGTAGAAAACGCTGCAGAAATTAGCTCATCTACATGGGCAAACAGATGTTGCCATTTCCACAGAGTCCAATAGAAGTTGTATTATGGAGCATATGGGTAATTTTTTGGCAGAGAATGTGCTAGCACCTGAGTGGTTACAAGCATGCTTCTCCTCTATAATTACAATTTTCACTTTATTACTTTTACTGTAATTATAACTGTATTTTATCACAGCACTGAAGCACTTGGATATTCCCAAATATTTTTGGTATGATTTTACCACCGTATGTTTGGCCTTTTAAATCATATTTTTTTATTATTTTTTATCACCAGGATTTATGAAATGTGTTCAGAACATAAGGAAGCAACAAATACGACAGCGTGGGTGTTTGAGTGGATGTCATAAACATCCATGGTTCGGTTCCGCCCCGAGACCATTCTGCTCTTGCTCCCTGTTTGCTGTCGGCCTCTCTGCCACTATCGGAATAAAAGCATAGATATAAAGCCCAAAAAACCAAAACATAAAGAAACACAAAAATACCTCTCGCTTGAGCAAGCCACCTCAACAAAATGAGCATATAATGATCTGCGGTTTAGTGGTGAGCTTTCCGTGTTTTTAATATAACCGTGGACTTGTGTTTTTGTTAATATTCCATTTCAGAAGAATTGGCGCAAAACACTTCAGGACACAGGTAGAAGTTTGATGTTCAGTCAGATTATTCTTACTTTTGTTCTCTCTCCTCTAGAACTGGGAGTGCAATTGCTGGCAGTGATCAGATGGGTCTTCCATTAAATTTTTTTTTTTCTCTGGCTGTCAGCCATGTGATTGAATATCTGTGATATGGTCAGACTATCATGCTTCAGCAGACAGACTCTCTCTGCCGTCCACATGCTGGATTAATGGTGTGATCTCTGTGACCGATTTACTTTGTGTGTGCAATGCAGGCAAATTGGACAGCTTGTTCCCAGATGACAGCTATATAGATATGGGGGAGATTGACGTGGGGCGCAAGGTCGCACAGCAGATTCCTCCAGGTATCTTCTGGAGGTCCCAGGTCTTCATTGATCATCCCATGTACCTGAAGTTTAACGTGTCCCTGGGCAAAGATGCCTTAGTGGGGATCTATGGAAGGAGAGGCCTACCTCCGTCACACACACAGGTGGGACACTCTAATGTTACAGACACCCATTCACTTGTTACTCAAGTATTTTTTTTTCTTTGTGCCTTTTATGTGTATCACAAGAAACCCTAGACACTTTGTGAGCTTTTAATTGACATATTTGAGTGTATTCTGTGAGGAATCGTTGTGTTTTGTTGATTTAAGACAATTGTAAATAATGAATGTGATTCTGTAAGAAATGATTTATAATTGTGTCTCTGTAGTAAAAGGATTCAGCCTCTTTTTCCAGTCTTCCTGTGCCATAGAATATAAATCGGGATACAGTTAGGGAGAGGGGGAAAAAAATCTATCTAACCACGTGAGAGCGTGTCATGAATGCAAACCAATTCATAAATCTCTCTATTGTATTATGAATCACTTTCTTTGTTGTAGAAAGGATTTATTGCAAATTTCTTTTTTCGGGTTCAATATCATTAATGAATCACAAAAGTGTACAGGGCTCAGGGGCCAAGAACAGGAGATTTTTCTTTACACTAATTTCCCATCTATGTGCAGTGCAAAATCAGATATATCATGTGATTAATCATATCTGGCTGCTTGGTTCACAGGGTTTAGATTTGTGCTGTAAATGTAACTGAAGTTCAGCAAACATTGTCTACAGCATCATTTTTGTTTGCATTTATGTCCAATGTGATTTATTTCTCAGTCAAAAGATCATTTTAGTCTCTTCCCTCTATTTCGACTTCAAAGAAAGTAATCTGGAGTGGAGTTTCCATACTGTGACGGATTACACATACAGTGGCAGACGAGTCAAGATTCTCTTCCTTGTGTAGATGGAAATGAAATGCTGCCTTATTGGTATTCATTGAGCCACCACTGATATGAGGCAAATGGTTTGCAGATGTTATTTGGTAAACAGCAACCTAAAATTTTTTACCCAAGCTTCCCTCTTTCACTTTAATAGATTTAAACAGGCTTTCATATAAAATATGTGGAGTATGAAATTATCACAGGCGATCCAGCCACGATGTGCCAAGTCTTACTCAAGCTCCTCAGGAATGATGAGTTATTTGTGCAGACCAAATGATGCTCTGCCATAAAGAGAGCTGAAAGCACTCAAGTCTCACGTGTCACTCTAATGGAATGTCTGCGGTCCATCTATCAGTCTTTCTCACCTTCTGTGTGTCCGTCTGCAGTTTGACTTTGTGGAGCTTTTGGATGGGCGGCGGCTCCTGGCCCAGGATTTCCATGGTCTGGAGGGCCCCGTGGCTATGCAGCGGAGCCTGGTACCAATCACCACGCACGACACAGGCTTTATTCAGTACATGGACTCGGGCATCTGGCACCTGGCCATCTACAACGACGGAAAGGAAACTGAAACTGTCTCCTTCCTCACGACTGCCATAGGTGAGCGCCCTGGGCATGACCTGCTGCAGAAACCTGTAATAGCAATCCACATAATCCCGATAATACCAACTAGCAGCGCTCCACAGCAAACAGCCCAGACTCAGGGCACAAGTCAGAGATGGTTTTCGGCGGATTTCAATAGCAAAGGAAAGTGCAGGTTAATCAAAGTGAAGTTGAATATTACAAAAATCAGGACATCAGTGATACCCTGCCATGCCCCTGAGTAGGGCATTGAGAGATCATAATATCCTCATTAGCCTGAGTGTTCCGAGCGAATCAGGGGTCCAGCTTCTGGGAACCATTTGCATACAATTCAAAGTATGATTGTACCATCCCGCTAGTGCCATTTTTGATCGTGATTTGCTCCAATTTCCATCTCCTTTCCATATATCAGAGTGGGGAACGATATTTCTCACTGCTGACTATCTCTGCGTGGTGCACGGCTATGTTTCAGACATACGTCTTTCTTTGTGAAGGTGATTTCATTTTATACGCTCCCCTTTGTTCTCCCTAAAGCACCCTTGATTAGCGCTGCTGTATCAAGAAAGGTGTGAGAGGGCCTGAGGTGTCGACTTTCTCAGGGATGGCAGCTGGGAGCTGTTCTCACATGCTCTTTAATTAAAAGCTCCTGGGCCAGAGTCCATCTGTGACAGTGGGCTGTGCCAGGCAGCAGATCGATGAGAAGCTGTCCTCAACACCAATGTAACACCAAGCAGAGACAGGCAAGAGATGCACTATGCCCTCCCCCCCCTGCTGTGCCAACAACAGCTGTAATTCAATACTTAATATATGAGATGACACGAGGAGGGGGTTCACGGCAGCAGGTTTGCTTTTTTTTTCTCGACTGGGTGTTCATTGAGGCCTCCTGCAGTTTGTATCAGCGAATACCCAACAGGAATAAGGCGTTCTGTGCAGCAAATAGGGATGGAAATAGGGCGGGGCAGCGTTAGTCAGAGCTAGAATTTTTCCTCTGTCCATTTGTACCAGAGCCGATCTGCCCACAGGAGCTCAAGGGGGGCAGAGGGGCCCTTTCTAAAATGGGTCACCAGTTAAGTGTCCTTCAGCAGAAATTGAATCTGACCAGCTGCCTGAATTGTATTGAGCCATGGAGGGATGAAGTTGACCTTCAAAGAGAGTAGCCCAGGTATAGCAATATATGTGAACAATATTCAGAACAGACGCACAGAGAGACACAGGCAGCATTGGTTATGAGACGCTAGTAGGAAAAATGATTGTTGTGTTTCAAATAGTGCCAGATTTTACCATCAGCGATGGTAAAATCACCTTACATCACCTTGTGCTCTTCACATGTAGTAAATGAAATGTTTGCTCGTTGCAAATAGCCACGCCATGATACATCTGGGGGATAGAGCGTCCGTGTCCCTTTAATCTGGGTTACTCCTCATTACTTGGCTGGGGCTCCATGGCAATGTGAAATGTGTCCCACTGAATGTTTTGTATCACAGCCCTCTGGAGCATGAAGCCATTTGTCCCTGCTGCCTGGTGCCAGAGATGGCTGCCTGAACAGAGGAGCAAAGCAGAGGGAAGCAAAGACCCAGCACCAATGTCTTACTCTGTATCCCGTCTCACTGTAGCAAGAGTCTCCTTCTGTACACAACCACCCATCATTCAAAGGTGCTGAGCATCCTCGGAGAGCATGGCAAGGCACTGATTAAACCTGCCTACTGCACACTACACTGTCCTCGCTGACTGGAGAGACTCACACAATAGTTAGCTCCCCTGATATGAAGGGTAATGAATTTCAATGAAGCTCTGCTTGAATCCATGATTTATGCGTTGGCCTATGTCGAGTGTGTGGCTAAGAGATATTCATGGCCTCCCCTCCACGCTCTCGGAGGAAACGCAGGCAATATACATGGGGAGCGTGCATCCAGGATGGGAGCACTGCAGTTCATGATTACTCAATTAAACACGTACAGTTTGTTGTTCACCATAGAAATACCCATGGTACATAAAGATAAGATAACTTCAATTAGGCATACATTAATGTCGAATGGCTGCCAGCTTAATATGCTGCTGGGTTACATCCTAAACTAGATCTCGCTGCCTTGCTAGATGAACATTAAATCATATCCTCGCTTAGGTTTCCCGTCCCTATGTGATTGAGCTGCACCGTGCATGCCAACAGTTTCACTGACATTGTACTGGGAAGAATTTCTGGTGGCAAGTGTAATGCACACATACCACACCTCATTTTCCCAACCGTAAACCACTTCCCACCTACATACTGCCGGTGCCCCTCGCTTTGAGCAAAAAAAAAAAAATAAATGCAGAGGCTTCCCAGTGTAGTTAGATGTTCTTGTTGGAAGCCATCAAAAGCCCACCAAAATGCTGATTTGCTTCCACCACGCCGGAGGAGAGTCTCCCTTCACTGTCCCAACATGACACAGGCAGGCCCGCAGCACAGAAAACATGAACAGCATTTCTCTGCTAACTGCTTACCCCTCTCTATTTTTCACTATACCTCTGGTCTCCCTCTATCTCTTTGCCTGTCTCTGTTTGTCTGTTCTCACTGTCTTTCATTGCATCCTCAGTGATGATTGACTCTCCAGAGTAAAGGCAAGCTGAAGCCATGGCTCACATTTCTAGCCCTTTGAGGAACACAAGAGATTCTTTGTTCTGTGAGTTATGCCTCAGAGCCTCTGTTGCCTGTAGGCAATGGACAAGTCTGAATATTTTTCAGCACCATTTCAGCCTTAATTCAATGAGCGTCATGTTTCAGAATGCTGCTGCTGTTGAGCTCCTCAGACATCAGTGGTCACTCTTATTTAAATACAAGTGTCAGGCCATAGTGCTAGAAATAATTGCTTTGCCATTTTGCTTGATTTACTTAGAGGGATCAATAGAGGAAATGATGGAGAGGCTTACTCATACTCTACTAATTGTTTGCATCTCACAAAAGCGCCACAGCTTTTTAAGGAGAGATGAAGTAATAAACCAAGCAATCAATTTGAGAGTTCATGTAAATCACATCGAATGTGTGTCCAAGACATCTGCATACGAATGCCAAGTACAATAAATACAGCAAAGCCTACATATTTAAATGTGGTTTCTCTTTGTTGGAGTTCAACGCACATGTTCTAAGAAGCAGTTATGCTTTTCTGAGAACTGCAATTGTTCAGAGGGCTTAAATGGCAATGTGAACGCATGTATAAGATGTTTTCATGACAGAAATAATTTCTCCTTTCAAGGTTTTATTTGAGTGTTCTGTGTTCAAAAATGTAACTGAGCCCTTCATGTTCCGTTTTTTTTTTTTTTTTTTTTTTTTTTTTTTTTCTGTGGGTCTGTGTTTATAACCTGCATATATTTATATGAATAGACAAAACAGTAACATAAAATAGTCTGTCTTGTCTGTTAATTGTGTTTACAAATACATAAAGCAGACTGAGAAGAGAATAGAAGAAGAAAATATGATGCAGCATTGGCATTGGGGAAATGTGTTTTCCAGCATCGCTGAGGCTTTGAATCACCTGGTTGTGGCGTGCCATAATAGTATCTAGTCGAGTTCTTTGAATGATGATATGACGATGTGACATCTACTGCATCAAGAACGTGTGAGAATTTATTTGCTTTGTGACTTTCGGTCCAAATCCAGGAGATCAGAGCTTTACCCCTTTTAGTGAATTCTCCCAAACATTAGGTACTAATGGCTCAAAATGTTTTTCAGTGAAATGAAAATGTTGACAGGAGAGCTTGCTCATCACTGTCATTAGCCAAGTGATAATAATCAACCCAGAGAAAATGAGTGGGAGGAAAATTATTTTTCAAACCACATTACTCAGAAACACTCATGATTACCCTTTTGCAGAATCTATTGATGACTGTCCCAGTAACTGCTTTGGGAACGGTGACTGTGTTGGTGGAACATGCCACTGCTTTTTAGGATTCAAAGGACCCGACTGTGGGCGAGGTAAGTCATTCCTTCTGTCATAATGACTATTGATCCCCATCATACAGATACATAACGTTTAAGTGTGCTGCCCTAATTATATTCACTGTGCGACCACACAATAATTTTTAATTGTTCTTTGAATCTTCCTTATTAAATGAAACTCCTGTATTGATAGAAGAGTTTGAGATTGTAGGACTCGTGATGTGTCATCCCTTAAATTTTTAGACATCAAGGCTTTATTCATTTTTTTGGCAAATGAGAATATTCTTACAAAAAAAAAGAAAAGTTTAGACAATGTGTTCAGACGATAATAGTAAGTTTGTTTTGGTTGGATCTTTAAACATGGTGCCATCCGTTGTCTATGTGCTAATTAAACTTTTTATTAAATTCTTTCTTTGCTTTTTACAACCGCAGAACAGTGGTGGTGAAGAGGTTATATACTTCCCTGCTAAAAATGTGGGGTTACAACTACACAAAATCCCAAAGTGCAATAATTTGTGCCGCATATTACAAACTGACAAGTCAGTCTTTAATCATTCTGGTCAGAGGCTCTCAAGCACAACTTCAGCTCAAAGTTATTCTGTTCGATAGTTGGAGAGCTCCATTCAAATGGATGTATGCTGTCTGCTCTTTTCAAAGCTGCCTGTCCAGTCCTATGCAGTGGGAACGGCCAATACCTTAAAGGTCGCTGCATGTGTCACAGTGGCTGGAAGGGCGCCGAATGTGACGTTCCCACCAACCAGTGCATTGACATCACTTGCAGTAGCCATGGGACCTGTATCGTGGGAACCTGCATCTGCAATCCAGGCTACAAAGGGGAAAACTGTGAGGAAGGTAATTGTCTTAATAATTCATGGTAATGTATCCTAAACTTGTAAAATTCTACTTTATACTCCTGCTATAACCACAATCTGAGCTTGTTAGTGCTTGACATTTTAAAGGGCCACTCATAATTGAAATGGCTACTATGTTGGTGTGACTTACTTAGCAGTCTCGACAGCAGTAAAGACAGCGCATCCGCTAGGAAGAGCATTGTGCTCATAAAACTCAAAAGTCTTCATCCCAGCTTACTTTTCTCACACAAATCATGCGTACAAGGCTTAACTCTGATCAGAACTGTCCGTTTATTGTATGAAAGTCAGCCACAAAGTCTGATTTCAATCCATTAAGAGCTCCACATTCATGATGCTGGATAAGGCTCGACCAGATAAGATTGAAGAAGCCATTGTGTTTGTCAGCTGTTGAAGGCTCTCATTTCAAAATGAAAAATGGAGCCTGGGAGTTTGATAAATGGGGGTTTGTGACATCCATAGGCCCCAATTCTATTTTGGGCATAGCGTTTGCCATAAGGAGTGGAGGGGAATGTGGACGGCGGCCCTCTAACATTTTTACCTTTCTTCCCTACGACCTTCAGCCTCGATGATTAATTGCCAGGAGAGACTTGCTTGTCAGTTAGCCTCTGATCTTTGTGCCTTGTGTTCAAACCATCTGCTAAGAGGCAGGAGATCCTGTTTGTCTTACCATAACGGCCTTTATACTCATTTATGTCATGGTAAAGGGGAACTGCCATGGCGCGGCATGCTGCTCTTAGTAGATAGACATTGCTCCTGTGTGGTGCCCATTTGACATCTGTGTATACCATAAACATATTGGCTAGTAGAAAGAATGTTATTGTTGTGACTGTATGTCCTCACAGCCCTTATGCTGTACAAAGCGAATACTCACTGAGCAACACGTCATGGGATGAGATAGTATAAAAACAGCCACTAATTGATATTTGCATGTGAACTGAACTTGCACAGTAAAGGGAAAAGGAAAAGGAAACCAGTGATGTCTCCTTGAGACAAAGTGATATCAAATTGGCTGTGAGCTAGTCAAGCATGTCGCTGCCCTAGGCCTTTCCTCAGTTTACTCCCCTCTCTCTTTTGCAGTCTGTTAGGGGGTTGGGGGGTTGGAATATTTTTAGTTTTGAAGTACTCATCATTATTAAAGCGCTTTCCCTCTTTGGTATGAACATTCAGGGTGAGATGAATGTATAGTCTTGGCAGCAGTGTGGGCAGTTCCTGTATAAGGCCTAGTGTGGTTAAAAAAAACAAACAAAAAAAACAATCAGTTGATTTGGCTCCAGTTTTAAAGAAAGAGGGCTTTGTTACTCTCCACTTCCCTCGTCTTTACATTGTATCTCGGCACTAAACCAGTTGTACCGCCCACTGCCTTTGTCACGACACTGGCTGAAATAGATACAACAGGTTGACTCTGAATGAAGGTAACAGCAGGTGGCTGGTGTGTCTAACATTTTCTGTTTGGACCCCTTTTTAGTGGACTGCCTAGACCCAACCTGCTCAGGGCGGGGGGTATGTGTCCAGGGAGAGTGCCACTGTTTTGTGGGGTGGGGAGGGCCAGGATGTGAGAGCCCCAGGGCCTCCTGCATGGACCAGTGCTCTGGACACGGCGCTTTCCTGGCAGACACCGGAACCTGCAGCTGTGATCCCAACTGGACAGGCCATGACTGCTCAACAGGTGAGTACTTCCCTCAAATGAGAAAATACATTGGCAGAACTCCCCCTTCGCTAGCAGGTGCTCATTTAGCTCTAATTACCAAGCAGAAAAGAACAGCAGCGCATTCACAGATAACGTTGCATAGGTTAAATTCAAGAATATGTTTCTCATTGCAGGATGGAAACAAGTTTTGGGTCATCATCTCAGATGCTTGTGAAAGTACCCGCTTCATAAATAGGGATGATTACAGAGTGCTCTGTAGAGAACAAAACATAATTTGAGATTTTGCTGTTGTATCACAGCTGTGTTCCTCAGCTCCAGCAATATTGGAGCAAGGTTTCTCAGTTATGCAATCTTTAATATTTACCACTTCTCCCATCCTGACAGTGATCACAATCAGTATTTTACAGTACCCAATGTGACTTATACATCTCAGTATGTGCAACATTCGCTTAAGACCTCACAACTGTCAAGAACAAGTAATAACCTTGAATATGCTCAGTTCATGTCTGATAAAATCCTTGCTTTTTTGTCGGATTGATTGCACAGCTCGATTCAGTACAGCTTTGGTAATTATTATGCTTCTCACGGAGGTAAACATTTCTGATAATGTTACAAGAAAATGGTTCACATAAAAGCCCCAATTATTCACATCATTGATCAGCTGGAAGTCCACAGCTAGCTATCGAACGCAGGTTGATCTATTTCTTTCTACAAACGGTTTCATCCTCAATCTGCACATGCTTAGCTGGCAGCCAAAGAAAAGAGGGGAGTGCATAGCTGGCGTGATCTAATACAAGCTGATGCTCTTTCTAGATTTTAGGACTTCTTCATGTTGGCAAAAGGCGCATAACTGATGATAACTCTTTCTGCTGTGGCGGATTGTTCCCATTGTGTTCATTATGTCCATGGGGAATCTTTTCTCTTGACAGTCAAGAATATGCTTAACATAAGACACAGTTTTACCTTTTTCAGTCTCTATCGACGAAAAAAAAAAAATTGTAGCAAAATGTAACTTTGGCACTGACAGCAGCCCACCTGCTCACACTTGCTAGAGTATTTGACTGAAAAAAAAAAAAAAACAGTCGTAGATTATTAAGGAGCTGTCAAATGTGGGTATCCAATATAACTGACTTGCAAGGTTGGCAGATGCAAATGTTCCAGTAAAAGTAGGTTCTTTTTATTGTGAAGCTGGCTGAAGAGTTTCACAATTTTCCAGACACGCAAATGCTCATATGACACTGTTTTTTATGGTTTATGGTTATTCTCTGGCAGATTAAAGCTTCATTTAGCTCTGGTCGAACAGGCCTCTTATGTGTTGGTAATCAGCATATCAACCCTGTTTTTTTTTTTTGTTTAGATGCCGATACAGTTGTGGCCTGCAGCTTCCTTCATTTAAACAACATCATTTGTATTCTCGCAGAATATTTCCAAAATGAGAGTTTTAGTCTGCCAGTATCTCTGATCCACGAATCCCTTTATATTCTAGGCAGACACAATGACCTATTAGGTAATCTCAGGGATTTGGAGGGAAATGGGCAGTTAGTCTGAGTCTGCCTCGGAAAGAAAAGAGCTCTGTAAATGATGATGAGTTGGCTCTTTATCCTCCTTTATCCTGTTCATTGTAGAGCTTTCTGTGGTCTAATACAACACTAAGCCTGGTGGTGTGGTAGTACAGCTAGTAGCCTATAACCTTGGAGACTGGGGCAAGAAAAAGATGGAACGCTTTCAATGTATCTTTCAGGATTCTGTAATCCCCCATCCCAATACTTTTAAGTCACAAACTCATTTTCTCATGTTGCTCTGGTACAGTACAACCTGGGCATTCACAGTTGGTTGTAATGCTGTTACCAGCCATAAAACAATGCCTGAGGTTTTTATGTCCTTTAATATGTGTGTTTTTATGCCATTTTTGCCATTCTCCCACCCAGAGGAAAGTTTGTTTACACAATCCTTTAGTGCAAATAGTAAGGGCCATCATGGGAATGGGGGTATTTCTCACCGTGGACTCCTCTGGCTAGGGATAATGAGGGTTTGCCTGCAGGCTGTAATTGCATCTTTATCACTTTAAAGGTTTCTCCTTTGTTCCAAGTGAACAGTTGTCTCACAGTCAGTTTGGGTCCTTTTTCTCTGATCGCTATGTGTTCCTGTTGGGGTCAGTTTAAGAGTGTATTTCAGCCTATATGCTAATGAGATCACTCGAGATCTTCATCTTGTTCATTAACACCTCCTATTTATCACTGTTAAGGATGTTAGAGGATGTAGAAGGTATTGTTGCTGAGTAAATGGTTGGTAGAAAATGATTGCTGAGCAGACAATTGAAAATTAGTGGAAGATATTCTGTCTGCATGTCTAATGATTATTTTGTGTGTGTGTTTTGTTGTTTTTTTTTTTCTCAGTATGCAATTTTTTGTCCCCTGTGTAATTTCTGACATCCCGAATAAAGTTGGGAATTAGAGGATAGGTGAAAGGGTTAGACATGAGTCGGTCAAGGTTAGGTTTTAATGTGTCAATCCTATCTCTTAAACGTCAACTGCTGCAAACATAAACAAGGATGATAACATGGTTTTAGGATTTGGTTTAGGTTAGGTTTATATAACATTAATGGTTGGTACAGGGCATTTAGTTTTGTAAGTACGGTTCAACTCTGTGTGTGTGTGTGTGTGTGTGTTTTTGATCAGTCATAAGGGGCAGTGATTCAAATGCTGCTAGCATACTGTACCTCTAAATCAAAAGTCAGATGTAAAATTAGCATTTGCATAGTTTAACAAAGTGCTGAGCTGTAATTAGCAGGGGAGAGTGATTTTTAAAAAGCTTTTTAAGCTGCTAATGTCATGTTATGGTTTGTGGGTGAAAATACCCCTCAAATTTAATTTGTAGCACTGACAAAATAGGCACAGTAAAGGCAGTAATTGACTTATTAAAAGATTTTACCTCCAGTTTGGTCCCCTGTGGTCATATTTGAATTGGCTTGGCTAATAAGCTAGGAATACATTTTGTATTGTTCCTCGTTGCCCATACCGCTAAGCCCCTTTTATAACAGAATGGTTAATAAAGAGGTTAGCATTTCAATGAGATTCATAAGTAATCTGTCAGTGTTTAATTTCTTTGAGCCTTGGTCTTGTCATACTCTCCCCCGAGTTCATGAGACGAGGGTAATGTCCCAGGCTCTATCACAGCCTGTCAGGAAGGTCTTTCAGGTGCCACACAATGGGACCGGCTGAGCTTTAGTTCTTCTCTCCATCTCCTTCTTGCCATGAATGTACTTCTTCCTCTGCTACACTGAACTTAAGTAGAATTAAGAATTTGGCAGTATATTGATATCTGGAATCTTTTCTACTGAGCCTTACAACTGAGCCTGCATCCCACAGTAAACACTGTGGTGAAGCTATGAAGTGAATTTACTCTTTAATCAAAATGATAGAGCTCATATTGCTGCAATTCGTATGAGAAGTTCCAGCTGTGAATTTTTTCCGTCTTTACCTCCATTGTGACAGAGAGAAGTGAATTTACAAAGAGAGGAGGCAAAGAGAAGAATAAGTCTGCTAAGGCCTCTACAATCCATGTCTTTTCTTTGTAATGGACTTATTAGATTTGTATTGTCAAAAAGGATTCCCCCTTATGAGGTGCAGGAATTTCTTTTCAGCTACCATCAGACAAGGTAGTGGAGCGTGGCCGCCTTTCCTTGACAATAACTCCTGGATTTGTCTTTCCTTCACCCTTGTTGCTTTGTCCCGTCACCGCCTTGTCTTCCCTTTCCATCCCACTTCTACCCCCTCCCTCCTTTCTGTCTGTCTTTCCCCACTCTTTTTTTTTTTTTTTTTGTCTTTTTCTGTGTCCCTGTCTCCCACAGAGATTTGTGCAGCGGACTGTGGTGGTCATGGCATTTGTGTCTCAGGCACCTGTCGCTGTGACGATGGCTGGATGGGCACTGGGTGTGACCAGAGGGCGTGTCACCCTCGATGCAACGAACACGGCACTTGCAGGGACGGCAAATGTGAATGCAGTCCGGGTTGGAACGGAGAACACTGCACTATTGGTAGGATGGGAAGAGGTTTTTCGCTTTGGGTTGGGGGGACTGTTTGCGTCCACATGTGTGTATGTATGTGTATGTCTGTGTGTAAAGGGGGAGGGGATTTCGGGGTGCCGACAAAGGCATAGGCCGTCTGTGTGCCTGCGTGCATATGAGGCGCTGGGTCTGAGGGGAAAGGTCCAGCCGGAGAAGAGAGGGAAAAGCATGCTTAATTGAATTTGTGCAACTCGGTAAAGCATGAACAGGTTTACTCAAGGATCTGAGGCTTGCCTTCATGCATTTTAATGTGGGAATGTGCTAAGGTGTCCTTTCATTTTACTCACCCTTTTCCTCATCTCTTTCTTTGCCCACTTTCCATTTACTATTAATTTCAAATGCTTACATGTAAGTCATTGTGAGCAGGTCAGCCACCACTTTTAGCTCTGTAGTTACACAAATACTTGTTCTTCTGCCAACGCTTGTAAAAGTTAAGTTTCCAAGACCTTGACTGAATGTCAAGAGCTTTTCTTGAAAACTTTAATACACTTGAACATAAAGTTTTTCACAAAATTGTTCAGTGCTTGACAATAAATGAGCCAGCATATACTGGATGATTATACTTTATTATACTTTATACTTTATACTTTTTTAAGTATTTGTTTTAAGGAATTAGAGGCTGCTAATATGTAAATAACGGAAGCAACAGATTCAGCCGAGCTGTTATCGTAGGTAAGCAAAAGTTGACTTCTGCTTTTGACCTCTCTCCTGTGTTTGAAATGACCACTACCAGAGAGACAGCATGAAGATATTTTTGAGTTGTGGTGATGGATGTTCTGAGGTTTGACAGCTTATTATTAAGCTTATTCAGATGAGTGTTTTGATAGCACCATGATGTTTGCCTGTCTGGACTGTCAAACCTCCTCTGAACACCAGAAGGGACCACCCAGAGAACATGCCTGCTTTGCAAGATTGCAACTCTGCCATTCCCCTCCTGTCCTTCTTCTCCTCTCTTCTTTTCACTTAAGCGCATATGCATACAATTTTGAAATATTGCTTTTTTTATTTGGATATTTCTATATTTTCCTCTATATTGCAAAGGGAAATATTTTTAGCCCTGTGACCCGGAAACAGAGAAAGCGGTTGAAGATGAATGAAGATGAATATTTTTACCCCACATCAGCTTGAATAGCATATAACATTACCCAAAATAATGTATATTTACAAAAATCCCGATATTAACCAGCATTGATCATTATATGGTTCCAAAACTCAACAAGCATCAAAGAGCAAGTGGCAACACAATAGCTATTTCTCTGCTGCGGCATTTCTATGAACAGAACTTTACAACTAATTCGATAGAAAATTGAGAATGCCCTATAGGTGAAGGTTTTGTTACATATTGAAAAAGGTAAAAATTATTTTCCTCAACATTGTCATGCATAGCTTGAAAAAGAGCTGCCTTAGTGCAGAGCCTTGGATCAGTCTGTGAATGTTTTATACGCTGGTCTTACATTATTGATGGGCCTTTTATAAGTGCCATATTGAGATCCCCACTCCCTTGACAAGAATATACCTCAGTGCCCACCATTAAGAAGCCAAAGATCCCAATTTAAATCAATTTTCATTATTGAGAGCTCTACATTGGCCCAAAGCCCTATGCAATGGAGCACAGGAAGGTCCGATATGGCCTCGCCGTTGGCAAAGCCTCTTGTGACCTCATTGTCTATATAGGTGTTGGAAGATTAAAAGCGTTTTTTCGCTGGACATCCTGACCTCTCGTCTGATATTGCTTGAGAGATTTAAGCCTGGTAATGTGTGCATCAATCACGCTGCTTTTGACACACTCCCCTAAGATATTCCGCCGATTCTGGCAGTTGATAAATGGGGATGGATTGAAATGTGGCTCGTCTTTATTCTTCCCTCTCATTCTCTCTCTCGTTGTTCCAACCTCTGTGTCTTTTTCACGTCTCCATCCCTTCTCCCTTTGTGTTTGATTGTATTTGTTGTGTTGCTTGAAACGCATGGTTTTGCTTTATGACTGCACTCTTCTTTTTATTTTCATTTACCTTTTGTAATGTACACTAACACCTTGCCTTGCTGTCTTGTCATGGAAGTGGCACTGTTCAAACCTCCCTTATATGTCTTGTCTTTTATCTCCCAAGCTCACTATCTGGATAAGGTAGTGAAAGGTATGACATTCCTCCTTCCTTCTATTTTGCCCTCCTTCCATTGTAACTCCAGCCAGCATTAACAAACCAAGCACACACACCATGCTCTTCCCCTACATTGACATATGCAAACACTATGCACCTCCTCTTGCCCCAAACAAGTCATTTGAAACATCTCCACCTTCCATCAACTTTTTTCCATATTGTCACACAGTAATCTCCACTTAGCACTTTCGCACCTGGTGAGTCAAGTTGTGCTCCTTTCTTTATGTGTTGAAATTGTGGCGTGTATATATGTGCGTGCGCGCGCGTGTGTGCGTGTGTGTGCGTGCAGCCTGACTTTCTCAATTGCGAGACGTTGGGAAAGGGGCTTCATAACCTGTGCCATGCATTATGGATGAGCATGCAGCTGTGAGCAGGGCCTGATAGGTGCTGAGGCCGCATCCTACCTAATTAAAAGAGTTCATGGTCTGGTTGGTGCAGGGCAAGCAGGGGGTTGAGGCTCTGCAGCAGCCTTGCTTCTCTGCCTCCGGTCCCCTCTTTCACTCTCACTGTGTCCTTGGTAATGGACCACCTGGCATGACAGCGGCTGCCAGAGTAGTCCTTCGAACACTCGCACCCTCACGTCTGGAGCTGTTACAGGCTGACTTGGGCAGAGCTCAGCGGGGGATCCTTTCTGAAAGCACTGCCAATTAAGTTGAACCGATGCCAAAAGAGAGCAGATCTTTATTTATCCCTGTAATAAACATTCAGAGCCTGCTAATCATCTGTCTCCACTGGTCTAACCAGTGTTGTTTTGTCCATTTGCTCAATAAAAGGGTGACTAATACCCAAACATGTTTAGGAGGGAGGATACTTTCTAATGGCACTGGCCTTCTGCAGCAAGTTCCTTCCTCAGGGAAATAGAGAGGAAGAAATGGGGATTGGATTATTTATTTTTCTTACATTTTTTTAATGCTCCGCAATTTGCTTCACATTAATGAAGTAGTCTGTGTGCTGGTGGCTCCTTTTGTTATTTACCTCTATTTCAACAAAAACTCTAGTTTTTTTCTCCAGGGTGTATTTGGAACATATCAATGAATCGCGACAACCGAGAAAGCACAACTGCAGGTTGGGCATGAAATGTTTAATAATTTGTTCTCGATGGGCCAACTAACATGGCTAAAAGCCTCATATTTTAATATGGCACTGCTGCAACAATATTATATTATGAATTGGCTTTTTCATATTGGAAGGACAGGAGATCATAAAATGCCTTTCACTTCTCAATTCACCTTTTGAAAAGCATGAATGCACAAATGTGTTAGAACAACACTGTTGTAATTTTGCATCGCCACAGCTAAAATGCAGCTGATGCATTACTCAGCGAAACATGTGACCTACAATCTCATCCCATCTTTTTCTCATTCTGCTTTTACCTTTATCTTCCTAAAGACTTATCTCTGTTTTTTACTCATCACTGTTTCTTCTTCAGCCGATCCTGCTCCCTTTAATAAATATCCTCCTGTCCCTCTTCCTTCTTTCTGGTTCTCTCCTTCTCCCTTTTTAATGGAAGACCGCAGAGGTAGCATGCCCAGACTCTCTAGTTGATAAAAATGGGTCAGCTTAGCATTCTCTCTATCAAGACAGCTTGTTAACAACACAAACTTTGAGAAACATATGTGATATCCTGAGATGTAACCCTCTGCCTCTACTTCAGTGAGGGGATAGGGATCATAAGGTACTAGATAAATTCTAAACAGCCACAGAAAAATGGGTGAGATAATCCCCTGATCTATGCCCTTGTGAAGGCCCATTCAGAGCAAAACGTTTTACCTGTCATTCTTTTCCAGCATGTTTTCAGCTCTACTGAAGCTGGCAGTTTGTGTCCAGGAACAGAATTAGCGCAAACAAAGTCCTCTCCTGCACAATGCTATTGAGCTCAGCTTTTTCCATTTCCTACTATTATATTTTGCATTCCGCTCTCGTTAATGAAAGACTACACTTTCCCTGAAGGGATAATTTTAACAATTTATAAGAAAAGTCATGGGACAACTTAAAAAAAAAAAAAAAGAGAGAGAGAGAGAGAGAGGAGAGATAGCGAGTCGTGGTATACATCTTTTTTTCAAGAACTAATGCAGTTCTGATGCAGCTCATTCTTTTTTGCAGACGACAGCAGCAGCAATGCTATAATCGTAATGATGGTCACATTTGAAAATCACATAAAAACAGATCCAATTATGTGCAAGGCTGCCAGCATGTACACCATTGCTCTTATTACCCAGCCGTAGTACCATAGATACAGAAGGCCAATCTACTGTAGTAATGAGCGAATATTGATTTAGAAGATCCCCCTTATCTGATTTTACTGCAAAGGGATATTATAAGCTTCACAAAAGGTGTATCATATTAATCAACTTCAGCTGAGGCTCATTAAAGCCACTCTCACCCATTTAAAGGGACTTTTGTCTATTGCCAACAGAGAAATATTAACAACAATTCACAATCATCAATAAGCTGCATTGCTGTCATTATTTTACTGTGGGAGTTGGTTCACAAACAATATACAGCGTTTGCGTGTCTCCTATTAAACCTGTTTAATTTCGTATTCTGTGCCGACCTCTTTGTTTGTCCTTTTTCCTTACACAGAGGGCTGTCCTGGTTTGTGCAATGGAAATGGTAGGTGCACTCTGGGTAACAATGGCTGGTACTGTGTGTGCCAGCTGGGCTGGAGGGGCACTGGCTGTGACACCTCTATGGAAACTGCCTGCAGTGATGTCAAGGACAACGATGGAGGTAATATCGCAAAAAAAAAAAAAAAAAACACACCACAATGCCTGACCCTGGCAAAAGTATCAACGGGGACTCTTAACTAAACATGATTTCACTACAAAATCGTCCACCTTTTGTGCTGGAGAGTATTGTGTACTGTACCTGCCATGCGCTGCCCGGGCTCAGTTGTATTCTTATGCAGGTGAAGATGAGGAATGGCTTCCAGTCAGTCCATTGGACAAGAGGGTTTTTTTTTAAAAAACAGACTAGATGGCCCTGCGCCCCAAGCATGCACTGGCCCTAGGGAGAAGTTCCTGCTCTGCTCGATAACTAGCCCCAGGCACAGTCGAGCCTGCACACAGAGTCAGCCAGCCAGGGGTCTGCGCTACTCTTAAGGCCAAGTGGGAGACGTGACTTCCTTTCTTCAAGCCCTCATTTTTGGCCTCAGCTATGCACTAGCATCCCTTATTTATGCAGGGGCTGTTTGTCTCCCCATCACAGCGCAGGGACCACGGGGCAGTGGCAAAGACTTGGGTGCTGCTGGGGATTTGACTGACTCCTGACAGCATGGTTTATTTTTAACACCCATCTGGCCAGATAGGCCCCTGAAAGTAAAGGGTAGACAGTCCGGTGACCCACTTCAGCAAAGTGAAGTGCATTGCAAAGCCGCTCGCTCTGTTTTGTGTTATTACAATGAAATTACAGAAACGACAAGCATCCCCGGAGGTGTTTTGAATTTATCTCCAGGATGAAATATACATGACATCATGTAGTTAAGTCATCTAGTAAAACAGCAGTCAAAATGAATAACACCCCAATGACTCAAATATATATTCTCAGCTGTTTGTTCTTTTCCAGGTGTTTGACTTGACGGTTTTTTAAATGCTGGCATGCATGTGTGACTTCTTTCACCTTATCAGATGGCCTGGTGGACTGCATGGATCCAGACTGCTGTATGCAGGCGACCTGTCACACCACCTCTCTGTGTGTGGGCTCCCCTGACCCCCTGGATATAATCCAGGAGACACAGATGTCCTCTACACAGAGCAACCTGCAAACTTTCTATGAGCGGGTTCGCTTCCTGGTGGGCCGAGACAGCACCCACATCATCCCTGGAGCTAATCCATTCGATGGAAAGTGAGTGACTCGTGCACCGTCTCCCACCATACACCAGTGACGCTGGCATTCAGCAACCAGATGAAAGCTATTATTTTCTTGGGAAGGGATTTTTGACATCAATATTGAATTGAATTTTCCTTTTTTTTTTCCTACTCTATCATTAGTATTTCATGCCTGAGTTTCTTGTGATATCATACTTCAGTTGAGTCATTTAAATTTGTAACTGCTGGATTTAATATGTTTCATATTTTAATTCTGCTGCTCAGGATGCTTGACTTTGATCATATACACACTTGTGCAGCTCTGCTCATTTCCACTAGATTTAACAGTGATCCAGTTTGAATTCACATCCTCGCTAACCTCACACAAGTAATGACTTTACAGGTGCAAGCACAAATCAATCAGTGGCTTTCATTATTAATATAGGCTAATGCAATAATCACAATCTATGGGTATTGCACTGACAGAGCTTAGGGAGGGTTTTTGTTGTTTGTTTTTACCCAGACGATAATGTCTGCGGGAGGGAAGTAGTTGTAAGCAGCAGGGGCTGAAATGGTCAAGGCTGGTGTCATAAAGGTTAATGATGGACAGATGATAATGGACAAACTTGGAATGTGGCAAAAAAAAAAGGCATCTCATATTCATGTATTATGATTACTCTTACTGTAATCCATCCGAGGCCCACTCCCAGAGGGAGAGCTCACGACACCTCGGCCATGGAATCTGAGATGCTTTCATATCAGACAGGATGGCTGTCAAACTCCCATAAGACTCCCCTATTTCCCCTTTGCCTTTGTCTCCTTCTCTTTTCATCTTTAATCGCTTGCTCTCGGATCTCTCTTATCTTGGCTTATTGGACTAGTGTGAAACGAACACAGCAACATAGTGAGTTAAATACATTGAGATTGTTTCAAATTTTCATTTGCTTGTGATATTGTGATTATTTTTTTTTTAGAATGCTGTCAGAAACAGCGGGCAAATCAAAACAAACTTCACAGCGTGGAGTTGTTATCTGAGTTGTTGCTTCTTTTTTTTGTTGTTGTTGTTTTGTTTTTTTACCGTCATACAGATTTGTTTTTTATTTTTTTTAACTGATGGCAGAAGGTGGTGGCTTCAGACATCACTATTTTTATTCCAAAAGAGTGGTTGCTTTGAACTTGAAGGGAAAATTCAATTTGAAAGTGTCCCTATTCCAGTAGCATCATTTCCTTTTAGTATGTTTTACAACACAGCAAATCTTAGTATTGGTTTGTTGTTGAGATGTGCATATAATGTGACATTTGCTAACCTAATGCTGCGTTAGTATTTGTACTCAAACATGTTTTTATCTATACGCTGTCCACACTTGGCATGTTGCCTCAGGGTTTTTGTCTGTGTGCAAATAGTCATCGGCAGTCACTCAGTTTACAGTTAGAAAAGAAAATAAATAAATAAATCAATAAATCAGCTTTCATTGGTTTCATACTATGCCTCTTTTTGAACTTTTAGCGGTCGTGTCAGCCAATACTTGAGAAAAGCACTCTTAACTCACTTTGTGACATTTTCCCTCATTGACATTTTTCAAGCTTTCAAGAACCACTCAACATTTTGCAGTTCTTCACTGGACAGAGGAAGAGGCGTACAGGGCCGAGTAATACTCTTGTCTCTCTCACAAGAAGATGCAGCCATAAATAAGTAAAATCAAGAATTCTGCGATGAGCTGCAAGAGATTGGAGGCCTTGACTCACCTAAAAATATCAGTGTTAATCTATTATTCATGCTTGGTATTCATTGCCCACCCTCTGACAGATATGAGCGGTTATGACAGGAGGCTCTAGGCTTCAGATGAGCCTTACAGGCACGGTCTTAACGTCTTCCTGTTACGCCTGCCCTGGTCACCTGATCATCTCGCTATTGATCCACTAACCACTTCCTCATGCTAGTAGACATGTTGGAGTGCTATTTCTGATGTTTCCCACCACAAAAAACTGCAAAGGTGCCACTGAATAAAGCATCTGCCACTGCATAAAATGTCTCAGCCCTCTGCTATGACACATAATACGAGAAACTGCCAAGGCCTAGTATTGGATGCTGACTAGAATAGTAAACAGGGACTTTGTCCATAGAACAGTTTGGGCAAAGATTGATAGCTGGCTTATAATACCAAAGCAGAAGCCATTTGCTTCATTTATAGGCTTGTGCTTTTATTATTCTATTTATATCTTTTATTAGACTCAGACCATTAATGTCAGAATACCTCTTATTTGTTTTCCCTCACACTGCGCACTGTCCCTTTCATCAGCATTATATGTTCGGTGAGCTAAAAATTTACCTTGATCTCTCCTTATTTCACACTGCGCAGTGTGCTGGATAGCGTACAGGCAGGGGGAAAGGAAGGCTGAAGTGACATGCTTACATTAGCAGCAGCGTTTGCCCTATAATCAAGTCATTTGTGTGGGTAATGATGTTTTTGTTGCTTTTGTGCTGATGGTACCATTTATTAGCCTAGCTCATTGAAATTTCCCTATACTTAAGTCTGGTATGCATATTTATTTAGTCTAAAATACAATTGAGCAGTGTGGTAATTATGTGCCAGTTACTGGGCCATTTTACAATTTTTTGACAAATGTATTTTGTGTAAAAGTTGGATGTCCATGATGCCTTTGTGGGGATATTTTCCGCCAGTGCTTTGTTCACTAAGAGTCATTTGTGATGGGCAATCAGCTATGTTGGAACAGGCAGCTTGAGGCAAATGAATATGAAATTAGATTTATTTTTTTTTGTTTTTTTTTATTTATTTATTTATTGTGAAACTGCTGTAATTAGCTGTGAAAATTAGCCTTCCCTTTCTTTCACCATACCATAATCAAAAGCCATAATCTTACTACTTCTAAAATTTCATTCTCAATTATTTCAACTTCAGACATCAAACGTTGAGTTTTTTCAGAAGTGCTGAGTGCAAAGTTTATTTGCTCGATGTGTGGCAAAAACCTCGCAAAACTCCCCGACATCTGATCAGACGAGATCTTGATATCCATAACCATCCCTCTCCCTCTTAAAAGAACCTGCTGAGCTCGCGGGTCTCACCTGTTGGTATGTCCTTGCTTTGCTCTCTGTTTACATGATGTATGATAAACTGGCGGCTGGAGATATTGTGATGTCCCATTTGACTTTGGACAAGCGAAATCTCCCGTGGAGCCGAAGTTCCTGCGGTGGATGCTTCATGATTTCTCTGCTTCTCTCTCTCCATTGTATTTGATGTCAATATTTAAATCATTTGTCTTGACAGGAATCCCATGTGGTTCACAGAGGCAAGAGGGAGATAGTTCCGCTTTCACACCTCCATTTGAAGAAATGGAGGTGTGAAAGCGGAAGAAAAGATATGATTGGCTCTTCAAACAAGACTCAAAAATAAACTGCTGGCATGAATGATTAATCGCAGACAGCCAGGCCAGTGCTGGGTTAACTTTGGTAGTAATTCTATGTAAATGCATCTCGATAGATCTTTGGGTATCAGCCCAAGGATTCAGAGCACTATATCCTTGCTTGTTTACAGTGTAGTGGTGGACAGCCAAGGTCTTCTGAAGGGGACCCACCCTAATTATCATAAAACTGGGTTCCTGGGGACCAGGATAGCGTGGGGTGAATGATCTTGCCTCTGGTAAGGACATGTTGAGGGCAGCTACTAACACGCTAGTGTTAATTGTTTCCAGTTCGTGGCAGTGTTTAAGACCCAAATGCATTAAAAATAGCCATGGTTTAATGAAGATGTGGCAGTAAGGCATTTGTTAGGGGACCGATTTTAGCAAACGACTACAGGAACAACAGCTGACCATGAGTTGGGCCTCACTAATGACGAGGGCAGAACTCCACAAGGGAGCTGTGATACAGCAAGGTCTGAACTCATCAGTTCAGTGAGATTAGGAGTTGAATTTGGACGACTTCCCACTATTGATTGGTGGGGACTGATGATCAGATCTAATTTATGCAGCTTCTGGAGACTCGATGTCAGTCTGGAAATCTGTTGAGGTCTTGATCACCAGCCAAGCAAGTCTTGCAATCTGCAGTCCTATTATTTCCCTCTCTTCCATTCCATAATGGAAAAGATAAATCCTCTTTTTTTTAATTAGAGCAAAAGCAAAGTAAAGCTTCTTTATCTCATTATCCTGCCATTCTGGATAGAGAAATCCTCAGAGACAGGCTAGGAGGTGTTAGTTCGTTCCGTTATGGCTTTTTGCTTTTATTGTGTCCAGTATTTTATTTTTTTTTGACAGCAGCCATATTTACTTACTTTACTGCTTTTTCACAGTTAAAGGTTCTTCGTTAATTTAGTTCCCTGTGAGGAAAAGATAGTATGCCTTTCATTTATGCATTCTGTTTATTGGATTACCAATAGCAACCCATGTACAATTCACTCCTGTTGCTCTGCGTTGGATTGAAAATGGTCAGTTTTTCTGACATGGAGCCAGAGAGGCATTGATTTATCTCTGCAGTATTTTTTGACTTTCTGGTAATGTAAGTGCTTTATCCATTCCAATTTGTGTGTGTGAGGTGAACAGACTGCATTACAAACAGCAATGTAGAGTAATGCAATGCCGCCTCTAATTAACAGGATTTATTGTAGGACTTCTTCTTTTTTTATTGCTTGTACACAATTGCTTTGGTCCCTTCCATCATTGTAACAATGTTGTTCCATCTGCCTCCCATACAGGCATGCTTGCGTCATCCGTGGACAAGTTGTGACCTCAGATGGAACCCCACTGGTTGGAGTCAACATCAGTTTCATTAGCAACCCGTCCTATGGTTACACAATTACCAGGCAGGATGGAAGGTTAGTTTTTAGACTAACACACCGCACACATGAACAGAAATGAGCAATGGAATGCCTCTTCCTGGTACCTAAATAAGTTGTACACAGATGATATATATATATATATATATATATATATATATATACACACCATTGTCAAATACTATTGTTAAACTGTGCTGAAATCTAATGATGGCAGGGGAAAAAAAAAACACAGTTGCCACTGCAAACTGTGCTTCCATTGATCTGCTTTGTGCTTTCATTTGGTCCAATTTTGGCATCCTCGGCTCAATTCCCAAAGAAATCAAACAAAGACCTTCTGGTACACTCATAAGTTATGCTTCAGTAGCAGCAGGGGAGGAGACAGAATAAAATATGCCAATTCAAAGCCGCTCACTGGGGCTATGAATCGTAGTGCAGATGGACGGTATTTATTTGACAATGAAAGATTTTGGGAATTGAGTGAAAAATGTAAGTTTGGGCCCAGACGTGCAATTAATTTGTTTTGCATCGTTCTCCTTTCATGTTATAGCTTAATAATATGGTATTATATTATTAAAAATTATCCCAAAATTAACCTCAACTATTTCTGCGGTTGTTTTAAAACCACATTCATGAAATTATGCATGCTAAATGCACTGATTGACATAAATCCATAACACTCAAGTCCACAATCTGTATCTACTTCCTCTGCAAGAAAACTGTAACCATGTCAATAAACTCATCTAGTTTCCTGTTGAATCATTACAATACCAATAGAACCCTTCTGGAGTGAGATAAATCATTGTGGTGAAATAATCTTAAAAAAAACAAAAAAAAAAAACAAGTGGGAAACAATCTGAGCTCCCTGTGTGTCACTGCTTTAGAACAAGGAGAGTTTCTGAGAGAAATGCAGACAAACAAAACGAATGACGAATTTTGACATTTTTTTTCTCTTTTCTTTTTTTTTTTTTGGAATCAAAACAAAACACCTGAGACGAAAACTTTGGGTAATGTTGTCTCCATAGCTTTTGTTCTTTTCTGAGAACACTTTTTAAGATCGGATTGCAAACATACAGAACACACTCTCAACCTCCAATCCCCCTGTATCTCTCAGAGTAGTCAGTCTCAGTATGGCTTTGTGGCAAACCAAGCCCCTCTATCACAGCACAGCACGAATTGGTGTTTGCTCTCCAAGCTCCACTTCCTCCTGACACTTTTATCAGTCACTGACACTCTAAAGGCCCACATTTTTGCCGCTGGTCTGATCTCGATCATTCTTGCTTCTGCTCATTCCTTCCATCTCCTTGTCAGTGTCCTTTTCCTAGTTTTATTAGAATCTCTCATCTCCACCTCATCTTCATCTTCCTCACTCATTTCATCTGCTCTCCATCCCTTCGTGCTCCTCCCCTCTCTAATCTCCCACTGCCCTTAAGCCTTTCCTTTCTGGGCACTACTCTTTTACTTATTTCCTGTGCTTTTTTTACTTGAGCACAGGTCTCCTGTCCTTTCCACGGCACTGGCTTCCTTCATCTCTATCCTTTTCCCATTTAAGCATGCCCCATTTTTCTTATGCATCACTCTTTTTTTTTTTTTCCTTTGCAAAGCCCTATATTCTTTTCTCCCTTCCAGCATATGTGTAAACACTACTCCATCTCCCAGGTTTCCCTGTAAACATACCCAGTCTCCTGCAACTCCCCTGCAATCACTGTAAACACGCTCAGTGCAGCGTGAAATCAGAAATGCACCTGTTCAGCCACTTAGAAATAGGAAAGCTGTCTCAACTCATTTTTATGATGTGTTCTTTATTGTCTAAGGGCTTACTTTTTTAAATTACCTTTTCCACTATCTTGAAAAGTTTTCTAGCCTAAACAAAAGAGGTTAGTTTAGTTTCTTTACAGCTGTGTAGCTATTTTCTGATTGGCTGAGCATTGATACAGGCCCATTCCCTTTTATACTTTTCTCCAATAATGAGTAAATGCTGACATGGATCTCAGCTTATTACATTATTAGGTGCTTGGAAAACCTCTATAGGAGCCACAATACATATGGGAAATTCAGTATATACTTGATGACTCGGTTATTTTTTTAAAAAGAGGCATTCTATTGACCTGAAACTGGCTACATTTGACCTCCACTTATTTCAATTGATGCTCGGTAATTTATTATTTTATATTTGTAATTTTTACAGCATCTATTTCCATGATAAATGTGGAAGCGCCCAGCTCTTATTTATTCTCACTGACTTTCGCCAGGCCCATGATTCATTTTTGCACCATCAGTAGTTACCACCCAGGTCATTATAAATCTACAGTGGCTGAGAAATCATTTTGAATTTGTATGTAGGGGGTCCAAGTTCATTCGCAGGGTTAACTCTTTGAGTTTGATGCATTCCTCGTGGATACAGGCAAGTAAGGCTGTTCGAGGTAACTTAATATGTTTTGTCACGTGGCTTGAGGCTGTTGTCATGACAGCCAGTGAATCCCATCATCGTCTGTTCGCGAGTGTTTTGAGCATTCATAGCCAGAGCCAGCCAGGTGTCAGGCAGACTGAGCGGCTTCAGCTGGACCGCTGGTGACGGCTCATGGCAGCACAAGGTTGGTGCTATCACAGCTGCCATCAGCTCTTCAGCCTCTGTACCACCGGGCAAACTCACTTTCCTCTCCATCCCACCAAGGGGCGAAACACTAGGGTGGAACAAACCTTTGTTTACCGCTTCAGCCAACCAGATGCTCACCCTCCAGGGAAGCAAATTCTTTATATAGAACCCCAAACCAAGAGGGAGGTTACCAGGTTTACAGGCCACTATTTGGACCCGCTTATTTACCTGTAATTTGTGAAAGATGCTTTTTTGTGTGATGATGAAGCCCCGTCCCAGGAGCCCACAGGCAAGCAGGTGCTAATTGGCTCTTAGAGAGTGGTGACAAGAGCTGCAGAAGTCCAGTGCAGGTGCAGACACTCTGTTGTCACCATGCAGCAGTTAGAGGTGATGAAATCGCCTGAGCTCAGCCTGTTTACCGAGACACACTCAGGTCAGTGTAGAGGCAGAGGCCTTTTAATGCAACACTAGATGGGATTGCATTGCAGGGCTTTTAGACTGATGTTGGAGTGGACAGCCTTCGTCTAAAGGATCGATGGAGAAGTGGCGGCTGCCTCCATGCTGCAGCACAAATCTCCCTCTCTCACATATAAATGTGAGCACAGGGGCAGTGAATTACGCTCACCCACAGGGGTGAAGCAGTTAGGTCTGAACTCAAAACACACATCTGCTATTTTCTTCAAATAAATCCGACAGATTATGACACTAATTAAAAGACGCGCTTCTAAGATTGTTGGCAAGCATCCTACTGGGTTTTCAGTAAGATCTTTGTGCCTCAAAGATAATGTAAATGATGAAACTGTATCCACTCATAGCTTCGTTTACTAAAACACATCAAAAAGAATTTATTACAGTTTGATCTGTTACAATAACACTTAATGAGAAAATGTTCATTATCCTCAGAAAACCATGGCATGGTTTAAAAAACAGACTGCATGCGTTGACAACTGTATTTGTGTGAAATAAATGTATTTTATGTTGTCTTCACTATGAAACGTCAGTCATCGTCTTGAACACTGTACATGTCTGTTTTCCAGTTTTGACTTAGTGACCAATGGGGGCATAGCCATAGCTCTGCACTTTGAGCGCGCTCCATTCATCACCCAGGAACACACTCTCTGGTTGCCATGGGGACGCTTCTTTGTCATGGATACCATTGTGATGCGGCATGAGGAGAATGACATCCCTAGCTGTGATCTCAGCAGCTTCACCAGACCCAGCCCTGTGGTGTCCCCGGCTCCGCTCACAGCTTTCGCCAGCTCCTGCTCCGAAAGGGGGAACGTCGTTCCTGAAATCCAGGTGATGCTCTGCTGCTCGCCATCCTCTCACTGCCCCTCAGGTTGTGAACTACACGGGTCTCTCCTCCAAATGATTCATGCCACACATCTGCGAGAGACTATGAAGACTATTCATCAAGTACAAGTGTAATAGTAACTCAGGGCTCAGGGCAGTCCTGTGATTTTATCTCTCTGGTGTAATTGGTCCTTGGAACTTGGCCGATTTATAATGTGCATTGTACTGTCTCACTGCAGAGTGATGATGATTACCTTGCACACAGAAAACTACCTTGACATGTTTAATTTCTCCCCAGTTGATGGGCTCCCAGGCTAAGCATTCAAGCACCACTAGGAAGGATTTGCTTTTATATTTCCTGACTGTATACAGTTTGATTTCTGTCTACATGTGTATGTGTCTTGTTGGTACAAGCGCACTCTTGTATGGGCCTGAGTGTACAGCTGAATCTGAAACAACTGTGTGTCTAGCAGACATCTCTGTGCCCTTCTCTAATTACTTTGTCTCCCAGTTTGCTTCACAAGATTTATGGCATATCAGTGAATTTAGTATGCAGCGCAGGCTATTTTTAGTAGCCTTGCCTTTGCTATTCCTTGAGCTGTAATAGCACTATACAAGAACATAATCTAAATTATATTAGTCCATATAAAAGACAATTCTGACCACTTAACATTAGACCAGCTGCACTGTGAGCATTTAAAAAGAAAGAGATCGTATGTGACATGCCCTCTGAGCGGCGTTGCGTTGGGTAGTTGTGTTAATTGTCATTTCATTCCGTACTGTGGAGACAGGTGATTAAAAGTGACTTAATGAGAGCAGAGAGGAGCTGGCCAACCAAACCTGTGCTGTCCCCACTTGATCGAACACTCCTCAATGGGTGCTGGCCTGCTGCTGTATCATTAAGAGGCTGTAGATGTGACCTTAGTTGAAATTTCCCCCAGGCTTTAACATCTTTACAAAACCTACTTTCATATTATTGCACTGTTTAAGCTCTGAAGTCAAGTGCACAGAGCCATTGCCGTGGTCGTATAGATTGCGGGGAAGGCTACTGTCCTGGTGAAGGACCTGCTGTGATTAAAGCAGCTATGAAAAATACTCACCAAAGTACACGATGAACAAATTTTTCATTGGTCTCTGTCTAATGAATGATTATAATTGTCCTCTAATTGATGTTTCTAATCTTCCCTTGGGTCCAGATATTCAGTTGGAGCCAAGGATATGAAAAATTGGTTGTAGTTCCTGCTGATGAATTGACAAATTGATTGCCAGCATGATAAATAAATAAATAAATAAATAAACTAACAAATTATTAACATTGCCATAAACACTGAAGAAAATAATTTCTAATCAGTCTACTATTTACGTTTGCCGTCAGCTAAGTTGAAGATTTATGTCTCTTCTTGCTGTTATTGATGAGCTGCTTCTTCTGTCCACAGTCCCTGCAGGAAGAAATACTTATACCAGGGACGGATATGAAACTTGGCTATTTAAGCAGCAGGACCCCGGGTTACAAGTCAATACTGAGGGTGACCCTCACCTACTCCACAATCCCTTTCAACTTGATGAAGGTTCACCTCATGGTGGCGGTGGAAGGCAGGCTGTTCAGAAAGTGGTTTTCTGCTGCCCCCAACCTCTCGTACGATTTTGTGTGGGACAAGGCTGACGTCTACAGCCAGAAGGTCTACGGATTGTCTGAAGCTTTTGGTAAGTGAGGAAGTAGATGCTGCATATATTGCACATTTTTATTTCTTTCATCCAGAATGCATTTGGTTGACTGACGCGTGCTTTATGTTTTCTGCTTTCTCTAGTATCTGTGGGCTTTGAGTATGAGTCATGTCCAGACTTTATTCTATGGGAGAAGAGGACTGCTGTTCTACAGGGCTACGAAACCACAGCCTCCAAACTGGGAGGATGGACTATAGACAAGCACCATGCTTTAAATATCCAGAGTGGTGAGTCAATTGCAAAATCTTATTATCAGCCATGTCATTCTTTCATTAGATCACCAACTTGAAGGGAATTTTTTACTGCAAGAAATCCTTGTTTAACCTTATTATTTATTCAGCTGAATAAATAACATTACCACAATGATATAAATGCATTTGTGTCCCAGCGCACTTTTTTTTTTCTTTTTTTTAGAATTTTTGTCGGCATAATGTAGATGTATTATTTTATATTAGTATGCGGAAGCAGGTTAATCTTAGCAGTTTTACCTTAGTTGTATCATAAAAATCATGAAAGGGTTCAATACCAGCCTCCGTGTTTTGTTAAAAATGAACCCTTCTTGTGGTACAAACCTTTAGTCTGTCGCTCCTTATTGCATATCATAGACATCTTTGAAATGTGCACAAGAGTGCGGATAACTACCACCATGTTCGTAACCTTAAATGATGCTTTTAGTGAAACAGTGAATTGTCCTCACTGTCTGTAGCCTGTAGAGTCTTTTTCAGTACGGCAGTATCGTGCAGCCTTGGGTAGTCATCTGAATTTATTTTTTTTTATTACCACTTTCCATTTTAAGGTGAGGGGGGGGTCAATTTTCTTATTGCGAGCAAATTGCTCCTGAAAGGCAGAAGGAGAAAAGCGAGAAGAGAGAAAAGCTTTAACACCTGTCACCAGCTTGGTTTTAGTCTGTTTGTATCTGAAAAGGCTCGTCAGAGGAGATTTGGATGAAAAATGTTCAGGGAGGTGGCACTTTGATCTGTCACACTAAACCTGGTGAGACTGAATGTGCTGTCCGGAGGAGGGAGAGTCTGCCACTTGCCCACACATCACCTCTACCCCATCCCCACTTTGGCACATCCATGTCTTGTTCATGCCCAGGATTTTTAGAATCATCCTTAATTTAATTGCGATCAGTCTGCTGCTCCCAGCAGCAGCAGGCCCTAAGATTAAATCACGTCCCAGTTCATGGGCTGCTTGGCTCATTTTTCTTGATAGACCAAATGCTGTGCTGCTCAAAGAACTCAGGTCACCAAGTACCATCAAAAGCTGAAAAACTACCCCAGACATGCAGATGCTGACTTTCAAATATAATTATACTGATTGGACAGCAGGAGCATCTTTACATTTACATATCTGAATATCTTCCAAGTGTAAATTAGCACTACTGCAGGAAACATGTGTCTGTAGGTGCAGACCTGAGTGCCTGCATTTGAACCGTACTCATGCTGCTCTATTTTTATTCATGCACAGAACCTGTGGAGGTAAAAAAAAAAAAAAAGCAGGCACAGTGCCATTTTAATTGGGGCAAGTCAATTTTTTGCGATTATGTCTCTCTGGCAATTCACTATCTCTAAAAGACTCCACATGACATCTTAGCCTGTATTTCCATCCACCAGGCCCACCTCAATTTTCACACTGGCAGAAGTGCAGACACACCTGTTCCTCAGATTATTACCTGTGTGTTGACTTCCACTTATTTTGAAATTTGTTATCTAATAATCAATTCTAACTGTATTAAGCAATCACTAGGTGCCAGGGACTTGCAGCAATGGAGCATTGTTACCCATCCAGCAGAAACGGGTCTACACGCAGTAATCATCCCATTTCATTTTCAAAGCCCTCTGTGCATCTCTACACACCAGACTGCAAATCTATTCTGTACTGATTGCAAATTCATTTACAAATTTCTGGAAGGATAAGATGGCAGAATCAGGAGGTGTCTTGATCTGTTTCAAAAATTAAACTCCAAACAATATTTCTTCTGTGAAATGCAGAAATAATTTCTGTAATCAGGTTAAATGTGGACCTAATAATAAATAAAATAAAATATCAAATAATTCCATCAACAATCTGCAAAGGTGGAGGTAATACATGCACATAAGCCTAAGTAGATACGACTAATTGGGTCCAACCTTTGGTAAAAGGCACTTTCACTAATTACTAACAATGTTAAAACATTTTATATTTTTGAGGTCGCATACGAAGCATATGAAAACCTTTTTCAACTAATTTGAAAAGAGGTTTTTACACATCATTACTAATGGACAAGAATTTCAGCGTGCCTAAAAATGTAAATTCAACCTGAATTGAGACAACATCTTGCTTTGGTCACATATTTTGGAGGCCATGCATGTTAATTAACTGCTGTATAATTGTGCCGCTTTGTTTTAAATAAAATTTTCAGTTTATCAGAAAACACTGATTACAAAACTGCCTGTTCTTCGAGTCAAGGCTCGAAGGCTCGAAACTGCAAAACCTTAGCCATGATCAGCCTCCATTTGGGTTTTTGTTTGCATTCAATTTTTCTGAAAGAACAGCCCGCGGTTCTTAACACCTGCAAACTGCTATATCAAAGCAGGTTGCAGGTGTTACTCTTGTCTTTTCTTTGCCCTCATCAGGCATTCTTCACATGGGAAATGGAGAGAACGTCTTCATCTCCCAGCAGCCTCCCGTGATCGGCAGTGTGATGGGGAATGGGCGCAGGCGCAGCATCTCCTGCCCCAGCTGCAACGGCCTGGCTGATGGAAACAAGCTGCTGGCCCCTGTGGCTCTGGCTTGCGGCTCAGATGGAAGTCTATATGTGGGAGACTTCAACTATGTGAGGAGGATTTTCACCACAGGGAATGTCACCAGCGTCCTGGAGCTCAGGTAACGAAGGAGTAGCATCCTGCTAACATCCTCTCAGTACCGCAAGTTTGTGCACAGGGGCTTGCACACAGGTCATAAAACACCGAGGTCGATTGAAATAGGCAGAAAATGCCCAAAAGGCCCGGGATTGATGGTCCTGCCTCTCTCATCCACCTGTGTCAGCTGGAGTTTGGCCCCGATGGAAGCTGAAGAGGATGTAATGGGGTCTTAACAGAAGACGTTTCCAAGATGAATTCCTTTGTCTGTTTCAGCGGTCACAATTTTCACTAGATTGGGAAAAAAAAAAAAAAACGTTTTAACGTGTTTCTCTTCCAATTCATTTTTACGTACTAACAACTAACATTTCCTCTCCTTTCTCTCCCTTCTCTCATTTTCCACTGCTTTTGTCAAACTGACAGAAACAAAGACTTCAGGCATAGGTAAGCTGCACAGCATTTGCCTAAATTAAGTGACACAGTCCGCAGACGTGATGCTGAAATGACCATTTGAGCTCATTTGAAACAAGCATTTATGAGCAATTTTAGATTTAAGATATTAATTAATCCAGACTTCCAAATCTCTGGATGTGGTCTGCATGTGTATCAGTATGAGTGATTGCAAGAAAGAATCCAGACAAGTGTTGACTCAGTAGAGGCTGCACTTCTCCTCTGGGTTTATTACAGGAGTAAATTCCTTTTCCAATACATTGTTATTTATGGCATACAGAGCCTCAAACAGTTGAAGTATTGAGTAAATCTAATATTGTGCTTTTTAATATATCCGTTCAATTAACATGGCAGTGGCATTGTCGTCTATAAATGAATCTTGTTCTGAGAATATAGGTTCCATTGCCATTAAGTGCACTTTACTACATCGATTGCAACCCAATACTATCACACTGCAAGAAATTAAAGAAATTAAGCCTCTTGGAAAAGCCTCATTTCAGTTTTTCTTTCTATAGACATAAAACATTAGTTTATGGCGCTTTTGAACTGACTTATTTGATACTGAAGAGTAGGAGGTGGCCTAAACAAGCGTGTGTCAGAGTAAAATCAACATTTTCCTGACCGTGTTAACAGAACATGAACATGAAGACCTGTCATAAAGGCTTTGTGTACCAAGCGAGGTGACCAATCTCAAATGGCAACTTCGTGTAGATTTTATCAGTGGCTTAAAATATAGAGCTCTAATTTTCCATGGCAGGAGGGGAATCTCTTTCTGCTGTCTTTAGATACCCTGTCTCCAGAAAAGGGCTCCAGATTGATTTTCTATCAGAGGGTCATGACTTCAGTAGGTGTACATGGAGTCCAAGTGAGGATGAAAAGCCCAGTGATGCTAGTCACTGGCCTCTATTATCAAGAATGACCACATTAACTAAAGACTCCTTTTTTTTCTGTCTCTTTAACTATTTCTTCTCAGTCTTTTCATCTCCGGTGTTTGTTCAGTACAAGCTAAACACACACACAAACTGTGCGATAGAGCAAGACCAGAGAAACGTCAGCGCTCTGCCTCCTCAGTCTCAGCATTCCAAACGAATTTGCATATTAAAAAGGAGATTTATCCTGGAAAACACAGCATGTGCCTGTGTATAACGGGTGGCTGCCTCCTGTTCATGTGCGAGCCAGCGATAGTGCTGGGTGGTGGGTGATCTTGCTGTTATGTTCATTGACCCCCCCCTACTAAGGAAGTCCCCATCCATTCCAACCACACTCCCTCCATTGCCACGCCAGCATGCAGCAAAATCCAATTATCTTCCACAAACTCGATGTTGTCAGTGAATATACTTTAGATGGGGGATATGGCCATAGCTCAAGGTCAGGGAGTAACATGTTATAGTCTCAAACACTATGGGGGGGTCCAGAGCTGTTCTACATGCAACTGGGAGCTGATAAGGTATCAGCCGATTTGCACACTGCAGATCGAATACAAAGCAGAATCCAGTGATTGAGACTTGCCCCTGAACTACTCAAAGATAGCAGTCGTTTTCTTAAGCCAGCAAGCCGCCCGTACCTGGAATGTACCGTAAACCCACATATCAGTCAACTTCTCTGAGCTGATGGTGACATGTGTGCCTGAGGTGGGCTGCCGTGTTCTGTCACCACTGATTCACTGAAGGTCAATTGTCATTTAAAATTATGTGCTGGAGTTGACAACTCCACAAACTCACTGCTCTTGTGATCTCTTTGTATTATTAAAATATAAACTTTGGCACCACCGTGCCAACCACAAGCCGAAGAAAGAAAGAAAGAAAAAAAAAAAAGCCCTCAAGGTTATAGATGAAATTCTGTCTTAATCCACTTTGAATTGATGTCCTGCTGACAGGTTTCTGCATAATGCTTATCAGGTCTGGCAGAACTGTTACATCCTGGTCTGAAAGCTCCAGTCATCTTAAAGGTGACACTAACCACCACGTTTCTAAACTTGCTGTTAATTCCTTGTTCAAGTCGGCCGACAGTCAAAAACTATAAAATGCTCAATTTGCAAAAGTCACTTAAATTTAGATATGTGTGTTACGCAACCATTAGATTTGAAAAAGCAAAGGTATTAGATCAATCATTTGGGATTGATATGTTTAAGTAATTCATTTAAATTTAAATTTTAGGCTATTTGGCTAATTGCTGTTGATGCGTTTCCTGCATCAATAACATATGGGAAGATGAAAAGTGAGCAATCACTGATTTTCACGTGTGACCCCTGTAGAGAAACTAGCCATTGAAATCAATGCAAGATCAGTACTGCCTCCTGAATCCAGGAATGTAAAGTGGCACTGGGCTTGTCATGCTTTTCCATCAGAAGCTCGTGTGTTTATTAGAAGCGAGCAGAGGTTTTTATTGGAAGTAATCCTCTCTGTCACTTAATTTGTAATACTATGGATTTGCCTACAGTTATCATTGTTTTCCTGACACCTATCCTGACTGGGGTATGCCAATAAATTGCCTGCATCTCACCACAGCAGGATTGGCTATATTTGGTTCTTTTGTCCGTCTGTCAGGTTGGGTAGCCTCCTGTGGATGTGAAGGATTACTTTGTTGACTGGCTCGCGAATTTAATGGGATATTTTTCTGTGCTCAAATCTCTGCCTGATGGATGCATAACGTGTTTGGATTGCACAACGTTCTCATTTCTCTCTAAAAAAAAAAAAAAAAAAAAAGTCCCAGGGGAGGCAGAAAATATACTTGTTTGTACTTCTAGTAACAACCAGGCTGCAGCTACTGTATAAAAACTTCATGTTGTTGTTTTCAGACGATATCACAAAGATTTTGTGGGTCAGAAATGATGTACTAATTAGTATCTGTGTCAAAGGATCCAAAAAAATTTGTCCCAATAGGGAATCTTCATTTATCTTTGACGATATATTTTCTTCAAAGGGACTATTTTTACGAAGATTTGAACGAAGGTAGAGATCTGTATCTGTAATTCTGCAGTATTACATGCACATATGTCTAGAATCTGTGTGTGTCTATGAATGTATATTCGGACCAGTGGCGTGTCCTCTCGGGTCGCGGGTCTTCTGACAACAGGGATTTTGAGCTAAACTGACCGTATTGTAGATGAGTTCTAAGCGCCACCATTTTGTCAAGTTTCATCTCATTCTATTTTTTTTTCTTTTTTTTCCATGACCATGGTTTGAACTGTAATTGTGCCCAATTGACTCGCTAAATGGCTTTTGAATCCATTTTAATTTTATTAAACAATGTTTCTTATTGAAAGCAATGTAGCCCTCTCAGCTTTACTGACTAGGGCATCTTCCTCTGATTTCCTCTTCTCTCAGCAACAGCCCCGCTCATAAGTACTACCTGGCCACCAGTCCCGTGAGCGGCGCAGTGTACCTTTCGGACACCAGCAGCAGGAAGGTCTTCAAGGTGAAATCCCTGAATGTCGTGAAAGACGTGGCCAAGAACCTAGAGCTAGTGGCCGGTACCGGTGACCAGTGTCTCCCATACGATGACACTCGCTGTGGGGACGGAGGAAAAGCTGTTGAGGCCACTCTCACTAATCCCAGAGGTAATAAACGGAGTCAACTGAGTCTACCGTAGTCTGTTGGGGTCTCCTTTTCTTTTTTCCTCTTGAGTGGACAAGTTGTCCCAGATGTCAGATCAATTTATTCTCCCTCTCACTCTTCTCTTCATCGCTATGCTTCAGTCATTTTAAAATTGAGTTTATTTTGGAAAGTGCCCATGTGTTTTTGTCCTTCTTCCTCTTGCTTCTATATTTGGATGAATCATTAGTCATTTGATCACATGGTTAGTTGTTGTCCTCCACTGGGATGAAGTTGTGATTCATATGTACTGAAATAACATTCAACACGCTCCGAAGTGCTCATCACGTATAGTCCACATTTGTGTTCTAAAGAGAGCATTTTGACCACAACAGCTTTTGAGGCATTGAAATAATTATGTAGTAGTGTTTGTCAGAGCATGATACCAGAAAAAAGGGGAGATGTGCTTATCCAAGATTCTTGTCCTTCATTGTAACTTGAAGCTGAGAGCAGAAGAGAGAGAGATGGCAATGATGGAAATTCAGTTGTAACTGAATCAATTTCTACAGTGTTATTTGTCTTTTTTTGAAGTTGCTATTGTTCTCCATTATTGATTAAGCAAATCAATTCTAGCATTAGTTTTCATTGCCATGATTAGTCTTTAATTTCCAATGGAGCAGATGACCCTAAATTGGCACTTAGTGGTGCTCTGTCCTCACTATAAGTCACAGACAAACAAAATAACTGATGAATATTTTATCTGCAGGCATTACGGTGGATAAGTACGGTGTAATCTTCTTTGTGGATGGGACAATGATTCGCAGGATTGATCAGAACGGTATCATCTCGACTCTTCTGGGCTTCAATGACCTGACCTCGGCCCGACCTCTCAGCTGCGATGCTGTGATGGACATCTCTCAGGTAGGCTTCAGACCTGCGCAGCCAGCATGCGCCAGTGTCCTTGACTGGTCCCTTGCCTCCTGGATGCTTACATCTCAATCAGCGCTCCTGTTTCCTCAGTTGAAACTGTTCTGGATGCAGGAACGTTCGCTTTAGTTTTGATACGCATTAGCATGCAATGATGCAAGATATTAGATTCACAAGACATGCAAAGATGGAAGACAGTTAGACTTTAGAGGCATTTTGCATTCAACCCTGGAATTTCCCTTGTGTTCAACTAAACCCATGTCAGTTATAGCTTTCCTTATCTTATCCATCTTATCCATCATGAACGATGAGGCCTGATGCTTGAAGTAGTTCATGTTACTTTTATGCCACAAAAGGAAATTCCTTAAGCAGCAAAAAATAGAACATGAAAACGTGAAAGCGCTATGTATTCACAACAAAACCCAAGAAAAAGTCCATGTAAGTGTAAAAAAAAAAGCAAAAATAAGGTCAATTAAAATTTCTAGTCTGTTCAGTTAAGTAGGAGACAGCTTGTAGTATTTGAATATTTTTTTGTTTTACCGCACCTAGAATACATTCATATTTTTGCATGTTGCTTCTTTTTTATTCAAAACTTCCACCTCTGACCAGAGAGGAGGATGTTAAATTCATTAAATTAAAGTCCGCAAGATAATGAATTCAGGAAAGCAGGCCTAAACACAGCTGTGCCAGCCTGTTAAATTACAAAATTTAAATCATCTTATGGTTAACACATCAATACAAATGAAAAAAAATGAAAATGAGCAGTTAATTGGACTCGGTCCAAATTGGAGTAACAGGAATAAGCACAAAAGCACCGGAGTATAGAGCCAGGCTGAAATCAGAGGCGGCACTGTAGTCCCAAGAGTTTCCATGTCTGTGTCAAGTGACCACATATCCCCAAATGCACGGGGCCGTTGACCTATAGCTGTAGGGAGGTGACGAGGATGACCTGTAACCTCACTCTGTCGATCCACACACACATGTTCACTGATGCGTACAAAGCCTGAATGTACACACATATGCACTCATATGTCCAGGACCACTACATCAGACAGAACATGTCCCTCAGGCAAGGGCAAGGCACTGAGGTCACATCACTCCCTAGCTCAGTGACCCCCCCCCCCACACACACACACACACACACACACACCCTGAGGTGACAAGACAGACTTTTTGCATATTGCAGCTGCTATTGTCTGGTTCTGTTTTCCTCACATTATGATTTTAAGTACATTTTTTTTCTCCCATCCCAAACAAATGCCACACTAATGTAGTGTGTGTGGGTTGTGGGGCGTTGTCTACCAGATCTATAACTGTTTCAGACTGACTCCCACAAGAAGAGCATTCCTGGGTTTTAATGATAAGTGTTGATGGATGTCTAAACCATTGTCCATGTGCATGCACTAGTTTGTTTCTTCTCCCACCATGGATGCTATTGAATACAATCATCAGGCAGGTCCGGAGGGGCTGGGATACGAGAGGAGAGAGGCTTTCTGTGTGTGTGAAATAATGTATTCAGTGGAGGGAGCAAAGCCTCCAGCTGCCCATTACCAGCCCCATAGGGAACTCCATTCCCCTCACAAACTCTGCTTGCTGCTCCTTTGCCCCCCTCTGAAGCACAGACACACACACGCAGGCCAGGACCTATAGATGCTCACTATCCTAGCTCCACAACGGAGCACAAACAGGGAGACTGTCTGCAGCTATACAACGATGACAAATCGCACAAGCACTCAGACAGTAAAAAGCATCCCATTAAAAATTCATCCAGGGCACAGATGGGTGACAAATTAAAGGAAAAACCAACATAAAGTGTCTTAGTAAAGTGTTGAACCGCCACAAGCTGCCTGAATGGCTTTAATGTGCCTCCTTGGCATTGATTGCACAAGTCTCTGAACTCTACTGGATGGATAAACACAATTCTTTCAAAAGATTCAGTGCTGGTGGTGGAGAGCACCGTCTAAAATGTTAGTCCAGGCGCTCACGTAAATGTTCAACCGAATTAGATCTGGTGACTGTGAAAGGCCACAGCATATGATTCACATCATTTTCCTACTGAAACCATTAAGTGCCCCGATGTGTGAGGGCATTGTTAACATGGCAGTGACCACTGCAGTAAGGATACAAAAATAAAGGTGATCACTCAGAACAATTTAGCATTCATTTGAAGTGTCCCTTCCCATCAAAGGGGACAAATGGAAAGAAGCATCCAGGTGAACTTGTCCACCTGTCCAGGAAATGTTGGAAGAATGACTCATTTGGCCATGTCATTTATTTCCACTTGTCTTTATACCAGTACTGATGCTTTTCGCGCGGCTGGACTTGGAAATGTGCATTCATCTTTGTAATTAGGGGTTTGTGCACTGCAGCCTCACTATAATACTCCTCTCTATGTAACCAGCAGCAGACTGTTCCTGCTCAGGCACTCTGATCACGTCCTGCTCCACTGACACTCTCAGTCACCTGAGGAAGAGCTGCTCTTCTCTTCCTCCTTACGTATCACTCCAACGTAAAAAGCATCACTGTCATCAGATGCGCTGCCGACCAGAGTTTCTCAGTCTATCAGCTGACTGTCTCGTAGATCTAGATGCAGATGCCACTTTGATCACTCTTCCTGTTCCAGCAGCAGCCAGTGGATTGTCTTTGTGACTGAAGCTCCATCCTGCCCTAACAATGAACCCTCAGCTGTGTCTCCATGTCACAGAGCGTGACTGGACGGGAATTGGTTAATGTTGCTATGCGGTGCACTTATATGGAAGCCTCTGCATTTGTTATGTTTTTCCACTCATTTATTCATGTTTTTCCTTCAATTTGTCACCCATCTGTAGCTTTCTATCTCCAATAACCCCCCCTCCGCCAACTTAAAACCAAAGTTTCTCTGGGCGAGGCATCACTTTTGTTGAACTTCAGACGGCTAAGGCAAAAAGAAGATCATGTCAATTTTCTCTCTCACCTCTGATGGGGTCATTGTTTTCTTGCCGTGCCATCTGTGCAGGAACCACACTGCAGCAAAATTGACTCTTAATTCAATGTGCATCTCTAACCTTTCTTTCTTTGAACGTTTTGTTTTTATGCAAAAGGACAAGAGTTTGACCTCATTCAAAAATATTTTAATTTGTTTATACTAAGGCTTTGCTCTTTCAAAAATTTGTTCCATTTCCTGTTCCAATCTTCCCTGTATCTCCTGCTGAGTTCACACTCGAATGGACGGAAACCATCTCTTAAAACAGGATCACATATTTCAAGGATGTTAGCAGCTTCAGAAAGCTTTATCAAGGCTCTGACATTCAATTCAAATACGAGAGGGACTTCAAAAAATGACACATTACTCTTCCTCATATCACGCTGGTCGCAGTGAAGAGGTTGCCAATGGAAATTGGAATCATAGTTCTAATATAAATTCACATACGTTTAAAAATAGCTGCGATGTGCTGTCGGAAATCCATGGCCCGCTTTCTCGCCTATTCAGTGCATTTTGGGGATTCTGCTGGTGGCGACTCTGTCAGGCACACACTACTGACAGCTGCCCCATTGTATGATGAGGAGGGTATGATCGGGTTACGGCATATGGGACAACAGCTCGGGAAATATCCCCTCATCAGTCAGAGTGGCGTGAAAACCTCCTTTCAGGCAGCTCCCCCGAGCCACTCCACATTCTGCCTCATGAAATATTTAGCCCCCAGTGTTGACAAGAAATAGGTTTTAAGAAATTGAAAGTCTCCCCTTCATTTCCCAAGTAAATTTATTTTCTGCTTGCTGAAGGACTGCATGTATCTGCTGCCTGTCTTCTGTTTGTTGCATGTGGGCAAAGAGATGCAGTATTATGTAAACCTCCTCCGTTTTGTGGGCGATGAAGGGAGGTTTATGGGATGTAAGCTGCGTCTGAAGCGCAAAACCTTATTTTCAATCAAAGGTGGACAAATCACTTGCTTGTATGGAGTGACAGGGATTGAAGAACACGACCGACATAGAGAGTGTACAAACGTCCAAGTAATCATTTGTCAATTTGAGGGAAATGATTGTTTCAATGCAAATTTGTTCGAAATTAAAAATATTTTCATTTAGAAAAGTAAACAAAAGGCACAACATAACTGTATTAGCTGTGTAACCTGCTGCTTTCTGCTGTGTGGAGTGTTACAGGACCCCTATGTTTTGTGTTTTGTGCTTTGTGATTTTTTTTTTTTTTTTATTCACTTATTGTTGATTAGACGTGCACATTTCTTTTATTTTTATTATCCACTTTTTAAACCTACACACCTAAGTAAACTTGACAGTGGTTGGGCATTCGGTTTGCATAAAGTGTGCGTTGTGCGTTTCCAAAGCACATGATCAAGGATAATTACACAATAATCATGTTAAAGCACACATAACTTAGCAGCCCAGTTAATCTTCGTTAATTTTTAGTCACCAAGCAAAATAAATTCACTCACTTTCCCTTTTCCCAGATGGAGGACAAAACAAAGTCTAAGGCTGCTTCCTCCAATACGCTGCCTAAAATCTGAACCTGTCTTTGTATTTTAGTCCAGTTTTTAATCAGACTCCTTTGTTGGGGCTCCAAGGCTCCTATTGAAATATGGAACTTCATATTATGTTCCCAAGAGATCCCCCTGGGATCATAAGTGAGAGGGAGACCAGTAAATTGGATGAATCCAATCATTCCAATTTGTTAAAAGCCTGATACACTGTTAGCAGAACAATAAGTCATCATTTAGGAGGCCAGAGGCAGGCAAGGCTTTCATTTGGTGAGTGTGCTCCAGTTTCTTTTCAAGGACTCATACATCTTGGCATTACAAAATTAATAACCCAAAGTGAGGAAAAACACGGGCTCTGAAATAGGTGAATGATGTAGAAGCCTAGTCCTTAGATGTCCAAATTTCTTGTGATCAACTGTAGTTGTAGTACTTTCTCAGTTAATCTGATCATTTGAATGATCTCGCCTCATCCCACCTTTCCTCACCATAACTATTATCATCTTTGATCTTAAATTTCATGTTTTTCCGTGTCCCCTTAACAGCACACTAGATGTTTTTGTCCTCTTTATCAGATAAGAAATTGCTTGAAAAATGTGTTTTTGCTTCCATGTCCACACCTTTTTTGTTAGTAGTTTTCAGTGATTTGTTCCTTGAGGGACTGTTTCCCTCAGCGAAATTGAAAAATGGGTGGATCAATAAGAGCAAGGTCTGTTTTGTGACCTGAAGCTGACATTTCTGCTGTCTTCTTCCTCAGGTACGTCTTGAGTGGCCCACAGACCTGGCGGTGAGTCCTATGGACAACTCCCTCTATGTCTTGGACAACAATGTGGTGCTCCAGATCTCTGAAAACCATCAGGTCCGTATTGTAGCAGGCCGGCCCATGCACTGCCAAGTACCTGGGATTGATCATTTCCTCATGAGCAAAGTGGCAATCCATGCCACCCTGGAGTCCGCCAATGCCCTAGCTGTGTCCCATAATGGCATTTTGTACATAGCCGAGTCCGATGAAAAGAAAATAAACAGAGTACGACAAGTTTCCACCAATGGCGAAATTTCTCTGGTTGCGGGCGCACCAAGTGGCTGTGACTGTAAGAATGATGCCAACTGTGATTGTTACTCTGGAGATGAAGGCTATGCCAAGGATGCTAAGCTGAATGCACCGTCTTCCCTGGCCGTGTGTCCGGACGGAGAGCTTTACATCGCAGATTTGGGCAACATTCGTATCCGTTACGTGCGTAAAAACAAGCCCTACCTGAACCCCCTCAGCATGTATGAGGTGTCCTCGCCCATTAATGATGAGCTCTATCTCTTCGACTCCAACGGTAGCCACATTTTCACGCAAAGTCTGACCACAGGAGACCACCTGTACAATTTGACCTACACGGGAGCAGGCGACCTGAGCAGCATAACCGATAAGAACAAGAATACGGTGCTCATCCGGCGAGACACAACAGGAATGCCTCTGTGGCTGATGGTTCCCGATGGACAGACGTTCTGGTTCACCATTGGCACCAACAACGCCCTTAAAACTGTCGCAGCTCAGGGTCAAGAACTAGCTGTAATGACCTACCATGGAAACTCTGGACTTCTCGCAACCAAGACGAATGAAAATGGATGGACAACCTTCTTTGAGTAAGTAATTCTGAGAAACATTTGCAAAACGCTTTCATAATCCTTATAATCAGAGTTTGGATCCTAGTTTAGCTGATTATAGATTAGTGCTTCACCCCAGAGAGCAACTAAATAGATCTGTTAAATCTCTTAAATCCAAAATAAAGTTTGTACAAAGTCATTCCTGGATTATCTTAACTGGGAGCTTGGTGTCTGCAGTAGCACTAAATGCTAAGATGCTTTAGTGAGTGAATGTTTTGAGTTGAAAAATTTGAGTTTATTCTTATTTATCTGAGTTTATTGGCACGTGCACTACCTTCTTATGCCTGAATGTGTGTGTCACTCAGAAAACCAAGACCTGTGTAAGTATGGATGTGATCATATTTGCTATTATCACAGCAAATAGGATTACTGCTCGATATGTTACTCATCTGCAGACCATTGCTTGTTTAGACTTGGAAGGTACATTAGTGGCATGTCTGCTAGTGAGCACATTTTACCAGTAGGTCTGCAGTGAGACACGGGCAGTGTATAAGCATAATAGATTAGCCAGAGGTGGTAATTGACTGAGGGCAACCACACATTGCGAGGCGGCAGTTGAACACTCCCACATTCTGCAGGATTTCATGTTCTCGTGACTTCAGCGGAGCAATCTGTCCCATAGTTTAATACACTGCACCAAGGGATCCTGCGCTAACTGCATGTCAATCCAAAAAGTGTGATTAAGCAGATTGGCTGGTCAGACATCTGTTATACCTCACTGGAGGAATATAACACTCTTGACGCATAATCAGACGCTGTGTTTAATCTGAGCAGACATTTATCACCTGTGTTTGATTTGGTTGTCATCTGAGACGGTTGTACTGAAAACGATGCAGCGAACATGGCACTAATGCAGCCATGCATAGGCGTTTCTCAAGATAGAGTGAATTCCCTAGGGCTTAAACAAATCTAGAGGGTGATTGGAATTCTGAATGATTTCTCTTTGACTTTCTCTAAAACATCTGCTGTTGTAATCAGGTTTTAACATATTCTCACCTATTATGCGAAGAGAAGAGAGCGATAGTGTTGCACCGGTGACACAAACTTTTGTAAGATAAAACACAAACAACTGAGATTCAAGGTCTTCCAAAGTTCTCACAAATCTCACCTACACTGTGACGTACAAAGCAATTTCAGCTTTTTCAGGATGTTATCATTTACTCACAGAGATAGAAATATGGAAATAGGATTAACCTGGTGTGTGCATATAGTATACTAGAGTTGGATGATTGTTTGTCTTTGTCTCCGGAGGGATAGCAGGTATTCCACTAATTACAGGGTTGGTGTCTGGATCTATAGCTCTTCGTGTCCATGTGTCAAAGTGTCCTCAGGGAAGACACTGAACCCCAAATGGCCCCTGATAGCGCACAACCAATGGTGTGTGAGTGAATGAGATGCAAATTATTAAGCGTGTTTGTTAAAGGACAAACCGTTTAAGCCTTCGCCAAAGACAGTATGTTGAATTTATCATGGATGCTTTTATTATTCAAATCAGATTATAACACAGCATCACAACAAAAAAGAAATCTAAAACTCAGATGTGATCATGATTAGTTCATTTCCTTTTTAAATGGTGAATATAGAATTCTATTCAGAACATAATTAGGCATTGTGTAAGATATTGATGTAATTATAATAACATAATTATGTATTATATTATATATAAAATGCATTCAATTTCCAGTTTTTTCTTTTTTAAATTGAAAAATAGTTTCACGCTTTCCTACAAGCAACTTAGGTCATCCATGTTTCTTCGAAGCCTGAGAGGAAGAGAGCCTGTTTTTTTTTTTTTTTTTTTTTTTTGAATAATTAGATTTGAAGGCAACTCCACCACCTCAGGGTCAAAATCAGAATGTGCTACTATCAGACATACAAAGAAATCTTGCATTTATCTCTGGCCAATAATGTACCCTTCTAAACACTTAAGAGTGTTTTTATCAATTAGCACATAAATCATATAGCCAGCACATCAAAATTAATTTGGTCAAATGCAGAAGCAACAAGATAACACAGAGGCCAAGTTCCCTGGAGGTCTCAACTGCTCTTAACATTTGCTGTGCTCTCAGATCCGCTGTTGAGCTCCTTATGTTTTCTTTGTATTGATAAGTACTTACTTACTTATGGGTGACTGTGAATGTAATAAATCATCAAGATGCTTAATTGTTCTCTTAGCCTCCAATTAACAGGGCAGTAATGCTTCTGTTTAGTAAAAAAATGGGCTTTGGGGCCTGGGCTCCAGAAAATGGTCTTCAGAAGATTAAATACTATAATAAGAGCCAAATGCAACTGTTAATGAAGTTAACCAGTCCCGTGGTAGTTGCCTTTATGATATTTTCCACAGTCACATGTGTTGTGAACCTCACAGGCTGCAAGAGGAAGTGAAAATATAAGAATACGTGTGCATAAAACAGAGAGTAGGCATGCTGCAGGGGATGCTGATATGAAGTTTTCCGTCTATTGTTGGGGCCCAGCGTGAAAGGTCATGGAGCTAGCGTGTGACACAGAGGTGATGCGATCCGAATGGACTTGTGACCATCCAGGGGGAAAGCAGTCCTCTCCTTCTGCTGAGAAGCCTGCCCCAGCATGGCCCTCTTGTCCAGAGCAAGCAAGCTAATAGGCAGCTGAGTTGAAGCAGGCCAGAGCCATTAGAGCTCAGTGGTGAAGCCCGAGGAATGGCTGCAGCTCAAGGCCCTAATTGAGACAGAGAGGGTTTGGGTCAGTGATCAAGCTGGGGCATGCAGCATTGCTGTAGAATGAGATTTCTGTCTTGTGGACTCAGTCTTTTGTGCAGAGGTGACGGTAAACAGGAAGACTCTCTTTGTCAAATGAACGGAACAGTTAAAAGAGGTAGAGAGCAGATAGTATCCAGGCTTTAATGCTTCCACGGCAAAAACTTTGATTGCATGATGAACACAGCAATAAAAGCCAGCAGTATCAAAAGGAATCATGTGATTTTAGATATAAATTACCTCGGTAGTTAGTATTTCCTAAAGTGTAGGACCTAGGTTGAAATGCATCTATGAATCTTAGTCCCTACAGCTGTGATCAGATAACATTTATCTCACGGAGATGATTCCCCTCTCCCTCTTCCTTTCCATATTGGATATTTGAGATGGCAGCGCTGAGGAAATATCCGTAAACCAGTACCCGCCATCTCATTTATTAGAGGCTTTATAATGGCAGGCAGCAACATCGAAGAAGGCTTTCCAATCTGTATTCAGTGCGCAGATAAAAGTCCTCATTCTAAGTAATGTACCGTTCACTCGGTCCCATTCTGGAACACTGGCAATCTGAAAGATTTGAAATTGTTCTATGCTGATGTGCTCTCTGAGCGAAATGAAACAATCTGGCCACTCATGTTCCTGTGTGTGATGAACTGACTGATTTGTAGGCTAGGGAGGTGCTGCATCTCTTGAAGGAGCGCATCTCAGTGCTCCTATTTCATAGACTGTATAATGAGATTAGGTGATATCGCTAATCTTTTAAGCTAATAAGCAGTTTTACAGATGTGGAAAGGTGTGTGCTTTCCTGCCTTGGTTTTTCACTCGTTAGGCTTTCATTTCGTTTCCATTGCAGGCTTCCAACCTTCCAAAGTTACATAGAAACTGTGACATTAAAGTCACATTCACATCCTACGGGAAAAACTCGGAAAGACCAAACTGTTCCTGAGCAGTGAATTGAAGCAGACATTGCGCACTTTTCAAAGTTGTGCTGATTATGCTTCAATGATAAATGCAGATAGTTTTGAGTTTTAGCACCTCAGGCTGCCAACATCGATGGATTTGTTGCCGTGTTTACTGCCGGTGTTGACACATTTCCACAATTTGTGACACCAAGAAGGAAATACCAGACACTACAAAAAAACTCCTCATTCTTACTGTAATTACTACTGGATCAGTTTATCCTAGATAGCAACTCATAATCACTGTAAATCTGAGATGACAGAGCAGCTCATTAGTCACATTTATGTACCTCCATCAAATCATGCATACCTGACCTGCATTCACGATTATGATTGATTCTTTTAGATTTGGCAGCATAATTTTTCTTAGTGCCACGGCACTGTTTAACATTCTGCTATAGTTACTCTTTATACACACTTTGAAATGGCATGCCCCGTTTGCCTCCTTTGGCTCACATCTGTGTTTTTCTTTGTAGGTATGACAGCTACGGGCGTCTGACTAACATCACTTACCCCACGGGCCGAGTGAGCAGCTACCGTACAGACACCGACAGCTCAGTCCGCATCCAGACAGAGGGCTCCAACAAAGAGGATATCACTGTCACGACCAACCTGTCAGCTTCTGGCACCTTCTACACACTCATGCAAGGTGAGTGTCTTTTGCTGTAGCTGCAGCAAAAGACACAGCCGGTGCTTTTTGCCTCGGCCAAGGAGGTCATGTTTCCCGTTCATGCTTGTTTGTTAGTTTGGTCATTTTGTCAGCAGCATAACGGCAAAAGCGCTGAACCGATTTGCACCAAAGTTTGTGGAGGGCCGGGACGTGAGCCAGGCAGGGACTTTTTTTTAATCACCTTCCTTAATCATGATCTGGATTTTGGGTTCTGGTGGAGTGCTTTGCTTCAGCAACAAAACCTTTTCATTTCCGGTCTTTGTCTGTAAGGAGATGGTCAGGTAGTGTGAATGTCATTTCACCAACAACCATATCAATTCCAGCACTGCGTTTTTGCAGCACTTTTATTTTTATTTTTTTAGATATTGATCAAATACTGGCACACATTTAGCAATAACTTTGAAAGTTAGATTAAAATCACTGTGATTATTGGTGTAAAGAGGGTTGTGTGTCCTTCTGAGCCTGGACATTGTGTGGTTAGGATCAATAGCTGTATAAGATGTCCAAAGACAGCAAGTGATGCCTGGAATAGAAAGCAAACACTTTCTGGCTAAGCCCAAGTCTGGGTGGGCATAGCCTTAAGTGTAATATGGGCTGCTGCTATCTGGGCCAACCAACACTTCTCAACTGGAAGTTTTCTGCAGGTACTCCAATAAAAAGCTCTTAATAGTGAAATTTGGATGTTCCAGAATTACCAGGATATTGTTTATGGACTGTGACATAGCTGTTGGCTTTCCCCAAATTAAATTTTCCAGTCCTTGGAAGCAGTACAAACAAAAGTCCATAACCTTGTATCTTAGTGTAGTGAGGCAGAGGCTAGACACAGATGTCTCAAAGCCTGGGCAAATACAGCCAAAACTACCTCCATGGCCATATCAAGGAGTTAAACTAGTAATTAAATTTGTGTGTGTGTGTGTGTGTGTGTGTGTGTGTGTGAGTGAGCTGACCTTAGATGAAGATGTAATGCCTCATAACTTACAGAGCTTACTCACTGTAATATTTGTTGCTCCTCTTTTATTAAAAGCGTGTCATGTAGAGCAACTCCCATTTACCAGAATGGAAATGGAATTGATTTTCTGTCATAAAAACAAGTCATAAAACACTGTGCTGGTGGCCCATGCTATTCTTCAGGTTTAGGATATTCAGTGAGAGAGATGCAGGCAGAGGGCGGACTGATGTTGTAGCTTAGTCTTCCACATTTAAGGTATCATTTTCTGATTTCCCGCTCTGTGCCTCGAATGACTGCTTCATTGATCACCTGTCGACAGCGTTGAACCTTCTGGGCTGAATTCAGCTTTTAAAAGACCCCCTTTATGTTGTGTGTGATTTGGACTTCAGCAAGTCCCACACCTTTTGGCCTGACTGTTGCACTGTGAAACTGTGTCCAAAACAGAAGACCACACTCCCCGCTTCCTTACTGTTGCTCAGAGGACTGGTCACATCCGTATTGTGACCTTGTCTTGGACATCTGCTCGTGAGTGGCGCCAGGAACTCTGCTGTTAATTAATTCACCGTTGTCTGCTCTGTAAGCCTGCAACTGGGTGATCACATAACACACAAATCCATGGCCCTTGTGATTCTTTGTTCTCCTCTCTGCTTCAAGGATGTCTGCTGAAGTATTTAATTATATAAAGCTGACTACATGTAAAGGATTGTAGATGGATCCAATCAGCTGTCAACTATTTAAGATTATATACCAAATAAAAAGTACCAATACAACAATGCACACATCACATTTAATTCCAGTATGTTATTACAGTCTAATGTATGCATAAATATGCATCCCATGAGTATATATACACAATAGAGCAAAAAAAGTAACTATGATTGTATTTTTCATTGTGTAATGTGTTGTTCACAGTTTTTCATTCTCTAACAAAAACATATAAAATATAAAAGTATATAAAAGTTCACGTTAGATTTTTCTCCTCCTGAACTGTATCCATGCGTGACCCCCTCCCGCCCCCACCCACCACCTCTCCTTCAGCAGTGATTCCAGCTTCATCTTGTCTCAGAGGCCTCCTTTTTGTAGGGTTTGTCCCAGAGGCCTTTGTTATCCCCCAAAGTGTCTGCATGATGGAGAGTGGTAAGGGCCAGTGCAAGGTCAGCCCTGCCTCCTCTGCCCATTTCTCTTGTCTCAGCAGCACAATATATCCTGTGGAACTCTGTGCAAAAGAAGAAGATATAGAACCGAATATAAAATATTGTCACTTGATGCTTCTTGTTGTTCTCTGTGCAAAATAATAAAAAAAAAAAAACGTTATAGTCACTTAAACCAGAAACGTGTGGAAATTAAAGTATATGCTTTGATTTTTTTTTTTTTTTTTTATTTTTCAGTTAAATGAAGTCAACTAATTAATCTCAGGTTTGACAAGCCATTAATTTCCTTTTTGTCCTTAATGAGAATAATATTCACCCTGGTCTGTGTCAGTCTAATGACAGGAGGCAAGGAGGAGGCATTCTCTGATGAATGTACATGAGATGTTCAGTGGAAGCATTAGTCACTGGTCTGGAGCAGGAACACAGGTGGCCGTCACCGAGGGACAGTAATGGGCTCAGATTTTTCCCTACTGATCGTGTTTGCATGTGTTCATATGTGTGGATGCAAGTGCGCTTTCCCAGTTCTGTCGACTGAAGAGAGCTAGAGCCTTTGATAGTTTTTATTATTCCATATCCTCCAGGCTGCAGCAACAGCTGTAAAACTTTACTCTGCTGGTGCTGTGCACACTCTATCTATTGATCTTTGTTGTCACAGGCCCAACATTATTGCAGCGGTTCAGTTAAATACTGCTGCTAAAGCCTTTCTCTTTGCTGAGCAGCCATTTTAGGTCATTAGGTTTGTGTCTCACTGAGATGAATATTAGATTTAGTCCTCTTACATCAGCTACAAGGAGCTCTGACTGTTTCTCTCCTAACCCAAATTCTAATTGTTTTCCCCTATGCTCCCTCCGCATTTCCAGATCAAGTTCGCAACAGCTATTTCATTGGTCTTGATGGCTCGCTGCGGCTAGTGTTGGCCAATGGCATGGAGGTATCCTTGCACACTGAGCCCCACCTGCTGGCTGGCACAGTCAACCCCACAGTCAGCAAGAGGAACGTGACCCTGGCCATCGATAATGGCCTTAACCTGGTGGAGTGGAGGCAGAGAAAGGAGCAGGCTCGTGGCCAGGTCACTGTTTATGGACGCAGATTAAGGGTAAGCATTCCGCCTGACTAAAAGTGGCTTGTGCTTGTGCACGTTTAAGAAGGATCACAAGGTGATGGTTTACGAGTGGAGGGGGTGTCCCCTAAACCTAGAAATTGAAGTTTAGTTACCTCCCGAAATGACTGCAATGCAATATCATCCTGCACCACACTGGACATTCATTTACATGCACATATTCTTGGAGAGCATCTTGTAACATGAATAGTGTAACGCTATCCTGGTTCTTGCAAACATTGACACAGACCAGAAATATTTTGGCACTGACTTTTCATCTTTGCAAAAATGAAAAGTCTGGCCCTAGAGCTCAGATTTTCTTTGCAACATCTTGGGATGATTTGTCCTTCAGACTCACCGATGTGTTACTCCAACTTAATTTCTCAGGTCATACCTTCACCTTTTCACCTGACATCCCCACACCAGAGCTGCTCCTTCCCCTTTCAAAGGTCCCATGTAGAGATTAGAATACAGATCCAATGACTTGATTATAAAGGAGGTCTAGGTTTTACAATAATGCTATGAGAGTATCCAAGAGCTATGTATGCAAAGAAATACATAGAGATTTCAAACAAACAATCGGGACTTAGATAACTTTGTGATATCACAAAGGCCGTCCTCATGCCCTCTTCTCACTGAGTGGCCCAGCTCTGTTAGAATGAAGTTTAAGAGTGGAGATGTTAAACTACAAACATAAAACACTGGACAACTGGAGCCTTAAGACAAAGCAGTTTTTGTTTAAAAGTGCACTGTGCAGTGTCCTGAATAAATTTGTCTGGATTTTAGTCTGTAAAATAAAGAAGTATATAACTAGGCAAACAGCTTCAAGACTCAACTATTCGCAGGATATCAACAGGTCACGTTTCATAAATGAACCAATGTTTGACCATAAAAACTTCTGCTGGAAGTTACTACAGTATTAATACGGAGGAGCACTGCACGAATGGATCCTGATTGATTGGCTTGTATTGTTTTTCTTGGTCGTGCGAGGCAAAAAATAACTCTGGTTAAGTTGTCAACATTCTCTGGGAGGTGACACAGCTAATGGGGAGGTGCCACTTTGTCTGTCATTGGCTGTTCATTTAATGGCCATGTCATCCCTTTGGAAGTGAAAGCTTCTAATGTATGTTACAGACAATGGCCCCAGGGGTGAGATAGGAAATGGGAGCAGCCTAATGGCAAGAACAGAGGGGATGAACAGAGCTGGAATCATTGAGCGACCTTGAGTGGCATGTCAAGTGATATTATGTGGGTGGCTGGGTGAGTGTGTAGCAGTGCACAAGAAAAGGGCTTAGATACAGAACAGAGGGATGCATGTGCGTGTCTGACTTCACAGATCCTTGTTCGGTTTGCAGTGAGCAAAGATGATAGAGAAAAGTATTTTTCTTCATTCCTTTCTGTGTCCCAATTTGTTCATCCGACTGTAAAACTTGGTTTATAGAATTACATGCGTTTGCTGTGTTCTGTTTTTCATGTCCTCAGTGTAAACCGGTCTATCGACAGTCCCTCAGTTTCCCCCCTTCACAGTGATATGTGCCACTCTGGCTTCCCTCAGCCCACCCCCCGACACCGTTCCTCATTAATGTTGCCCAGTCACAATAACTCTTTCCACAGAAACACACCTTCCTCTAAGATATGTTTGTCAATGTAAAACAGCAAGAAACTTCAACCACTTCAATGTGAATTCAAAATAAACACAAAGCTGATGTATCTGGTTTAGCATTATATTATCATCATATTGTTTTATATTTCAACGTTTTTTTGTTCAAAAGAAATCTGGAACCAAACAAAAAATTTAGGATTTGTTTTCTTTGATTGCAATCTCAGAATAAACAGAACTGATGTTACTGAAGAAAAGGGAGTAATTGTTGAATTAATCATGAGAGCTAATGAAAGCGTTTTCACTTGCGAAAAGACAGACTCAGACTGTCACGTTGATACAAAAGTAATTGATACTGATTGAGAGCTGAGGATAGTTTAAAAAGTAACATTGCTGATCTAATATACTGTAATAGTCTCTCTTCGTTTTCTACACGTCTGCTTTCTTTGAGAAGTTCCCTTTTAGAAGCGATGGCCAATTTAAAATAATTCCTCTTGAGTGGGTTTTCATTCTCATGGGATATTGGGAACTCTGCTTTAAGAGGGTTTTTTTTTTTCTACCCTGTTGAGTCTTTGGTGAACCAGATCCCAGCATGAGGACTTTTCTCTTTCTCTCTTACACCTTATTTTCTTTCTGAAGTCATCTCAACACAATCTTTCTGGACAGGCAGCAGGTCTGTACTGACTATGAAATAGGCTGACACACTGTCCTGAGCTTCAGGAAATGCCTAAGCAGGAGGGGCCTTAGTCTTCAACATCCAGTCACTTATATTTAGGAATCTAGGCCATTTCGGGCATTGCTGTCCAAAAAGTGTAGTCATTTCTCTTTTGACAGTGAAATCTGACACTTGTTATGACAGGAAGTGAAGGTAAAACAGAGAATACTGAATGTGGGGCCCATGTTCTTGTTTCTAGATCTGTTGAGTCAATTGGAAGAGCCCCCCTCCTCCTCCTCAATCCTCTCAGATTGCTTGCGTTGCTCCAAACCATCATGGAATTGTTCTCCTTGAAAATCTGTTGCTTTTAGTGTAAAATAATCCTCTCAATTAGGTATCAGTGACCTTAATTGCCTCTGGTGTAATTGTCCCTTCACAGATGAGAGGCCTAAGCATGCTCCCCATGTGAAATTGAAAAAGTGTGGCCTCTCAGCAAAGCCCCTCGTGACCCTTACTGTGGCATATATCTGGAAGGTAGCCAGAGGCAGCTTTAAGATGTTTTCAAGCCTTGCCAAGTATTTTACGAGTCCAAATAGTGGCACACCTGAAGAGAAGCAAGAGCCTGATTATAATACAGAATCAGAGGGGTCGTCTAAAGAGACCATATTTTCCAAAAGCTACCAGATGGTGTAAAAAGCAATGTATTGTATTGAGATCTGTTCTGACCTGCAACCTTGGGTCCTTTCCTCATCCTGATTTGATTTTTTTTTTTTTCTTTTGTGGCTTATGCTGAATGAGAAACAGGAGCTGCCTCCAAGGTAAAAAAAAAAGCGGCGGGTTTGTCTGGGTGCTGACCTAGACGCCGCCATAACAATCACGCTGTGCAGAGCGGCTTTATTCTGCTCTTGTCAGAGTGAAGCCAAGAGTCACCCTGTGCAGCCTCATACATCCAAAGGAGGCAAGCAATGTAAAATGTCATTTAAGCAATGTCTTGAGTTACAAAAGAAAAGAATAGATTTTTTTTTTTCTTTTCCCCTCCTCTTTTCCAATTTACGGAAATGGCTAAACAAAATGAGAGTCATCTTTGCCTGGTAATTCTGAGCAGTGGAAATTAATTTAATGATCAGTGTGGCTCTAATGTTGCACACATGAATAGACATACTCCCTCAAAGATTCTTCTGGATTTTTACATAAACAAAGAAATATGGTAATTCTTATAATTTCATCACTTAAATGACTCCTGCAGTCCTGAGATACAGCTCCTCTGCTGCATAATCACTTTGTGATTTAAGCTCTCCTCATAAGGTCCAGCTTCAGAAGAGCAATGCACCAATTCCTCTCAGTCATTTCAAACCTCAATGGATGTTTGTTTACTCATAGTGGAGCGCCTGTGGTCAAATTAAAAGTTTCTGACTCAATGCCTCCTCCTACAGGTTCATAACAGGAACTTACTTTCACTGGACTTCGACAGAATCACCAGAACAGAAAAGGTCTACGATGACCACAGGAAGTTTACGCTGCGGATCCACTATGACCACGCCGGACGACCCACTCTGTGGGCGCCCAGCAGTCGTCTGAATGGAGTCAATGTCACCTATTCCACTGGGGGCCACGTGGCAGGTATCCAAAGAGGCACCATGTCTGTACGCATGGAGTATGACCAGAATGGCAGAATCACCTCCCAGATATTTGCTGATGGTAAATCTTGGAGCTACACATACCTTGAGAAGGTACGAACTGTTTCTGTAATTATGATTAAATGGGCTAAAGATAAAAATTTTATATAAGACGCCAGGTACATGTTGGACAGATAAATGGTGAAAGTGGGTTTATGTGAGAACCTAATTTAAGTATCTTGACAGGGGTCTTTAAACTGGAGTTAAAAGTTAACTTGTAATACACCAGCTGTGTTTTTGCTCCATAATCAGGCTCTAGCGCAGATATCAGCAGAAATGTAATTAAACCCCGCCTGGTGCACTGCACAATGTTATACTCTGTTACTATAGCCTGATAGAAAAGTTCAACCTGAAATGGCTCTGACGAGGAGAACAGAGTGAAATGTCACTTTTTGCTCATTAATTGAAGCTAAGATTGTAGGGAAAAGGTGAAGAGCTGCGATTCTCCATCGTAGACATGGGATATGACTTTGGAAGCTTGTTAATAGTCTATAGGCAGTTTTTCAGCAGCCTCTAAGTGCTGAGATACTGGACGCCTGTTGTGACAGCCTGAGGATTGATTTAAAGACATCATTTACTGGCCAAAAGAGGGTGCAAATAGGATTTTTTTTTTTTCTTTTTTTATTTTGCCAAGTTGTGAAAAATTCATTTCTCTCGTTCTCTTCGAATCAAAAGACCCCACAAATAAGAAACACGAGGCATCATGTTTTTGAAATGATCTCTTAAGGAAATTGTATTGTCAGTGGAATACTCCACTTTCAAGATGGAAATCAGATTATCAGTGACTCTGACTTGCATGAATAACATGTTATCACTTTTGACATTTTGCTCATCCCTTTGTGGTAGACCAGCCTAGTGTCTTATGCATTCACAGCCCACACTTATTTTCATGTTCTTTAGGCGACAACAAAAAATTAAAAATGAATTGATTAATAGATAATTCATTGTTTCATTGCATCTAATATATATTGTGTTTGGTATGTTTCATCTGTGATGAAATCACTCAGAGAGTACTTGTTTCCTCTTCTCTTCCCAGTCCATGGTTCTGCTGCTCTACAGCCAGAGGCAGTATATCTTTGAATTTGACAAAAATGACCGACTCTCCTCCGTGACAATGCCCAATGTGGCACGGCAGACCCTGGAGACTGCCCGCTCCATTGGCTATTACAGAAACACCTACCGTCCCCCTGAAGGTAACGCTTCAGTGCTCCAGGACTACAGCGAGGACGGTCAGCTACTACAGACCACCTACCTGGGCACAGGCCGCCGAGTCATTTACAAATACGGCAAGCTTGCCAAGCTGCTGGAAATCCTCTATGACACCACGCGCATCGGTTTCTCCTATGATGAGGTGGCGGGCATGCTGAAGACGGTAAACCTGCAGAGCGAGGGCTTCACCTGCACCATCCGCTACCGTCAGATCGGTCCGCTCATTGACAGGCAGATTTTCAGGTTCAGTGAAGAGGGCATGGTCAACGCCAGATTCGACTACGTCTATGACAATAGTTTCCGTGTAACTAGCATGCAGGCTGTCATCAATGAAACGCCACTGCCTATCGATTTGTATCGCTATGACGACGTGTCTGGTAAAACGGAGCAGTTTGGCAAGTTCGGGGTAATCTATTACGATATAAATCAAATTATTACCACAGCAGTGATGACACACACCAAGCACTTTGACGCTTACGGCCGGGTGAAGGAGGTACAATATGAGATCTTTCGCTCACTCATGTACTGGATGATGGTGCAATATGACAACATGGGACGAGTGGTAGCCAAGGAGCTAAAAGTCGGGCCTTATGCAAACACCACACGCTACACATACGAGTACGATGCAGATGGTCAGCTCCAGGTAGTCTCCATCAACGACAAGCCCCTTTGGAGGTACAGTTATGACCTCAATGGCAACTTGCACCTCCTCAGCCCTGGAAACAGCGCACGGCTCACGCCACTACGCTACGATATTAGAGACCGCATTACCCGCTTGGGAGATGTCCAGTACAGGATGGACGAGGACGGCTTCCTAAAGCAGCGAGGGAATGAATATTTTGAGTACAACTCAGCCGGCCTGCTGGTGAAGGTGTACAACAAAGTGAGCGGGTGGAGCATCAAGTACCGTTACGATGGCTTGGGCAGGAGGGTGTCGAGCAGAAGCAGCGTGGGCCATCACCTGCAGTTTTTCTATGCTGACCTGTCCAGCCCCACTCGGGTCACCCATATGTACAATCACTCCAGCTCCGAGATCACCTCGCTGTACTATGACCTGCAGGGTCACCTGTTCGCCATGGAGCTAAGCAGTGGGGATGAGTTCTATGTGGCTTGTGATAACATCGGCACCCCTCTGGCTGTGTTCAGTGGCTCAGGCCTCATGATCAAGCAAATCCTACACACAGCGTTTGGAGAAGTCTACCTCGACACCAACCCCAACCTCCAGCTCATAATTGGATATCAGGGAGGTCTGTACGAGCCTCTCAGTAGACTGGTCCATATGGGCAGACGGGACTACGATGTCCTCGCTGGCCGCTGGACTACGCCTGACCACGAGATCTGGAAACGTCTCAACAGCAACCACATTGTGCCATTCAACTTGTACATGTTCAAGAATAACAATCCTCTCAGCAACAATGAGGAGATAAAGTGCTACATGACTGGTAAGTTCACATCATGTTTTACAGAGATAAGATTTTTGTTTGTTTGTTTGTTTGTTTGTTTGGCTTTTCATGCCAAAAAGAAATCCCCCTTAAAACTTCCTTTGCAGACGATGGCAGCTTGGCTTCAAAGTGGTTACAGTGGATTCTGGTGGCAACCTGGAGTCAGTGGGGGAGGGGGGTATCAAAACATTCATAGAAATTTCTAAAACCACGGCTGCCATCCTCTGCAAAGCACCAAGCTGCAAACCTGTCAGGGCCGCATTTCAAACCCTCTGGCTGCTCCTGTGTGATACTCAGGCAAGATTTTCTACATTTTCTTCACAACTATAAATGGAAGAAAGCCAGATGCAGCCCTAAAAAAAAATACAATTATTTGAACTGTTTAAGTGAGTGCAGGTATATAAATAGTGGATGACAGATGTTAAGTGAGTCTCACAAGAGCAATCAATATTGCATGTAATTTTTTTATGCTGCTATAATTACATGTGTGCTGGGACCCCCACATGAATCTGCTATCGTTTGCAGTTCCGCAAACTATACTCATTTTAGTCTTTTATGTCAAAGTTGATGTGCTTTTATTCTAAACAATGAGCCACAAATGGAAGAACAGACCCTGCCAAGATTAAAATGAAATGCAATGTGCTAGAGAGGTTTTTAAGAGCCGCCTCACTGGGACATTGAGGTTGTTTCTCTGCCCTGGCAAATGTGTGTGTGTGTCTGTGTGTGTGTGCATGCATACATACGTGCGTGTGCCCAGTGGCTATCGTTTTTTTTAAAGGGCTCGAAGGAAACAATGCTGCACGGTAAAAGCCCCCTCTGTTGCTCAACACTCAGGTTCCTTCCCAGAAATATCACATCGTCTCTGTGTCGCTTTGTGGTGGGGAGGAGGTAAATGGCAGTGAAAGCACCCCAGTGGAGACAGAGAGCACAATGGATTCATAGAAACCTTAACCAGGGCCATACATATCAACCTCTTTGGCTGGAAGTTAAACAGCATTGTTAAGGATGCTAACTGAGTTCTCTGAGGTTCAGCCATATAATTCTCTGTCATCATTCTGCATCATATTTGCTCAATAAAGCTCATGAGAGCTAAAATAAGAAGGTTTTTCGCCTTTATTCATTTACCTGTGGACAGTACCAAGAGGAAAAGTAAGCACTTTCATTCCCATCCCTCTACTGGTCTCTGACCAACAAAGCCATTTAGTCGTCTGCCAAACAGAAAAGCATTCAGCTTCACAGTCCACCATTAGGAGTCGCCTGGCATTAGAATGCTGAGCAGACTGTTAGATATACTGTAGCGGGTCTGCCTCAGCTGTGATTGACAGTGCTGACATTTCCATTCCTTTCACTAAATTACCGAGGTCCTTTCATTGTCCTCAAACAAATTCTTATTTAAAAAAGCTTTGTCAAGTGCCACAATGTGGCATTGCCAGCCTGTGACAGACTTACCCGCCAAGTGTCACAGCAATGTGTCTGCTGCCCGTAACAAACACATTGAAAGGGGCAAGAAACAAATGGCTGAAAACTTAACAGGCTTTGCTTCCAGTCATGCCTGTAGCCGTTGTGGTTTGCAGAATTAATGACAACTTATCCCAGGGAATGGCAGCAGCACCTACAACCTTTTGATAGCCCACATTGTCACAAGAGTATGGATTTGAATCCCGGACACATCACGTTCCCCTCTTTTAGCATCTCAAAAGAGAAAAGGAAAAAAAAAAAAAAAAAAAAAACTGCAGAAATACCTGCTGAGTGTTCCCGATATCTGCAGCTGAATTCCTGGCAGCTTTGAAATAACATGAAGTTACAGTATATAATTATAAACACAGCAGACGCTCTCAGATGTCACTTGGCGGCTGCGGGCCCCAGCTGTATGTCATTAGTGCAGCACCTGCAGGAGTGGACATGAATCATTGACACTATCTCGAGTGTTTATTATAGCTCGTCCATTTTCACAAACAAATCATTGGCTCAGACAAAGTGAGGGGTATTACAAGGAGACACCCGACTGCAAGATCCCAATTTCTAAATTGAATTGAATGAGTTGTTATTTTGTCTATCGGTATAAGTGCGTATATGTGTATCACTGTTTAACCATTTTGATTACTCCTTTGCAGATGTGAACAGCTGGTTGGTGACCTTTGGTTTCCAGCTGTACAACGTCATCCCCGGCTATCGAAAGCCCAGCACAGAAACCATGGAGCCATCGTTCGAGTTAGTCAGCACTCAGATCAAGACTCAGGAGTGGGATAGCACAAAGGTAAGCCAGCTTTTCACCTGACCACAGATCACCTTCTTCTACCTTTGCCCTCCTCATTTTCAACATCATTAGCAAATAGACACGCTCTACGTAGCCAGACCACCACAGGAGATGCCTGCTATCAGGCTGAAACACGGCCCTGCGAGCCCGGTCCCTGCCCCTGGTCCTCAACCCGGTGGGCTCAGGCTAAACAGCGCTTGTAATTGTCCTGCCATTAGGGAAATTCACTCTCCATTCCCTCCACCACTGGCCATTGATTTCATCTCAGTTTTACACCATCAGCCAAGGTCTGAGGAGTAGTAGACATGCTCTGATTCCCACGTTTATCAGCCCTTTTAAGTTACCTCCAACTCAACTGAATTATTGACAAGGGCCCTGTTGTTGTCTTGGGTTTGGTTACAGCTCCACTGGAGAATGCCACCCATCAGGAGGTCAGATTCACAGTCAGTGACACTCTGGCTGCAACCTTAACACAGTGGGGATTTGTTGTTATAAAAAGTGTGCTCTCATCTATTTGTAAGCCTAAAAGCTTCTGGCATGATACAATACAATACAATACAAGGTTATCTGAGTCTGTGATCTCTGATCTGACCAACTGACCATAAGAAGCAGGCAAGCCACTATTAACCGCTATTGCAGAAAACCACATCTTATGAGGGGAAGGTTCCTACCTTGAAGATTTAAAACGTTACAAATACAATGAAAATACAACGATATGTATCAAATGTTTCACATTTTGATTTCAGAATTCCTCAGCTATAAACTGTGATTATATAAATCTCTCCTCATCTAGTGTTGGCTACTTTTGAATGGTTACCATCAGAGCCCCCTGGGTCTGACTCATGCATGCTGCCTGCCTGACACTCTCTGAGAATCACTGATCTCACCCAAGGTACCAATGCGCAAATAGGCCGCTACAGGGAAAATATCAAATTTAATCCAAAGGCATCCTGCCAATTTCAATTTCAAATATTTGAGAGAAGATTTAATGGAATAGTCTCGTAGATTAGAAAGAATGAATGCAAATTTTCAGACATACAGTTGCAATTCGGACTACATCAAACTACACCGTTTTTCAAGACCATGGTGCATCAACAAGCAGCTTGAACCATTTTTGCTCATGTTTGTGAAGGCGGTCTGCCCTCAGCTTGCCTGTGCAATATGTGGCCTGCTGCAAATGATATGTAAGGATAGATTGAGATAATTAGTCTTTACTGCATGCATGAGCCAGGGCATGATATTCTTATCTGGAATTCCTGCTTCAGAGATGGTGTTTTAAGCTGGTTAATGCCATGTTTATCCTTGCTGCAGATGGTCCAGCCAAACTAATTAAATGTCAGGTTCTTTGAAGCATAGATATAGATTTAAAACTACACATGGTACGTATCCCGTGCACTTGGCACTTAATTTTATTACGTATGAGAGAAGTATGCCTGCCTTTCTGTCTCTTTTCATTTAAGCCTCCATTTCGCCATGCTACTGAATCTACACACGTGCTGAAAAATGCCACGAGGGGCTGGACCGATGAGTTTTGCGTTGCACGAGGCTTGATCTTTCATTCTGGGTTATGCTGGAGGCTCATTCCACCCCATGATATGTGAATGATGCTTCTCTGGGAGTGTCCCAAGAGGCTGTTTCTGTGAAGTGTAGGACATTGTCCCCTATCCTTCCTAGTGCCTGTGGGGCAGCTGACTGGGTCGCAGTGTTGGCACGGTAAACAAACATGGAGTGGCATGGTGTGAAGTGTCCCCCCAGGCCATTGCTCCTCAGGGGCCGCAAAACACAGCTGCCCCCACCCTGTCATACGTTTCCTCCTTCATGCAAAAGATCTGACGCCATGTAACATCAAAGAGGGGGGCAGACAGGCTGGTCAGTGCTTCTCAACCCCACCCAGCCCCCCAGCCTGTAGCCTCTTTTTAGCAAAGGCACAGAGCGACAAAATGCGAAACTGTCAGGAAGACTTTGAATATGACTGGTCGACAAAAACTCCGCAGGATGCTCACAGCCTCTTATCTTTGGTGATGGCAAGAAGGCACAGTGTTTAAGGGCCCTTTTTGTTTCTCCTCAGATCTATCTAGGCAACTGTCTCACTTTGTGTTGGCCAATTTCCATTTCATCTCACTTTCCTCATTTCAGCATCCCCCTTTTTTTCCAGAGGAATACTCTTGTCAAGTACTGTTAGGACAAAGTATTAATTTTGGCTAAGGGGAATGTGGAATCCATACAGAGCTTTGATGCCTTAGGGCATGAGACATATACACTAGTTACCAACAGATTCCTCTTTCATATTTAGCACAGCGTGGCTGTCAGAAGACTGTAATTTCGCCCTTTTTCAAAATATCATGGCTGTCACAAATAATCAGAGAGATTTGCATTAGCTGAGAAACACCTCTGCCCTTACCTCGACTGTATGGCACATTCACACTGTTAGAAATTAGTAGCTTGTCATTCATAAAGAATGTAACCATGTCACTATTTATTTACGCACATATGCACACATGCAGAGATATTTATGTCAATACAGTGTGTGCATGAGTTTTAATTTATATCATATTTTGATGCACTTTTTACGAAAGGTGTTGAATCGTTCCCATTCAGGCAGACGCCTTACCTTAGAAAAGAATGGCTTAGCATCGAACCGAATACGTTTGAAGTGTTAAAGGAAGCAGAAGGAATTTTCCCTTTTTGGAGCACCTGAGCACCTTAAAGCAGACACTCCTGCCTAGTCCCCATTCAGAGGAGGATAAGGATAAAGTTAATGACAAAGGTGTGAGGCAATCAGAGTTGAATATTCAGTTAAATATCTGACAGAGCTTTTTCAAGCAGGCAGCGGAGTAATACTGCGTTAATTTATTTGTTGCTCAGAGAAACAGCATAAGATATTTTATCACGTTTGTGGATGCTACGTGACTGAACAGAATTGTCTTTGTCTTACAGTCTCTGCTGGGCGTTCAGTGTGAAGTTCAGAGGCAGCTGAAGGCCTTTGTGAAGCTGGAGCGTTTCGGACAGATCTATAGAGCCAAAAGTGCCGGTTGTCCTCAAAGCAAGAGCAAGAAGATCTTTGCCTCTGGGGGCTCCATCTTTGGGAAGGGGGTGAAATTTGCCATACGAGATGGTCGCATCAGCACCGACATCATCAGTTTGGCCAACGAGGACGGGCGTCGCATGGCGGCGGTTCTGAACGACGCCTTCTACCTTGAAGATCTCCACTTCACCATTATGGGAATAGACACCCATTACTTTGTCAAACTGGGCTCAGTGGAGGGAGACCTCGCCCTCATTGGCATGACAGTGGGGCGCCGCACGCTAGAGACTGGAGTCAATGTGACCGTGTCTCAGGTCAACACGGTCCTGAATGGCAGGACTAGGCGCATTACTGACATTCAGCTACAGTACGGCGCCCTGTGTCTGAATACGCGTTACGGCAGCAGCGTGGATGAGGAGAAGGTTCGTGTGTTGGAGCTGGCCCGGCAGAGAGCCGTCGCCCAGGCTTGGGCACGGGAGCGCCAGAGACTGAGGGACGGGGAGGAGGGCTCGCGAACCTGGACTGAGGGAGAGAAACAGCAACTCCTGGGCTCGGGGAAGGTCCAGGGCTACGATGGTTACTACGTGGTTTCAGTTGACCAATACCCCGAGCTGGCAGACAGTGTCAACAACATTCATTTCATGAGACAGAGCGAAATGGGCCGAAGGTGACATGAACACGAGGCTCTGCGGTGACGGACTCAGATGTAGGACATGGGACTTCTTGCCAAAGACAGTTGTGTACATGACCACTTGTTTTTCATTTTGTTTTTTTGTTTTTTTTCTTTGACTGTGCTCAACTTAGTTTTTAATATACTGTAAAGAAAAAAAAAAAAGATGGTTGCAATCAGTTGCACTGTATTAATAGAAGCGTGCCCTTCTCCTTTTGAAGATTCTTTAACAGTCTTTGCCCTTCAAGTGCGGCTGCTAGAGGATGAAAATTTGCGATGTCTGTGACTTATTTTTGTGACTCCATTTCCTCGTCCCTGTTGGTGATTCTGTTCAAAGGAATCCAAGAGGAGTATCGGTAATGCATTATGTTCAGTGGCTCACTCTGCTGCCAGACTTGCAGATTGTTATTCACAAGCTTGCTCCATTCTGCCTTTTGCTGCGCCTCAGCCAAGGAGATTCCTTCTCTTTTAATCACTTCTTTTTTATACTTGAAACCCTCATAGCCCCAGTCATCCATAAATTATGAGAGCGATTTCTGTTGGAGGTAGAGCCCTTCATCAAAACACTAGCTGTACTTGTCAGGGCACCTTCATTTGTTTGATGTCTTGTAATTTTTTTAACACAAGGCCTGATACTCATCTGTGGTCTTAGCATGGAAGGCTTCAGTGCATCCTGATGGTGCACGTTGATAGCCTTCTTTATGAACTGCAAATTTAGCAAACTGCTTAATCCTGCTTAAACTGTATGATGAAGCCAACAAAGGGATATGAGGTCACTTTTTTTTATTTTGTGTGTGTGCGTGCTTTCCTTTAAATTGGTTTTGGGTTTGGGTGTTTTTTTGTTTTTTTGTTTTTTTGTCTTGTCTTGTTTTTTTAATCCAAGGAAGAAAATTAAAACATAGAATAAACCTTTTTATTTGACTGTGGTCAAGCTACTCAATTATGAAAATAGTGAAGAGCCAACAAAAATACTGTGGAATTAATGTGTGTATTAAACAACAAAAGGTATTTTACAGGAATGGTTTTTGAATTACATTTTAGTTTTGTTTTATAAATAGCTATATGAATTAACAGTATAACAAATGTGAATTTAAAAAAAAAATGTGAACTATTGTCCCTTTTATTGTTAATTGTTGTACTTGAACAATACTTAAGGGTGTTTCAACACATGGAATAAACTATGAAAGGTGGTTTAGTTACATCAATTACTGTGTTTTTATTAGACCAGCTATGTTTTACTGATCTGAATATGAAAGGCAGTGTTTCTTTATCATTGAGCTTAAGTCAGTATTCCTCATCACAGTTTCCCATCAGATAAAGTTTAGGAGGAGAATATTTTTTAATAAGTGATGGCTAAGGAAACCAGTCTCATCAGTGATAGAAACCGCATTAGTGTATTGGCTGCTGAGATAGATGGGCTTTGCGTAGTGTTGTGGGTGAGATGAAAGATACAAAATGCCTTTGCCCTAAGGGCTGCCTGCAGGTCAGCATCGAAAGTGCTTTCATACCCCAGAATAGGGCTCCACTCGGTCCCGTGGCTGGCTAAAACACAGTACACCTGCAGATGTACTAGTTCGTGTTTACAGACTAAAGGTCATCAATAGACACCAACCTTGGAAATAACCTCCGCGGACACATCCTAGCTCTGGTTTAACAGTGTCCCACTCCCCACCTCCCTCCCTTGCTCCCCTCAGTGGAGACTGCAAAGGACAATTTACGTCTGCTCATTCCAAAATGTCATCGTGTGAGAACACAAGAGGAGTCAAGACTATTTTGGATAATTGTGACTTTAATTTGACTTCTGATACTTTTTGAACTATGCCAAGCCACTGCACACTCCTGACCTTCTTATAATTTTAACCATCAAACATGAACTTGTTTGTGTGTGTTGGGGCGGTGGGAGCATGATTGAGTGTCTCAATCTGTACAAATGTTAAAGCTAACAGTAAATGGTTATTTTTTTTTTCCCCTCTCTGCTGTTGGTTGATTCAGTGATGTTTCGTTTCCAAAACAAAAAAAAATGTATGTTTAGCATAATATGAATGAAGGATATTTGCATTGTGGAATATTGCACTGAGAACCGTTGCGTTATAAGACTGTATCTTTTTCTAAAGTTTGGACTCACTTTGAGTTTGAGTTTGTTCTCAACACTGTGTTTTTAGCGCTTCTCTTTGACTATGTAAATACGAAGACATCAAAGTAAGCTGTAAATAAAATGCAAATGTAGATACCTCTTAGAGCTACATCGGTCACCCTGTGTAGTCTTAAGGTAGAAAAAAAAATAAAGGGAATATTTTGTGTTTATTTCCTGTGTTTTTTGTTTGTTTGTTTGCTTGTTTATATAATATGTATATTCTATATAACACAAAAAATAATTCTATGTCAAAGTGACTTGAGACATGTTAGATTCACTTTGCTACCACACCTGATTGTGTAACTTCTAAAATTTGCATCGCATCCCATTTAACGTGGACAAATTAGCTGATCATCTTCACCTCCAGAATGTTCCACACACACACTAATTCTCACCTTGCATCACATTTCGTGATGATGTTAATTTGATGCAATTTGATATTACGCCTTGTGCCTTTTGTTAGTTAAACGCGCACTACCACCTGTTTAGAGCATCAATCTATTAAATCCTGAAATGAAGTGATCATGTGGTCGATCACCAGCACATAAAATACATACCATTCATAAAAAAAGTTAATGCATTTAAAAGCCAGGTGATAAGCAGGCTTCAAGGGATGCTGAGCAAAACTATTAAACTGTCAAAGTTGAAGAACAATCCTTTGATGTTACAAAAGCCACCGGGAGACTGTGTTTTTTAAACTTGATAACTTTGTTGAAACAAGTGGAGCTCAGGGTCTAATCCTGTTAGCAGGCGGGGTGGCTCGGGAGTTCCTGCCAGTATGTGGTGGCAGGAAGGGAGCCTGGAACATTTACACTCACTGCAGGCAGAGCTGAGTACGGTGCCCAGAAGAAAGCGCGACGGCCCGCTTTTCCTAACCAGGCAGCGCTCTCTCATTTGCCCCCCCCACTATGTATTAATGCGAGTGGAGAAAACCGCTGAGCTCTCTGCGTGACTGGCAAGCATCAGGAAATGATCACACCCCAGTGTTTGCCTTAGCTAGTTTGACTTCACAAGTTTTTTTGCAAAGCAAATTTCAAATCTGTGTCTCCCATCTTCCCTGAGACAGACTGAGCCCCGAGCCCCACATGTCTCAGATGAAGAGGATTTCTCTGCCGGGGGAACAGAAAGTCCTGCCAGCAGAGAGTCTGAGCAGGATAAATTCTGCTGCAGAGGCAAAATGCCCTCTAGCCTTGAGGGTTGTACTTTTTCAGTCCAACCCAAACAATAACTTCACCTCAACCACCTCTGTAAGGAGAAAGTCTCCACAGGGCACTGTGACAATGGGAGAGCATTTTATTTCTCACATACTAATTAAGTAAAAACATTTGGTACAACTCCTGTCCTGTTTTGTGGACAATGCAGCATCAACGGCCATAAACATAACCCATTAATCGCAATCTTTGGAAGACAACTAAGGTTCAAATGACTTGTTATTTGTGGATAAATACTGTGTATAATAACTGAAATAATGTCTTTTTACCGTGATTACAAGCATGTCCTGTGATGCTGACAGGTTGCATGTGGCACCACGCTGCATCATTGAGTAGCTGAAAATATGAACAGAAGGCAAGGAAAGCAGTATGTGCCATCAAGTGTTGAAAACAAAGGCTGATTCACCATGCAGGCTGAAAATAATATGTGATCTTTTGCTCACGATGCAATTAATATTAGACAGACCAGTGTCTGTTTTCACAAAGGTACACACAAAACTGTTGTTATAGCCGTATTGCCAAAATTAGCCCTTTCGGTGGTTTGCTGGCCAGTTGAGAGTAAATGGTGCAAATTCACCATCACTCGCTTGCAGAGGTGCAAAGCAACGCTAAAGTTAACTCTTGTTCTCTATTCCCACTACTAAAGTTAGCATGCTAACTGGCGATAGCCTCAGCTCAGCCGGGCCAAACTATCGCTTTAAGAAACCCAGTCACTGTTGTGGATCTCCTACCATGAGGAGGCAGCACTGCCCAGAGGGTGTTTAATAACCTCTTAACACATCAATGACAGAAGCTCTTTGCTAGGAACTATCCCCTCCATCCCTCTCCCAACAGGGCACAGCATTCAGCAGCAGAGAAAAGTTACATATGGAGCTTTTAATAGCAAGAATATTCTCAGTGCTGTGGCTTCTTTTCCCTTTGTGTCTGCAGCAATTGTTTTCAGGTTCAATCAGAGACAGACCTGTTCGACAGCGACACTATTTGTGGTTCATGCAGCCAAATTTGCTCTCGCGTTCACTTAACAACTACCATTATATTCAAATTTGATTGACCTTCTTCAAGTTATTTATGTGAGAGAAAAGAATAAAATCTTGCATCAGTCAGATTCCACCTCTTTGACGGGCGATGGGAGGCAAGACCTTCTTCTAAAAACCATGCATGAACTATTTTTCATTACCTGAGTCGAGACTGATGAGAAGAGATATCTCTGCAAGGCTTTCACACTCCATCTGTTTCCTCTCGCTGATAATTTTAACATTCTTACCCCAAGTGTTGGATAAACACTGGCAGAGGTATTTGCTGTTAAAATCAGTAAAAGGTTGGTTCCTGCTGAGGGCCAGCAAGCCAGCCAGCCAGCCATTCCCTCAGTGAATCCTGTCCATAGGCCGAAAATAACCACCAAAAAGAAACACCTGCTGTCTCTCATCTTCGTCTGTCTGTCAATCTCAGGTATTGTAATTGCATGACGGTCAGCTGCATGTTTTTCCCTGAAGATCAGTAATGTTGTTGACATGCAGCGCCACCTCGCACTGCCGCTCCACCACTCTTGAGAATTCTAAGCAGACCGGTCGCATTTGTTCAAGTTTTCGCAACAGCCATAAAATAGCTGGTTGGCATGATAACAACATATGTCCGAATGGATGGGACAGCCCCGACTTCCATCTTTAATCATTGAAGTCCTCGTTCCCCTCTTTACCAGTTATGCAAATGCTGGACCAATCGTAAAAGCTAATGGGGCAAGGAATGGTAAACCAACTGGCCATAGAGAAGTGAGACAGAATTTTCCTCAGGGTTTGGGGTCTCATCTGGATGCCCGCTATGATGACAAAACCCACCAGTGATAGAAGCACTCAGTAAAGTGCAAGCTTCGGAAATAAAAATGAGGTGATGGTTTTCAAAGTGTCATTTTTCTATGGGTCATACAAAGGCCAGCGTTGCCTCACATGGCAACCGGCCTGCAAGGGGAAATGGAAAATGTGCAGTACCAGCAGCACCTTAAGCATTACAATGCTGCATGCTTGTAATTCGAGAGGCATTATTTTCCAAAAATGAGACTTAAGAGCCCCGCGAGAACCCACACTTCCCCATTGTCGAGCAACACAACCTGACAGTTTTGACCTCTGTGCTGGTGAGAGAGTGACTCATTACATGGCTTTCAGTGTTGAAGTAATTTTCACTGAGATACACATCACCAAGATAATCAATAATCTGCGAATTGGAGCCACATCAAAGCTGGCCTCACAAATTCACTGGCTGCAGTTTCCTATAGGAGGTGAGACTCGCTGCAGCTGCAGACTGCAAAGACAATGTCATATTTTGGTTTGTTTATCACCTCTTTTGAGAAGTATTTCAATAGCAATAGTAAATATTCTGAGGACATTGATTTGCATAAGTTTGAAAAGCCTTTTCATCTGAACGCAACTAAATTGTGTGATTTTTATTGTGTGGTTTTTTTTTGGGTTTTTTTTTGCTTCGGTTACTTCGGCTTGTGCAAGTGAGAAATGACAATTCACGTTTGATTTTCACCCTGATCTCTGTGGATTATGTCGGAATTGGTGCAGTAAGAAATTAATCCTGTCAGCACAGGGTGAAATTCTTTTCTTTCTCTTTCAGAAAATTCATACTGTGCGAATGCGTGCATGTGTGTACTTGCGCGTTTGATTAGTATCGGACTCCAGCAGGGCCTTGGTAATGTTCGTGGACCCACTGGAGGCAGAAGCCGCAGCTGCAGTTGCCATCTTCCATCACATTTCCCCTGACAGGTGTGAACAAAGGACCCAGAGAAATGTCACTGCAGCATTTTTAAGTCACTTGGACACTGTTTGTATTCAGGAATGAAACTGCCTTTGCACATTATGCAAATCATATTGACAGCATATCTAATGCTTTTATTAGCCTAATTATGCCTGAGGTCAAATCAGCTCGTAGCTAAGGATCAGTACTCGTTTAAACCAAGTGTCTGGGAGCATTCGTGTTGACTGAGGGGTTAGTTGATGCTTAATGTCTAAGGACAGCTTATCATGTAGCACTTCATGTTTGTGAAAAAATAGGTGTTATTGATTTCTGCTGATGACATGAGCACCACTCGAAGTCAGCGAGGGGATGCACGGGAGCCAGTCATGAGCAGTGATTTCAAAAGACTTATTTTTAAAAATGGTTGCGGTTAAAAAAGAAAAAAAGAAGAAGTGTGAAGGTGTGATCAAAGAGACAAGATGGAGCAAAGTTGAACCAAAAGAATGAGGTTCATCCTCAGCGGAGATACTCTGTTATCAGGATTGAAACAAGGCAAATGCATATTTAATAAGCTTGAGCTGCTGCTGAGTATTTAACAGCAGGCCATATTAAAGATGTATAAAGCAAAAGGAAAGATTTTGTATATTTAAATTAGACAGGTTGCCTTGGGTCAAAAGGTTAAAATTGTGTGAACGTTGAAAACCTCCAAAGCTTAAAGTTTTTGATACCTCCTCTTCCTGCCGACTGGGGAACTGATGTTGTTAGTTGGAATGAGCTTCTTGTGTTGTTTGGCTGAGGCAATTTACCCCCTTTAAGGCTATAGCTGAGCTGACGACTAGTCACAAACGTGCGGTGGAGGAGTAGTTAGGAGCAGTTTGTGGAAGTCTGACTCAGCTGCTACACTGATGGGAGTTTTGGATTTGAAGTGCGCCGCCATTTAAAAAAAAAAAAAAAAAAACTCAACCCTAACTGAGGGTGAGATCTTAATAAAGCTGTTGCATTTCCTGTCTTTATGGCTAGAACTATAAAATCATACAATTTATGGCATTCCTCCCTCAACCAGATGATACAGGCAATAAATAGGATACTGTGGAAGGGCTAAATCCCCAACGTGCTTATTGCCACAGGCATATTCTTATGGTCATTGATGCTCCATTGACGCACGATTAGATAAATGCTCTTTGGTCGATGCTGTTCTACACATTCACTTCAAAGACAGCAATCCACGCGGCTCAGTGGGAACGATCTCTTTATATTGCTCAGCACAGCAGACGAGCAGAGACTTTTGTTTCCTTTGTCCTCTTTTTAAATCTGTTGCTGTATGTTTTCAGTCTGAAACACAAAGCCTGAAGTCAGCCTGACAGAACTGTTTTGGTTACAGAACCTTTGGGCCCATTACCAATACTATTATGTAAATCAACCTCTGGGAATTATTTTCCACGTTGCACATTTGGATTGCAACACACCTGGCCTCTCATTTCATTTACTCATACAAATAAGCCTGCCAGTCGAAACACTTTACAGTTGTGGAGAATTTCTTTTTTGGCACTTTTTCACTGAGAGACTTGTTTTTGTTCATATTTTATCCTAAGCAAATTTTCCTGGAAAAAGTGCTGACCTGCTAACCAACACCTTCCATAGGCAGGCACACACTCACAGACACACACACACACCTGGCTACACTGAAGGCAAAGCGTGTAAAACACTGTGATTATTGCTGTCAGGAAAATAATGTGTTTAACCTCTTTTTAGTGTCTTCACATTCACAAAGAGCTTCTTTTTTTTTTTAGAAAAGCTCATACGTGGCCATTTGCGTGACATATTGAACGCTATGCAGATCTGAAACAGGACAAAGACAAGAATCCTTTAGTTGGCTCGTGTATGTTTTTTACTTTTTTTCTTTTTTACAGTGTTGTTCAACATTGGCAGTAAACATTTATTGTTTACTGCCAAGAAACCTCAGACCAGTACATGTGCATGCAGTGGAGCAGAATTAGATTATAATTCTACTGTATACTCGCTGTAGCTGCTACGCTGCACTCTCAAACACTGAAAAATATTACTTACCTTCCTGAGATGCTGCTGTGCAAAGCCGCTGATTTTTGTCTTCATTTAAGTCAAAAAACAGAGTAAATAATGTTCCTTACTTGTGATGAGTGCAGCGGAAATAGACATCATTTGGTCTCAGAAATAACCAAATGTGCCTATGTAATCCTGAGGAAGATGGCAAATTTCAAGTGTAACCTGTTACCTCAGCTGGCTTGGCTTTTTACGTCCCCATAATAATAGATATTAACTGTCAGACAGAAAAACAGGGAAGTATAGCGTGGAATACAAAAAGAAAGCAAAAAAAAAATGTTGGCATTTCGTAAGATTTGCTCAGGAGAAAGATCAACCATGAACATACAAGACGCTGGCTCTTTTCATCACCGCATAACGTTTCAGTAGCAGCAAAGCTACAGTACCAGTTCCCAGGATATTTCGGTCTCTCTGTTGGCGTACAACAAAGGTGCTCGAATGGGAAATGTCTGCATAAATAAAACAGACCAACATTTTGCCGAGCTTTTGAAACTGAGCCTGAAAATGTGATACATATGTTCATGATCTTGTGTTGTAACAATATTTTGTACTAATCATAATTTACTAATCAGAAAAAAAAGGCTAGACTGCATTTATTCATGATCCAGCCATCTACTGCCTTTACAGGGTCGCACAGGGGAGCCATCCCAGTTGGGTTTGGGTGCGGGCAGGGTCTGAATGCCAATCGCAGCTTTGACAAAAGCGTACATTCAGACTTACTAATGCACACGTCTGTGGCCTGTGGGAGGAAGCCGGAGTAACTGGATAAAGACTGCACGCTAACTCCGTGCAGAAAGGGCCCCGTGTGCCAGGTTGTGAGGTGAACCACTGTTTCACCATGCTGTCCCGGCTCCAGATGGATGATGACAGTGACCCAGAGGTTGCGATAACAAAAACATAATGTGGGTCAGAAGCTAACCCGGGAAAAAATTAGGTGTAATAATATGCCGTAATGCTTGTATTGCTGTTATTAAGGTTTTTCTCTGCACTTCGATGTTTTCATTACTTTTGCCGAATTCACACCTCCTCTGTTCTGTGGGTGTAAAGAGACAGCCCCTTATTTTGAGCGATATTTCAGGCAGGTCTTAATTGTTCTATAATTAACATAAGAACATATGGGCCCAGGCTTTGTTTTTGGAAATTATACTGAAAAATACTGCTTGAATACTCACATTTCCCAGTTTGATGCTGTGAGCAAGTGCAACTTAAAAGCCCACATGGACGAGCAGGCCGTTACCATTCATTGTTTGGCTAATTGGAGGGTATGTGGTACAGTACGTCTTGATAAACTAAAGTAATTAGTCATAGATTTATGGTTGGATGTGTGCTGAGGCAGCATTTTCCAAACTCTGCTGGGGGGGATCATTGCCTTTGTTAGAAAGGAAAAGAAAGGCCTCTCTCTATTGTGATGAAAAATATATATTCTATATATCATTTCATTTGTACGGAGCAAGGCAGCAGGACACATGAAGGACAGATGGGTGCGTCTTCCACTGTGAACGGTGTGTTGTACCACAGCAGAACATTTTCGAACCCTTCAAACTGCCCTTGACAAAGACACGTACCTGCCCCAGGGGTATCACACTAGTTACTTTAGCACTCTGACCTTTGTGATTAAATGTAGATGTCTAAGATATTCCTGCCTAAAGATGAGCAGATGTCACACCGGACTTGCTGAAGTTCCCCAATTAAAACTGGATCGCCTGTCAGAGATGATACATTTCTCCTTTTTAATTTTTTTTTCTGCCGCAATAGTGCCTCCCAATCAGGGATGAAACCAGTTATCATTCACTTACTGTATCATCAGATCATTCCTGTGCCAACAGGGGAGGTAAATGAAATAAATCAGCAGGGGAAGGACACATTAATGATAGGGTTGTGGAGGAACGCTCCCACACAAATAGCTCTCACTGCTCATTTGTAGTTTGCTGTTAGTGAATTGTTCATCATTTTAATGGCATTCTTCAAATAGAATATTGTGTCTCCCCTCCAAACAAAAGCACTTGTTGAACAAAAAGGCCCTGAGTACAGAACCGGATTTGGCCAAAAGGGTGAAAAAATTGCTTTTCATTGGAGAAAGAATGGTACAGATTGTGAAATAGAAGGCAAAGAAAGGTCACGAGGCTACAAACATGAGTACACTGCTTCTTCCTGGAAGCAAACTGAGAATGCCTGCCCAGTTTAGCTGTTAATTTTACAGATACGCATTTAAATCACAGCAAAAGAGACAGGCAGACAAACTCAGAGCGATGCATGCTGTCATATAAACACATAACTTTTCTGGAGAAGGGAATAAGGCAGCCTAAACTCTGTGCTTTCACATCAGGTTGCAGCAATGTTAGGCTGCTAAAAATGTCCAGAGACATTTTACAGTCTTCAGGTTGAGCTGATGCTAATGATCCCACAGCAACCATTTCCTTTTCAAAACTGCACCAGAAAAAATGACACAGGGAGTTTTTGTTTTGTTTTGTTTTATTTATTAATCCATTTGTCAAAGTCACCTCACTAGTAGACCCAGACTGAAAAAGGTGAGATTAAAAAAAAAAAAAAACCTTTTACGTGTTATTTATTCAGAGGCAGTATAATTTTAATATTGGTTTGCTGTAAATGCTAGACGCACGCTTTAAGGATGCCCACAAACTGTGCCCTGGAGAAGGTAGAAATAAAATGAAAATAAAATTGGGATGACCCATATAGAACTCAAAATTCTGCTTCACATCGTAGAGGTACCTTTTTGGATGATTTGTGCAGATGCTCCTGTAAATGAGGCCAAAGGGGAAGTAAATGAGCCTGTGTCCACTCTACACTCTGCTGAAGCAGGTGCTGAGGAGTGATGCTGCGGTAAAGTGTGGGTGAGAGTTAATCCTTCCGTTTTACTAAAGGCCAATGTGTGTGTGTGGAAGAAGGAGATACAATTTGCGATATTAACTCTTTGTTTTTTTTGCTTTTCTTTGTCTCGTCATCTATTCTTAGCCATCTCAGGAGAGTCTTACCATTGGTGACAAAAAGATGTGGTTCAAGTGTTGGTGCCAGACTGAAGCTGTGATGTTACCGCTCCTGATGGCATGATGATTTCATTTCAGTGCTGTATCTGCCATGGGTATGGATCTTCAGTTCTAACCAGTAAAATCAAAACATGTTTTTACCTTGCACACAGTAATCACTAGCCTCGCTGGAGGGCTGCATTCTAAAGTAACTTTACATAGATTTTAGGTAGATTGGATGATTCCACAACAATATCCAATAAAAAGCATTATTGGAAGTCACACAGAAGCCAACAGCTAGATGAGACACTGGTATGAGAACAATTGTGTAATCACAGATCTTACTGTGTTATTCTTCGCCAATCCTCAGCCAGTGAGTAAATTATATGGAGGTCTAAAATGCAGGGAGTAGGGCCCAGCTACTCAGCTCCACAAGAATTTGCCAAGTTTAACTCAGATTCAGCAATTTCAGAACAGCCAGAGCTTTTTTATGTTATGTTTGTGCTATAAAAGTGATTGCAATTGATATTTAAAATCAGGATTTCAGAAACTTTTTCTCAGCAAGGTGATGAAAAGTTGTGTCACGTGAGACAAAATTGCATCATAAGTACACAGGAGAGGAGAGGCTAAGGATGAGCTTATGATAATTACATTGCAGCTGGACCCCCAAGGGGACAGCCTCAAGGGGACCACACCATTACCTTCTCTTAAATATGTTTAATTTATTCTCATCTGTCTTGGGTAGGAAAAGTCAAAGCGAATGTCAAGCAGTCCTCACTTTTCATTTTGATTTCAGGGTGGTCTTTGCAGAGACGTTCTGCCAGTTTCTCTCTCTTAGGAAAGCAGCTAATTGCTATTTTCTTTGTTGCTCACTCAGTTCTTAAATGAATGGATCAGTCAGTCTTCTAAAATGGTTGAAAATAGATAAACTGTCTGGCATCTCACCAGCTGACACACCAACTGAAAACCAACCAAATATTCAGTTGCGTTTATCTATTTTTTATTACAGAGAACACTTTTTTTGCCCTTGTGCAAAAAAAAAAAAAGTAAATCATTGACTATTAATCTTCTACCGCTTATCCGTTTCATGGGGGGTGATGGAGCCAATCCCAGCTCACCCTGGACAGGTCACCAGTCCATCACAGGGCCAACACACAGAGACAGACAGAGACCAACAAGCACTCACAATTTAGAGTCACCAGTTAACCCAAACCTGATGTCTTTGGACGGTGGGAGGAATACTAGCATACTAGCAATTTGACTCCAGTGTTTCTATCTTGGACACGTTAAGGGGAAGACAAACGAAAATGTCTAGATATATACACATATATACATTCACATTAGAAATATTTGTAGTGGAATATTGTACAATAGAGCGTTAGTGCAGTAATGTGCAAATGTTCATGAGGTTGTCAGTTGTCTTATGGGGAGATGTGGGAGACAGCCTCGGGGAAGAAACTGTTTTTAAATCTGCTGGTTTTGGTGCCTGCCAGAGGGAAGCAGTCAGAACAGTATGTGTCCGGGGTGTGAGGGGTCTGCAGCGATAGTGCCTGCCTGGTTCCTGTCTCTGGACCTGTAAAGGTCCTGGATGAAGGGCAGGTTGGCCCCAATGATCTGCTCTGCAGACCTTATAGTCCGTTGCAGTCTGGTCCTGTCCTGCTTGGTGACCGATCCAAACCAGACAGTGATGGACATGCAGAGAACAGGCTGGATGAAGATGATTAATTCAAACTCAAAAATAATAATTCCAACAAATGATTGATTTTATGAATTTGGACCCTAATTACTGTATTGTTTGAAACATTTCTCTAACTGCAGACCTGTGAGGCTGCTCCATCAGACAGCGGCTGTAAACCGTGTCCATGCACAATATGCTGGCACTAAATTGAGAGCTGTAGGTGAAACAGAGCAACGGCCCAAATCTTTCTCAATGTAAGGGTTGTTAGTTCCTTTTGATTTGTGTTTGACTGAGTGTCACCCAAACCCATTCCCTGAAATCACATCACTATAATGGTCTAATCAGCACTTAACGAGCCATGTTACATAAAATCGATGCAGCCGTCCGTTTGAGAATGCTGAATATTTGCAGGGGCGGTTAAAGGGTCGCTATCGTGGAGGGTGGAGGGGGGGCGGGCAGGGAAGGGGATGCTGTCAAAGAGGTGCCGCAGTCATTGGGAAGACAGCTCAGCAGACAGCACTGGATGCACTTGCCCTCTAAATTCAGTGATCCTCCTGGGGTCCAAGCTTTTACAGCAGAATCCTTTGTTTTGCTGACTAATCGTATATTGATTCTAACAAGTTGTTAAGCCCAAATAAGGTTGTCAGGCCACTGCCAAACAACTGCTCCACCTGTAGAGAGCTTCCTGTTGGAAATACCATGATCTCACTTCTCCTCATGATTCATTACATGTGCAGTGCAAACAGGAGAACGATTGACTTCAGGCTGTTTGCTTTGATTGTTCAAAGATTTGATATCTACAGACAGCAGCATGTTCTCAGCTTGTTCCGCGTATTTGTTGCCTTGTGGTTTGTGTGGGACAACGTGTCTGTAGAAATAAAATTTAGCCTTGATGCAACATATCTCTCTCACGTGCGTGTTGTCACGCAATGTGTCAACACCGCAGACAGGGGGGGAAATTACCACTGAAGTTATGGCCAAGCAGGGAGAGTAACACAACCAGTCCCGTTCCTCCTGTTAGTGGGAAGACAACATTTCCTGCGTGCAACGTGAATTCACTGGACTATCTGCTGCCAATGAAAGCCAGCAGGTCTTATTGTATTAGTGTTGATAGAGCTGCAGAGAGCACACAGAGATGCCAGCTTGTTTCCATTTCAGCAGACCCCGGGGCTGCAAATTAATAACATACTGGAGGCTACCGAGGGGTAAATGAATACACCTACAGTGAAAGGGACTGGGAAGGTGAGTAGGCGCTCTCATGGAGCTACAGCACTACCCTGTGGTAGAGTCAGATACTGCACCGGGTAATGCACAGAATGGGAAGGCGTGTTTCATATATATATTGCTCCAATAATAATTGCAGATCACTTTGATAGATTTCTTGGGAGGGCAAAAAAAGAGAGAGAGAGAGAGAGAGAGAGAGAGATGAGCGGTTGGTTGTGAGGCTGCGTTAGTTGTGTATGCACAGCAAGCAGAGAAAACAAAAAGATATGATACACACGTACAAAACCTTTGCAAATTTCGCATTATATTCTGTACGATTTGTCGACGAATCAGAAAATAGAATAGTTCTGCTCCCCATTAAGATGAGACCATGTGCATAATTGCTCCCACCGTGCTGGAGGTAATTAATATGAATGACCCTGCTGACTTTTCAAATGCATCATGTTGGCTTTAATGATGATGTGTCATAAGCAGCCGGAGGTGGAGACACCCAGCTCTGTGTTTGCTGCCAGACCCAGACCAGGGGCTCCAAAGCTGACAGGCGAGACCAGGTGAATAATTGTCCATGGCATCTTATTACATTGCTGGCATGATCTGATTTACTCCAGCAGCAAATGGTGGGAATAGACCAAGTGTCATTGTGGGTATTGAATTAACAGGGTTTGTGCGCAAATGGACCCCACATTGATGGCATATAACTCATGCAAGATTGAAGAAGGTTTCCGTGTGGTTGTGATGGCTGCTCTGCTTGCTTCATTACACCACTGAATCACTCCACATGTGCTGAAAAATATATTCTACATATCTCACTGTGCGTGGAGAGAAGCTTGGCCTGTGGCCACGGGTATGAAATATTTTCCTCGGTGGACCAGAGAGATTTATTTTTCGCCTGCATTAGAAAAACTGCTGAATTCTGAATGCTTCTCTCGCCACACATTCTAAATACTCACTGTTGATACAGAAGAACATAATGTGTCTTTTATAGGACAGGGATGGGATTTTTCTCCTTTCTCTACTTAGCCTATAGTTTGATTAATGCAAAAGACAAATCCGGTGACTAGCTCTCTTCTTGTTTTTGGACTATCAACCAAATTTAAATGATCATAGTTTTCATACTACTCTTCTTTCGACAAGTTTTACGTCAGACTTTTTTCCTTAACATCTACCTACTCTACACGTTGTGTTATGGCGGTATATATTAAGAAAATGCCTTTATACAACTGTGTGGTTGTGACATTATGAACTTCTGGATATCAAAACTACATCTCCCGAGTACAAGACAAAACTTGCTGGTAGAAACCGAAATCCGATTGGTTTGTCAGAACCCACGTGATTGAATTGGGCGTGGTGAAAAACCTAAACAGGAAGTGGTTAGACAAGTGGCACAACGTGAAAGTCAAGCGGCAGGAAAACTGTGTTCATAAAAAAAAAAAAGAATAAGAAGAAAGATTGCGCAAGTGTGGTGTTTTGTGTCTCCAATCTTTCGCAGCATGTTGTGGTTTTAGTGTTTTAGCTTTTTTTTGTGTGTGTTTGTTTCCTGCCGGAAGCGGCAGCGTTTTTCACGATGTTTCAGGCTGCAGCTAAAACGCTCTCAGCCACATCACTCTCTCGGGGAATATTGTTCAGTACCCGACTTTATTGTAAGAAGACACCGACGAAACTGAGAGTATCCGAAGCTCTTTCAGGCACTGACGTGGGAGCAAACATCCAAGTGCAGGTAACGTCAGCTCTCACCTCTGCACCTCAGTGTCACTGGGTAATGTCTGCAGCAGCTGCAGTCACACGCTGCTCCTTTCAACCTCCCTCCACCTCACCGGTTCGCTACTGCGTGCTTTTATTGAGGACATCAGCCTGCACACATCCAGCTACTTTGCATTACAGCTAGCTATCTCGGTTTATCTGAATACTTACAAACACACATTGCAATTTAGCAATGTTACACTTAGTTATCCTCCCCGAAATAAATTCAGTTCAGGCTGGATACTGAGCTCATAATACACGGTGGTATGCAAACGTTTGGACATCCCTGGGCAAATGAGGACTTAGGTGGATTTTAGAAGTGAAGACACAGTGGCTAAAAGCACTGCAGCTAAACAGGCATGTTAATAACCTGTAGTGATTTTTATTTTATGAACTCGATCAAAGCTACCTAAAACAGAACAGCGATGAAAAGCAGGCCACCTTGGGCTGCTTAAGAAATGTGTGAACAAGTCTGATGGATCTTAAGCATGTTGTATGCGTGTGTGCAAGACTGACTAAAAATATCCCGGAAATTAATGTCGTTTTCAGAGTCGGTAAATATTCAAATAAAAAAATAGAGTTTGTTACAAAAAGCATTTAAAGTACTGACTTAATTAGCACCGGCCAGATTTGTGTACGCAATTACGCTAACGTTAGGAGAACATGCAAGAATTGTATTTGCTTTTTTCCTCTTCAAAAATGATGAACACATTTTAATCATATTAGGTGAGTTGTGAGTTGTGTGCCCAAACCAAACTTGGGCACACAACTCTGTATGCTTTATAGAAATAGAATGAGAAACGACATTTTGGAATGACCAACATCTTAGTTTCAAAACATTACATGCAAGTAGAAGAAATATGTCTGTATTACTGGCTGGAACAGCTAAGTGCACTTTGGTTTGTCTCTCTTTTGCAGGGATGGGTTCGCTCCGTCAGATCTCAGAGGGTAAATCTCTTTCTCCATGTCAATGATGGGAGCTCTTTGCAGTCACTGCAGATTGTCGCTTGTTCAGAGCTGAATAATCCGTAGGTATTTCTGTTTTTATTTTTTTTTTTTTCAAACATGTGAAGTCAAAATACAAAAACAAACAACAACAACAACAACAAAACTGCAGGTGCCTTTGACTCTGTCTTTTAATTTTTAAGGTTGCTCACATTTGGTAGTGCTGTTGAAGTCACAGGCATTCTTAAGAAAAGTCCAAACCAAAAACAGTCAGTTGAACTGGAAGCAGAGCGAATCCATGTAGTTGGAGAGAGTAACCCTGTGGTAAGAAAATATTCCCTCAAATATTTAACTTTCTATCTGATCATCACACAGAAAGGGTAACTAATAGTATCGCTTTGTTTTTCAGGATTTTCCCTTTAAAATCAAGGACAGACACAGCCTTGAGTATATTCGCCAATTTCCCCATCTCAGATGTAGAACAAACGCCTTTAGCTCCCTGTTGAGGATACGAAGTGAAGCCACTACAGCGATTCATTCATATTTCAAGGTGAGAACATCTGTGGAGGATTTACTGACAAAATGCAGAGCAAGACTTTTTGTATCCAGTAATTGTATTTTTTCTTCCAGGAAAATGGCTTTGTGCAGATCCACACTCCAATCATCACCTCAAATGACTGTGAAGGGGCAGGGGAGCTCTTCCAGGTTGAGGTGAGCATCTATTGGTGCTTTCACTGGTGTGTTGAGTGATCTTGTATGTGGTGCCGTCCCCAGTACGTAATGGTTATGCGAAAGCTCTGATGTTGTTTGAAACCTGAAACCCAAAACTCGCTGCTTTTACTACAGCCGTTTGGACCAGAGCATGATGGCGATGAGAACTTTTTTTCTGTCCCAACGTTCCTGACTGTGTCTGGTCAGCTTCATTTGGAAGTCATGTCAGGGTGAGACAAAGCATAAGAATTGATTTCTCAGTGCCATTTTTAAAATTCACATGTCCTGCTTGCATGCTCTGTCTCAGGGACACATGCACATACATGTGTGAAGTGAATTTCAAATCTCACATTGTCGCTCATGCTCTTGCAGGGCTTTCTCTAGAGTCTACACATTCGGGCCAACATTTCGTGCAGAGAACTCCCAAAGCAGACGGCATCTGGCTGAGTTTTACATGGTGGAGGCCGAAGTCTCCTTCACACACTCCTTAGAGGATCTCACCCTGGTAACCCATGTCTCTGTCCTCAACTACAGTATTGCTCTATGATATTGATCACAGTAGCTGATTGGCTAACATGTCACAGTTTCATTTAACATAATTTTTCTGCATACAATATCTTTCTGAAAGCAGTCTACTCCTTTTAGCATGGTATAAAAATTTACTGTTACTTTTTTTTTTTTTTTTTACTTTTAACGTTGCCTTTGTGCACATTCACTCTGGAGAGCTTTAATTATTAAACCGGGCCTACTCTTTAGGTCATCGAGGACATGTTCAGATCAGCTACGGAGCATGTCTTGGCTCACTGTGCAGAGGATGTGGCTTTGTTCCACAAGCATGTGACGCCTGGACACAGGGTGAGTCTTGAAGGACACTTGCCTAACTTGGATACATAAACTGGCTCTTTATACTACCAGCCACAATGTCATCTGACTTTTTTTTTATTATTTCTACTCATATATTTTTCTCCTGTTCAATTCATTCATTCTAAGGACACAGTGGATGCTATGGTGAAGAAGAGATTCCCTGTGTGAGTCTCTGTTTTTCTCAACATGACATAAAAATAAACCAGTCAGTAGTTTGAGGCCTTTAAAAAGAATAAAACTATCTCAATCTACTTTTAGGATTTCCTACAGTGAGGCTATAGACATCCTAAACCGCAGTTCTCAGAAATTTGTCTTTCCATCAGATGTAAGTGGTTGGATTTCCCTCTACTATATGTTTGCAATCTACAGCTATCACTGCACAGTATCTACAACTATTACGTCTTTGACTGTAGCTCTTCCTTTCTATAGTGGGGCTGTGACCTTCAGACAGAACATGAGAAGTACCTGGTGAAACATTGCGGCAACATTCCTGTCTTTGTCACTGATTATCCTTATGATCTTAAGCCTTTTTATGCAAGAGACAACCAGGACCATCCTAAGCATACAGTAAGTGGTTAAAAAACACAAAGTGAATTAATGATTTAACCTCTCAGTTCTTCCCTTGTAATGTCAGCTGGGCTATGGAAGGAATTTGCATGCATGACTGGGACTGTCGCTTGTTTGTAGGCAGCTGCAGTGGACCTTCTTGTGCCAGGAGTGGGAGAGCTCTGTGGGGGCTCACTGAGAGAGGAGAGGCTGGATCTGCTGAGGGCTCGGCTGGAAGAGTAAGCTTATATTCCCAGTGTAGTTAGAGTAGGTTGTCAGTCTGGTCAGTTTGGGTGAACTAATCGAGATCAAGAATAAGCCGTATAAGAGTATAATAAGCCCTAAGCGTAAAGGGTTTTTTTCCAAAGTTCCCTGACTCATCACATATAATTAGTGTTCTACAGGGTATGGCTGACTTTTATAGAGCATCTCCATTAAGATGTATTTACGGATGCACCGTTACATTGGCCAAACATTGGTATGGTCTCCTGCTGACCAAAATTGACCTATCGGCAGATGTCAGTCAGCCACTGACTCCGGTGAATTCCATCCCAGCCACTGACAGGCCGATGCCAGCCAACAAGGGGGACATCAGTCGGATGTCGGCTGATGTGTTGATGCAGCCCTACTATCTATATTAACCATTTGTAACCAAGGAACATAGCTAAATAATGTGGAGCAAATATATTGTAGTTAGTTAAATGCCACTGTGCCCATTGTAGAACAATTAAGACACAACTCTGGCAGGCAGAGATATGTAAATACAACTGCATATAGCAACATGAAAGTAGGAAATCGAGGCTATGACGATGATGTGATAATAGTATGAAGACCAGACGCTCAGGGAGTCACCCTGCTTTAGGACTGCAAGGACTCTTAACACCTAAGTCCCCGAGGCCCACAGTAACATGTATCTGACAACATCTAACGAGTTAACTGACAGTCAAACGTAGTTAAAAATAAAGAATGTAGATGTGTGATTTTGTCCAGGCTCAGAAAAGAAGATCTGAAAAGAAAGTTAGTTTTTAATTTTGTGCCCTGTTATTGTCTATTGGTACTTAAAGGTCGCAGTAACCTCAAGTTTTTGTGAATGTTATATACCAGAAACTCCCAGAGGGTTCAAACATTCACTCAAGCACAAACTGATAAAAATTTTTTGATCAAAGGTCATCGTTATCTCACCAATGATATTTGTCACTATATCTCACAAATTAATACACTAATTATTACATCTCTCTCAGATATAAAAGGATAAATCTATGTTATGACATTTTATTTCCAAATAGTCAAAGGTCAGTTTCACTGTGACATCATGAAAACGCTGTTGGACCTTATTCAATGCTGTAACTCAGGAAGGGGGAAATAGGAGCATATTTCTTCCAACTTGGCCAATTGTATGAGACAAACAAGCACAAGCGGCAGCTCTGATTCTTTAAAACATGAATGATGATTTATCGCATTGAGCTCGTGTTTTGTTTAAAGACACTTACATTGATTATTCTACTTTTCCAGGGTTGGATTAGAAGACACCTATAGCTGGTAAAAAAAAACACACACACATATATATATATTTGCTTCAACAACTTTTTAAAACAAACATACAAACATCTTTACACGGAATCAGTTCGAATGATGTTTTCATTTATTTGAAGGTACCTGGATTTGAGACGGTTCGGCTCTGTCCCTCATGGAGGCTTTGGACTGGGATTTGAGCGATTTCTGCAATGCATTCTGGGGGTTGACAACATAAAAGACGTGATTCCGTTCCCTAGATTTTCCCATTCTTGTCTTCTATAAATTTCAATTCAAATATATTTATTCTGTCAGCGAAATATTTTTTTTTGTCTTGCAAACATTTAATAAATACAATATTCAACATTTTACATTTGTTCGTTTATTGATGTGTAATCATCAGTCAGACTTATGAATGAAAACAGCCATTTTTGATATCTCCAATTACACGTCAAAATTTAACCACTATAGGAACGCGTTCAGTTCCATGAAAGGTCTCTTCTACCTCCGCAGCGACCATTAAAACAGTGCTGCTTTTTAGAGCAACTGTCAAATTTCCACAAGATGGTGCTTTTTTCCCCATTTCCACTAAGTGGGAAAATATGACTTCACAACCGCAGCTGCTGACTCTTCTAAATATAATCATGTATTCAAAGAATGGGAAATATTTACAACCCATCCTCTTGGTTAGATATAACCGATTATACCCTTTGATTTAATATATTCGAGTTTTATTTTTGAATCTGGAAGCAGGCAGACTTGGACGGTATCTGTCATGACAGTGCTTTAACTAACAACTTTTTGCTGCGGCAAAGTATACAAATGAAGAAGTGGATGATCTCGGGAAATGATTTCAGCTCTTTGTAGATCTTGGAACTCCTTGATGGCAGGAGCGGCACCACCAGCAGCAGCAGCTTTCCCCATCCTGTTTCATCCCCAGTGCAGCCCGTCCCTCTCTTTCTGCCCAGTGGGCGTGGTGAGAGTTGGGAAAACAAACTGCAGACACCCTGAGATACTTCCTCAGCCCGCATCAGTTCTCTTCAGCCGCAGCGCCCCGTCAGCTGGCCGCGCGTAATTCCCCAACAGCCGATTTTGCGCCTGTTTCTCCAACACCCCCGATCCCTCCCTCTCCGCTTTACCAAGGGCATCTTTTCCTCTTTCTTTTTTCTTTTTTTTCGCGCCCTGTACCGGCAGGAGAGGCGGCCAACATCTTCGACTTGCCCTCCTCTAAATTGTTCCTCTCCAATGGGGGGAGCGGGCTGCAGCAGCCGGAGCCAAACGACAGCACCGACGGCACTTTGAGACGAGGCGACGCTTCGGGAGAGCCGACATGTACTAGTGACAGACGGCGGCTGTTGAGAGCAACAGGAAACTGCAAACAGTGACAACAAAAAACAAAACAAAACAGAAAAACCTAACAAAACACAACTGAAGAAAAAAAAAAAAAAAAACCCAAAACAAAACAAACATGAGCGGCGGAGAAATCATCTTCCAAGGCTGGCTGAGGAAGTCCCCCCCGGAGAAGAAGCTGAGGAGATATGTAAGTAAGATCACACTTTCGCTTTGGTTTCTCCCTGAGTTGGAGCCGATCTCCACTGTTGTCCTGCTGCTGAGTCAAGTTTTATATCTCCTTTTCTTTTATTATTCGTCAGCATCTCAAAGAAGTATTTCAAGTCCTGTTGTAGCAGGTGCATCCCACTCCCATCTGTATTTTTTTTAATGACCCATGGGAGACACCAGATATTATTTATTATTCTGAAATCCAGTCTCAGTTTTGTTCAGTCTTCCGTTTCGGGGTTGGTGGGGGGCACACGCACACTCTGTGAGGTCCTATGACAACACAGAGGTAAGTCAGTGTAATACCCAACAGCTGTCTGTAGTTTTGGCTGAATAGCTCTCACACACAAACACACACACACACACACACACACACACAAACAAACTGCCACATAACTGCCATTTTGCTTTATCCAATCATGATGAGGTAATATCTAATCCAGCATTGATGGGGCCAATTTTCATCTTGGCCAAGCTGAGCAGCGGTGTCACACCAATGGTGATCGCTGCCCGGCATTTGAGTGCTTTGATAAGGCTGTATAAGCCAAAGCTGCTATAGCCTCTTGCTGGGTGTTGGACAGGCGAATGGAGGCAAATCAGATAATAGGATTTATGGAGGCAGATAGAACCATGAGACAATCTCCTGTAAATACAGCTGTCCACTGTTTATGTATGGTGTTGCATTACCAGGCTCCTCCATGTTCCTACTAGCTGACTTTACCATGATGTCATCTCTCTGTTTCATCTGGAAATCCATCCTTGAATTTCTTCAAATGTAACCCCCCCCCCCCCCCCCCCCTCCACTCCGCTTTTGTCCTGTGATTTCCTCATTGTCTTCCACTTAAAGCTGGCTAATGTTTACATAGAGACCACCACGGTCAGTATGGAACAGCAGCTGCAATAGTACAGAGGAAAAAACTTGCTTTGTTCATAGGAGTGCTGTATAAACAGGAGAGAAAGCCCTCGTAAGGCATAATGGAGCTAAGATAATGGCCCTCCTCAGGCAAGAGAGCAGGGAGCAGCCTCTCAGCCCTTCTCACCCTGCTGTTCACCCTGAGCAATAACCTGCAAACAAGTACACACACACTTGGCCTCAGCAAGAAAACAGTGTCATGAGATGGAGCATCCAGAACAGGCAGACTTGTGAATGCGATAATCTGTCCATCAGAAATTCCTTCCACTTAAAGTCAGGCTACGGACAATCGGGGCCATTTACTCGCTAGATTCGCTGTCATCTGACATTGTTGATGTCTCAGTGCTGAGGAATATTTTCAGTGTACTACTCCCTGACATTCCAGTCTGAAGGTGTGTTGTGTTTTTCTCGTAGCAGCAGGCTTGATCTGTCGCTATATTGCAATGAGCTGAGGAGATGTGAGGAATGTGTTGTTCTGAGCTCAGTGTGACACGTTTAACACCAGTTCCCACTGTTGTTGCTCCTTCAGGAGATTATTTACAACAATGAAAAGCTGTTTTAATCCTTAACAGCACATTCCCTGTCAATATTCCACCTCTTTCTAACATGAAGTCCTTCCAAATCCAGTTAATCAGTAGCTTGTCAAATATATATGTACATTCACATATATGTGTGTTTTTCCTGTTACATACAGTTTCCGAAAATGTGCTGCAACCATTTGTGCTAAATGAAGCGCACAATCCATTGCAGAGTTAGGAGAGAGTAAAAACTGGTACTACCACAGTAGGTTTGGCATGCAAATGATATGCAAAGTCCGCAAGCAATACACTGGTGGCAGTTGAAGTCTAGATGCAACTGGTGGCGAAGACAGGAGGCAACATGCCTAAACTCAGTAACCAGCACGACTTGTCCTGGTTAAATGTTTTCTGACTAATTAAAAAAAATGTGACTTACTAAATGCAGTGGCTCACTTTTCACTTCAACAGCTGCTTGCTGCTCTAACACATGATAAACATGCACTTCACCGTGCCCTGTCCCCCCCTGCCTCCCGCCACCGCGGAACATGTGACAAGAGCGTTACATGTAGTCACTATTTAGCCATGCTGCGTGTCTCCTAAGAAAGTTGTCGTACAGTTTTGTCTCAGGGCTGCTAAATGAATTACTTGGTCAGAGTTTATCTCTTCTTGGGAGCTGATTGAGGCTCCAGAGGTGGGCAGTGTTTTTCAGGTGGGAGTGGCCTCGGTTGCTTTTTTTGAACAATGTCCAGAATAAGCAGAAGGAACATGAAAACAACAGACTAATCCAGCACTTACCCAGCGCCTCTTGCATAGCCCCACTCAGGTTATTCTCCTCACCGGTCAGTGGTCAGACAATCTGCTTCATTGTGTCATGCTACATTAACCTCCAAATCTGCCTTTTTTTTTTGTAGCTGCTTGCACCCCATCAAATGAATACACTGCTGAAAATTCGTCTGCAGACATTTGGCTTCCTTGACTTGTCATGAACAAAGGAAGTTAAAAAAAGATATCTTATAAAGCTAAAGACTGGGAGAGGAGGCATTTCTGTCTTACTTCCAATGTTGACATATGCTTAACAAGTCATCGAAATGAATCATACCTTACTTTGCATGCACAATATGAATCACACGTTTGACGTGTCACACTGTAAGCAATTTAATTCCTGTTCTCAGGTCGGGATCAAGCTACTGTTGCCTAAACCTTTGCCTCTGTCCGTAGTTGTATCTGAAATCATGAACGTGTCTGTTCACATACAGTAAAGCATTGCCACATTCCAGACAGATCATATCGGCTAGGTGATAGCTGCTGCCTCTGCTTTCTCCTGCAGCCATTTCCAAAGAGGCTTTACCATCTTGTCCTTGTGCATGGTACACAAGAGGGGAAAGAGGAAGGGGGGGGGGGGGGGTCAGAGAGTTTTCAAGGCAGGCATAGTGGAGGAGCAGCAGCCGCCGCCTGTGTCCCACTGTCAGCTGCCGGGTCTACTGTTGTTTTGCAGAGGGGCTTTGGGAAGTCCTTGCCCTCAGAGGTCAACTGAGAACGCCTCCCAGTTCCTGCTTTGACAGACACCCAGCACTCAAACAGACATTTTCCTTGTTCCACTTTATCTGTGGGCCCTCATATGGGCCTTTCCCCAGAAGCTACAAAACTGGGGTGTTTATATGACTGCAGTATCAAAGTCAGATTAGTTTATTATCATTCAGTGTGTTCACCTAAAGGCATCCTTGTGACTGACACATGGCTGAAGCCTGAGTTCATTTTCATTGGTTAATCCGTTGATTAATATGAAGTTGATTCAATTAGCCAAGTACTTTGCTGAGGGTCTTTTTTGTGTGTGTGTGTAAAACATAAAACCTCCTCAGTTTTTCTTTCCTCATATTGCTTTTTTGTGGTGTCAGCAGTCTGAAACCGCAATCAGGTGCATTTTAAAGAAATGTATCAAAGTCTTGCTTACATCCTTTCTAAGCTCTTTCTTCCCCAACCCTAAGGTCCTCCATTCTTTCCCATTCATTGTAAAAACGTCATGGTGGCCGTGTTTGAATTGTTGTCATAATATCCTGTCCTGTGCCATGAACTCTGCTGAAGCCTTTGTGTTTTCTGCCCAAAACTTAATTATTGTCCCAATAGCAGATGCCAGACTTCCTTTGGATGGTACCTACAGGAAGTGCAATGACAGATGTCCTACGAGAGGGAAAGAAATTTATTTGGTTTGTAAGTGTATAAATGTATTTCCATATCTAGATAGTATCAAAAGGTCTTAAAATAGTGTCATTCAGAGGGAAATTACATCCCACAGATTTTTTGCCTCCATGGCAGTGACAGTCATGGCTGGGGGTATTGCATTTGTGGGTCGCCTGTCCATCCTTCCATCCATCTCACTCTTGCTAATGCAATATCTCAGAAATGTCTCCAGGGGATTTCTTCAACTTTTCCACCAATATTCACTTGAGCTCAAACCAAACTGATTAGATTTTGGCGGTCAAAGGTCAAAGTCACTGTGCCCTGAGAAACATGTTGTAGGTCATAACTCATAAAAGTCAGCCTCACTCTGCAATTGTAATATTCTACAGAAACACTTTTCTGGCACTTATTCAAAGTTTGAGCAAAATGGAAAATTTGGATAGGAGACTATATTTCACATTTGCTTGGTTACTGAAGCGTTAATAGTAATCTTGGACACTTGGCTTCAATCTCTGAGAGATTTACTGTGCTGCTATTGAAGATGTGTGAAACATCCCGTTTGCGTTTGACTATTTTTGGTTTCCCCGTGTGATAACTTCCAAAAATGATGCTTCATACCCTTTTTAATTACATCCCTTTGCTTCTATTAATAATCTTTACTACATATGTTTTATTCTGGATGTAAACTGCAAACTTGTCTGGCTGGCTGAAGCATACAGCCACGAGGGAGTATCTCTAGTTTCTTGTGTAGCAGTAATAATATCTGTCTGTCCTTGTTTGCTGAGCTCTCACTATCACAGGGGAGATGGTTTCATTTAATGGTGCTCCAAATAAAAAAGATGAGTCCAACTACAACAACATGCATCATAAGCAGCTGATCTCAACAACTTCTTGGATGGATCCATTTTTGAATTTGCTGATGCAGACATTATAAATCATTATCAGTCTGGAAAACATTGTGAATATGAGAACATAAGTGAATAGTTGATTTGGCATATATAAACTGTAGTTTATGGGAGCATAATAAAATGGCCACTGGTTACACATACAGTATTTTTTTTTTGTTTTGTTTCATGTCCACCCAATGGTGCGTTTTTAATCCCTACTAAATATAGCATGTAGTGGTAGTAGTGTGAAAGTGCAGAATTCTTCTGCTGAAGTGTTTTGCTTTTTTTTTTTTTTTTCCATTTTATTTTTATCTACGCTAAGAGAGATCTAGTTAAGCGCTGCTGACTGGCTCCAAGCATTAAGTCGTATACAGGAATCATGCTTCTAGCTGAAGCTTACATGTCATATGATTGTCATTAGATTGGCCTTCAGAAGAAAATGGGCTCTGCAGTTGTGATGGATTCACTGGGAATGCCTTTCAGCTTACTGCCTGGCAGACGTAGAGCTGGGAATGATGCAAAAATGTATTCAACTACAGGTTGTCATTATGTTCAAAGGTCTGAATGCCAGTGGTGACATCTGAGGATTCAGGGGGAGCTTGTGTCTTTGTTCTGTGTGACACCAAAGGTCATTGGCAACCTTCAGTTTTGGCATTTATTGACCCATGGGTGACTGAGCACACATGCTCCTTTTGACCGACGCAGTCGGAGCATTAACTGACACCTGAGAGCTTCCAGGGACTGTTTGATACCGCCCCCCCAGAGCACAACTGTTTGACAGTAGATGCGTCCTTTCAGATGCATTTCTTGAAATTCCCACCAGTCACCTTGGAGTAAAAAGTCAATTTTTTTGTTTTGTTTTGTTTTTTAAATACAAAACACCAAAAGGTTTTTATCATCGCATCTCACCACATCACATTTCACGTTCTGATTACCTTTTAAATGTGTCCCTCACAAAGAGGTTGACATTTCCTTTTTGTTGAGTGATTATTAAAACAAATTTTATTACAGCCACAAACACTTAAACCACTGGCACCAACATGGGTAGATGCATAAATCCATTAAAGGGAAAAGGGGGAATTTAAATATATTGTTGTTTTACTTTTTTTCTCTATTAAGGATACAGCTCGTAGGGGAGTAATAGAACAAAACAAAACAACAACAACAAAAGGAAATGCTCATAAAACTAAAACAAAAGATTCTCCACAGCACTCATACATTTATGTACAGGCTGAAACACTACTGGACCTGTCAGGTCTTAATTCAGGGTTGGTTGAGGATGAGACAATACATTTTGCTGTATTGGGTAATCCATGTTAGAGTTCTTATTACAGCAGAGTGAGTAAGATTCCGGATAAGGACTAGTATCAGGTTCAACATTAATTATCTTGTTTAGATTAGAAAATAACTAACCTTTTCATTTTTCTCATGCTTATTACACTTTTGAGTGGCAGTAAAGGTAATCCAGGGAGGCTTTCAAGCCCCTGTGAGCATCAGGTGAGGCACAACAGGTCACTAATGGAAACATGCAGACATAATGACCATGCAAGTTTCAATGCCAGTCAAAATTTTGATAGTGTGCATCTGTGAAAGATTTGTCTGAAAAACAGCCTTAGTCTTTTTATTTCAACGTGGTCAAAGGTTGATATGATGTTTCCTACATATGTGTGAGTGTGTGTGTGTGTGTGTTATCTTATTGTTTTGTAATCTGATATATGCCATCTTTCCGTTTCATGTGAAACACTTTGTTCTGGTGACATAGTTTGTAAGGGGGTACAAAGGGCGTCCTGGCTGAGGTTGTAGTACAGGTGGTTATAGAAGTCAAACTGAAAACAGCTACAGACACACACAATACCTATAGTTGTAGATTTTGAAAGGAGTGAGACTATGGAAAGGCAACTGTTAAGATGTCATATTTAAATCAGTTTGACTAAACTGTAGAAAGTGAATTGTGTTTCAATAAACAGAATATTTTGTTAGGGCGTTAAACTCTTATTGTGAAAAGCTCTATTTCATAACAGCTTTGCTGAGAAGAGAGATTTGTTTCCCTCTGAAAATCCAGACAGTGATGAGTCATTGTACTTCAGCTGTAGGAACTGAAATTTATTGCAGCTGAAGCTGAGTTAAGAATAAATTGCAGAATTCAACCAGTACACAAATACAGACATTCACTGGAATGCAGGGAGACAAAATAGCACAATGACATCCAGACTGGAAGAGACAGTGATGCACATCACTGACATGTGCAAACAGGATTTTCAAGTGAAACCCAATGATAGCCATCAATTACGTTCACAACTCAAAGCCATACAGTTATTTGAACTTGATCATTTTAATAAGACTCTTATGACTTGTGTCTGTAGTTGAAAGGCATTTTAATGCCATTCAGAAAATTTGGTCAGATATGAAGTTTCTCTATAGTCAGTGATGTATGTCTGCTTACACACATTTTGAAATGGCAAGTGAAACTACATACAGACATCATCAGTTGTAATGTTTATGTTCTGTCCCCATCCTGTCATATGTATCAAAAAAATATATCACTACATTTTTGTAATGAAATCACATTGTGAGTTGAATATTCTAGCGGACTATAAAAATTAAGTCAGACCGAATTATCTGAATTTAATCAGTTAATTCAAATTAATTCCAAGAATAATTTTTTATAGTTACCTTTTATGAGAATTTAGACTAATCAATTTGAATGCCATTAAATGAGGACTAAATCAATATTATGAAATGAATACTATGTTATTAGCCCAGTAGCTGACATGGCAAGGCACACGCCATGAACAGGCTGCTGCAAAGGTACAGCATAAAGCAGAAGTGGGGAAAAAAGAGGCTGAAATGATGCTATCAGAGAAAGAATGGGATGAGATCAGTGAGTAACAGTGGAAAATGACTTACTCCCTTACATGGACAGAGTATGGTTGGAAGAACATGGTGAGATTTTTTTTATTACACCAGCAATAAAGGAAAATCAGCATAGAAAATGGTTGCAACTGTGGTGAAAATGAAACCCATCACCTTCATGTTCCATGGGAACAAAAGAATTACAAATTCTGGAGACATATAGATGTTCATGCTGGCTGCTAGTGCTGACCATTACCAGGAAGGAGACACCTAAGATAAAAGATTGGGTTGAAGTCATGAATCATTATAACATGATGGAGAGATTGATTTTTTTTTTTTCCCCTGCCAGATTAGACCGGGAAATGTAACAATTTCGGGGAAAAAATTGGTTGAATTTGCATCACCACTGAGATCAGACTTTATCGAGCAAAAGTATTATATCCTGTTAACCCCTTCATTCTTGCTGCAGAATTTAAATTGTTCGTGTATGACCATAAGATGATGTCTGTTTAGAGCTTGAACTATTTGTATGGATTTCAGGCACTGCTGTCCGTCTTTTAGCCCTTGATACACATTATGTAATATGTTAACTGAATTATGCATTTCTTATATCAAAAAGTAAATTACCAAAAAAAAAAAAAAAAAGATCAGGCTGCTGCAGTAAGTGCCATGAGTCCTTACTACAGCAGCTTTTGCTGAATGTCATCCTCTCTGGCCCCCAATTCTCCTGTCACATTTCTACCTTCTCTACTCTCTCCTGGATTCAAAGAAATGCTTAAAAAAATAAAAATAAAAAATAAAATAATGACAGCTATCACTATAATAATTTGGGCACCCCTGTAGTTCACTGGGAACATTAAGGCAGAAGACAAAGACATTTGGAGGTTGATTTTGACAGACTGAAAAAAAGAACAAAGAAGAAAAAAAAAAAAAACCCAACACTACCTTTTTAAACAACAGTATGTGTTGCAGTCGTTGGTTGCATTATTTAGGTATGCTCCATATCCATCATGCCGTATTGCACTAGTGAAAATATTAGTCATGGATTTATGTCGTTGTTGCTCATGTTCTTTGTGGGACTGTACAGCACATGATATATTGTCAGTGTGTCGGCTGATGTCATACATCCAAAGGTCCATATGCTAAGGCTGACTGTAATGCTGCACACAGGTCGGTGAGGGGTGAAGCCTCGCAGGCGTTGCAGTGTTTCAGCTGGAAAGATGATGCGGCAAATAGAGGTGGTCTCGTCAGATATTCCCCCTTGAATTTGAATATTTCGACTTTTTTTTCCCCCCTCTTCGTAGATAGCATGCATCTAAACCACCTTCGAAGGAATCAAAGGCACGGAGGGGCTCTCGGCACGCCCACCATACAGACGTGTGCGAGCTGCAGCAGATGGCAGAGGCACGGGAAGTGACACAAAGAGTTCTGATTAAAGATAATGCTCCCCGTTAGTCAAACTGTCAGGGCGGGCTCACTCTAAATAAGCCCCGGCCTATTGCCGATACGGAAACATGGTGAGAGATTACTCATTTTCCTAATGATGGAAGTGTTCGTCTGCAAATTGAGGCTGATTATATTTACCGAGAGCTTTGGAGAGGTTGTTTTTCATCGAATGTGCCGATGATTTCTCAGATCATCGCCCCAGTGAAGTGAAGACCCTAGGTGCCACATGCAGCATCACTTTTCATCATCATCGCCATCACACAAGTGACAGCGTGTGGGATTATATTTGTATTCTGCTCTGCATTACAGGCACTAAAAGGAGTTTCAAAGCACACGTCCATGTGGAGATTGAGAACTTGGCCGTTCCACACATGAGTCACGCATCAGGAGTAGAGTGTTCCTGCCCTTGAGAGGACTCTGTCCGTCTTGGCGCTCCATGGCTAACTTCGCACCATTTTTTTGCTAACACACAAGAATTTATTGGCGTGTTTGGGTCTTATCTGCTTGTGTTATGTCTTGCAGCTGCCGGCCTTTCAAGGTCAGTGTTTTTACTATTGGGAAATCCGAGCGGTTTGATTTAAATTATAACTGCACTCTAATGCATCCGTTGGACTTAAACTATCGGCAATCCTGTTTAACATCTTTTCATGTTTACTTCTCGTGGCACACGGATGGGACAGAGCTGTGTGCGCCTCGGTAGCATCTGGATCTCTTCACCACTTGAGACAGATAATGGGCTGGAGTCGCTGAAAAATGCTAAATGGGCCCCATATTGTTGGCACCCTGTTAGGACTCCTGTTTTGTTGTGTGACCTCAATTCACTGGAAATGCTCCAGAAACTTGCATTGTAAACGTTGTCTCGGAGGGCTGTCTGCTTAACGTCTCACTCTGAGCTGTGATGTGAACCCCTCTGTAAACTGTAAGGTGTCCACGGAACTTCCGCATGCTCTCTCACATCCACTTGTGGTTTATCTAAGCCCGGAGTTACATAAACTCATGTCATCTCAGCAAATACATGACATGACACCTAGTTCCTACATGAAGGGTTAAGTAGCTTCATTTTCTGTTCTGGAGAAATGTACCGCTTCAGACTATGAAACCTTGGGAAGTATTGTTTTTGTGCTGCGTGAAAATCAAACTTAAATGAAACCCATTCTCTTGCTTGCTAAAACACCCATCTGTTCCTGGAATGTGGGCTGACGTGTGGCCCACCATTGATTAGGACTAGATAATCAGGGCTCTGTCGTCATTGTCCCTCCAGCTCTGTCCCTCCTCAGCGAATTAAGCAGAATCACTCATCACTTAGTCATTCACTCATACAACTGTAGCCATTATTAACAGTCCAACCTTTTCGATTCATGCAATGCGAAGTGTTTATCACTGATGATTGAGGGGTGTTTTGTGGCAGGGTGAAATTCTGGCGTCATTCAACCAAAAGAAAGGACAAGAGATGAAATCACCGATGTGCTAAACATGCCTCTTTTGTTCTTCATGAACTCAGAGAAGCTACGAAGCACCGCCCACTTACAACAGCTATGGGTGGGCTTTTTAGTTTTTAGAGTCAGTAACCAGTCAGGGTGATTGGAATCAAAAGCTGTAACATGCTAACTCATGAGCAGTTGTTCTCATCATTGGCGTCATCGTTGATGACATCAGCAGCTTTACAGTATGCATAATAAAATGAGTTAACGCCAGAGCTGTAAAATGAAAGTATACTTATGTTTCACAAAGCTCTTGAAATGTCCTTTTCCTTTGTCCACTTTTCCTCCATCTTAATTCTGTGCATGCTCAGTCCTATCCCTCGGAGCACTGAGGGGATCACTCTCAGCTTACCTTTTACTGTAATTAAGCAGTAATGGCCTGGAGCCAGTGTATGTCTATGCAGCCTGATCACAGCGCTGGTGTGTGTGTGTATGTGTGTGTGAGCATGAACGCTGATGTGCTGTCGCTCAGATTAAAACGGGAGACATGTTTGCCCGAGGCGTCCGGCCTGACTGCAGCCGAGCACTCGGGAGTCGCAAGAGGTAAATCGCTGCGCCACAGCGTGGGGCTTTTTTTTTTTTTTTTTCACACAAGCTGCTCATAGAAGAGAAAAATGTACACAATCAAGGTGGCTGCACGGCTCTTCCACAGTGCCACAGTGCCGGTGTTTGTGCAGCTGGGTAGCACGTGTACTACAGCACCACGTAATGCAGAGAGGACAGAATCGGCGACAACAACCCGCTGTCACCTCCCCTGCTTTAATAGGCAGAGAGGTAAACAGGACCAGTATAACCTTTTAACTTGGAAAACATATGTGTTTAGTTTGGCTGTATGCTCATGCACATTTAAAACATGTTGACTGATGCTTATCAGCAAAGCCTGTTGACAAAGCCTACTACTACACACACACACACACACACTGTATTGCTCCACTGCTGTAAGGTACACCTTGGATAATTGTTTAAGCCACAACCATCTGAAGGTTCATCCGTCAATGGCGCTCGGAGGGCAGATTGATGAATTAGGTGGGATGGGGCCTGTTTTTGTAGCGTTACAGCATTAGATATGTGCGCGTAGAAAGAATTGCTGCTGCATCCTCTAAAATGTGCTAGAATGCCATGGACTGTCAGCACATACCCCTCTCATTTCTGCTCACTTTTAAGCGTTTGTATTAAATTGTTTGTTTTCCCACAGCGTCGTTGTTTTGCCTACAGCCAGAAATAGAGAAAGCATGCCGACTTATCAACACGCAGAGAAACAAAAGGAATTGGCCAGACCAGTTAGTTTTGATCCCGTATTTAGACGCCCGCTCTCTCAAAAGATTGTTTTTGCGCAGTTTGTTATTAGATGTTTTCCTTCCCAGTCATCAAAAATAGATGCACCCATGTCATGCTTTGTACCACACTCCAGTCTCCCAGCATCTGTAGCTGGCTGCCATCCACACAGGACCAATGTGTTGGAACAAGGTGAGCTCTTTTTAATAAAACTGAAAGGATAGCTGATGTGTGGTCATCAATACGGATGCGAAGAGCTTCTTGCGGGGGCAGGTAATTGTTTTGTTGTTTCTCAGCGCGCAGTTGAGAGCTCGAGTCCAAGCCAGAACTTCATTCTTTTGGCCTCCCTCTTTGACAGTAGAATTTTTGTGCAAAGTTTTCTGCTCAGAGTTGACCTTTATTTGACTTTGATCTAGTCTGTGGAAAGACAGCACATTGACTGCAAGAACACGACGAACAAATGCCAGTACATCAGGGGAACAACATGTCCCGTGTGGTTTGCAGTGTTTTCCCCCCACAATAACGCAGCCCTTTGATAATCGCGTTAGTTGCGGGTGCGATCGTCGTCCTGCCTCCCAACCCTTTCAGCGGTCCAGTGGACTGTCCAGTCCAGTTGTTAACAAGGGCAGTGTGTCTAGGTTGTGCCCCCCCCCCACTCTCCCTGCACTCCTCTGCTTTTTTTTTTTTTTTCCTTGAACAGTGATGTAGTCTAAACCAAAGCAACGAGGGGGAGGGGAACGTCGGAGAGCTGGGAGAGTTCAGCCTAGTTTTACAGCTTCAGCCCTCACTTCCCATGCGCCCAGACAGTGATCGATGGGCTTAGACATGCTCTGTAGGACAGGCGGTGGGTGGGTTGGCTCATTTTGTTGTGTTCTCCTCCCCCATGATTTACTTTGCCAGTAAAGTTTGCTCAAATTTAAAAGGGTGCATGAGAGCGAGTGAGGGGGGGGAACTCCACTGCCAGTTGTGCTGCTGAAAAACGCTGATTTGAAATTGAATCACTGATGTTTTCCTTCATTTTCCATGCGTGATTTCTGCGAGGTAGTTATGTAAATGATTTGGTTTTTGAATTAGGCAGCAACTACTTTTCCGGTGGAAATACTCATTCTATTTTTAGTATGAAAAGGCCCTAAATGAGTTGTCTTTCCTCTGTGGTTGAGAGCTGTTGCTGTCTTGGGTTAATATGCTGGCCGCAGCTGAAGGATGCCAGGAATAACCCAGCTGGGTCACACTGACCTCTTGAAACTGGGCATTGCTCCAAGTTTCAATTAACTGATGCGCTCTCTTTCCAGAAAAGGCAATAATATTTAAATGGGGTTTGCAAGAGTTATGGCGATTCTATCTGAATGGTGTAATGGCACAGGACCAACGAGCTCTGTGGACATGGAAAAAAGAAAAAAAACAAAACAAAACAAAACTCTGCTCTGTTTTGTGTCTGTTTCTATGGAGTAGTGTGATGACTGTATTTTGATGAAATAAGGAAGTTCAAAGTCCAGTGGAATCCTTTAGATGGAAACTTGAGGAGTAACACTGTTCTCCCACACCCTTTACCAGCGTAATCAGCATTAGTGAACATTCATAACAACCTCCCATCGTAAGAAATGACCTCATGCATAGTTTTCCCACAACTGCAGAGCTAGTGAAGCCGTGTGATTAAGCCTGTAATTTTTCTTTGCTTTTATTTATTTATTTTGTTTGTTTGCGTGCCTCCTGAGACTCAGGTTGCTGGAAAGATGGACACACCAGAAAGTCTCCACTATCAACATCATTAATGCTATACTGGCTCCAGTTTTTATCAGTGTGTCAGACTAACAGAGAATGAAATCAAAAAGCCTTATACCCCAACATCTCAGGAACTTTTTAGCTACACGCTGAAGATAACATCAAAATCTGCACTTCCTGCCAAAAAGAAGGCATGTTTTTTCTTAGGTATGTTGAATTTCGAAAGGAAAATAAAACTTTGTTTTTCCTACAGTGACTTAGTCCAAATAAGAAATTTTAAGATGCCAAGCAGACATCACTATTTGCAGGAGTATTTTGCAGAAACAGGAAAATAGTTGAAGGATAGCAGTGAAAAATTCCCTCATTAAAAGCCCTAAATGAATCTCAAGGCACCACCAACTCTTCAATTGATTGAAGCGGTGAAAAAAAAACACGCAGCCATGACCTGAGCAGGTCTGAAGACGCTTTGTTTACTTACTGTACACCACTTTGCTTTGTCTCAGCAGGAAAAGCGTAGGTGTAATATTAAAGATGAATCTGATGGCACTGTCATCCTGAATGTATAACAACATAATGATGAAATCAAAATGCGTCAGCCATCATTGATTTAGCATCAATGTTTCCTGAGCACATCAGGTGTACCTTTGTGGAAAACACACAGACTTGTGCATCTGTACGTGGGGAGTCAGTGGCGTGGGTCGTGGCGTGGGCGGTGTGTGTGTGGTGTGTGGGGTGGGTCTGTGCTAATGGAGGGAGAAGGGGGCCTGCAGGATCCTGTGTGTCAGCAGCCTGCATGTTAGGGACATGGCCTGGCGGAAGTGCATCACTGGCAGATGTCCAAGAACCCCCTTCCCCTCCTCCCTCAACCCTCCAACCCTTTACTCCCCCCGCCCCCTTTCCCTTCCTGGTCTATCTTCCTCTTTTGTCTCTGAGCACAGAGAACACAGAGTCCCTTTAAAGCAGCCGCTGGGAAAACGTATGGAGCTGTTGAAATGAAGGCCACTGTTCTTCCTTTGTGCTTTCCTATTTGACAAATACATCAGAGGTGTTATCAGTGTGAAATCAACAAGTTACGCGGTATCTTTCCCATTATTGCATCATAATGGCTCGCCTTTGTCGGAGCATGTACTCATGCAGCTTTTGACATGGCATGTTTATTTACACTCTCCGAGGAAACTCCAGCTCCAGTGATATAATCAGATTCAGCTGTAGTGTGACTTTGGTTGGGCCAAACTGGTGTCACTCACCAGTTGTGGGAGGGGGAGGAGCTTGGAGCTGTGCGATGAAGTCAACGTAGAGGAGTTATGCCTCTCTCTTAGCTCACAGAGGGATATCAGCACAGGAAATGCGTTGGGAGGGAGTAAACACCTGCTGCGCCCTCCCCACCGCTCGACAGCCTCCAACACATGCACGCACACACACAAGCACAGACGAGCACACACAAAGACTAACCACACACATAACCGCATGCACGCTAAAGCACAATAACCTGCTCAAGTTCGCAGACCTTAGTTTCTCTGAGGTATGTTTGATCAACAGTTAAGAAAACAACCCAAGTCCAGCTGTTTGCTGTGTTGCCACAAAATCATTTTGCTAAAAGGGGCACTGGCTCTCAGGGTGAGTTCTGTCTTTTGATGAACTGTGCTCATTTTCTTACCTTTCCATCTCATTTCCCAGGCATGGAAGAAGCGTTGGTTTATACTTCGCAGTGGCCGCATGAGCGGTGACCCTGATGTTCTTGAGTACTACAAGAACGACCACTCCAAGAAGCCCATCCGGGTCATTGACCTGCACTGCTGTGAGCAGGTGGATGCTGGCCTGACCTTTAAGAGGAAGGAGTTCCAGGACAGCTTTGTGTTTGACATCAAGACCTCAGACCGCACCTTTTATCTTGTAGCCGAAACTGAGGAAGAGATGAACAAGTGGGTCCGCTCAATCTGCCAGCTGTGTGGGTTCAACCAGTCCGATGACAACCATGGTAGGAAACTTTGACCCGTCCCTGTCGCCCTATCCCTCTGCTGATGTCCCTGTTTGTCTCTCCATCTTACCAGTCTTACCACTGATTTTCTCTTCTTTCTAGCGCTTTTGTCATTTGTTAATCCGGCCAAAGTATTAAATCAGAAAAATATATCAAACAGACTGAAGTGACCTACAGTTACTTAAACAACACATTTTTTTTTCTGCTGTTCAGCTAAGAACTCTGCTTTTGATCTGCTTTTGCTAATTTCTTAAATTAAAATATTCAAGCAGTTGCTTGGTGGATCCAGTATTAGGCAGTAGGGCAGTTGTGTTGGCAGATACTACGATTGGGATTTCAGTTGGAATGATTTTTGTATTCAATTTTCACAAGACAAAATGTCAAATTATTTTTGGTGGATCTCATCACAAGCAAACACGATCCTATAAGGCTGGATAAGATGATTTGTTGGTCGGGTTGTCTCTGCAGCATCGGAGCGCTTACAGTGTAAACAGTGTGTCACATCGTTGTGGTGCATTTTCCTCTTAGCAAAAAAAAAAAAAAATGCATTTTCTGTTAGTTATATGTTGCATGTGGCCATATTGCATGATTTACATTATATTGTTGTGATTTACATTAATTTCTCAGACATTACTGGAAATATCATAAAAAGATCAAAACATTTGGTCAGTTAATTAAGTCTTTATTAAAGCTTAAATATCAAATCTTTATTATGAAGTAAAACTTGCCAAACACTTGCTGGCCTTGCTTTTAAATTACGACGCATTGCTTTTTTTTCTTTTTTTTTTTTGCTTTATAGAGATGGACTGGACTTGGACTGTTAATCAGAGAGCATAAACAAGTTGAAGAGCTTGCCTTTATGTTTACATGATGTCCAACTTTACAGAATAAACTGTGTAATAATGACAGTATATAGAGTAGAATATGTTCGTAGTGAACTAATACTGCGTTCATTTAAATGGGAATTTGTACAAATGTTTAAGGCATATCAGCATGACAAAACAAAAGGCAATCACACTTCCCATTTGTTTTTCCTCCCACTTAGCTTTCTTGTATTATTTGGAACAGTTTGAATCTTAGTTTTCAGAAAAAGAAAAAAAAAAAAGAAAATCAACAATAGAGGTCTTGACGCATGATCTCATTGGAGATGGTGTTTTTTTCCGTCTTTGTTACTTGAGAGAGTGGAATAGGAACATCCCTGCCAAATAGATGGACACAGTGTCTGAGAGCGCTATTGATTTTTCTCTTCATTTGTTTTGTTAAAGAAGGGGTCTCATCTCTCCCTCTGCCTTGTTTTCAAGATGATTGAAATACCCTGGATATTGACCATTTTCTAAGTTAGTAACCAAATGAGCTACCAATAATTAAAAAAAAAAAAAAAAAAAAAAGAATCTACTGGTGGAACCATAGACAAAGTCTCAGATCTAGTCTAATTTTAATGTTTCATATGCATTAATATTCATATGGAAAACTGCATCTGTGTGGGCCAAGAGATGTTTACCATCAAACCCCAGATTTCCCTGACTCACAGAAACTATGATCTGTTGCCATTTAAAACCAAAACCACCACAGAAAATAATAACTCTTAAAGGTGGCTCTTAACGCTTGTCCATCAAAGCAGCAGTAGTAGTTCACTACTCCATGGGTTATTTTAGCTCATCGTATCTGTGGGCTGAGCAGTTGTAGCGCCAACATATCTCCCTGCTGTTTGTTTGTGAGAAAAGCTCATCTCGAACTTTTTCTCCAGCCCATCCAGATTGCAGCCACGCTGTTGTTTTCCTGCCATCTGGCAGCTGGTGGACGTTAATCTCTGCGCACATGGTTGATCATCTGTAACATGCAATATGTCCAGGTGTGGAATAAAAAAAAAAAAAAAACAGCTGTGAAGAGGGGTGTATTAATGTAAACATCATCATCAGACCCCCTTGGTCCAAGTTCAATCATTAGCGAAGTCCTATCAGGAATCTCAGACTGTATGTACAGCAGGAGCCAGCAGGGTGTGGCTGGGAGAATGCATGAGGGGAGGCAGAGGGTTTATGTCATGACAGCTGCATTAGTAATTGTGGTCCCTTCACATCAGGCCTCTTTGGTCATCTAATTCTTGCTTTCGATGTAATGTGAAGTTGCTGTTTCTGAGAAAGTTCTTTTCACATTCTGTTTTACAGGCAAATAATACGTAAAGGTCACAAGTTTTTTGTATCCCTCTCTTAGCTGGCATATTCCATGAAAAACCACTTGCTTCCCTCAGTGGGCTAAATCATTGTTGGAGCCGGAGGGCAATAGTTTTCAGAGAGGTGCCAGCTCGTTGTGATGATCATTGTAAGATGAAACTCACACCTCCGTCAAGTGTTTCAACAGGCGTGAAAATGTTTGTGGAAGATTTTTCATTGACCTCTTAGTTCTTAAAAAACAGAGGATACAACGCTCATCTGACCTTACTCTTGTGACGTTAAGGACTGGTAGTAGTAGCGCTAAATTTTCCATTTGTGCATGTTTAAACAATGAAGTAAACATTCAGGACATGGAATTGTAGATGTTATTCTTTCTTATATCCTTTCCCCAAGGACATAGCTGCTCGGTTTGCCACTGGTTCCCTATTACTTCATTATCACTGTCTTCAGTGGAAAAGCAGGGAAATTTATAGCGAAAGGGAGCCGTAGATCTGGAGGTGGTTAATAGGACCGCTCTGAAATGATAGACCCACCGGCCGAGTGTGTTTGTTCACTCATGTGGACTTAAGAGCTGCAAAAAAAAAAGGTGCTTCTTCCTCTTGGTGTCATTTTTCATTATGTACACTCTGTCCTTCTGTCTTTAATTTACACAGACGCGCAAACACTCATCTTGCGATCAGTGCACACAACACGTACGCTGCTAATAAAATAAAAAAATAAAAAAAAAAACACCAACTGCATGGCAGGCTTTCCAAGGAATAAGCTGTTGACTTAGGCACACTTCTTATCATCTCCTGCCTGCTCCCTTGTGTAGTATCAAGTTGTTGTCAGTGTGCCGCTAGAAATAAATACTCAACCTCCTCCTCCGATTTTCATCAGCAGCAGCCTTAGTGTGGAGCTTTAGTTTTAAGAGCTACTTTAACACCAGCTACCCAGACTGCTTATTTGAAAGTAGCTGTTTTACAATAATGAAAAAGTGTTTTGTTTTTTTTTTACTTTACAAAAAAAAATATGAATCTTATTCATACAGTTCAAAGGGTTTTTATAATCTCTACCACATATGATAACCTTTATTTAGGCCCAATTTGGACTACTAGGATTAGCTGTAATATGTGCACAATAAACACTACAGTAATTGTGTACCGGCAGAAACATATCAGTATTAATAGCAAAGAATTCAGGTTGTTTTGGACTGAATATTAAAATGATGAAGTAACTGACTACTTCTGCACTATTTGTGAGTGTGTTATCCTAAAGGAATTTATCAAAGCAGTGTTCATTTTTGAGAAAAACAAAGAAAGCTTCCTGGTTACTGCAATCGCATGGCAACAAATTCCATTTTCGACAACACAGACTTGCCATGTGGAAATTGTGAGCACATTTGAAGCCTGTTCGTACCCAGTCGGACTGGCAGACACCACCTGTCAATAACAAGGTGCATTAATGCGGAAATCTCAGCTATTGAGACTGCGTGTGATGGCTTATTTCAGCCAGACAAAAAGGTTGGCTGAGATTTTTAAACATTTAATTCAATTCGAATAATAATATCTGTATCTATAAGGTTACATAGGCCACTGTCCACAAAGCCACACCGGTTTTAGCTGCAGTGGAACTGGGAGGCCTACAATTTATTTATTTATTTATTTGAACGTGATTAACAAGGCTTGGCTACACAATACTACTTAAGGAGTGCTGAAGTGTTTGTGTTACTCATAGTGAGGACTCAAAGGAGATATTTGGCAACGTTGGCTATTCGTCTTCTTGATCTGAAGTTACCTTTAGTTATATTCGGCAGAGTTGGCCCCCTCTGCGAGTAGTGAGCCGCCTCTGGGAGCTGTAAGAAAAGTTAGCCAAGGGCAGCACATGACAGTTCAGTGTTACACAACCCTTGAAAGCAGCTCTGTCTTTTCTTTCTCATTCCATCTTTTACTATGTTTCAATTAGTCTCGCTTTCTCACACACTTTTGCCCTCTCACGCACATTTTTTTTTTTCCAACCACTGCCTAGATTTATGTGATAATTTCTGTTGATGTTTTTGGTGTTTTTCTTCAGTCCAGGCCCTACACTGCTACTTTGAAATTCTACTTTGGACACTAAAAAAGATTTTATACAATTCCCTTTATAGAATTGAAGGCATTACAGACAAACGGTGGGATGATTTTGGATGATATGTGTTTAACATATACATACATATAAATAAATATATTTATAACATAAATCCAAATACAAGCCCTTTTCTTTGTCTTCTTTCTCAGTCCGTGCATTCGTGTCTGCCTCTTCCTCTCCCAAAGTGCCCTTTGTCTGCATTGATTTTTGTTGAAATAATGAGGCTCCATGGCACAGGGAGGTCAGGTTTCTGCTGCCACAGAGCCGTCTGAGGATGGTTTGCTGTTGCTGCCACTGCTGTGCATCCCATTATACCACTGGCAGCATCTGAAGGATTGCTGGAAACCAGAGACTGGAGAATGCACCGCGCACACCCATCATCAAAATCATCAAAGGAGATGGCTGCGATTTCCATCTTGAAAAATGAATGGAAACCAACAGAATGGAGATGCTCGAGAAGCTGCAGAAGGGTGAATCATATTCAGGTTTAGCGATGCACTTGGTTTTGTGAAAAAGAAAAAAAAAGTCACTTCAGCTCCCCAACTGAGCAGATTACATGTGAGTGCAGCTGTGTTTGTCACTCACTTTATTTAGGAGGAAGGGCCGTCAACCAAGAAGTGAGACGTTTCAAGAGCAGTAGCACCTCCCATTACCTTACACATGTACACACTTGGTTATATGTTTTTCTAGCTCTTGTAATCGGCTAGTGGGTGATAGTGCTGTCGTTATGAGATACTGATGGCTGGGTGTGTGGCGTGTGTCTGCACCCAGGGAGACCCACCCCCGAGCACAATCTAATGAATGGAACATCATCTCGTCAATCGTGGGCTTTGTTCTGCTCTCTCCCGGCTGTTTGAACTCAGCGACGAGTATAATCTCCACGAAGGGATGAGGTTTTTACTTGTCAGCAGTCTTTTGTGCCTTTTTGTTCCATCTTTTGCTCGACAGCTTCCACTCTGTTTTGTTTCCCTTACGTCTTCGTTTTGTCTTTTTCCCTGGATGTCCCTTGGGGAAAAAAGAAAAAGTCTTATAGTTCAAGTGATTGATGATTGAGATGGAGAGGAGTGGAAAGAAGGATAACTACGGCATGCTAAGTCAGCATTCCCTGCAGCAGCGTCCATAGTTTTCTTTTTTTTTTTTCTCACATGCGCATTGAAAAGAGATTACATTTATTCAAAGAAAATCTCTCACATGGGGTTCACATTAAATGCAGTTGTGAAGACAGATTGATGACTTGTTGACTGCAGCTACAGAGATCACCATGGCTTAGAAGGCTTAGAAAGTACCAAAACTTCATAATGGTCATGACCTCACTATCTAGCTGGAGTGGCGAGTTTCCAAAACAGAGTTTTGGTCCCCATTTGCTTGTGTTCTCTCATACAAAAGAAAGGGGGAGATTAGCACTCAGTGTCAGTCTAGACGACCAACAATGATTGAAAGAGAAACCCAGGTTAAGGGTAGGAGGACTGAGGTCAGTGTTTGTTTTCCCTTTTAACAATTGCCGCGTCCCCTGAAATTTCAGTTAAAAAGTGACTGGAATTGGCAACAACCAAACCCTCCTTGACAAGAGAAGAATTTCACGATATACAACAAAGTAAAAACAAAACTAGGTCTCACTGTTAAAATTAACTCAAGCTGTATTTTCCTTAGAGTTCCATGCTGTTATGAGCAAAAGTCTCAGTCCATATCTCCTCATACAGACATCATTGTTTTTAAAGACGTTTTCTCTTCATCCAACAGTATCTGATCTCCCCTACCTGCCCAGGTGAGACTCTTTATTTTTTAGTAGTGGCTTGTGGAAAAACCTATCACTTTAGATTAAGACAATCATCCAACCTGCAGTTATATGGAAACTGCAAATAGCTATTTTGGAATGGGACTTCTCTTCTAGCCAAATGTTTATATACCGTTCAGTAGATGTTTATTCCTGTCTTCATTTTTGGAATCAGCAATTTGGTCTAAATATAGAAATATAGTGTACTTTCTATCATACCACTGGGCCTCCATCTTTCTTTCACACTGTATTTGGTAGGCTGGTAGCACCGATGTAGTGTAATTGCATAGCTGCCGTGTTTATACAGGAGCACACCGATAATGCATGCATGCTGTGAAGATGCAAAGAATTTTACATAAACAGCTTTTTATAGATCTGCAGCATTGCTACATTTCTCCAGTGCAGTCCAGTCCTTGAAAGAGCTGATAAGGTATTCTGGAAAATTACCTTTAGTGCTGGAAGGCTTTTACTCACTACTCTAATCGGTAATCACCGACCTGGGTTTCCATCTTTCTGCAGTTTGTTTTCAGCTTTTGATTTATCCGAAAATTTGTAGAAACTTATATGACAACGGAAGTTGTTGTTTTTTTTGTTTTTTTGTTTTTTTTTTACCCTTCTTAGTCTTCTTCTTCTTCTCAAAATGATAACCTGGGTCTGATCACAGTATTAATGGTGACCAGGGCGCACATAAATGGAATCACAGGAACAGACACAGCCCAGAGTCAAAGAGTCAGATTCACCCTTAAGAAATGCCCATAGGTTTATTGTGTGGAGCATCCTGACTGTTTTGCTATACTGTATATGGTAGTTAAGAGTGTACACAACTATCACTTTTTCCATTCATCATGACTTCTGTGTTTCCAGTCCAAGTTTTTTCCCCATTCTGTAATGCACTGCATTGTCAGAGCAAATTATTCTTTTCTTTCGTGCTTGTTTGGCTGCAGGCAGCTTCACAGCCCTTTCCAGGTAAACCTTGCATATTTTCCGATGACAGAATGAAAACTAACACTGAACCTCCACCACAAATTGTCTCATTTTATCTTCATCTCGTGTCCGCCCCACTGTTTCACAGCTACAGTATTTATCCACCAAACACCTTGCAGAAATGAGGTCAGGGCGTTGCAAATGAACTGCTGCTTTGGATTTAGCCGAACTCTGTAATTTGATGGCCCTGACTGGCCCTGAGGCTTTTAAGTGATTGATCAGTCCAGCGTTAGGAGGCAAATTGATGTCGCAATGTGGTCAAGGGGTGGTGCTCACATGATGCAGCGGAGTGAGCAGGCACAGGAAAATAATGTGATCAGGGAATGCTCCTGTGTGTCTGCTTTGCCTGATACTCTTCTGGGTTGTTTGATGAGACAGTCGTGTCACTTTGTTCACTTCAGACCAACCAGGAGAGCGAGGATACCATTTTCCCTCCCTCTGCGAAGCGCCTTGCTCTTTCAGGGCTAACAGCTCTCCTACCTAACCCATCTCTGCCTCAGCTAGCATCTCTTTTATCCAGTTATGTCAATTATATTGAAAGCTCCCAACCCCCTCTAACCACACATGCAAATGGACTCCACTATGCGGCCTCCTGAGACACAGTGTTGCTTTAAAGAGCCACGGCTCCATCAGATCCATGCAGGAAAACAAATAATGTATGCATATACTTGAAATGAGAATAGAAACGATTTGGATCCTTTTATCCGGCGCTCCTTCCTTGTTGCAGGTAGATGTTCTTTTCAAGGGCACATTCATGGGACCTCTTAGAGGGTCAGAACTAATGTCTGACCTTTGCAGCCAACAGGCCACCCAGCAAAGTCTTGATGTAAATGAGGTTAATTCTTAGATTGTTATCTTTTATGGAATACTCAAGGGATAGCTGCGGTTCAGATAAAAATTGTGCAACTGCTTCAATGAGAAAATCAAAATGCTTCTCCTTTTTTAATTTTTCCGTCAATTTCCGTTCAATTCAAGGGGTCAGTGGTATTTTCTATTCTTATGTCTCATTTCAGATTGGCGTATCATACGTCCTCATCTAATTCTGGTCAGACTGAGAGGAAATGAGAACCTCACAAAGATGTTCTTGTCCTTTGTGAAACCAGCAGGATTCTAATTTTGGCCCCCTGAGACCAGCAGCCAGTTTCTATTAGATTATGGTCTCAGAGCAGATGAGACAGTAGGTGATGTATTATAGAGCATAATTGGAAGATTGCTTATGAACTTAGGAGCTCTTTGACCTAGAATAGACATATGCCTGTCACTGACCAAAAGGGTCTTTTAATGCATTGCTAGGCTGACGTTTTGTTTTGTTTTGTTTTTTGCAGCTGAGGAATGTCGTGGGAAGAACTGTTTGTGTCTTTTAAGTGCTATGTTTGATGTAAAGGTTTCAGCTTGGTTGTACAGAAAGCTGGAGCTAGTAATGACATCAAACTCTCAGCAAAAAGAAAAAACCTCTAGTTAGGCTTTATTTCGTAGTTCCCGGTTTTCTTACTTTTCTTTGTGAGATGCTGCACTTATATCTTAATTTAGTTAAAAAAAGAAAAAGAAAAAAACATTCTCCCATCTTACAGTGAGTGTCACACCACATTACCCAGTAGAGGAAATATTACTGAAAGCACCTACAGGAAAGTTTCCGTGTTTTTATTTTCTGCTCTTTTCTCTATTTTTGTGTTGTTGTTCTACTGACTTGATGGAATTGTTTCCCAGCGGTAACATACATCATCAGACCCATTAGTGTCAGTGATGAGCCATGTAGCCTGTTCCATCAGCGAGCCAGACCCCGTCGTCTTTCATCTCGTTCTGATTCTGACAGGTTATATGTGGCATTTAATCAAACATTATTTAAGGCACACAGAAGGAGAAAAAAAAAAACCCCATTATCTTTCAAACACGCTCGCTATTTGAAAATTAGCAAGATTATTCTTTTGGATAATTTTTTATATCGTCAGACTTGCTTGTGTTTTTCCATGCACTCCGGCAGGGCGGAGAAACTGACTTTCTAAAGCAAATCAATATATCTACCCATGTTAGTGGGCGTAGTACTCCCCACACAGGATGAAAGCTTTTTACAAAGCTTTTTGTGGAGAATGGAGATGATGCCTAAACAGCCTGTGAAGGGAGGGCTAACTCAGAACAAGGCTGTAATTGAGGATCATGATATGGAGGGGGAGTCCCTGCATTTGTGACTCTGGGCCTGGGCATCTCACTGAAGTCCGCTGGCCTGGAGACCCCACAGCAGAAGTCTTTCTCCCCAAGGCATGGATGTGACCTTATTTAGCTAACTGGGCTCCAGAATGACCCCCCCCCCCCACCCTCCCCTCCAATTTCTGCCCTCTATCCACTTCACACGCATACACAAATGTTCAGACACCACTTTATTGTGTGCTTTCTGTGTTGCTCAGTGGCTGTAGTCCCTCTGTATGGTCAGCTCACATGATGACTCAGAGAAGACCGTCCTCTTCTTAAAAGACGGTTTGACCCAGAACAAGCTTTTTAAATGTCTGATAAGGGAGTAGGCGGAGAAAGCGGGATAGGGGAAATTTATGTTCAACTCACTTAGTATAGTGAAAAATGTGATGTTATTTTTCAGATATGATTTAAATTAGAACTAAATTAGTTGAGTGGCAGAAATTTCCCAATTTTGATAATCAATTAAGTATTTAGGCCAACGGAAATACCAAACATACACTGGAACCAGCTTCTGAGTTAAGGGCTATGCAGTTTTCCTCTGTTTTAAGTCCGTTTGGTCTGTTACACAGACATGCTTCTTGCCATCTTTTGCCTTTTGGATGTGCCTGCATATATTCTTCATATAATTCTTAGCGTTCTAATCATGATTATTTTTCAAATAATTTCATATAATGTAGATTAGAAAATCAAATGAATCATAGATGAACTGGTAATGAACATAATCATTTGGTGCTGCAGTGACTCTCATTATATACAAATTCACATGAAAAGCCCGGGTATTTACTGTACAGTGGAAGAGAGAGATTAGATTTGTCAGAAGAGTTTTTTTTTTTTTTTTCCCTCTCTCCTAGTGTTGCACACAGCACCATGGGTCGATGGATCAGTGGCTGCCCACTCTCTACTCCTACAGCTCAGTATGCGCCTCCTCATTTTGGCCTCATGCCCAGACTATTTGTAGTATCCCCATCTTAGATTTGCTTCTTCTTTGTAGCCTCTCTATGCAGATATTCGGGATGTCATACTGAAACAATAAGACTGCAAGACCACATTGTTCTCACAGTCCCGCTGTGCAAAACACTGGTCAGCTCAATAAAATCAAACAAAGCACATTGACCCTGGTCAAAAAGGATAGGTTGGATCATGTGCTTTCGAACCGGGCACTCCCTGCAGCCCAAAAAAAGCAGAGGGATAATGTTTTCTCTCCTCCCTCGAGACAGATCCCTCTTTTCTATTGATTAGAGACCCGACTGAAAGCTACTGAATACTAAGCATCATGCAAGACAAGGTCATGCAAAGGCTTAAAAGCTTCAAACGAACTACACACTGCCCTTTGACTCCAAGGATTGTGACAACAAAAGGAAAATATTTATGGATGATTCATTGACTCATTGGTACTTTCTGCTTCATAAGAATGTACGTTGTGTCCTCGTCTGCAGAGCGCTTTAAATTCTCAACACAAGACAAGTTTGGTTTTGGGGAAAAAAATAAACAAACAAAACCTTTTACAAGTTAACACAATCAATAACTCCCAATTTCTCCTGTCTGCAGATGGCAGGTTACACCATATGCCCCGTTCCGTTGGTGCAGATGTCACCGGCTCCATGACCCCTCTGACTGGAGAGCGCAAGTCCTCTGCCCCCATCCACTCCAGCCAACCAGTGCTCTTCACTTTTGATGTGCCTGTGCGCCATTCTCACCACAGCTCCTTGTCCAACAGTGCACCCCAGGACTACCTCCTCCTCCACCAGTGCATGAGCAGGAAGACAGAGAGTGCACGGTAAAGGTCAAGACCCTCAGGCGTCCTGTGTCAGTTTCCTGTTATCCGTTAATGCAGGTCAACATACAGGTTTATGGTGCTTCCTCAGCTTAGAAGCCCCTCAGGGCTAAAACTACTGTTAGAGGGGGAAAATGATCTAACTGCTGTGTAGTCTGTGTGACTGCGTGTCTGTGTGTGTGTGCATATGTGGGTGAATTTCCCTTATCAGGGCAGAGTCCTGATAAAATGTATAAGCAAGATTTGTGTCCTTACTAAAATCTTTTGCTTAGTTAAGCGACAAAAAGATATTTCATCACTTCCAATGCCAAAATCCAAATGAAACCTCTATAAAGCAGACTGGCGCTTAGATGGTCAGTCAATCAGTCAGCAAAATATGAACTAGTCAAAATTCGTGGATTCATGTTGAGTAAGTGTATGTACATAGATATGATATGAGCACCCATCTCAGCTATATGTCGAGCCAGGGAACAAAGAGGCTGAAAGCTCACCTCACCTCTTGATGCCATAATGCCGACTCCCAAGAATCAAAAGGCTGCTTTAATAATGATGCCTTTCAGCAGATAGCCAGCACAGTAGATGATCAATGAGGCTGGGGGTGTAATTCATCATTCCTATGGATTTAGACTCACCCGGGATAGAATTGCCCTCTTGGCCACACGATTTGCACATAACTCTGCTGTGTTGGGCCTGTTTGAAACCCCGGGAACCAAACCTCACAGTCCATCTCATCAGCTTTATGCAGATATTTTGGTCACTGCCTCACTAGCTTCTGCTCTGTGTGGTCCGTCTAACTGAGGCCGGCATCTGGTGATGGGGAATGATTCGCGTCAGAATAAAATTGTTCTTATGACCGATGGCATGCGTTAATCTTTGTAAGAAGCCGATGGGTGGTAGAATGATGAACAAAATTATTGGCTGATGATTGGAAAGACCAATCTATGTAACAGCATGCCATCTGACGGGAGTCGGAGCACAATGTTGCATCGACATTAATTGTATTACTCCAATGCATTATTCATTCAAAATTGTTACATTTAACATCATGATTGAGCACAGCCAACCTAAGCCTCCAAGTGTAGCGAGCACGTGCATGAAATTTCAAGGGAGATTAGCACAGACATAAAGAAGTGAGTCACTGAGGATATTTTATGTCTGCATTGGCCAACTAAGATGGGCCATTGCTCAACTAACTGGCTAGAAATGTCTAAGCTCTATGGTTGCTGTAGTGGGCCCTCAAGGTCAAGCCCTACAAAAGAGCCAGAATAAATGAGGCTTGTCCCTAGGGCGTCTAACCGAGGCCGACTAACTGTGGGAAAGTCGTAGCATTCTCCCTCCTAGCACACACACCCTCTCCCTGCCTTCATGCTGAGCGCATGTAAACAATTCAGTTTTTCAAGGAAATGATGGAAACACAGGAACAAAATCTTTGTGCTATAGCTATGCAGAGGTGCTTGAGCAAGGATGCAGAGGTGTGTTGTTTTTAAATGTATCCTGAGACCGACAGAGGTACTTTTCCTCTGAAGTGCTACAGTGCCCCCTAGCGGCCACGCCAGTAGTTACAAACACAACGGTTAAAAAGGGAGGAGGAATTTCTTCCCACTGCTTAAGATGCAGTGTGAGACAAACATCTGTGTGTAAGAGGGCATTAGGCATTTTGGAAAGTGGGCCCAGTATGGATTTAATGTGTACGTATGCTTCTCTTTGTGTCCATGCTGCAGGAGTGCCAGTTTCTCCCAGGCAACGCGAAGCAATCTGTTTATGGGGAGTGACTCTGCGGTGCAGAAGCTGTCCCATGGCTTCTCCCACTGTCTAAATGGCATGGGTGCTCAGTTGCATGGCTTTTACAGCCTCCCCAAGCCTGGAAAACAGCAGTTATCGGTGAATGATGACTCGTCCAAGGAGGCCTGTTATGTGCTTCCACGCGGCTACAGCTCCGAGGCACCGGCTCACAGTGGCTTAGATGAGCCCGAGCTGGAGAATGAGGAGGTTTACACCTTCAAAACACCCTGCAATGCCCTCGCCACCATGCACAGCAACGAGCGTTCAACTGACAATTATGATCTTCCCACGCCTCCTGGCTCCTTCTACCAGATCCCCCGGACATTTGATAAGAATCATAATGCCTTGACTCCCTCCAGCTCTGAGTCCTCCTGTGCTCCGCCGCCCAGGCCCCCTAAACCTAGCCAGGGGTCAGAGGGACAGTGGGGGAGTCCTCAATCAGTGGGAAGCCAGAACGGAGAGTTGACATCTGTGGTGTCAGTTATCCCACGCAGGAACACTCTCCCGGCTGTGGAGAACATCAGGCTGCACAGAGGTACACTCTACACAGTTTGTGCTTTTTACTTCTTTCCCAACGAGCTTCCTCTGAATGCCGCTTTCTTCTTCAAACATAACCTCAGTCGTCTCGCGTGGATCTTTTGAAACTCACCCATTTCACCTGTTTCCTGTTTTCAAATGCAAGTCTGACTCGATCGGTCCACCCTCTTGTGGTGCTGCTGTGACCTTCAGCTTCCTTTTTCCTCCCCAACTTTCTCTCGCTCTTTCCCTCTTCCTCTATCTCTCATTTTACAGGTTTTAAGTCTTGCAGCAGAGCAGAGACAAAGCAGCCAGTCTAGCAGACACTGTTCTGTTGAGACGCTAATGAAATTCAAGCCATACAGCCTACTCCAGAATGTTTTGTTCCAGGCTGATGAGCAATAAAAAAAAAAAAGCCCTTGCAAATACAATGCATAGCCTCTTAGTGTGCTATGTTCTCTGCTTGCAAAGTCCATGCTCAGGCTTCATATAGCCAGAGGCAAAAATTGACCTATGACCCTTGTTAGTGAGGCTACAGGCTGTTCAGACACCTGTGCTGCGAAGACCAATTATAACCTAGTGAAGCATTTAATTAAATGTCACTCTGGTTGTTTCTTTCATTATAAACACAAGTTTTCACCTTGAAATGTCAGACATTTTTGGCTAAATTTGCCTGTATTGCATTGATTATTGCACAGTATCTGACTCATACAGGCGTGTCATTGGGCTGTTTCACTTGAAGAGAAGTTTTGTTTTTGGTTTTTTTTTTCGGCCCTTTTAGACTTTATGGCAATGGTAAATGGTAAATATAGAGTTTTCTCCTTACCTCACTCTGCAGGCTTCTCGTTTGAAACTAACAACCATCACCGTCCCATCCATTTCAACAACTCAGGCCAATCCGTGGAGTCTGTCAATGATGGGTTCAGCTCCTACCTGGTGAGTCAGAGTTTCCCTTTTAATGCGCTCTCCTCTCAGACTGATGCTGTCCTGGCAAAATCCTAAAAAGAAAATGTGTTTCTGCTATACTTATTTGAGTGGAGTGCTGCAGTTTCCCTGTAATATTGAGAGAGTGTAAGAAAGTCATGTGACATCTGTGTTTTTTAACGCCAGAGAACCAAAGCCCCCCTGACTCGCTCAGACAGCGGCAACTCAGATGACAACTATGTGCCCATGAATCCTGGCTCCTCCCCACTCAGTGCTGCCCAGGCTGACAGTCCTAAGAATATCTACATTCCTATGAGCCCTGGGCCACATCACTTTGATTTCCCAGGATTCTCCGCAACGTTACCTGCCCGTAAGGGGAGCAGCGCTTCTCTTTGCCACAGGCCCGGCCGTCTTAGTGATGTTACACCACCCCCCATCAACCGCAACCTCAAACCTAATAGAAAATGTGAGTATTTGGCTCTCGCTGAAGAGAACAGTGTGCATTCTCGTTGTCTTAATCACCACTTTTTGGCTTCAAATCTGCTCTGAAGCCTTCATTGTTAATTGTGTTGTAAAGACAACGATTTTTGTTGACAGTGTGTGCTCTTGTTTCCCACAGCGAAGCCAACACCTCTTGATTTGAAGAACAATGGGATCATTGATGAGCTGCCATTTAAGAGCCCAGTCACCATGTCCTGGATACGGCCCATGTGAGTTTCATATCAGTCATTCAGGCTTGATTACTGAAGGTCACTGAAGCTCGCGCGCGCACACACACACACACACAAATTATGACGGTACAGGCTTCTGCTGTGTTTTGTTTCTGCCTGGGGTCAGAAGGTAGAAACACTCAGTCCTGTCTGCTTTGCTTCAGGCCTGCGATGAACTCCATGTCCTCCCAGCACTGTCGACCCATCTCCACACAAAGCATCACCAGCACAGACTCCGCAGACAGTGAGGAGAATTATGTGGCTATGGTGAGTCCCAGTAGCTGGAGGGGAGATCAGGAGAGCGCATTGTGTTCTTTGTTTTAATGATCCACTTGTTTGCACGTTACACTAAACTCACTGCACCCTGTGTGAGTAAAACCTCCCTCCTCTCCCCCATTAGCAGAACCCAGCTTCTACCTCTCCAGCCGTGAGTGGCACCAGCAGCCCGGCCCCCAGGAAGTGCGGCAATGTGGACTACCTAGCACTGGATTTCCAGCCTGGGTCACCCAGCCCGCACAGAAAAGTAAAGAAATGATTGTGTAGACTTAAATGAGCTAATTATGAATTTAGCATTAACAGCTGTTTACTTCCCAGTATAGAAGAGCCATTGTGAGTACAACATTGTTCTTTTGCTTACAGAGAACTGTCTCAAGCGGCAAGCAACACCAAATTTAACTATTGTATATCACATTTTCCTCCAATGAAGCTGTCTAGCACATCGAGTCATTTTCTGATATTGACTCACTGTAGCCTAACATCTGCCCCGGAGACGTAGTACTGCTCAGAGGGTGTATTACATCCTCTTGTTTTATGAAGACAATGATTGCTACAGCTCTTGTCAAGTAACAATCGCCACCACCTGCTCCCGGCAAACAACAACAACAGCAAAAAAATAAATAAATAAATAAATAAAAAAAAACCCACATTCAGCAGCAGAGCAAACTTACAAATAGCCTCATAAAATTCTTCTTATTTCTGCAACATTTCAGTCCACCCTCAGGCCAGAGTCTCACCCCTGCCTTATTTATCGTTCCACAGCCCTCGACATCCTCTGTCACCTCCGATGAGAAGGTGGACTATGTGCAAGTCGACAAGGAGAAGACCCAAGCACTGCAGAGCACCATGCAGGAGTGGACAGACGTGCGGCAGTCTACTGAATCTGCCAAAGGGGTCAAGTCCTGACACTGACCTGTACAAAAAAAAAAAAAAAAAAAGACCCCTAAACAAAACATTACGGCAATCTTAAGTTGAGCATCTCCAGTGTCATGTTCCTATCATTTCTATGAACACTGGCTGGGCTTGTTTAAGACTGTTTGGACAAAAAGCCATAACCTATCTTACGCCTGTTCTCTGTGATGATTACTACTGCAGCGCACCGCTAACATGCAGGATATCAGGTCATATAGGTGAAGCGCCCTGCCAAAGCTCTTCATACACACTGTTATAACAGTGTATGGACAATTGATAATGTGTATGAAAAATATCATCCGAAGTTATCAGTCCATCCCTACAAATTGTATTTCATCAAAGCTGTCCCACCCATCTCCTCTGCACCAGTCTTTCTTTCTTTTTCATCTAGCATATAATTTGACTAATTGCTGCCATTTAACACAGTATCAGAGGCTAACTGGCCAATAACCATTTTAATATACTGTAAGTGTGCTTACTGGTCTCAGGAATGCCAAGATGCACTCCAATTTTGGCATGCAGGCAGGCTCTCGTTTCACTTCAATCTGTCATTTGTGCTGAGTCTTGCAGAAGCAGCAAGAAGATTATTTTCACTGCAGGCAATCATTTCAGCTTAGCAGTGCATGTCTGGGAAGAGGAGGAGGAAAAAAAAATAATACAGCGATACAAAGGCCTGTGTCAGAAGCCCTTAATGATAACTGTGGACGACTATTGCCTCAGTTTCATTTAGGTATGTGCCCAAACCATATTTGAAAGCTGTCAGCCAGGATGGCAGGCCAATTGTTTCAATGCAGGTACAAAAGTCTATGAAGTCCCAATGTATAGGATGAAGAAAACGAGACAACCATGAAGACGTAGCTCATGTCTTTGTAGGTTTGACCTCGGTGGCTAATTCACTTCAGGTAAATACTATGTTTCGTTTTTAAACATGCACTGACAAAGAAAACTGTTTAGTTGGTGGAAGTACAATAGAGCACTTCAGGTGCTCTTTCTCATTCTCTCTCTCTGTCTCTCACTCTCAAGATCATAAATACAAGCTAAGTAGAAGGAGAATAGCTTATTTATGTTTTCAAGAAACCAAGCATTCACTGATTTATGTCTCTGGTCTTTGCTATGCCACACACTACAGCTACGTCTCTGAAGAGTAATTGTTTCCTCTGTGTAAATTATTAATAGAATGACATATTTACTGCACATCTTGTTGACTGTTTGATGCACTTGTCTGAGACAAAAAAAAGTGTGCCGCAGTAACGTAACATTGTGCTATTCTTGCAAAGATAACCTGCCACGATGAAGATTTGTCAGTGATCCTCGTCACTTAAATACAGTTGAGCAATGAATGTTTTCTTAATTTCCTGAACTCTCGTTTAATTTGCCTTATGTGTTCAGTTCAGACTGTAAAATTTGCCTTGAAGAAATTTAATTCTCTGCCATATTATTCAAGGAAGAGCCATATTGTATCGAGGACAACTGAATGATCAGTTTCTCAACATATGTCCAGTATTTCATTGTGGGCTGGAACCACTGAAGGGTCAATCCCTGTTTGATCTTAATATGAATGGTGTGGCCATGCAATGCTAGACGATGTTAATGATTAATTCACTAAGATTTTCTTCCTAATGTTTTTCTACCATTTTTACAGCTTTTTGTATTCTTTTTATCATTATTTTTTACTGATGCGTGCAAATAAGTGATACTCATAAGGATGGGGTCAGGCTAAGTTAAGCTAGGTTTATGACAGCATTTTATTAGTAGTATTTTAGTCCTCTTTAAATTCCCATTTTTATGAAATGGGGAGGCTGGCAGTTTGAGTTGCACTTGCAAAGCCCTACGTGGGTGAACTGTGATTCACAAAGAGCGAGAAAGGACTGAAGAAAATCCTGTCTCCCTGTCAGTCTCTGAAGTGAAATGGATGTGTAATTTATTATCTAGAGAGACCCGTTGTAAGCAGAAGAGCCGTGTATGTGTTGTGGTAGATTGTGAATTGTAGTGTGTTAAATGACAGCCTGACTGGGCGACACTGAAAACACTGCTCAGATCTACTGTCAGACTGTCACTGGGTTGACATACTGTACTAGTAGAGAATTCATTTTTTTTTAACCACTTTTACTGCTACTACTGTAAAGCATTTGCAGATTGCTCGTGTTTTAATTTATTAATTTATTGTGTGCTTTGGAGTTGATTATTGTAAATTAAAACAATTAAAAAACAACAACAACAACAGCGAAACAAGGAAACCGTCTCTCTACTAACACTGATGTATGCAAACTGTCTTGATTTTGTGAAGCAATATGACAAATAATGCCAGTGTGATGGTAATGTGGTACAGTTAACTTGGGATTTACAAGAATACAAGATTTTGTTATTCCTGTATTATGGTAGAATTAAACTGTGGACATAGAATAAATCAAGAAGTAAAAGTCTCTGAATAATTTTTTTATACAGTAATGTAGTAATGTTACCACTGCTCATTTCTCCTCCACAAGTTTTTTTACTGATGCTGTTAGATACAAAGTTTAAAGTCTGCTGCCCCCTGTTGTGTAGAACAGCAGCTGCATCATTTGGTGCAAATTGGATTGCAAGCTACCTTTTCTTTTTTTTTAAGTCAACCCATATGGATTTTTGAAGGTGAATAAATGCCAGGGGGGTTTTGTTGCAACATACATTAGCCCCTTTCGATGCTTATATATTGAAATTCGTTTCATACCCAAACAAGCAGAAAATGTATTGCTGGAAAATGCACATTAGTAAAAATGTGTATAACAAGTAAAAATAAGGATTTATATCTCCATTTCTTGTGAAACAAAAGCTAGTGCTTCAAGGTATAGCCATAATTTTCCCGTAATGATACATGACTAATAAATTGGTTGCCATTTCGAGAATCAGAATGACTCATTGTCTAAATATTTCTGAGTCAGCTGTGGCCTGAATGAGAAATAACTGACTAACTGACTGAGAGACGCAGCCAAGAAGAATAAAGTATGCAAATAAAGAGAATATTTCTTTTGTGTCCGCCCCTTTTAGGCAGAGCTTCCTTCATTGTGCGTGGTCACCAATACAGTGACCAGTATTGACCGTACACGTGCCGGTAAGCTCCTGGTATTGACAGTAGAGTAAAAAAAAAAAAATCCCTTTCTCATCATTTCTAAAATGAACCATCCCGATGCTTCCCGATACACAATTTGTCTCTGTCGGTGAAAGTTTCATACAAGTTTGTCTGATTTTCTCCATAGGCCAATTAAGGATCCACTGAGTGTGTAAATCTCCCACTTATGCATGGAACAATTTCTCCTTTTATTTATTGTTTTAACAGAAGCAGGAACAAATTGGGCCTCGCTACTTTTTTTAAAAGTAAAAAATCTCTACTGGTACGCAGCTAACTTGTAGCATTAAGTGAGACCTGTCAAATTATTAGCTATCTTGTATTTGAAAGGACTGAAATGAAAATTTTGATCATCCGTTGTCATCTCCAAATTTTAACAGTAATGATAAGGTCATGCCTTCAAGGTAATGGCAGCTGGGAAGGTCAGTCAAATGATTTGGATGTGTGATAAGTGGACTTAGGTCCCCTTTCCAGGTCAGAATGGGGGCCTGAGTGTGGAAAGAGATAACTGCATAGTCAACAAGTCAGTGACCACACTAGTCAATCAATCAGCCCGTGCAGTAGAGGATGCTGAAACCTCACTGACTCTTATTGGCTGTTATTTTTACAATTGTTATCATTGTTGTGAATTTTACTATCATCATCAATAATAGTAAAAGGACAGTGAGGCAAGCATCCCTTAGGACTGCTATGTGTTTAGGCTCTTTCACTGCGGACATTTTGTCCCCTTGTTTTTGTGGTTTGTGCCTCAGTTTCCTTCTGCTTTACAAAAACATGCATCCTGTTTCTGAGTATCTGTGCTTGTAGCCTGAAGCTCTCAGCGCATTGGCATCTAGTGCAAGTTTTCATCTCCTCTGATCATGAATTCTGCACATGATGAGTGAGTCAAATATGCCTGGTACACTGAATTAACTCAAGAAAAGGGGCAAAATCACATCAATTCACTTCATTTACGTTTTGCTCACACATTAGGGTGGGGGGGTTAGAAATTAAGCAGGCTTCTGTTTTAGAAATGTAAACAAAGATGTTGTGAAACTTTGCACTTAATATATTGATTTCATGCACAGTTCCTGGAAAATAAGAGTTCCAGCATGGTCAGTATGGAGTGGCTGTGTTTTGGGAAAAAAGTCATCTTTATGGCTGTATATGAGATCATGAGTGAAAAATATTAAGTATGAAGGGGTGAGGGCGCTGTGTTTTAATATGTATAAATGTAATTTTCCAGAAGAGAGGGCAACACTTGGCTTAGCAAACGGTGCCAAGTAAACAAATGAGTACTTATTGAGACTGACTCGAACAGTTTTTGAGTTTTACTGTTTGTTTCTTAGCGTGACTTGTGATGTTAACCAACAGGCCCAGTTGTGATAACTTACAAGTTAACACCTTACTACATCCAAGTAGTAGAAAGCCTGCATCTCAGCTTTGGGCTGTTTGATCTCTGCAGAAAAAAGCTGTACAGGACTGGAGGTCTGACTTATATTTCTGTCATTGCAGAAAAAAACCCACACACACACACACAAACCAAGTGCAAACATGTCAGCCTTATTCACTTTTTGACAGAACACTGCAAATACCAATGCCAGCATCACCGGGATCTCAAACACCATCACAGGATGTCAAACTCTGCTCCATTACTTTATCTGCCGCCATCTGATAATATTGCTTCCAACAGCCCAGGCTCTTATGCAACATTAATATCACCAGTTGAAAACATGAGAGAGCTTCCTCCCCTCTGTTGTAACCATCCATGCCTTGCTGTGTGTTTGTGGTGGGGTGGAAGGAAGAGCGGGGGGGGGAGGGGGAAGGGAGGGGGCAGTTCACCCCTCGCTCCACTAGAGTGTGCATTTGGACCCAGCCACGTTCATGTGAGTGGATCATGTCAGAAGAGGAATGTTCATACAATGAGGGTCTGTGTAATAGTGGCTCCGCTGCTGGCTCCGCTGCTGGCTCCGTGCACCACACGGACAAACGATTGTCAATGGACTATTTGAGACGGATCTCCAGCGGCTTGGTGCCACGGCTCCGCGCGTTTCGACTGCGCGCTTTTTGACTTGTATCTCTTCCAGCCAGATCCTTCTTCTCTCCTTGTGGAGAGAGACATACATTGAGGAAAAAAGGGGGACTAATTCCTTAAAAAAAAAAAAGAAAAGAAAAGAAAGGAAAATGCCGTGAGTCTTGAAGTTTGGTGGGGTTTGTGGATTCTGCTTTATTTATTTATTTATTTATTTCTAGATTTTTGTTTCGCTTGGGGCGACTGACCGCTGACTTTGAATCGATCGCCGCCTGCCTCGCTGTTTTCTTGACCGCCTGATAAAAGTGCGGTGCGCTGGAGATAAAGTAAGCCGATAAGCAGATGGGGGTGTGGGTGGAACTGAAGTGAAGGGATTCACGTTGAATATAATTTATCTGTGAACAGGGGTCGAGTCGTTGAGCAAAAAAAAAAAAATAAAAAATTAATAAATAAATAAATAAAAACGGATCCACTCCAGCTGTGAATCCACGAGCCTCTCGTGTTTGTAAATCATTCCAGTTTTTAATTATAAGCTGACACCGTGGGACCATCGAGGAAGGAATCTCTAATAAAATCCTGTAACATTTGGACTTTTTTTTTTTTTTTAATCCACTGTGGATCACAGGATGGCTCCATACTGACCTAATCTTACTTTAAAGGCAAGTGTTTTTAATCTTCTCTATCACTCTAACATTTTATTATCACTTTGGCGAGACAGTTGCTCAAAGAATCTGTCAACAAATATCATCGGCTTCATTATCTTTCTTTCTAGGGACTTTGTGCGAACAGTCTAGGTTTTTTTTTCTTCTTCTTCTGTTTTCCACTTGGGATCATAGTCGAATCCATAGGCATTGTTTTCTTCCATGCTCGTACTGTGGTCCATTCCGAGCTCAGCGGACCTCAGGCTCTGTAAACTTGGGCATGGGAGAGGCGACCCCCGCTCAGTCTGCCGCGGGGACCTTCGTGCCCATGCTGGGCGTCGGATTGGGGACGATGCCCGGCGGGGTCGGGAGCGGACCGGTGGTGGCCACCTCCAGAGGCTCGGCGGTGCCGCAGCTGCACAGCGCCATCGTGGAGCGTCTGCGCGCCCGCATCGAGCTGTGCAGGAGGCACCACTCCACCTGCGAGAACCGCTACCAGCGGGGTCAGGCCGAGACCTCGGACCGGGAACACGAGAGCACGCTCCACCTGCTCAACATAGTCCACCAGGGGCCCGGGAACCGAAAGGCGAAGGGCAGCCGGGGATCGAACCAGCAACCCCCGGAGTACAGCAGGTCCAACGGAGAGCAGAAGGGCTCCGAGGGCGAGCAGAAGCTCTCCACGCGTATCGCGGTAAGTTCCCATTTTTGTAGGAGGTGAGGGGGGCAACTAATTTATTATTATCACCACTATTAACACTGAGGCGCCTGGTGATTGACAATGTTATGGCGATGAGGAAATGTTGACTGTTGAGTTACAGGAAAACAAAACTAATCCTACCTGAGAATCACCAGTGAACTGGAATGAATTCAATGGCAATGGCTCAAGCATGAATTCGTCATAAGCGACGTTAGCTGTGACTTGATGAACACACGGCTAGGCATGTGCCTGTTCCATCCATACACAACAGCTCACCAGACAGGAAATGTTTTAAAGCAAGCAGCGTAGGAAACTCGAGGTTTCTGATTTTTGCCGATGAAAAGGAGCCCTGAAAGCAGATGGGATGATACAGGATCACAAAGCTTGTTTGCAAAGCAATCCATTCAGAGGGTTTTGGGGTCATTGGGTCATGGTGATGTTTTTCATACGCTGCAAACCATGTCTTCGACTGTGCAGCTGATCCAAACAGGGCGATGGAAATGCGATCTGTGGCTTGCCTAACCCATTCAATATGCAATTTGCAGTTACAGGTTCTCAGTACAGATAATTTAGTTTCCTTTATGTATCACATAAATCAGCAGATCTTTAGGAGGATACTACCTGTCACTGAAAAGCGCCTCTCGGTGTTATTGTAACATGAGGGGGTTTTGTTTCTTTATCTCTGAGAGAGCCTGTAAGTCTGTGAATCCTCCGAGTAAACTACATTGAGAATAAAGGATCAAGTAGTTTGCATGTTCTCCCTCACCAGTAGAGCCTTGCAAAGAACATAGGGAAGGGAAACTTTACTGTGAGACACAGCAGGGCTTTCTGTTTGCCTGCCAGTGCTGATAGGGTTGACTTCCTGTATCGCATCTGTTAAGGGCACAGTGAGTGAGATGTGAGATTTATTTTGTTGTTTTCTTCCATTGGGCATGAGGGAGTTCAGCAGCTCGGCTATGAATTATTTCCCAAGAAGAGTTTCAATATAATGTCAAAGGGGTGAAAGCTTGCAGATGTTCCTGCACTAGATTTGCTTGAGATGCTGGATGGAAAAATAAACAATGTAATATTTTTTTCCACCATAGCCATAAAAGGGCAGTGGTGATTGTCAGTTCATTTATTGCCATGTACTCACACATGGCCTCTTTTTTTCACATCAAGCTGCCTGGTCAGCTCATGCCTCGGTTAAGACATTCACAAAAAGCACATTTTCCACACATTGCTAATTTAAAGTGCCATTTAGCTCTTTAGCTTTTGACATATTTAGTTTTCATGCTGTTAGGTACAGCACAGCTGTGAGACATGATGGGAGACAAGACGTAACACCGCGGATTATACTGCCTGTCGAAAAGAGGTCAGGGAACATCATTATCGCGTACTGTTTCATTTTCAACTGATGTTGACTCTGGAGTCCCGTGCTCTAGACCAAACTGATGAGTGCAGCAGGATGGTGTGGAGGAAATGAAGTCCTGGTGTACATGTTTGTACCAACCCTGAGGTTAATATGTTTTTTGCAGCTCACCATGATTGGGTGAGGCAAAACAGCAGCAATAGCAGAAATCCCCTTTAGTGCATTCATAAGGCATCTATCCAGTACCTTTGCTTCAGATAGTACTTAAAAAAAAAAAGGATTCAAAATGTGTAAAATGTGGAATAACTCTCGCAACCAAAAATGTAAAAGATTTATTTTTTTGTAACATCTCTGGCTATTAAGACAGTGGAACTTTTGTTTCAAATATTTGTGGGCTGCAGCTATAATTCACCATACTACATTCTTCTGAATTAAAAAGTAAGGCCTCTACAATGAGCACATCTGTGCATGTTATTGACTGTTCACATTGGAATTTGGAAATGTACACCGAGTGAGGGGCAAACAACACAATGGATTATGACCGGCTGGGAGTGCAGAGTGAGCAGCACTTAACAACGGTGCTCATTGAGACCAGATTAACAAAGGATATTCTCTTAGATGAAATTGGAGAAATGGGAAAGGAGAAGAGATGAGAGCTTACATATCAAATGAGTCATAAACTGATTTTCCTTAATGCCTGCTTGAACTCATCGAAAGCTTTTGGATAGTCATATTTTAGATTGTATTTATTCACAACCACTTTTTCAATCTTCCCCCTCATACCTGCACAAAAAAAGAAGAAAAAAAAAAAACCCATTCATCAGAAAAATAGGTCACAGAGTAGAGCTTACCAAACATTACAATGTACAGACATTCAGTTTCATCAGATCAGGAGCCAACAACCATATTCTACTGTCTATCAGATAGTGATACAGAAACTCAAAGTTTAACAAACATGAGCTTGATATAGCCTCGCTGCACATAGCATGCCATGCGTTGCCATGCCCCATTATCACACATTTAACAAATGGCTCACTAAGCACCTTCTTGAAAGATGGGCCGGCCATGAAGCTGTTTGAAGCACAAGGCCCGCATATAAATGTTTAGAGCCACTGAATACATTTCCTGCACGTGTTTACTTAAAGTCAAACAGGCCTTGAAAAAGCAGTAGGCGAGAGATGCCTGGTGATTAACAGTCCAGTGTGCACCAGGAGGATTTTGTTATTTCCCAGTCTTGTTGTAGTGACAGATCTGGGAACTACAGGCCTAGAGCAGCATGTGCCCAAAGTGTTCTCTGCTCTAATGTGTTTGCGTGTTATGTTTTCCCTCTCCTGACTCTTGTGTGGCATCAACAAGGCAGCAGATTTTTTTTTTTTTTTTTTGAAAAAGCTTGCAGACGAAGCATGTTGGCCATCTCAGTGTAAACTGCCAATGTCCTCAGTTTGACTCCAGCCCAAGAACTTTGTCCTCATGTCATTCTGCTCTCTCCCTACGTTTCCTGTCACTCTCTACTCTCACTAAAGGCGCAATGCCAAAATGCTCTTCAGCTTCATGTGTTACTCTGGCACATTTGCGGCGTCTTGGACAAACAATTAAAAATTGGATAGTCCAGTTGGTTGCACTTTTGATGACAGATCACTTGTCCCCTTTTTGGGGTTACGACCAAAACATAAGGGTCACAAAATAAATCTGAGGGTGTGTGGGGGTACAAGAAGATTTACAGGAAAGCAAAAGAGAAGAAAAATTGTTTACCTCATAAAATTAGGTTTACTTTTCAGTTTAGCCCTGTCTTCCTTGAGAGTTATTGGGGTCAAGGGCAAAAATGGTGGGACTCCCTGTGTTGTAGGATTAAAAGTTTGTAATTTTATCCAAATTTATGTTGAGATTATGGTCGTATTGCGAGCATGTGTATCACAATAATAAAAGCTCATATTTTCCAGACATTTTCTTCACGTAGCTGAAGTTTTGTAATATCTTATGTATCTCTCATTGGCCGACCTCTTAACTTACCATAACTGAGCTAACTGCAACTCCGAGTAGATTGACAGCTGACTCCAATTGTATGGGGAAAAATAAATTCCTTGTTCTCTCTGGTGGTCATGTATGATGGATGAAGAGTGTGTGCATGTGTTTGAGTGCTGGGCGGGGTGAGAACTGTAAGTGTTTCCTGGCATACCCTGTTTGGCTGTTGAACTGCCTGAATCAGAGCTGCCGGTGGTCTGATTTCAGCCTGGCTCAACTGTGATGTGAAACAATTAGCCCAGGTCCATGGGGGCCACCCACAGTGAAGCCCAGAGCTCTGCCCAACCTTGCCGATGCCAAAAAAAAAAAAAAAAAAAGTATCCATGTTCAGCCCAGAGATCACTTCTGTGTTGTCACGGGAAAGCTAAAGTTTTCTTTTTCTGGATAGCTGGCTGTCAGGTGATGTGAACGTTGAATTACTTTAAGTCTCCTTTGGCGAGGAATGGAATTGCTGCCGGTGCTGTTTATTGACAGCACGGCAACACTGTGAGCCTGATGTGATTAAGCTTGTCTCATTGTGTAGACTGTAGCTGTGAGATGAGTTGAGCATCTCATAGTGCTCTGATTAAAGGACATTAAAATGGGCCTCCATATACTGTAGTAAAGCCATCTGGTAATCTTCTTCTATTTGGGATTAGTCATCATTCCAAGATTTGGTTTAAGCACAACTGCAATCCAATTCTGCTGATGTGTAGTGCATCTTTTGGTATTCAAAAATCCTCGATTATGTTTTATTTCCTTACATTTCATCAATTTCGAACGCAATACAATTTGTAGTGCTCTGTTTTTGGATAATGCATCGTTATTATTATAGTTTACAAAAAATTAGACCTTAGTCAAAATGATTCAGTTTGATTGTGCGCAAATAGGACAATACTTAAGTGGCTGACAATATCAGTCTTTCATGTATTTCCTGGTTAATTTCTGGCAGTAACATGCTTCAGAAGGGGACATTATGACTTCTCCATCCATACATTTGTGTGTTGAGTCTCCTGATTGACGCCACATAAATATAAGGGATCATGGTTATGTTTTACTGGCTTTTAGCTGTTACGTGTCAGCCAGATTTACTGGCTTATGCAGTTGAAGTCGGGGGCCATGACATTATGTTCTGGACATTCCCCAGCCATATCCAAGGGCAGTTCATAAATTTTTAGCACCAACTAAATCGACGTAAGCACAGCTTGTCTATAAGGAAGACGGAAGTTAATATCACGCACACAAGGCTAATGCTGTGGCTTGTCAGTTTCTAGGAAATGACTGCCTCTGTTGGACATTTGTTGGGACAAAAATGTTGATTCTGACTTCGTTAATAGCTACTGTATCATCTGGCTAAATCGCGCATGAAATGAATGTCTCTATTCCCCAGTGAACATAGGTTTATGATAACATCAGCATACATGTGTTCTAAACAGCTTAGCTACACATAAATTTTGTCATCATGATTGCTATGTCGTCGAGGGAGAGCAGGGTACAAGCTTCAACAAGCTTATCTTTTGGGACCCAACCCAGACATCGGCTTTTTAAGGGGCACAATACAAAGTCCACTGATGACTCACATATCTCAGAGGGGCTTTATAGTTCAATCCCTTTCAGTTAATGAGAACATACACTGAGGATATTCTAAAGACCATATTTTCAGACTTGTAAACTGCAGCTTTTAATTTTTATCCAAGTTCAGGATGTTAAAAGTCAGAACCCCTCCACAAATCATTCATTCCACGCAGTCAATTGAATTTCTTTGTGCGGTTGTCCATACGAGCCTGCTATGGAAAATGAGGACGTCTTTTCCCCTAAGCAGCTGCTGTAGTGCTGCTTCTCTGTACCTCCAGAACATCAAACTTCAACAACAACATCAATCTGTGGATTATTTCCGTGGCTCGCTTTTCTTTGTCTGTCCGTCCAACAGTAGCTGCTTGACTGACTACCCAGCTCTAAATAATGTTGTCAATGCCAGAAAATATGTATCACTTCCTGTGCACCAGTGGATTTTTCTCAGAAAAGACCTATGAGACACTGGCTGTGTGGGCCATCAGATTTGCAGTGTGGGTTCTCTCAGCCTGTGAAGGGACCATAGATGCAGTTGCATTGGTGTACTAGTGTTTCTTCAAAAAACTCCCTGTCTGACTTATGTATGGAGTATTCCCTTTTGTGGTTAGGGTGACTGTATTATTGTCAATCACTGCTGTGCAATTGCATTTTTAGATTCTTATCACACTTTTAAAATGTGTGTATTGAAAGTGCAAGAGGTGGAAAGAGTTCAATCGTGTTCACCTTCATCTTTGGAGATAGCGAGGAAGACTAACACTTCGTGATTATTGGTGCAAAAGAAAGGGTTTTTCCTGGATGACATGTTATGTTGGTTGAGGCAAAAAAATCAGCTGTAGTTTCTTCGAAAAAGACAGGGCTCAGCAAACGTTGTGTCATGCAGCAGTGTGCTGGAAATAGTCCTCTGTGAAACTGGGACATCTCTGTACCTGGCACGATTTGTGTTGCCTTCTCCTGGAATGAGCACACTCTTGCTCTTTTCTGGACTGATTTAGATTTTGTTAACAAGTTCTGAACACGCATGGACTACGAAAAATGAGAAAGCATGGTTGATCATATGACTCAAGGGGGACTGAAGTTCCCAGACGCCAGGCAGGGCAGCGAGGACGTGTGTCGAATCAAAGGTATTCATGGATCATCTGTGATACAGTATCTCCAGCACTGGTGTTTTAAGAACCCCCGCATCCTCCCTCCTCTTTCTCCACTCCCCCACTCCAACACACTCAACCACTCTTCCACCAGTCATACACACAAACACACGCGCGCGCGCACACGCACATCCCACCCCGCTGCACATGCCTCATGTTTTATTCAGCAGCCTATGGGAAGGCTGTATCTGTCTTTGAAGAGTGCTGTCGAAATCATGTAGCAGACCCATCTCATCCTCAGTCTTCAAGGGATGATACATTATAAGTGGGTACATGCTCAGAGGAACACAGGCCTCTGACAGTGCAGGTGGGCCAGGTCTGCTGTGCTGCCGTGTGGGATATGTAACAGCCTGGGCCTTGGGGTAAATTTAACCTGTAGTTGTACTGGAGCTGCGGCCCCCATTGGGTTAAAAGCCTTTGGTTGCCGTCCTTGGCTGTGGTCTGCGGTCTCCAGCAGAGCTTACAAAGCAGCAGCTTCAATTTCCATGCTACTATTGAAGAGCATACACGATCAGAATCAACCTTGGTGGAATACGCGATCAACGTCAAGCTCTTCCCTGCCCGAGCGAGCCTTTCAGTTGTTTTTGTGTGACAAAGCCGTTCATTCATACTGAATAGCATTTATATCTACTGTTTTATTCCCACGTGATAACAATAAAACCACAACTATGATGTGATGAGGTGTCTAATGCTGGAGCTATGGATGCATTATTAAGCTCATCAGCAGAAAATGTATTGCTAATTCTTTATGTCACCTGTCAAGAGAAAATGCCTCATGTGTTGTGTTGAGAATTGGCTGCAGTTATTAATAGAATAAGATGTGGTTTGGGACAAGCTGATAAGTATTTTCTCACACTTTCCAGGCTCAGTTGTAGCCTCAGTTGTGTCTATGACACTATTTATCTACAGTTCGAACCTGTAATGGATAAATACACTTGAAATTAAATTGGGAAAGAAATCCAAAAATGGTTCTCAATTGTTTTGGATTTTCTTGTTCCTCCTCTGGCTGCAAATTAGATTCTGCACTAGACCCTTGTGAATATGCATAGATACTTGTTTCATGTTTTGAATATGAATTACCCCACTATTCAGTGTTTCATCCAAGTGAACATTTCACTCGGTTGAAATACCTCCATTCCCAAAGGGTTCGGATTAGAGAGTCCCCACTGTATCCCTTTGTTGTTGATTTGTGCTTTCAGCATGCTTCTTGTTGTTGCCAACACTTTGTTTGAATTTTCAAGCATTATGTGGACCTAAGGACACGAAAAATATCATCTGTGGCACTGTGGTCAGCGGGGAATTTTTGGTAGTACTAATACATTAGTGCTCGCTGTAGCTATTAAATTCATTTGACTAAGGAAACATGTTGGTTTTTTTTTTTTTAATATATACAATGCTTTTCATCATGTGGAATTTACACATAATAATAGATGTAAAGGAAGAAAAAGGAAAGGGCCATGCTTCTGTACATCTATATCTTCAGAGGGGCCTTGTAGAGGTATCCGTTCATGCCTGATGCGATTTCTTCTGCTGAGAGAGCTCTTTGAGGTTTGTCAGGTTTTTCCTGCTTGACTTAATTGAAGAGAGGGCAGGATTGTGTGTGAGGAAAAGACAGGACGGGAAGGGAGGGAGGGAGGTTGTGCCTCTGAGTGTCTTTCCACAAGTGCTCTGCTACCCGCCACTGAAACTGGAACCCTGTGGGAACAAACATGTTCAGGTGTATTTTATGTGCAGCGCATAGAAGGAAGATTGAGATGACAAATTGCACGCAAAGCTGAACCCAGGAGGCTTTTCTTCGCTGCCTTGTTTAGAAGAGGACAGGGTCTCCAAAGTGGACACTGGTTTGACCCACTTATTAAGGATGTGTGTTTAGTTTTTGATTGCTGTGTACCATGAGGGTTTTGTTACTTTTGAGAAAGAACAGTTGTGTGTTAAGATGAACTGCGGCTTATCTATAACTGCGCTCTTGCTTATCTGAGAATCAGCCACCTGATATGGCTGAGTTTCCTGGACTTCTGCGGCCGATGCTGTAAACAGATATGACTATCACAGTTTCTACTGGAGAAGTGGGTGTGGATGTCCACTTATGTGTTCCCATATTCTTGCAAAGTGTCGGTCCTCACCTTTGCTGAAATTCTTTATTCCATCCTTATATAAGTTCACAACAAGAATTATTTATCAGATAAAAGCATTCAGCCACCCAGCTCCCTCCAATGAGGAACAATTGGGTTCATAGTAAAGCTGTTTGCAGGACTTCAAACAGCCTATTCTCCCTAGGGTCATTAACCCGCTCAGGAAATGAGAAAGTGGGCTCCTGATGTCACTGGCAAACCCCTTTGCACAAAATGCTGGGTTACGCTAGGAGGGGTGGGGTGGGGTGGCTGGTGGTAGGGCCATGGTAGATCAGAGTTCAGACATGTTTACATTACAGCTCAGGATATTTCTCAGAGCCCGGCCAAGCTGCTGAAGTTCCCAGGCTCCGAAGTTGCGGAGTGCTGAAAAGAGGCACAAGCATTCACTTTTTTTCTCTCTCTCTCTCTCTCTCTCTCTCTCTTCTCCTCTCTCTCTCCCTCCCGCTCCTGCATGTGCTCTGGGGTCTAAGTCATAGTTCAACTCCATTTGCATCGTTGCAATGTTCTGTTCTTTGCTACAGTTGGCCTTCGGGAGTATAATAGACGTGAAAATATATGAAAGGTGAAAGTCACAAGCCTACTTGATGTAGACAGCTTGAAATGTTGCTGACATTGTTTTAAAAATGAATGTCAGGAAGTAATCATAAATTCAGTGTACATTATTTCAGTTTTTGTTTATCCAGTTGAAATTTCCATTTCTTCAGCTTCTCTTTTTTTCCCCTTTGGAAGAAAAATATGCATTCCTCGTATGTCTCAGAGGTGACAACAACAATATCTGGCAAAATGCACACGGTAACTGCTGCTTGTTAACATTAACATCCAAATTAGTGTTAAGCGAACATTCTGAGCCAATATTAGCGATTTAGGAAATACAGGTGTTGTCAAGGCAATAGAAATTAACTCCCAACCACAGCAAAGAAATACTGTATGGTTTGAATGCATGTAGTTTTTCTAATTATACAGCTGACTTGTTAAATCAATCTGGTGAAGTGTGGCAAGATTTCATGGATTGCACAGGTGTGGCATATCTTGGATTTTTCTGTATAGTTTTGGACAATGTGAAGATTAGTTTTGACGGTCTAGAAAAACAAAACAAACAAACTCAAATACCGAAATAAATATCTGAATCAGACACTCTATATCCTTTTCATTTCTGATCATGAACACGGTGAGTGCATCGGCCTCAGAGATTTCACAATCGTCAAATCCTAACTCATGTGTTTCAGACTGCCAGGCCAGCCTGCCCAGATACGGGTTTAGAGGAGGAACATAGATGGTCTTGTTTCTTGCCTCAGTTCTGCCCATTAGGTTGAAAAGTGGCAGCTGGAATGTTTGTGTTAGTGCTCTGCTGTGGTGAGGTGTCACGGTGCTGAGCTACGCTCTGGCGCCTGCTCTCTCTCCATCTTGCCTGGAGGCACACAGACACTGCTGTTGCATCAAGAGCACGCACAGGAGGTGAAACCAGGGGAGGATCTCTGGTCTCTATCCGCCCTGTCGAATCATCTACAGTCTACTTTTAACAGGAGGCAGGCAAACAGTGACAGAGATGCTGCTTAGACTAATTTCACCTTATACTGACTTCCGAAACTGGTGTTTCCAATTCTCCCATTAAACTCGTTTAATACTACTGAGTTTAATTTCAAATGTACCACTTGCTCCAAAATGTAATGACTTTTGTTTTATGTCACAAAAATGTTTAGTTAAAGGCGATTATTTGCTGAGCCGAGAACAACACTCCTACTTATTCCAATAAGGCAAACTTCCACTGATTGTGTGCTTTGTGCATGGAAAAGGTTCAGGAGGGGGCTGTCTGACGCAAAACCTTCGTTAACCTTCGATACAGACATATTGCATCTGCTTGTGTGCCTGAGAAAAATCTGTTTTCCTAACTTAAACAGATAACATGAAGTGGTATTGAGCCGCAATATGGACTGAAATTATGTAGCACACACAAACACAGTCTGCAGGATGGATGTTCCTACTGGGCTTTTTCTTGTCAGCTATAAGTGTAAACATATGTCACTGTTGGGTGGTTTTGCATAACATTGAAGGCAATTGCAGGAGATCATGATGCAGAAGTTTAATAGCACTAAATGGGATTTTTTTTTCAGGTTGTAGTTTGTGTTTATGTACTGGATTGGATTACAGTGTACAGTGTATTTAGACCACTTTTTGCATTAAGCGGGCTTTTTTAATGAAGAAAAGAAAAAAAAAAAAAAAATAAAGCCTTTATTTTTCACCCTTCTTCCTGAGAGGTCTTTGTACACTCTTATGGTTTCAATGAAATGATTGCTAAATCTCCTAAATTGTTGTTTTTGCCCTTCATAGTCTCCATTCTCAAAATGTGCAAAGTGTGTTTAAGGACTCAAGTAAAGCCAGCAGGTAAATATTGCCTTCAGCTGAAGAGAATGAGTCTTATGGCAATTAATCGGGTGATTCCTGTAAGTACATGGGAACAACTTTGCAGCGGGATAAATCCAAATAATGTTAACATGTAAACATTTGAACTAGCTCATCAAAATGTAGCAAGTTGGGTCAAGACAAAGGCTTATGTGCTTTCTGCTTGTTGGTACAACTTGTCAACACCAGAATAAAGTCTGATTAAATCTTTGCCAGTGAAGAGGACCCCTGAAAAAGCTTACGTCATGTCAGACACAAGAAGGGAAGATGTGTAAGGTCAAGTGCTCTCTCCCGATCAACATTAATGAATAGTTGTCTCTTCTGCATCAGCTTCCCACTTTACCAATCACTCCAAACAATGAAACCTGCAGCACATAGGCTCACGTTCGTCCAGCTAGTTCAGTCTAATAAACTGTGATCACTTCAATAGAGTTTACAAACTCAGAAGTGGTTTCTAAAATGGGGCCCCTTCGTGTGTTTTTGTGCTGTTGTTTTTTTTTTTTAAATCTGGGTTGAATGTTCTTTTTAATTGAGATGGCAAACAATCATTAAACCAGTAAAGGCTCATTTTCCTGTCGTCCAGCTTACAGGGAAAAACTGTGATGCAGCATTCTTTTCATAGCTCTCAGTGAGAAAGTGGGGTTATTTCGTGTGTGTGTGTGTGCATGATAACAAGACGGAGAAAGAGAGAGTGAAGAGAACATTCCTTTCTCACTCCCACTCTCCGTTACCACACCCCCATTGCTACTCACTGCCACCCCACCCCCAGTTTCCTTCCTGTGCTTTTTTTAGAGTCTATTGGATGTTTTTCCCACATCCGGCAACAAAGCCAGCCGTTTTTATGCTATAAACTAACAGCATGGTGTTCTGTGGTTCACATAAACGCAGGAATGGTCAAACGTGATAAATGAATTGAGGCTTACATAGTGCACTATATTTTGTCAATATCCTTCGGTTCATTAATATTCAGGGTCCCAGGATTCGATTTGATTTGAATTATTGTGTTTTGAATTTGTTCTATAAGAAGGGAGATGGGTTAGGGTTATGGTGAGGGGAGATCTTCATGTCTTTTCTGATTATAAAGCAGGCATACATTGTATTGGGATGCTGTCCTGTAGTTGTACTCATTCCACCAAGAAAAGCACACGGTCCATCCCAACAAGTATTCAGAAACTGAGCCTTTTAAAACAAGCTGTCGGGACTCCTGTAGCCTCGTAATGTCACAGACGGAGCTGACATTTCAGCCATGTCCCTAGCGTAGCCCGCATGGACCCGCTATCCAAGCTTGAAGGATTAGCTTTCTCTGAGTATTTACCTGAAATATGTTGTATTTTTTTTTTTGCTCGCTCAGTCAACCGATTAGAAGAGAGGCTCAAAGCTGACCGACCTGTTCTTTACTTTAATATAATATAATGTAATATATCATATAGCAAGTCATCAAAGCTATCCAGCTGGTGATAATGGTTGATATATTTATTTGATTTTGCAGTACTTCGCATGTAAGCATCTGTCGAGCATATGATTGCGCTGACTTGTAAGTTAACAACACATTTGACATTTAGCAAGTTGCAGTTTCTCAGTAAGTTGCTTGGAATTTAAAAGAATGAGGTGTCAGCAATGGCAGCAGCTGTTTAAACTGAAGTTGTCGACTTGTTGATGTGGGCTCATACAGACAAAAATACTATTGCAGGGTTAAATCTTGCACCACTTATAGGCAATGAAGGTTAGATTAAAATAGTTCCTGTAGTGGCCTGCATTCACATCAGATGACATCAGTTCAACTTGATTTTTAAGTGCTTATTTTACATAATTGGTCACTGACTTACAGAATATATGGCTTTTTCTCTCTTCTTAGTCTAATGCAAAATATTTCAATTGTTAGTATCTTACACTAGAACAACTTAAGCATTGATTAAAATGCTGACACTCAGCATTTTGTCCTCATTGTCATTTCCAGTGAATTAATTCTCCTGGTAAGAAGAAATGTTCTACTTTATTATGCTGCCTTGGCTCGGCTTGAATTGCCAGGCTCATCTGTTTTGCCTGAAGTAGTTAAAGTGAGGGGGGGGGGGGGAACAGCTGTCTAGCTAGTGAAGGGATGCCTTGCCAGTTGAGCTGTGAAATCCATGCAAGCAAGCAGGATAATCTCTTCCACCCAGACCAAATATCTTATTCTAGGATGGAAATGCAGATAGTTCCACGTACACAGGCTTGACCCAACAGGGTGTAATTTCATGTGACAGCAGCCTAATGTACAATGTGATGTCCTGAATTTCGTTGCATTTGCAATGAAGGGTGATTTTGCTTTTGTTTGAATGACATTTCTGCTAGCAGCATGCAGAAGTAACCTCAAACAATGCAGCATTTTAAACTAAAATGCAGCCCTTCCACAGGTTTTTGCTGGTGTGTGACAAACAGGATGAGGGAAGACCTGCAGGTAGACCCAACGCTATTCGCATTTTCCCTGCATGTTTATTTTTTAATGCACAAAATGTTCAGATTCGCTCAGCCTCCAGTAACAACCTCATGCGAGCTGGGGGAATTTATAGAGAGTTAGACTGGAAGCGAGAGATTGATTAACTTGTATTTCCATCCTCACTCCAATGTCTCTGACTATCGTTACAATCTGCTGGTTTATCTGCCATATGACAGCCTCCGTCTGGTTAGGTTATTGTTGTTCTGCGGCCCATTCCTACAGAATGGGCAGAGGGAGCCTTGCCAGTTTCTGTGCCTTTTTCTTCAGCAGATGCTGTGACGATAGCCACATGGCCTCATCTGAGCAGTTTCCTTTTCTGCACTTCGAGGCTTCACTGTCCAGTCAGTAGTATAATGTCAGGTATGCATCGATCCAGCCTTGACAGACTACTAATTTGTTAGTATTAGTTATAGCTTAGATTTAATTTAATTAGGTATAAGTAATAAGGAAAAGTGAGATAATGGGATGTTTGTTGGTGTTGGTAGAATTGGGCCAGGTGTTTGAAACCACTAACAGAATGTTTCAAACAAAAAACAAGCAAACCAAAAGAATTCCATGCAACAAAGTAGATGCCAACTTGATCAGATGTCACGGCAGGAACAGTTTTTAATAGCTATACAAAAAAAATAAAAATACAAAAAAATCCACAACTGCCTAGTCAACAAAACGTCCTCCTTATCAGTTTGAGATCACGGCAGTTTGTTACCCCTCAACTTTGAATAAATTGTGACGATCATGTTATGAAAAAGTCGTTTTTTTCCACTTGGTAAGATTACCTGAGAGCGCACAGTGTGTCTCACTCTCACCAGCTGGGACATGTAAAAAAGACCTAAAGCGTTAGTTCTTAGGCCCACATAGACACATACAAGACGTGCCAACATGCAGAGACTTGCGCAGAGACACAAGCTCTGCTGCAACATTGAACTCTCCCTGCCACTGTGAGAGCCATCAGCGGCTCCAGACAGTTGGGAGCTCAGGGCCTCAGGGCCCCTTAATTTGGAGAGCACTTGGACAAACCTTGAAATGCAATGTCTTATTTTTTTTTATTCTAAACATTCACAACAATCCATATTTTAGTTTTAGGTGAGAACAGCCCTTGTTCACAGAACGCCCTGTTTTCCTTTACACAAGATGCTAAATGTCTTTCAGATGGTATCTTCTTGATCAGAAGTGATAAAAATGGAAAAAAATTGAATTCTTGGCACATTGGTAGAGAAACTGACACAACACTTGACACTGGCACACTGATGTAGCAGCTGAAATGGATTTGTACTCATCTGATTATGAACAGTTTGGTTGTAACAGTGGAAAACCCATGTAGGCCACCGGTGACCAATATGGCTGCCGATATATCAGCCTCACATAATAGTAGCAAGTTAGTTAGTTAGTTTTACCCGTCATTCTCTCGCTCTCCCTTTTGCTATGGCCAGATGTCACGGCACATCTCCGCTTTATCCGTCGTTTCAAATTAAAAGCCCGCGGCAGAGTCGTGTAATTGCAACTTCATGAAGTTGCAGCTGCGGCAGTAACTTTGCAGCTGTGGTCCGCCGCCGCTGCAAAACATGCAGTACTAGTTCAGACACACTTTCTTTGTCTCCAAATATCACTTATCTCTGGTGCCTTGTATAACAGAAACTGCTTTCAAATTATAATCTGATTCACTACTCCGCAGCACATAAAGAGAGAAATAAAATTGCTTGCACTCAACAATGTCCAGAGTTTTGCCTTGTTTGTCCGTTTAGTTTTTTTCTGTATATAAAGATCACAGACGAACCTGAGTCCCCAGATGGTTCCCCACCGCACCATCTGGGAAGATTTCATTGGAAACTGGCAGATGCTTTCAAAAAAATACTTGGCAGGTGATTGGCTGACGTAGTAGAAGAGCACCAAAGAGGAAGCACAACACAACGACAACTAGTGGGAGGAGCTGTGAAAGTTAGTTAGCATGTTAGTTAGATGAGTCCTGCTGAGAGAAATGAAAGGACGTTTCTTGTAGCTGCCTGTAGTTCCCCTCTTAGATGCCGATTCACCTGAACCTCAGCTCATCAGGTACGACAGCTTGTGGCCTGACAGGATGAATTCTGGATTTTAGTCACACACTGGCCTGGCCTGACCTGGAGTTTTCTTTTTTTTTTTTTTTTTTAAGATGACTATAACATCTGCAGTTAACTGACAGCTTGTTTCATGATTTCTCAGAATCTTGGTTCAAATCAAATGGTTACCTCCTACCAGCATTTGGGGCCAGCAGTGAGCAAAGCTGTCTTGTGAAGTTATTAATTTAGTGCTCTACCAGATGATTCCCATGAGTTTCATGTTTTTTTGTTTTTTTGTTTTTCAACTCAAAAGACTTTTCACTAGACTCAGCAGTGTGAACACCAGTTATTTTTTGGAACAGCTGTCCAGAATCAAGGCAAACAATTTGGGAATGACCTGAAATTTGTTTGTTTTTCTATGGATGATTATATCTAAGTAATATCTAAGATATATATCAATATCATGTGGTGTTTTGTTTTTATCCTTCTGGGAAATGTCAAGTTGATGATACATTTTTAGAGGTCACATATTTTCTGCTCCATGATCCCCTAATGCCGCCACCGCCACCACTCCCCACCCCCCCCCCCGCACACTTTTCCTTGGTTGGAGTTGCTGAGAGCTCGGCAGTGTTGTCTGTGTCCGTCTCTGCTCGTGCTGGTCCACACAGTCCTTATTTGGAATGTCAGAACTGATAGGAGTGGGAGTCAAACAAAGCTTCCCACTCATTTATTTTTTCTTCTTCCTTTCTAGCTGCAGCAGTGCCTTTTCAAACCGAATTGGCCCAGAATTGTTTCAGAGCATGAGTGCAGATTAGTGTGACTGTTGGCCCGTCCTAATGCGAATGGGTGCAATTTAAGTAAAGGCTGAGAGAGAGATGGCTGAACTCAACAAGTACGTGATTTTCAACGAGTAGGTTTTTCTCTGTTGAAGTGATTTAAAACACTAAATGTGTTTCCCCACTCTAAAAGCACGACTCTTATCAAAACCTGGCTGAATAAAGCAGCATTAGCACAGCATTAACCACTCAGCCCAGGTTTCCCATGGGATATAAAATGGCTCCTTGCTTCAGTGAGAAATTACCATGGCGATGTTACTAAAGAGCACTTTGCTGCAATCCTATCAGATATTGACTAATATTGTTTCCTCATTTGGAAATCCTGTTTCTGTGCTTGAAAGGGAGAGTCAAGGAATTCATAATCCAAATAGCTGGATGATAAGACATATACAGGTCCATGTACTAAATGTGGACCAATTAAAGATTATCTCACTGCAGATCCTCAATAAGGCACACTGTCCTTGCTGGATGCCTTGATTAAGCTAGTGAAGCTAGCCTGTTTCCTTTGTAGTTGCCAGGGACATGACTGGAGCAGCTCAGGACTCTGTTGCTCAACTCAAGTAGTGGCACTGTTGGCTTTCACCGTTCTGCAGCTGCATGCTGAAGAGCAGCCAGATGTTTGAGATGGTGAAATGAGCGTAGGGAGCAGGAAACAGCTCTGCATGCCATAGGAATCGTCTTTGAAAACAGGAAGGGAACTTGTTCCTTGCTTATGGGCCTTTTCCTGTGGCATGACCGGAGGCAGGCCTTGTGATTCAAAAGTTACTGGGAAAAGGTACTTGCGGTTGTATGGCAATGGCCTTTTAAGGGTACAAACATGCTTGGAAAACCTTTAGATGTGTTAAACAAGGGATTTGCTTTCAGTTGTGTAAAAGGCATTAGACCGTCTGTCTGCTGGCCACATTTCTGTGACTTACTTCCACCTCTGTAATGTGATATTGAAACAAAACACTCCATAGAAACTAGAGCTGCTTATATGATAACCAAGGTCTTAGCTCCAGGCTCAACTAAAGATCCAGGTTTCAGTGCTGCAATCATCCTGATTTACCTTCTGCAATGTAGGAAATAACTAATCCTTAAAACACATCCAGCATTGGTTGGAAGTTTTTTGTTTTTTTTTCTCTAATCTTTTCATGCTCACAGTGACCTCTGGTGTCTGCAAGGATTGTTAATTTCTTATTCTTGAGACTTTCCTGATAAGAATCCTTTATTGTCTTGATTTATGTTAACCCTCGCACACCCTCAAGCAGTTTCCCAGCCTGAAAAAGTTCCTTACCTCCTGGCTCTTACACTTAAGCAGGCGTTGCACACACGCCGAGTGAAAGAAACATGTCATCATGGTGGATACATCATATCCTGTCCATCATTTTTTTTTTTTTTTTTTTTGGTGCTCAGTAGCTTTAGATGTGGAGTGGAATTGCAAAATCTCATAGAGGGTGTTTCCACAACTTAGAGTATTGGACCAATGAGAACGTGAGCCTGCATTACCACTAAATTAAACCCTTTGAGCTACAGCTTAGCCAATCTGTATTCGACAAGCAAAACTCTGTATGCTTATCAGTGACTAGCTCTGGGCTTGTTAAATGGTGGGATCGCTCTCTGCTCCTCATCTCTCTCGCTCTCTCTCTGTTACATTGACTAAGTGAGGAGAAAGGTGGCAGTTGACTTATGAGATCATTTATACTGTGGTCGGTGGTTGTCGCAGTTAAAGCAGCGTGCTTTTTTTGTTTTTTTTGTTTTGTTTTTTTTTTTCCGCCGAGTGATGACAGATGAATTTGCAAACATTGTGCCATTTCCAGCTTTAAATCATTGATTGAAGAGATCCGTTTTCCTCTGCAAGTCGTAGCTCCTTAGTCCAGGGAGCTCTCGGTCCTCCTCGGCAAACGTCTCTGCTGTTGAGAATGACATGTAGATGAGAGGCGACAGCGGTGTCAGGAGCTCTGTGAGCTACATGACCATGGGTGATGTGATGTGACAGCTTGTCACTCTGATGTTGGTGACCTGTGGTACATCTGCAGTGGCATGGCCTAGCTGGTGCTTTGGTTAATGCCTTGACAGAGATGCCCCCCCACCCACGGCACTTCCCTCCCCCATTCCACTAAACACACACTTGCACAATTCCTAGCAACACGTTTCTGCTGTCCTGCTATCCTGGGAATCTGTTGTCCAGGAAAACTGTTTGTACCTCACAGAAGAACAGGCCATTCAAGCTAACAAGAGTAATGCATTGTGGATAATTAAAGGGGATGCAACGGCATGTGCTGGTAAATGAGCTTGACCGTTGACTCCAAGAGCAGTTTTCCATGCCTTGTAAACTCACGCTCTCTCATCATGGTAATGGTTTAGCAGTGACCGGTGATTGCAGAGATACCAGTGTAGCTTGTTACTTTTTCTTTTTTTTTTTTTTTTTTTTTTTTAGCAGCCCCGCATACTTTCTTCTCAGGTATCCATGCATATTTTCAGAGAAGCCCCCCCCCCCCCCGCGCACGCACACACACACACACACACACACAACCCCCCTTTAGCCTTGGGGATATCATACTAAACTCATCTGTTTGATTCTGAAGAGAGGACATGCCAAAGCAAGGGCTGATTGGGATACAGGCTTTAATCTGCACATTTGGATAATGGAGAGCTGATATTTAAATGGTGTCTCCTACAGGATTTTGCGTGTACAGGCTGCCTTTTGTTAAAATAGCTAAGTTTCTCTACGGAATGTCGGAGCTGAATTGCAGCAATTGTTAAAAAAAACCTCTTTCTTCAGTAAACATAATGGATGATTTCTCTTCAAAGGGACTCTTATCATCTCTTCCCATTTTCCAGAGGCTGCCACAAAGCTGCCTCTCTCTCTCTCTCTCTCTCTCTCTTTTTTTCTGCTGCTGCTGCTCATCCTTCTCTCCTGCCTGCTCTCTGGAGGGCAGCTTCAATCTAATACAACTGTGTCAGGAAGTGTGGGGATGCAAAGTGCTGATGAGCCAAAAGTAGCCCACCTCTGCAGTGTGCTGCTTCGTCCCAACACGCGTCAGCCTGATTAGGAAAGTACACTATGAACCTGAGCTCACATCCCTGTGCAAGCTTATGGCACATGCCCTGTAGTTTGGATATGCTTCTTTTGTTGTTCCCTTTTGAGGAAAAAAAAAACAAAACAAAATTAAATCCATAATGTTATCATTTACTACCTGTAATAAAGCACACATTCTCTTTTTGACAGCTACCATAATGCCTTCAATAAATATATATATGTTTTTAATCTGATGCAAGAAGAGGCAGCCATTTACATATTTCCTCAAAACCTTGCTTCATTACACACGCAGTTCTTTGCTGTTGGATTGTCATGAAACGCACAATATAAGCTGTTGTGGCGTATTTTCTATATATATTCAGTTAACCCTCAAAATTCCCTCTCTTGCTTCTTAAGCTAGTAGTACACAGGGAGCTGGAAAATGTTGAATTGTCAATAATTGTCAATAATCCATTTTTTGTTTCATGGTCTCAAAAGCACATTGTGCACGCCCTGATGAAAAAAATACCAAAATTACAAACACATAAAGATGGCAGCAGTTTACAGCAAAGACATAGAACCCAAACACAGCCCCTGCACCCAAATGGTCTGATCTGAGTGAAACTGTCAATCCTCTTGTGAATATAACTACTGAATTGCAGCGGCCTCAGCCTCAGCTTCCCTACCTTCCTTGAAATCATTAAATTTTCAAATTTGATTCTGTTTTTTCTGGATATAGTACCATGGTTTACTGCTTTAGACAGCCAGTGGAAACTCTATAATTAAACTTTGTCAGCATTCTGTAAGCAGATATCTTAGTTTTGTATGACAGCTGATCATCGGCACTGGTCTGAGGGCTCTTTTTTCTTATCTGGCAATAAACGAGCTGAAATCCCCTTTTGCAACAGTATGCAACCTGCAGAACCACATAAATATTATGTCTCCCTAGGAACACAATAGTCATATTTATTCCTTTATTTTGGGGCCGTTTTTTCCATGTCAAATGCCGAGAGGAAGGTTTCTAACTCTTGCAGGAGCGGATTGCAACATGTTTCAGGACTCTGGTGAATAGATTAAAGGCTGGCGGGCTCAAGCTTTTGTTGTGCCGCGCTTTCATACTCAAACACTTTCAAATCTATACCCTTGAAGCATGCATGGCTCTGAGGCTTCTGCCACTGGTCTGACAGATGGCACCGTGAGGCCGGCATGGCGTTTCGTCCCCGTTGCGGCTCACCCGGAGCCCCATCCACAGTGCTCAGCATCACCACACTGCTCGCCATGACACACAGGCTACCAGCCTCCCAGCTCCCAGGAAGAGATAGCCTTCTGTTGACAGGGCCAAGGTCAGGCTCCTCCCTGCCACAATCAAAGAGCATCAGTAAGCAACATCATAAGCAGCAATGAAAATAATTAGGTAACGTCGAAACACGCCTTTTTAAAATCTTCTAAAAAAACATGAATATTGTGTCCTCTTTTTTTTTTTTTTTTTTTTTTTTTTTTTGCTGTTGTTGTTGTAGCTGTGAGAAGTTTGGATGAGAGATTTTAGAATTGATATTACCTTTGGTTTGGTATTAAATAAATACAAATCATGCTCACCCTGAACAGGCGCTTGGAGAAGGTGAATTACATTTGCCAGATCTGCTTTCATCTCCAAAATGACCAGTATATAATGCATATGTTTGAGCCTCTCATGCTGCAGGAGTCACTTTCAAAGTGATTCAGAGCTTCTAAGCTCATTAAATGTTAATCAAAAAATCTATTTTCAGATCACTTGGAGATCTGTCTTGAGGATTTGAGGCCAGTTAGGAGGCCACTGAGCGTTGAGTGAACAGGATTATACTTTGTTCATTTGGAAATGTGAAAGTAAAAGCTTGGACTTTGGTTATTTTAGCCAAATGAAATTCGTATCAGGATGCACATATGGTCTGACTTTGGCAAAATCTTGAGAAAATCTTAGTATCTTGAGAGGCCTCCGCTTTCAATTCTGAACTTTGAACTACTTTTGAGCACAGACTATGTTTAAATGGCACCGAGGCAGTAGTGAGGCAACCCTGTCTCGCAGTTGCTTTTTGCAACACATCCACTGTCCTTTCCATTATTCATGATGTGTTTTCTCAGACAGTGCCCTGAACCATGAGGAGTACTCCTGTCTGTCTTCTCCAGAAAGAGTGCTCTGAGACAGAGAGGAGAGAGAAAGTGTGCATGAGCTGAACACAGTGGAGGGCCTGTTTTCATCTGTTTTTGGACAAAAACAGATGTCCACTAGTCGATGGAGAGACGCCGTTTAATAGGTTGGAACTCAGTGAAGATGGCAAAAAAGAGCTGGTGAATGAGACATACTGTGGACGAACGTAGGGAAGATTTCCAAGTTCAAACTTTGTGTGTCTGTGATTTTCTCTAGCAACTTGACATCATCCAACCAGGCTGTCATTACATCACCAGACAGGATTTCTTTCTCTGCAGTCTCTGTTAAAGAATTTTTCAGCTGAGCTTTACTTTTGTGTCAAAGTGTGTCTAACATCCAAAAAGTCTTTGCTTTTCTTTTGCAAATATTTCATTTTCTACTTAAATTTTCATATACAAAATGCTCACTAATGGTTTATTTAAAAATACATAAAATGGGCTATTAGGCATAGGCCGAATTACATTACGCTTACAGGCACATGTTTTTCATTTGTGGCCTATTGGCAAACAAATATGCATTTTAGATTTCTAGTTAATAAACAGTTATCATAACACTAATAATGAGTTTATACACATTCATTTAATGAAACAAAATTATTTCAATGTCATAATGCAGTCTTATCACAGGACTATTTTGAAAAAGCAATGTCGTTGAAAGACATCAAAGAATCAAACAATTTATAACAATATGAGAACGAATCAGATCATTTTCAGAAAGGCCCATTATTTGCTTGCAGGAACCCAGTTCTCCTTTTGCCTTTGAGATCTTCTGCTACTGAGACATAGAGATCTGTCATGACGCTCTAAAATGAACAGAGAAGTCACTTGGAAATGAATCTGTCTATTGGCAATTATGCATTTGAAAGCACAACAGTTTGCACTTGCTAAGGCGAATGCCATTAATGTAATCCTCTGGATACGATAAATAATTTTAGTATCCCTCTCCTTAGCACAACACCATCAGCATAATCATCCTCAACCATCCACTTATTAGCTATAATATAAGGAGGCTGTGTGAGTCACACTGATATTTGTTCCTTGATTAAAATGTGAGAATGTATCACTGAACAATTGTTAGGGGTATTAGCAGAAGTAATACAAACATGAACAGAGTAGAAAATTTAGTGAACAACAGGATTCACTCCTGACCCTTAGGCTGTGAATCATCTTAATGCAATGTGTGCCAGCAGGTGGAAATGACTCAAATTTGTTCCCACAGTGAAATATGCAACACATCGATATTCCTCTCCTGTGAGCTGGTTGGTGTATAATCAGAGCCATTTTGTTTCCATGCAGGCAGCGCATTAAGAAATGGCCAGATAATCAGTCAATTTTAGTGTCCCTGAGACTGCCACTACATGGCCAATTTTTTTTCTATGTGAGTTGCTGTTAATGACTGAAAAGATCACATGAAGCCAGAAACTCCATTATTTTACTTCCAGGCCAATGGCATCTGTACCTCTGTACATAAATAACGCACATTCTGCTGCGGTGACGTGCATTTTGCGAGGGTTTTTAATGCTACACTTTCATGGGGTGTTAGTCAGTGGTTGGACTTCTGGGTCATGGACATGTGTTTAGTGCCCTTAAATGAAGACATGGCGATAGGACAAAAGGAAGTGGGAAATCTGCACCAGCATGTTAAGCAGAAGCTCAGCCACAAAGGAGAAACTCCACTATCTAACGAAGCACAATGGACTAAAATATAATGTATGCAAATGAGGGAAACAGACAAAGACCCTATTCTTCTCTCTGAGGTCTGTCGACTGTCTCAGATTCCTAACTATCTTCTCAGCCCAACCTCTGTGCTCAAACTACATAATATAAAAACATGTTCAGTTCTCTAAGTGCTACAGCAGGGTTTCCTTCTCTGCTGCATCGCACTGCAAGTGGTTAAATGGAATTATACACTGTAGGGTTCACGTGTTATCTTCATGTGTCTGTGTGGGCTTTTTTTTTTTTTTTTTTGTGATAGGGTGACAGTGTTATTTAAATCCAGATAAAGCATTTAAAACATTGACGCTATTGTAAAAGCAAAATGAGCATTATTGAATGAGACCTTTATCTAAGAATAAAATAGAAACAGTTCAAAGTCTCACACATTGGTCAAGTGTAACGTGTCTGTGGGGCCTTAAAGCAAATCGTAAATTTTGCACTGGATGTAGAATTGAATGCTCCCATACTCAGAACTATGGCTGAGATATCAATTGGCCTTGAATCAAGTGCAATTATAAACATCCTGTTAAGAGGTTGTGTTTGTAAATCCAGTAAACAGCAGATTAACAAAACTTTGTTTTATATATATATGTTTTTGTTTTTGTTTTTAAAATGCAGTTCTGTTTTATTTTGCAGCTTCAGGGATCTTTGCGAAGGAAGATTGAGGGGCATGCACCAGGACACTTACCAAAGCCAAATGGGCTCACCTGTGGTTTCTCTGGATCAGACTTTAAAAGGGCCCGTGTGGATGCTGGTGGTCTTGGACATGGGCCTTGCAACCATAACCTCACCCAGTCTCACGCTCTTCAAGGGTCTTCAGGCATGGGCATACAGAGGAAAAATTACATGATGCCCCATGGAGTGGGGTCAGACATATTCAACATGACCCTGAAAGAAATGAAAAAAGAGCCCACTGAGGTCCAGTCTTGTGGCCAGTCGAACACAGAGATGATTTTTGACTTTAAAGATGAAGCTGGTGGTCAGATTGACCCAGATCTCCAGGATCTCTTTGATGAGCTGACAAAGACGGTGCCCCCGCTGAACGACCTGGAGTTTGAGAAGATGCTGAAGCAGGATGATGCTTTCGGTTTGGATCTGGGTCGGCCGAACTCAGCAGGCGCAGCTGCTAGTCTGTGTTCCCCGATGGAGAAGCCAATCAAAACTGAGCATTCCCCAGATTTCGGCCAGGTTCACTGCGGCTCACCGCAGCTTCGGCCGGCATCAGCAGGGCCCTCTTTCACATTGACCAGCACCTCTCCTACCACCACCTCACAGAAAGCTAACGCTCAGGCGGGACACCCCAGAGCCTTGCCCTGCTGGCCGGAAATATCTCACGCAGAACAGCTGAAACAGATGGCAGCTAACCAGCAACAGCCGAGCTCCCTGCTACATCACCACCACCAACCGCCACCTGTGGGATTGACCAGCTGGTCTCCCGCCATGAGCACCCACTCTTCCACCAGCAGCTTCCCCCAGGACAAGGTCTCCAGCCCAGCCCCCCTTATCCAGCAGAGGATCAGCAACCAGAGTAAAGGGATCACCAACTGCCTCTTCAAGTCAAATGGCCACACTGGCTCCCATCATTTGGACATGAAGGTTCTCAGCACCAAGCCCACACTGCATTTCAGTCCCAAAGCTCCCCATTCTGCCAGTCAGCCAATGCCCATCATGGCAAGCTCAGTGAACAAAACTGCAGCCCAGCAGCAGCAGCAGTCACCATCGACGGGCCAGAATCAGCCTCATTCAGCTCTGCATTTCCAGAACCAACAGATCTCCACGTCAGGAGCCCTTTGTCTGCAACCCAAGTCTGTGCCTGCTGGGCTGCCGTTCAAACTGTCACAGCAACGGCAGGTAAGTCCGTCACTTGTTGGGATGTTAAAGCCTTGAAACTTTTTTTGCACATTTGAAGACCTTGACTCATGCTTAGTTTGATCGCCACATGCTTTTGGTTATTTTGTGTTTTTATTTTTTCTTTCATTTCCATCAGAATGCCAAGGTTTTCACACAACATGCCTTTACTGTTATATGTAACAACAAACATACACAATGTTAATGGCATGAAATCATGCCATATGTGTTTAGTTAATGGGAAGGCCATAATCTATAATGTCCCAATGTACTGCCATGAGTTAAATTTAACTAAAGAGAGTATAAGAAGCTGAAAGCAGATTTTGGGGTATTTCATCCAAATGTTTTATTCGGTATTTTGTACCAGATGCTGAAAATTTGGCTTTTGTATGTTAGGACAGCATATGGGCAAATTAGACAGCAGCATAGTTTCTCATTTCCTCTGCTGTCGGTTTGATAACGTGATTCGCAGCACAGTCAAACAGACTCACTTTAGTCTTCCTCATCGCTTCCTTCAGTTTGCTCGCAGCAGCCAACCTGCTGTCTGAACCAGCAACAATGCGACGCTGTTTGTTTTGGGACTTTCTTGTCTTTGTTCTAGCTGCAGTCTGTGTCTTTGCTGTTGAATATGTATTTCCCCTGAAAGTGTTTTGATGATGACACAGATTGCCAGAGCATGGTAGATTAACATGCAGGACTTCTAATTTCTCTGCTTGTCATGGTGGCTCCCTGTCAGGGCACAGATATGCACAGGGGGATTTGCTAATTGGAGGTTGTTAGCTACAAGGGACAAGTGGTGGAAAATGACAGTAATCTGCTTAGCCTGGTGCCGGAGGTTGAATCACTGATTTGTTATGATTGGGGAGATTTAGACCGTCCCCACTTTCATTTTTGGACTAACAGTATCTGTAGCTGTCTTTGTGTGAAATGATAATGCAAGCCACACAAGAGAGCGCTTGTAACCTCTACAGATCAAGGGGAGTGCCTGAGTGGCTGGGAGAGGGTGGGAGGAGGGAGAGAGGGAGGGAGTTATACAGACATGGATGTCAACAAGATAGGATGACAAATACATCATCAGGCATGGGTGTAACAGAACCAGTTTTACCACTACAGTATACCTGACTCATTTACACTCCAAACAGAATAGGTGGTTGTGAGTACAGAACCTTATTCAAGTCCCAATTCCATATTCAATTTGTTCTTGCATATGTAATATGTAATAACCAACAAACAGTTTTCAAGAATCCAAAAGACAATGTCAAACATGTTTAGTATAATTACCAGTTATGTCATTATTAGCATTCGCTAATACTGTTAGCATTAGTGATAAGTAATAACATGCCACAAAAATGATCACTGTGGGTTTTTTTTAATGTGATGCAGCCCATTGAAAACATAAATTCCAAGAGATGAAAGAGATGCATAATTCAAAATGACAGAAATGAAAGGGAAAAAAGAAGAAACTTGGAAGAGCTGAATTTCAAATAATGAAAAAAAAAAAAAAAAGCTTTAAATGGATGTTGCTGAATTATTAACAAAGCAAAGTTTTCCAGAGCCCAAATAAGGAAAAAGCTCAGTCACCGCTAGTCTTTAAAATGCTGAGGACATAAGGCTGTGTTTGAGCTCTGAATGGGTGAAGATTTGGTGAGACAACTTTCCCGATGACATCGTGCTCAAACGTGCAGTTAGTTCAAGCAAATAGAATATACAAGCTCAAAGGTAGCATTATTGAAGTGGAGAGACTGTTGGGGAGAAACAAGTGTTGAATTAAGTGGAGTCAGCATAGACGGGGTTAATAGTCTAACTAATGAGGAAAGGATAGCTCACAGAGAGGAGAAAAGGAGTGGAGTCTCTTCCCACAGTGACTTGAATTAGTAATGCCAGAAAAATAAAGGTCCTGAAAGAATTCCCTTATCCCCCTGTGTAAAACTAGCGACGAGCAGCGGGCTTCCTCCCACTGAGCGGAGCTGAAGACCTTTTTAAACAGCCGGAGTTGTTGCTTGTTTAAAGCTTCATAAGGCTTCATCAGTTGGCTGAGTCAAACGTGTCAACATTCAAATGCGCCTCTCTGCAACTGTGACGTCACACAAAAGAGGATGAATACGTGCTCCTGCAGCATACTGTACACCAGAGGACACGAACGCATTATGAAACCTGAGTTTCTGCTGCTTCAAGGGCAACACTTTGTGCTGCTCGTCACATCAGCGCTGCGCCTGTGTTATGCATTCCATCTGCACAACGAGGGCAAGAAAGACGCACTCGTTGTATTAAAAATGATCATCATATGAAATAATACTGATTCATCAATGAGCACCAATTAAGATAATATATAAAGAGCAGAAAATGAATTTTCCACAATGGGGATTGGCCCTATAATGCTGAAGCTGTTGATAATGACTCTGATGAAACACAGTGTATATATAGGTATGTGTGTATGACTTTTGGTCTCCATTTTTAATTATAGGTAAACGTTTGCATTTGTCAATAGTGATTTTTTTTTCTTGTCAACATAAGCCAACAGCTGTCAGGAGCAAGTGAAGACAGACATATGGTTTCATCAGCTCAGCCATTAGCCTCAGCTAATACAGATTTGTCTTCAGTCACTTCAAAACCTTGTTTTTCTGGTGAATACAGAACTCTCTGCTGTAAAAAGAAAAGAAAAATCTGTTACAAGTGAAAACTGCAACTAAAGCAAGAGGTTTGCTTGCAGTAAATAATGACTCAACTTTTGTGGATCAACTTGTGGCACCACATCCCTCAGTTGGGATAAGAGCTCGGCCACGGGGCTTGAGCCTACCAGGTCACTCTGGCAGTGCTGTGAAGGGAGTACTTGTTTCCTGGGAAAGGGAGCTGCGGCCAAGTCCAGATGCCGAGGCACTCCCCAGGGACTGCGTCCTGAGTCCAGACTGGAGGAAGTGCAGTGTGAGAGCCAGCGAGGCTGGGCCTGGATCACTGTCAGCTGCCTGCACTGCCGCAGGATGGGAGACTAAATCACTCTACTCCTTCTCTGAGGCCCGGGCCACATGTGGTATTCATTTACAACAAGCTTGTGAAGAATGAGAGGGGGAAAAAAAAAATGGAAAACAGCTTTATGACACATCAGGGTGACAGAGAGGATTACTCAGTTGTATGTGCTAAAACAGCCCTCAATTGGTTTGTCTTAGAATAAAGATGGAACAAGCTCACACCAGGGTACCTCTACTGGGGAAACGTCTGCGATGGCCACACTTTCTCAAAGTCTCACTAACTGGATAGAGTGAATCAAAGCCAGTGACTCTGCTTTCTAGAGTAACAGGAGAAACCGCTGTTTTGATGTTTTAGTCCCTGTGTAACCTCATTGCAATGCTTGGTTTGCTGTGTGGGTTGAACTCAGGCAGAGAAGGCGAATATTAGCTCATGTGAAATGGCTTGTGACTGCTGATGAGTTTCAACTTCCCTTATTCTTTAATCCTGTCTCGTTAGTTCTCTATATATCAGCCCCATTCATTATCATTCATACACCCACACAGATACACATGCACACACACTTCCCTCTCTTTTCTTTCTGTTTTTCTTTTGGGACCACAAAGTCACCACCCTGTAGGGATTCGTCCTCTGCTAAGAATCTGTCCTCTAAGTAATAGCTTCTGCTAAATGCACTGTTGGATTTAATCCATTTCACCCTGGGAAATATTTTAAGTCAACACAATGACTGACACTGTATACACAGTGTGTGTTGACTTGGATTTGGTGCACATTAACCTCTTTCATGACAAATGCTGGCATTTTATCGAAGCTCAAGAAAGACAGGTTTGACTTGGAGTGCTTAGGTATCCTGCGCAGCTGCCCAAAAAAAGCCAAAAAGCTCTGAATTACAAGGACATATAGCTCAAAACACCCACAATAGTGAAAGCTTGTCTGCAAAAGCATACATTGAGGACAAGATTTCAAATAAAAAAGCTACTGCGGATATCTCCATTTCATTTGAGTGCTGCCGACTACAGCGTTTTAATCAGTGCGATAGTGTCAGGAGCCAAATGGGTTTCTAGAGGATGGAATGCCTCCTTGCCAAACACAACACAGTGATCAGTAAAGGAGAGCTTATTAAATGGAGGTAGTCATGGTGCTGGCGCTTAACTCCCCATCGGCACACATTTCCTGCTGTCTCAGGGATTCTTTCCACTCTCTTTAGACACAGTTATCAAGGGAGAAATAGGCCTTGAGGAGGGCTCCTACTCCCCTCTGCAAAAAAAATGAAAAAATGAAAAAAAAAAAAAAAAAAAAAATCCTGTTTCCAAGTCTTTCTTTTACATCTGCAGAGGGAGTAGCCTTGACCACATTCTGGAAGTTGAATAGCATCTTTGACACAGACTTATGATGTCTTGTAAAGTTTTGCCCTCTAGTGGTCAAGTCATATTATTGCATCGTTTTGTTTTTTGTGTTTTACACCTCCAACCTCCACAGCACTTAGCTCCCATCTTCAGGCACTTAAGCAGAGAAGAGGCTAACAAGTTGTTAATTAAAAAAGGTAATACCACTGACATGAATGTAAAAGCCATCATGTGTGTCTTCTAAAGGCCGTTCCCCCTGGTCCAAGGCTGCCCGCTAATGGAGGCTTAGGAGTCATGTCAGCCCAGCCGCAGCCACGGGCCCCGGCACCCAGCACCCAGCAGAAAGGCCCAGCCAAAACACAGGCCATGCAGCGACAGCTTAACCAACAGCAGCACACCTTTAACAACTCAGTAAGCTACATTCACATGTGCTCATTCACCACTCTCACCAATTAATAAGCCTTCTGTGAGAATCTGCTACAAGTCATTACTTACACATTTAGGACTCACAACTGTGTCTCTCCTTTGCAGGACAAAGACAGTACACATGATCAATTCAGCCGTCATCTCACAAGACCTCCCCCCGATTATAAGCAGTCTAGAAGTATGGTGGGGCTCCAGCAAGGAAATATCTTCACAGGTATCGTATGTTTATGATGAGACTGGAATTATTTAAATGTTTAAAAGTGACCATAATTGCAATCAGTTTATCCTGATCTGTCTTTAGGCCAGAACTCCTCCCAATCTTCCAGCAACGGTCCAGAGAATGACCTGCAGTCAATGTCGTGTCACTTGCCTGGGGGTTCTGGTTCAAAGATGAGTCCGTCACCGTCAGACCGCCGCTTTAGTATTGGCGCCGACTGTCATCCGAGCTCTTGCATTAGTCAGTTCCAGCAGCACAGCAGTCAGAATCGCATTGGACTAAATCAAAATAAACCCAAGTTCCTGGGACCGAACACACAGGGCGGCTCCTTCGGGATGAACAGCATAGCAGGTGTCCAACATTCGAGAACAACAGCTGACATGCATTCTGCGGGGGTGCCGGGACAGGGTCTCGGAGGCTTGATGACAAATGTCAACATGGGCTGGGGCGCGGCCAACAAGCAGTTGACAACTGGACTTGGCGTTAGGAGGTTACCCAACCCACTGCAGTCACAGGGCGCACAGCTTGACATGCCAAACCACCCGTACCAACAAAGGCACATCGGCCCACCAAACCAGGTAGCGCCGGACATCGGGATGCTCCCCCTTAACCCTTCAATAAGAGACACGGGCCCAAGACCATGCCAGCCAATGATGGGCTCTCCGTCGGCGGGGGGAAATCTGAACCAAGCTTCTCCCGAACAGAGAGTGCCAGCAGGCAGCTTTGCCGAGCCCAGTCCCAGTTCCAGCAGCTACCAGAATAACAGAGCCAACCGCCTGACCTTTGACTTCCTGCCCGAGGGAGACAATACAGTTCCTGGGATTAACACAGACTCAGACTTTATAGACTCTTTGCTGAAGTCTGGCTCTGGGAATGATGACTGGATGAAAGACATAAATTTGGATGAGATTCTTGGTAGTCACTCTTGAATTTGGGTCACAGATGGCTAAATCTGGTCCATAGCTCCAAATTATACAGGTTAGGTATGTTAAAGGTGGAAGGGATAGCATTTGTAAATAATGACAAAATGGAATTTTATAAACACATAATGTTTCTTATTCAAGTATACTGTATTGTTTTAAATGGTATTTACTGTGAAAGAAAATTTGTGTTCTGTCCTTAGTGCTCCGCATATTTTGGTCCTGATATATTGTCAAAGAAAATGCTTTTCTTTGCAGTCACTGTTCTGTGCTCTGTCCTCTTCAAACTGTAGTGCTGTCCTATAGGATGAAATACCAAAATTCACACTGTGAAAAGAAAACATTGCTGTGCTGCTTTCAAGTTCATTTGGAAATCCAAGTTACATTTCTAAATCGCCGTCCACTATTTAGCATGATCTGGTATTTACCTTCAGAAGTTTTGCTACCATGCGCACAGACACAACAAATGTTTTCTTACTTATTGTTCAAGTTTTTTGATCTGTGGTAGTTTTGATGAAATATAAAAAATGTAACCATTATTTTTTCCATGTGATATTTAATAATTATTGGGATAGTATTAAAACATTATAATACATACAATTAATAAAAATTGATTTAAATAAATTGTTGCTTTATTTTTCTGTGTTGTGCATTAATATATCCTATTTTTTGAAGTCTAAAGCAAACACAGGCTTATATTATTCAAAAAATTATCTAGTTATAGTATGAGTATGACAACCAGAAAATAGAGATGAGGCTTCCTGGCAATAAGCCCTTTCTATTAATGCAATAATGTTCTCCCCGTACCTGTGTGTGTTTTCTCCAGGTACTCCCGTTTCCTCCCACCGTCCAAAGACATCATGTTTGGGTTAGCTGGAGACTCTAAATTGTCTGTAGGTCTGAGTGTGAATGGTTGTTGGTCTCTGTCTGTCTCTGTGTGTTGGCCCTGTGATGGACTGGTGACCTGTCCAGGGTGAACCCGCCCCTCACCCAGAGTGAGCTGGGATTGGCTCCAGCACCCCCCACGACCCAGAAAAAACATAAGCGGTAGAAGAATGAATGAATGAATATTTGAATGATCATAGTCACATTTGGCTGAGAATGTGTTTGTGTCATTATTTAACACGTGTTGTAATTTTCCTGACAGATTAAATGCTCTACAGATTCACATATCTATCACTGGCGAAGCCTGAATATACTCAGAAAAAAGATTGGAATATGCATAACAGTCGGGTGTCATGTAGGGCACGCAGTAAAACAAGTAGTAATATTTTTTCGTTTGAATTTTGGCACAAACTTTGCGCAAATCACAAGAGATTCATACTTTCTCCTGTCACTGCTGACATACCTGAAAGCACAGAAAATGATGCAAAAGTGTGCAATAGCTTGTTCAAATCGCTGCAACTCTGGCTGTTTTAGTTTAGTCATATCTGCCGGTGTGAAGATGTGTTCATATCCGCCAAGCCAACCTTATCAGCATGAAGAACAAAAGCAACATGGGAAAATGTATGTGCAGTTTGCTGATCAGGAACTCAACAGTAGCAGTCTGGCTGAAAAAAAGCACAACATAAATACTATTAATCATATTCCAGTCTGTATGAATGATTTATTGAGAAGTAGGCAACACTGATTTATAATTAGTGTTCTCTTGTCTTCCAAAATATCTAGTAATGGAATATTAACAAATCTGCTGACGATTTTATTTATTTACTTTGGTACAATTACTTTTTCTCAAACCTGCAGTAAAAATCTTTTATCTTTCACATTTATGGATTTGGAGGATGGACTGAATTTAGGATTAATTTGACTTAATATTCGTCAATGTGTTTCCACCTTCTCATGCATCGTGTCCTCGGCATCCATTTGCAGTCCACACTTACCAAGAAACTACAAGACCCTGAGGTATGCTCTCATTTCGTGGATTATCTTACACAGATGTCCTCATATTTAGACAGTGTCCCTTCACTCAGTTTGTTTGTCAGAACAAAGTCTTTGATCGAATGCTGAAACAAAATTGAAATGAAATAAATGTATCAAATGAAGAGCAGACCACTATGCGTGAGAGGAACATTTGAAAAAGTAAGCCATGAATTGCTAAGATTTAGTTTGTTTTAGGTGTCATTTTCCAGACCACATTTGGAAATCTTCATCAGAGGTATTGGCATGTATATCACTTTTTATATTACCGCTACATAATTACTGGCTCATTTCCTCCCTTTTTCAGCGAGAAGGCATTGAACAGTCATTTAAGAGGCAACTATGGATGGTACTGATGATGTGTGGATAAAAAAGGAGAAGGAAGCTCAGATATTCTCTTGATAGGTTAGATATCTGTAGTGACTATTTTGAGTTACACCTTACGACCACTAGGAGGCAGTGTATACACTCGCTACTGACGACAGAAGGCCAGACGAGCACTGTGGTCCTCAAGTGGCCACTGGGGGAACTGCAACACGTGCAACACGTGAAACACGTCAAAATGTTGCTGCAGCCTGCAACGAAGCGCCTCGAATACTTTCTTTTTCAATACAAATTTTAAATATAATATCTAATGATTTTAAGACTGTTCTCCCCTCGCTAATGCTATTCTGCTTCAACAAAGATCATTTATTGTGACTATTTTTTGTAGTTACTGATTAAACTATGCTTCATTTGAGAGCCCCTTGCATATTTAACTCACATTTCATTCTGCAAAATGATAACAATGAATTACCGCACAGGGAAAATCTTACCACAAAGTATATAGTTTATTTTAGGCCAATTTCAAAGTATCATATGAAGAAAGATATATTGTAACAGAATTTATTGTTCTAAAACACATGCACATATCTATCAAAAAAAAAAAAAAAATGAATAGATCATTACTGAATATAAATCATTTCATGTGCATTTAGAAAACTCTAAATACAAAATCTTTTAACTTGTGTGATTAGTTCTACTGCTACATTGACAGTCAACAGCTAATATGCTCTGACAATTACACACTAAGTAAGCATAAAATCAGGTTTGTGTGACAAAATGCATCGTTGCATCAAAATGAAAACTCTTTAGCTGTGCAATACAAGCACCGCAGTGTACCACTCATTTTAGTTGCATTGTTCTCACCAACACTGTTTATCTGTCTTAATCCACGATCAAATGATTTAATGATCAACAAAATCAAAACATAACAAACAAAAATTCTCACACAGAATAGAAAAAAAAAGTTCACGTTCTCGGATCTAACAAAAAAAAAAAAAAAAAAAAAAAATTGTTCCGTCAAGTTAATGCAGTATTGGCTGGAAACAGAATCATTGACGTCCTGCAAGGCCTCCTCCGAGGGCATGCGTGGCAGGCTGATTATTCATTCACATGTTACTGTGGTAGTTCAAAAGAAAAACGTAGTCATGGTGTAAACATGAAAAGTGTGATTTTGAGAGAGTTGTCAGTGTGTAGTCTCCACTGCGGCTGTAGCAGTAGTTTCTTAATCAGAGAGCATGTAAACATCTGAACGCTTTTAGAGGAAACACTTGCTTCTCTGTTCTGAAACCTCATCCTTAAATCTCAGGGTTAGTCACTCAAAACAACCATCGTGTCTAAGAAATAAAAAGAATCTCTCAGCTAGACCTATTTAAACGTGTCCATCAACACTAAAAAAAAACAAAAAAAAACTACATCATTATCTCATTAGCTTATACAGTTTGTTCATATAGAGGCAGATTTACAAATCATACCGTTTCTGGACTGTGAAAATGGAAGCAAAAATAAGTGTTGGTGTTACAAATAACATCTTTGGAATCTGCCACAACAATTCCTGACTCTGAGATAATATCTGATTGTTTCTTAATTATTCCACAAAAAAAAAAAAAAAAAAAAAAAAAAACAAGCCACATAACTCACCACTGTCAGTCAAACCCTGGCCTTCTACAATACCCCTCGACATGACTCTTAAACCTGCTTAAACTTGTCCTTGTTGTTGTCTATACACCCCTCATTTCAACACACAGCACAGCATCGCACAGGGAGGGGGGGGGTTCACCGCTCCCCCGCCTCCCCCTCTTTTAGGAAGACAGTTTCAAACATTGTAAATTTGATATACTGCACGTTCTCACAAGGTGTAATTGATCAAAGAACTATCATTTGTTGAGCCAAGAGATCTGCCTTTTTTGGTTAATGTTTAGGAAAGATAACAAAAGCTGCATGTGATCAACAAATAAACAATCACACTAATATGTATATAGTAAATCAGACACAAGAGATGACTCAGCTAGATGGTTAAAAAAAAACAAACAAACAAACAAACAAAACTGAATCAATCCATGCCTTGGCAGACTTCATCTTGGTGAAGTGAGGTGCTATGATAACAGCTGACCCTGTTAAAATGTATAAATTCATCTATGAAAGAAATTAAAAACAAACGCAAAATGCCATTTGATCTACGCTATCATACATATGTAGTAACCTAAAAATAAAAAATACTAAAAAGATAAAACAAATGAATGAATCATGGATTAAGCTTGGATAAGACTGAGTTAAAAAGAAATTAGGGTAAAAAAAAAAAAATCCCTAAATCCCCCTCATAATGTGTTTATACAACAAAAATACAATTCTGATTATTGAACATTAGATAGAGGAAAGTGTGGCTGACGTTAGTGTGGCTGTATACAGCCTAATGCTTATTGCTGCATTACAGAAACTTGGTAATTGTTCGTGGTGCTCGCGTCTCAAAAAATACAACTGAAGGCACTTGATCTATCAAAGGTTTAACTTAGACTTGCTGGCACAGCCAAGCAGCAGTGTAGTCGGTCCCCAGGCTCCAAGCCCAACCCCCCCCCCCCCCCTTCCCCAGCAAAGCCAACATGTCCAAACTGGGCCTCACATTACCTTTACTCCAAATCAGTATTGTTCTTTATGCTTCAAATACATCATTTTTGGTTTGTCAGGCTCATTGAATACAAACAAAAAAAAAAAAAAGAGAAAAACTTACATGGCCAAATATAAAGCTACTTAAGCTATATGCAATAGTCCCATACACAGTTAAGGAGTGCTGCTTCATGCTATACTGCAAGAAAAAAAAAAAAAAAAAAGGGCACCAGAAACTCCAAGCGACAGAGGGATGAGGGCGGTCCTTTGCAGAAGAGAACACAGCTCAGCTACGAGGGGAGACCGGGGGAAGGAGCAGCCCCTGCTCTAGGTAAAGATGGCCTAGAGTCACTGTGAAAAATTTGGGGACCCTTGCGTAATTGTCTGTTCATGGGCCAGCCTTGAAGACACAGACAAAACAAAGAGATAACACACCAGTGAAAAGAAAAGGACAGGACAATACTGCCTCGCAGGAGGGTGGCCTTAGGCGCCGAGACAGAGACAGAAGTCCAGGGAGGCTTGCTGAAATGTCTTGTAATAGCATCTATGAATCCTTCACAGATTAGAGCAGGCAGCAGTTCAGAGTGTGTGGAGAGGAGTGATGAGCAGCCTGCTCGGGTCTTCTATAACCATGTGAGGAAGCTCTCCTTGTCGATCTTGGTAGCTGCCAGCACAGACTCCATGTCGTTGAGGATGTCGGAGCTCAGGGCCTCCTGCAGACTGGGCATCAGCTCTTCGCCCTCCACTGCCATGCTCTCACCCTCAAGGGTGCCCAGGTCCACATCTGTGCCCGGGATGGCGTCCAGGTAGTCAGGGAAACGGCTGGGCTGCGTTGCCATGGAGGGTGGAAGTGGGTCCCCTGATAATCAGAAAAGACATTTATTTATTTATTTATTTTTATTATTATTTGACTGAGCAAGTTGGAGAATGTTTTGAGGCCAGCGTCAGCTCGGTGCATAACAGTCGATTCACCACACTCATATCTTTTCATACAGACCGTAAATATGAGCAGCCAAGTGGGAAAAAACAGTCACATCAGCCATCGGCTGTAATTATGAGCAGGGGATTTGGGGAATATCTGTCAGCTACATCACCCGCATGGTGGAGAGAATTCAAAGTCACTGGCATTATCAGTTGTTCAGCGTAATTAAAATCTGCCATTAACACTGCTGCCGTCGATTCAGCTAATTAAAAATGAGAGTTGGGTTATACCCGATTTAACTTGTTGAGGAATGTCTTGAACGCTGTTACGCAATTCAGTGGTTCATCTGAAGCCTATTCCGTTTATTTACGACAACAGGTTTCAGGTAATCATGCTGCAATGATCGTCCAAAGTTCTCAACAATGGGACATTTTCCTCTGAAGCTAAGATGTGAGGTGAATGCACAGCCAGTCGGTACACCCATTTCAACTGTGTTGCGTTATGCGGACAGATATTTCAATAATTCTGCTCACCTGAGACATATAAGTCAAGAAACCATGGAACCTCTTCTCTATTTAACGCAAAATATATATGAAAATGAAACATCTGCAAAACTGATTCAATGAGAGGAGGATTTACTGGAAGGCAGCTGTATTAGACTGCGCATATTTTAGTCAGGTGCTCGCTTCAGTTCCAGCCTCACCTGTGTCCATCTCGTCCACGCTGTTGAGGAAGTCATCTGGAGTGCGAGGGACGCTGTAGCTGCTCATACTCAAGCCGCTATCTGTGCTCTCATCCCTGGAGTGGTAAGTCCCACTGGCAATACAGAAGTTGGGAAATCTGGGTTAAAAGCAGCATACAGTCGCTCACCAACATCATGATTTTGCATCCGACTGAAAGGAAAGAAAGGCTTTTTTGTCTCTCTGGGGTTTAGGGTGACCTTAGTGACCTTCACAATTCTACTTTGACTGAGCTAAACTACGTGAATCTAATGAAACGATGGCACAAAATAAACACGCTCGGCTATTAACAGCACACAGGCTAAGAAGTAACAGTGTGGCCTCAATTCCCTCAGGGAGCCTCTGTGCACATTTGCACAGTTATATCTATTTGAGCGACTGTAACGACTAATTCACAGTGACACCGCTGAAACCGAGCCCAACTTCTCTCGCACCGTACTGCAGAACATGCGAAAATGAGCAACAGTGAAAGGGGTGAAAGAGACAAAACGGGAGTGAGAGAGGACATTTGACAAGCCTATACTAATTAGCAGAGGAAAAATATGTAGGCAGAATATGGCAGAGGCAGGATGAATGAGGCCTTTGTAAGAGTAGGGGAGTGGAGGCAACAGGGAGGAGGGGAGATTAGGCTGGCCTGTCTACTGACTGGACCACATGTTCTCATGGCCTGCTTGCTATTCAGCCCTTTCCACACTTCATCTCCTCACAGAAGAACTAGAGCTTGAACTGCTAGGAATTATGCCACAGACCACATTCACAGATAGCAGGGAAAAACCTCCCCTCCTTTCCTAATCCCAGCTCTTTCAGGTCCAGTCCATTTTTCAGGGTTACACTAACATTTAGGTTCTGGTTTCCTTTAGTGCAGCAGTTGTACACCAGAGGTCATCATTGTGCAATGAACATCAGCACTGAGCTGCTGGTCTGAATGAGTCATTACCATGTGAAGAGAGTTAAGCCCAGAGACAGGCCCTCTGTTTTTACTACTTGTGTAACTCAGGGAGCTCTCACCCGAGCGCAAACTCAAACAGCCGAGCACACAGAGTCCCTCAGACAGAATACATCACGTCTGATGAGCTGAAGTGGACTTGGAGCCCAGTGGCTGACGTCACTTGGTGCGCCTCCGGTGCAAATTTTCTGCACTAAAGGGAAAAATTTTCTCCATTTGCTGGAGGGAGTGAAACCAACCTGTTGAGGAATGGGTCAGAGCTGTTGGCAGTCATGGTCCGGGCATCCTGGGCCATAGGGGAGGACACGGGGTTCGTGCTGCCATCTTGATCCATACTGGTGGGCAGCTGATTCCTCAGAGCGAGCTCCTATGGACAATAAAGCACAAAACCCATTAACACAAATCGACCCCACCCCGAACCTCAGAAGCTAATTATACACAGCTACAGCTTCATGAAAATATGTCAGAACTGCCCCCGCTCCTCTGCTGTCACTGCATAATATGTTAAACCGAGGAATTGCACACACACTCTGCCAACATGGTGCTCTCCATTTCTCCCAGTACAGAGTGTCATATTACATGAGGGGCCAACCACAGTTGGAGACAATTGTTTTCTACACATGCTACATCAGATAAGGTTGAGGATATGAAGTCATGCTGTATTTTTTTTTCACCTCCTTCCCTCCGAGTCCTTGAACGGGAAGCTGAAATGACTTGACCGGGGAAATCTAATTTAAATTCTACAGGGTCATAAATGGTAAAAAGGAAGCAGCCAATAAGATGAGTTTCTTTGTAAAATTGCTGTAAGACACTCTGTGTGGTTAGTAGAAACTTTTGCTGAGTTGAGCATAAGTGGTCGCAATGTTCTAATGCTAAAAGATGAATGAAAAGCAGTAATTGGCCCTTTCTAAAAAAAAAAAAAAAAAAAAAAAAAGGAGGGGGGGTGTTTTTTTCTTCCAGTTTCCACTTCATGTGTATTGGCAATAGACCTTTAAGGTGTTTCCCTGTCGAGATCTATCCCAGAATCCCATGCTCACATACAAACAATCTGCTTGTGGGGTTGTGAGGGTTGTATGCTATAAACAACCTTTATGGTTTTATTGGCTCAGTTTTTGTGCATGACTGAGCAGCATCAGTGCTCAGCCGTTAGCAGCAAGTCACATACATTGCAACCAGCTCTTCATCACAGTTCTGCCATGTGGAATACATTTGGGTGTGGCCCGTTTTGCCCCAAAGCTGAACTCCCCACACAGACATATAGTCCAACACGATTACACAATTTCCTCCAATATTTATGCTCTATAATATCTGGAGCCTCACCAAAGCATCCGTAATCCAAACATCTATGATAGTATCTAAATAGTGGAAGGAGTTTGAGGTTTGTTGGAATCCAGCCAAACAGAGGTGCTCTTTAAATGTACGCAGTTAGGGCCGCAGTTGTTTTTCCACTTTTTATTTTCTATTACACTTACGGTATAACTGGCAAGTGCGGATGTCTGGAGTTTGGATATGCTCATGTGTCATCTTTTGAAAGGCAAAGATTTCCATCCACAATTAATGGATTCTGTATCTGTTGCTACTCAAATGTGCACAACATACTCTAACCAGGAAAAAAAAAGAAAAAAGAAATGAAGGAAAGGTTCATCTAGTTTATTACCAGCTTCTGCTTTCTCTGGATCATCAGGATTGATCCTGCTCTTTGTTCCGAACTAACCCGGGTACTCCAGGTGAACCTTTTTGTTCACGCGTGAAGTCTTTAACACACCCTTAAACTACACTCTTTTAAAAAACCAAATGAGAAACATGTTGAAATCTGGATTCTCTAAATCTATATCAGTATTATGGAAACCAGATTTCTCCACTGCTGTTATGGTCGACAAAGACAACATTAATAACCAGGTTACTTGGAGCATTGAGCGTACGTGCTTTGAGGACTTCCAGTAAGGACAGAATAAATCATCTTTCTTCCTTTACAGCCTGTTGCACACACATACACACACACTCTGGCCACTTCCTACACTGTGAACTCTAAACAACCCATGTGAAATGTCATGGTAAACAAAGTCACCAGCACTACCATTCACAATCATAAAGCTCGGTTTCTGCTGTTGTGACACAGCCTTGAGTAAACTGCTGGACCTGGCTGCACCACCCTGTGTGGGCGGCACTGTGACACATCACCGTTAGGAAGTGATAAAATTACCACAGATGACTCACGGGGCTTCATTGCAGGGTGGTGTAACGACGAAGACAGATCAAAGTGGCTTAGCAGCCACCAATGTACCTATGACTGATGACTCATATTCAAAAAGCATTTCAAGATATAAACTATATAAACAGTGAGAGAGCAATTAGGGGTCTGGCATCTTCTGCACTGACGGACTGACCAACACATATCGGAAGTATTGACCTTGTGACCCTTTTGGTTGACTTAAGCTGTTTCTCAGTTAGGCCACGGTACTTCCCAAAGAGGCCCTCAGAATGCTTTGAAATGCTTAATCTCTGATTCCTGACCTGTGGTCTCTGCCGAAGCAGTTCCTGTTGCTTCAACCTCAGCCGTTCCTTCTCGATCTGCTGCAGCCTCATCTGATTGTTGCCTCCCATGACTCCACTGTGGGTGTTGGAAGGCAGCTGTCCTCCCTGCTTCACTGGAGCACTCTGGGTGATCCTCTGCTGGTTCAGGGCTGTAGAAGAGACACAATCTGTGATAACTGGCAGTATAAAATGTGGTGCACAGAGAATAGTTCATTTTAAATTTTGCACATTGAAAAATACAGACTACAATAACCTCAGGTCAGGACACCTTTGCCTTTTTCGTCTGGATTCTGTATTTTGTACAATTCCAAAATATGCAGTTTTTACATTCACTATTTCCAGCAATTGAATGTGGAAAAAAAAAAAAAACCCACTATCGGTCAAAAGTTCAACTGCTTCCACTTTTCTTATTCAAACTGATCCAATTTTACTTCTGAAATATTTTCTGAAATTGAGGCACAACATAAAGAAATTTCAAAACAAGGATATCATGGAATCATCTTGATGAACTAAATTTCTTTCAGCAGCTGACTTCCACTCTTTCTGCCTGCAATGGAAATCAAATATTGCTCAAAAATTTCAGTAGCGCAGGAGTTCCCAAGAATATATTACTCTTCGTGTTTTGCTTCTGGCTTCTGTCTGAAACGTGTGCTGCTCTTCCAAAATGCGAAGCCACTGTCTAGTTCTCAACTGTCTGTTTTGGCTCAGTGGCTTCCTGTCGGATGAATCCCTGACCAACCAGTCTGTCTCCCTTTGCTGTGTGTCTTTTTGATACCATTCTGACAGGAATACACAGCACTACTGCCTGCATCTTGGTATAGTAGCACAATATGTTCCAACACTGCCTTTTCCAGACAGATGTTTTTTTCATCCATTTGTAGAAACTGTTTGCTTTAACTTTCAAAGTATCCAAGGAAGTCTAGAAAAACACTGTCTTGCTCCCTGAAAAGAGTCGAGTGTGTTTTCTATGAAATTAAAATTTTTTTAGTCTTTGGCAACCTAAACCTCAACCGTCAAATGGACCTGAACTGCTTTCAATGAACACTAGAATATGGTTGGTGCTCTGAGATTTTTGACCTGTATTTTCACACATATTAGTTCTGCGTAGACTGCAAGCACATTGATATTTTTGGAACCGCATCTTTCGATGCCTGGCTGCATTTAAACATCGCAGAACGAGCTTGACAGCTTGAACGTCTCCTTTATGCAAAGTGGGCTTGTTGAAGATTGGAGCCGGTGCAGCAGGTTGTGTCGCACAAGGGAAGTCCCAACGCAAGTTTTCCACCTAGTGTCTGAAACAATCACTATTCCTGTAAAACCTGATCCCCTCCCACTCAGTGACTAAGACAGGCTTTGTTAGTTTTGTACATTGCTTCAGTCGTGACTTATCCTTTCATTGTACTTTTTTTTCCCCTTCTAAACAAATCGCAGATTATCCTTTAGGACTGACTGCCTCCGTGCACCTTGCCTGATGGGTCCACTGCAATAATAAGAGTGCCATATGTAAATAGGGCAGATTCATTGAAAGTAGACCTACATCAGATTCTATAAACACTGTACCACACTTAACTTTGACTTCAAAGTTCTTTCTCCCGGCAAGCTTTAATTGCATTGTGGACTAACAAGCTAACTACATGTAAGCAATATCAGAACAAATGTGTGTGTATTGAAAGCACAGCTGTTCCCTAGTGAAATCTTTTGTTATTCTTTACTCCAGTGGGGGTGGGTATAATAAACATGAGTATGAGGGAGCACAGCAAATGCTGCAATCTATGCATGCAAAGTAGGTCACACGTTTTATCACTGTAGTAGAGAAAGAGAAGCAAATGTGCTCCAACATGAGGGGTGTAACAGTAATGGAGCCAATGAGGAGCACTGTTTGCTTATGCGCTTGAAGCACCAACCAAAACAAAGCCTTGACGAGGGCACAATATTCATGCGGGGCTGTCTCTCCCTGTGCTGTCCTGCCCGCCCCGGCACCTTTCCCATCACCATTCAATCACTGTTTACACTGTCTCACCAGTTGAATGGACCGTGGCTCAGGGCTCTCCCTGGGAAGCTCTGGAGGCCCCACCCTGCCTTCCCTCCCAACCTCCCATCACCCCTCTCTCTGCCCACGCTGCCTCCCCCAACAACCCCACCCCAGGCACATCCACACGCAGTCCGTCATGAGGGAGCCTCCTCTCTCCCACACACATCAATTGAGTCCCTGGGAGAGTGTGTCACTTCTCTCCACTTCTTATCTCTGGCAGATACTGAGGTCTTTTGTGGCTGATCACTCCTCCATCAGGGCACCATTAGCTGTTCTCAAAACACAAGTGCTGCACATGGGCCGTGTCAGCATCTGCAGATCTCTCCAGGTCTGACCGTGTTGAGATCCAATGATACACAAGTCCACAAATTCCCATAAAAATCTGGTTTCAAAGAACCTATGTTTTTGTTCTTGGAGTTTTGAACTCTTTCCATGTATGATACGAAAAGTTTACTTGACACCATTAAAAGGAAGGTATGGAGATCCAACAGGGCAAGACGTGGAGCGTAAACAGTTGGACTCGCTGCTAAGACACTCTATAAACTGTCCACTATAAACATATATCAAAATTTACTTGCCTCAATTTAGACCCGCCATGGTTGCCATATCTCTCTGCAGTTGTGCAATTGTTATTTTAAATGAGTTGTGTTTTACCTCAAAACGACATGATTTGGATCATCTTGGATGGAGTACTGACTTGTTTACCTGTCTCATATGCTGCCTGTTTGTTTTTCTTACCTCAGTTGATTTATTGTACAGATAGCACAGCTGATTGAAATGGTGGCCAAAACTATGTAAATAAAAGTGAGGAGGCCTAATAGATGAGAGGCGAAACATCAATAAGAACCAGAAAGTAAGTCTAGCAGCCTTTGCATCAGTTTTACACTGTAGACGGAATTAAATAAGAGTAGAGAGAGCTTTGGCATTAAAACGCAAGGGGAGCATGAAGGAAGAGATACACAATGTGTGCGGGTGAATGGAGTCTTGCAGCTGCATTTCTACTGAACCAACGAGTCAAGGACTAGCTCAAAGACCAAACAGAGAACAGTAACTATGCACAAACAATGAGCATATCGAAGCAGGGAATTACATCTGTGGGTGAGATAGGAGCGAAGGACAGGTTCAGTTCAGGGCCAGATTGATAGCTTAAAAAGGAACCTAGTCCAGACTTGGAAGACTGTGTGTGTGTGTGTGCGTGTGTGTGTGTGAGTGTGTGTTTGGAAAGGTGGCACATACGGGCGGTGATAGCTGGTGGGCCAGCCAGATAAGAGACAAGTTAATGCTGTCTGCCTTTTGTCTTCTTCACGCACTCCTGCAGCACAACGAGCCAGCAACACAGGCCCTTATCAGGCAATCACACTGGCAGGCATATTACACCACAAGATCACCTGGGGCAGGTAGATTTGAGGGTGCGCCAGCTGTGGGAAGTTCTCTGTGTGACCACGGCAAAGCACCTTTGAAGGCTTGGTAAATATTTGTTGTCAATTTAGCAAGTTTTTTTTTTTTAAAAAAAAAACCTCTTGGGAAGGTGTTGTGTTTCAAGATAAGTGGAATAAGTCTGGATGTCATACACTGTTTTATCATGTTGTGCTCCACTAAGGTCTGAGTAAAGCCAGTCAGTGTTGACAGTGTTGACTCTGAATGGCAAGGAGATTGAAAAAGACTTAGTCAGGCTGTATCAACAGTGTAGAGAAGCCTATCAGGGAATTATTTTAATGCACAACAGATCAGAGTTGTGTTGAATGTATCTGTTCGGTAAAAACACAGCCACCTCGTTTACAAAAATCGAAACGTGTAAATTTCCAGTTTTTCAATCCTTTAACTCTTGTTAAACTCATCTGGAAGGTGCCCCTGTTAAAGGGTCAAATCATCCAAACGAGGGAAAATAACCTGAAGTGGGCCTATTTGTTGGGTTCAACGCCATTTGTTTTGGCTTGGCGGCAGAAATGTCAGATGAAAACTGCCAGTGTCTATATGAAGGGATACCTCTGGGGGCTTTAAACTAGCTGACTGCTGCTTCATTACCCTGTGACTCTTTCATGGTGGTGACATCATTAACCAAGGTGCTAATTTTTCTGGTGAAGGAGGAAGAAAAACATCATATGACACAGCATTGAGTTCGACAAGTAATTGTCCAGAGCAAGCTCTCAGAGGAAATGTGTTTTGTTTTTTTTCTGCACACGACCATCTCTCTATTACATTTTTCTTACCGCCCCCCCAACCAGAGTAGCATGTACAGAAAACAACACATCCTCACAGGCCAGTCCCCTTTTGAACTCAGCCACAGTTCACTCACGGCTTGTTCGCTGCTCACCGCCTCTTTGGATCTTAAAGAGGATGCATGCTTATCCCGTCGGCATTTTCCCTCTGTTCCTCCGTTTTTCTTTCTTCCCCTTTCGCCTTGCCTCTCCCTGCCCCCCCCCCCACCGCCCTCCACCTCCCCTCTCACATTGGAGCTCTTTGACTGAAAAGGTCTGGAACAGATTAAGAGTTGGACCACAGAATAAAGAGGCCTGGCAGAGATTCAAGTCTGTCTGGAGCTACAGCAGGATGGGGCTGTGCCTGCACTGGGCCTCACGCAGGGGAAAGCAAGCCGGCAACTACCCTCAGTTAAAGGCGCTGTGCTGCTTTTCTTCTCAAAGCTCAAATTAGCCTCCATTATCAAAGAGGCTGGCTTATGATTTGAGACCTGCGAAGCAGCGGTGTAAATATTTCTGATGCATCTAAGAGTGAATTTCTATGCACCAATGTGAAAAATAGGATTTAAACAAATAGAAAAAAGAGTTTTAGTCAATCTCAGTCACATGTTAGATACCAAGTTGTTTGAGGTGCTCTAAGTGATCATAAGGTTCAAACAACAGCAGATAAGCAATAAGAAAACAGGAAGTACAAGTGTAACCCCTTAGAATTATTACGCACAGCAAAGATTTTATCTAGAGTGGAACAAAATAATGTTTGATGGCATATAATGAGTTAACATGGTCTCTTTCCCCCTCTCACACGCTTTCAGGGTCCTAGCAGTCTTGTGTGTTCAAGACTTATAAATCTTCAAAGAGCTCCGCCGATCAGAGCCGCCATCTCTTCCCAGCTGCCCCACTCCCCTTACAACTCTGTTTTGAACTTTCCTGCCTGCCTGCCTGCCTTCAGAGCAGAGATACGCAATTGCTTACAGAAGACCTGTCCTTTAAGTGCCCGGGTCTGATAAAAAAAAAAATAAAAAAAAAAAGCAAATTAAACAAAAAACAAACAAAAAAACAAAAAGTAACCCCAGAAATAAACAGGATCACAGGCTGCGTGCTGATTCACACATGTTGGCTTTGTGAACCAGGGTGAGCTACCCCAGGGGGAACGCTGCTTTAATGAAGGGACAGCATTTGAAGCGTAAATGAGTCAGAGTGACATAAGCAGGAACCTTCATCTCTTGAAGTCTTCCTGGCACAACTGGGGGATTAGCTCATTCCCATGGCCACAGAGGGGTCTCAGCACAACACACGTACGTGGTCCTGTCACTAATTCACCAACCCCGGCTACCACACACTGAAAGCTAACTGTCAAACTTTAGCCCGGCCTAGGGGATTAATGGCCAACTCAGCTGTTGCACCGACACTAAAATGGCTGACAAAAGGTTAGGTGCAGATTTTGAGGGTGGGGTTTTGGTGAAATCTAGTTACAACGACCAAATTGTGCGGCTAGTCACTCCAAAATAATGTATTGTGGTGAAATGAACTATGAATCACACAGACTTGAACTCGCTATTACAATTGCGGTGATACATCTTTTTTGGATTAGACAGAACTTTCTACTGGGTAAAGTAAACTGCTGTCCCAAAAAGCCAAAGTTTGAGAAACTGTTGTTTGTTTGTTTGTTTTTTTTACATGTTTACATTTCTAGTGTATAATGGGGGTTTTATCATAATTTTAGGTATCTGTGGCATTAAGGTATTGACTTGTAAGCATTATTATTTTAAGAAACATAGTTAAGGAATTTTCTCTCTTTTTTTTAAATTTCTGTCTATACCAAACTCACCATAGCGTTGGTCAAGTCGTGGGTCCAGCCAGGATGTGGTTTTGTTTTTGTGGTTGATGTAGTAAATTTCTCCCTCTGATGTAATAGCTTGTTCCCAGCCCTCTGGGAGTGGACCTAATGGATGGCAGGTAAATATAATGTTGGAAATGTATTAGATTTACATAATTACATTATTGTTGTAGCTGAAGACGCTCCATAAGTAGCTGTAACGACATCATCACATATAGATGCTGGTGTGCATATGTGAGGACAAGGTAAACGTGGATAAAAGAAATCTAAGAGAAGTAGTATCACCTTTTTTTGACACAAGGTAACTTCCTTTTTTTTTTTTTTTTATCTGCCACTGAAAACCAAAAAGCCTGTTTGTCAACATTTAAAGCTGACCTTTTTTCAGGTTTACTCATAAGATGCAGCCCCAGTGACGATTTGAGAGATATTGCATCTCTAAACTCTGCAATCTGTGAGTCAGAGAGCTCCCAAACATGTCAGACAGGACCTGTCACGTTCTACCACAGTCTTTACCTCACCTAGGGCAAATTCCAACTCAACATGGACAAAACTGAGGTGCACTGAGTGACATGTAAGAACTAGACTAGACAGCTCCTGACTTCCATCTTACAAAATGCCCAGAAATAGTTTACACACACACACCCCCAAAAAAGCCCCACAATATGGTAATTATTGTGTGAATATGTTTCCTGTGCTTCTTCTGATTGAATTCGGGTTGATGTGTGCATACCACTAGCTGGGTTCATAATGTTCTGTTGCTGGACCGGCACAGAACTGGTCGGGGCAGCCTGGTTCATCTGGAGCAGGGCTTTGCGAGGATCCTGCCAAGTGGTAGTCTGATCAATGTGACTGTAAGGAGACAAGATAAACAAAGAAGAAGAAGAAATAAAGAAGTAAGAAAACATGCCTCCTCCTACAATCTGTAAATTCAAACTAGGAGCCATATCAATGAAAAAAAGCAGGTCACATGCAGGAACTGGTGACTCACGGCAGTTTCAACAAGCTCTTTGATGAAAACATTGAATCTAACCCTTGCTTTCTGTAAACGATGACTATTACAGGAAGCCCAGCTCAGCTGTGTCTGTTTGGACTCAGGATGAACCCACAATTCAATATAGATTCACACAAGGCTTTCATTCTTAGTTTGGAATTGGCTCACGGTGAGCCTTGTTTTGAATTCAAACAAAGTAACAAATAATTAAGACAGAACCAAAAAGTGGATGGCAAAAATGACTCAAGTCAACTGTAGACAAGCGGCAAACTGCTTAGCGAAAATGCCTATGATTGGCTCAAAAAACAACTATTGTAACATCAGACAATGTTGGTCCATCTATTTTACAGCTTGTCTTTGCTGGGACGGGAGCGGGGAGCGCGGGGGAAGTGGCATTGTGTTGCATTCTGTGCAGGCATTGATAATTAGTGCTTTGTTGGTACTTGTTGCTTGATTAAGATGGAAAGCTAATACAGGAAGCCCTCCTCTCCCGAGGAGGACCCTCTCTATTGAGGGAGGGTCAGTCCCAGGGCTCAACGCAGGGGGTCCTTTTTCCTGGAAGCGGCTTGGACACTATGGAGTGTCAGGGGCTTTAACAATCTGGCGCCACATTTACAAAGCTTTCACCTGCTTGACAAAGGCACAGACTGAGCTACGACCTAAAACCCCACTATTCACTTGTTCTTTTTTTTTTTTTTTTGCTTTTTTTTTTTTTTTTTGTTGTTGTTTTGTTTTTTGAACCATCCCTTTTAAGAGACCCCCCTCATCTCAAACAAATAGGCACCAAGCTTAGCAGCCTGTTTATGGGAGACCACAACTCTTACATTTATATTGTAGATGTGCCTGAATTATTTGAGTTCACATGACTAAAATTATTCCTAACAAAATTAAGTATTACTCTCTGCAATCTATCTACGGCACCCTGTGATAATTGTGTTATGCATCTGTTCTTCCGCCCACTGTGATTCTTTACAACTCGCTGTTAATTTGATCCCAAAGTGCCATTAGCCCAGATTTTGGAACAGCTGGGTGAAGTGAGAGCTTCAGAAAAGTTTCTCTTGGCCTCTGCGGTAATCCCGGCCTGCCTGTCTGCTCTCTATCCCAGGCCAGTGAGTGAGAGGGCCTGACTCAGCACTCCTCCCCCCACACAATGCAACCCATTTTGAAGCCCCCTCTTGTTTATGCTTTACTGATCAAAGGAGCTGCCAAATCCCCTACCAAACCCTCCCCCAGCCCTCACACACACACACACACACACACACATGCACGCACACAAACACAACAAACCAAGTAAAATAAAATAGCTGGAAGTGCTCAGAGTAGAGGGGCCCCTTGAGAAAGAGGGGTCACAGTGAGCGGGGAGAGACAACTACAGAAAAGCAAAAAAAAAAAAAAAAAAAGATTGAAAGAAGAAAAAAACATCTACGGAAGCAATCCCTCTGAATTCCATTGGCTGCACAAGTTACTGTGGTCTTGTTACACTCGGAGCGCCCGCCCTGCCCCCTTTCGCTGCCTCCTTCCCACTCTGGAAACTATGACATTTATTATAGAGGGGAGGGGAAAACAGGGGAGGAGACTGGGAGATGAGCACTTGGATGAGGGGAAGGGAGGTTTTTATCGCAAATGAGAGGCCTGCACATCCTGGTACACCAATGCTGAAGCTGAATCCATGAAAACATGAGTGGAAATATACAACCTCAAGGCATCCAAGAGCTCTGATTATAAATTCTATTTTGCACCCCCCACCACCACCACCACCACCTCCCCTCAAAGCTGCGCTTCTTTTAGCACAGCTTATAGTTCAAATATTGACTTTTCTATCAAACCCTATGCTGGGATGCTAATGTTTGTTTCAATCAAAAGCTTCAGCCCAAAACAGTTGAGATGATCAAAACACCTGAGATTGAATCCACACACTATTAGAGCTTCCAGATTAGCACTGCACTGTATTCAAAGATCCTGTATGTGGGAACTGAGA